>NW_018744469.1:3817682-4440025 GCF_001683475.1 Chenopodium quinoa
CCTATAAAGGATCGGGAGGCGACTCCTTACCCTAAGACTAGGGAGAGAGAGCCACTAGTGATCAATCTAACTAAGAATCGCTTCCCTTAACTAGGGAATAGGAAGCCCATCCGTCATGTTCAGCCGGACGGGTCAAAGAAAACATACTCCGATGCTTGAATGTTACTCGAGCTGAAGAAGAATGACCGACTGTAAGAGTCGGAATCCACGTCTGATTTTCAAGACAGTCTCCACAATACCTCCCTAAGGTTTTCTAAATCACACTGTGAGAGCCAGACAGCCAGAGCCTCCTCTCGTTCTAGTTCCCTAAAACATCATGCAACCCCGTATGTGCCTCCTCAGCCATACGTTCCGCAGTCCCAATACTTTATGCAGCCTACTCCTTTAAGAGGACAGGCGGTAAGGAATGTCCAACAGTTGGATTGCCAACTTAGGTTGCTCAAACTTGGGGAAAAGCCCTCCGCCTTCTCCAAGGAAATAATAGAGGCCGCCAGACCGGCCAAAGTAAAAAATATGTTGGTAGGGGCCTATGATGGCACTACCAACCCTAAAGACCATTTGATGGCGTACACCAACCTTATGTACCTCCAAGGGGTGGATGACGCCACATGGTGTAAGTGTTTCCGGGCCACATTTAAGGTCATCTCCCAGCAATGGTTCGGCAACTTGCCGACTGGGTGTATTAACAACTGTCCCACCCTCCAAGAAGCAATGATGGAGGCGGACGCCTACATTTAGGTGACCGACCTCTGTAATGTTGGAAAGCAATCGGACCACAAGAAGTTCGACAGAAGAGAGAGCCGACCAAAGTAGTCGGCCAATAAAGAAGAGAAAAGGAGAAAAGAAGTCTGGGCGGCCGACTCCTCTGAACAGCCGTCCCAGAAGAAGAAGAAGGAATTTAAACCATACTCCCCCAAGTATGAGTTTAACAAAGATAGTTATGCCATCCTCTAGGAAATCAAGGACCGGATCTCAATTGAGAAGCCGACTGCCATGAAAAGTTCTGTCAACAATCGGAACAAAAACAAGTATTGCCATTACCATGAGGACATTGGTTATTAAACCAATGAGTGCATCAGCCTCAAGCGCCTCTTAGACCGCCTAGCAGACAAAGGAGACTTCAACTCCTATGTCAATAAATCAAAGGGTACCCAATACCCCAAATAGAAACCGGCGGACAAGAAAAGGGCGACGCCTGCTGAAAGCTCGGACACTGACGAAGCGCTAGTCTATACTATAGCAGGCGGCTTCGTAGGAGGGGGACCTACTATCCGGGCCAACAAAGATAACATCATGCGGCTAAAAAAAACTCAGTAGACCAGGGACGGGCCTCCAAGAGCTCGTTTCCTGAAGTTGTCATTACTGAACAAGACTTGGGAGAAATCAGGGGGCCGCATGACGACCCCATAATAATTGAATGCAAGGTGGCCAACTGAAGAGTTGGTCGGATTCTTATTAATACTGGGAGCTCATCTGATATCATCAGTCACATGTGCTTAACAAAGCTCAAGTACAGGCCCGATAGAATGCACCGATCTCCCATCCCTTAGTAGGATTTGGAGGAGGGGTCGTACACTTAGTTGGACGGGTGGATCTTCCTATCCGCCTGGGCGTGAAAAGGGAGAGCCGTCACATGGTTGTCCGGTTCTTGGTGGTCGACGAACTTTCGGCCTACAACATGATCTTAGGACGACCCACCCTGAATAACTCAAAAGTTGTCATCATTCCCTCTCTCATGCTGCTCAAGTTTGAGAGAGAAGACGGAACAGTCGGCCCCCTAACGGGAGACCAAAAGATGGCCAGGAAGTGTTACCTCTCTGATATCAAGCCCACTGTGGCGGCATCCGGCCCCAATGGAGAGACTACGGACCTTGAGCAAGTCAATGAAGCCCAGCCTGCCCCAATAGCAGCCGACAAGAAAAGAAAGGCCACCCATCTGGAGGCCGAGAGAAAAGAAAAACAATAGCAATCACTAGCCAAGGGCGGTCAGATGAATTCTGCCCTCAGCTGGCTGGTGAACACGTAGACATCGTCCTGGATGACTCTCGCCCTGAGCGAACTGTTAAGGTCGGGACGATTGCTTTTGCTGAACTTGGTGTTAACCTCCACCAATTGTTAAGAGAGTTCAAAGATATATTTGCATTTGAAGTTCAAGAGAAGCCAGGAATAAGCCCCGATCTGGCCTTACATAAGCTCGCTATGGATCCCAAAAAGAAGTCGGTCAGGCAAAAAAAGAGGAACCATGACGAAGAACGAAGCCAGGCGGCAACCGCCGAGGTTATGAAATTGTTGGACGCAGGATTCATTCGACAGTGTTACTTTCCAGACTGGGTAGCGAATGTAGTACTTGTCAAAAAGTCGAATGGGACCTGGCGCATGTGTGTAGATTACACAGACTTGAACAAAGCATGTCCCAAGGATAGTTACCCGCTCCCAAAAATCGACAATATCGTCGACTCTACAGCCGGCCATGCCTTAATGAGCTTCATGGACGTCTACTAAGGCTTCCATCAGATACCCTTGTGGAAGAAAGATCAAGAGAAGACGACCTTCGTCACAGATCAGGGGTTGTTTTGCTATATTGTCATGCCGTTCGAACTAAAGAATGCGCCTACAACCTTCCAAAGGACGATAAATACGGTCTTCTTCAACCAGATTGGAAAGAATGTGGAGGCGTACATAGATGATATGATTGTTAAATCTAAACTCCGGACGGACCACCTAGCTGACCTCTGAGAAACATTTACCACACTCAGACGACACCAGGTCATGCTCAATCCCAAGAAATGTGTTTTTGGTGTTACGTTTGGGAAGTTCCTCGGATTTCTAATTAATCAAAGGGGGATAGAGGCTAACCCTGAGAGGGTACAGGCGGTCATAAACATGCAGTCGCCCTGCACTGTCGGGAAGGTTCAAAAGCTTACGGGTTGCCTGGCGACATTGGGGAGGTTCCTCAGCCGGTCGGGCGACAAATGCCTTTACTTTTTCCAAGCTATCTAGAAGAAGACCATGTTTGAATGGGGGTAGGATGCAGAGGCGACCTTCTAGAGATTGAAACAGCACTTACATTCCATGCCAAAGCTGGTCAGCCCTCTTCCCGAGGAAGTTCTATACATGCGTTTAGCGGCCTCTGACCATGCTCTTAGTGCCGTCTTCCTTACTTAAAGGGACGGCTGCCAGCTCCTAGTCTACTTCATTAGTCATGTCCTAAAGAACGCCGAGCTACGGTACCCTATGGTGAAGAAGTTTGGCCTTGCCCTCTTCATGGCATTTAAAAAATTGAAGCCTTATTTTCTGGCATATTCGGTTGTAGTCTACACTAAACAGCCAATCAAGCGGCCACTGACAACCATGGAGTCGTCAGGCCGGATGATCAAATGGCCATCGAGATCCAAAGTCTAGAGATCAATTTTGAGCCAAGGAAAGGAGTGAAGGGGCAAGCATTCGCTGACTTCATAATGGAACTAACCAGGCCGACTGATCCAGAGAACTTTGAGTAAGTCTGGAAAGTCTATGTGGACGGGAGCTCTACAATGAATGGTTGTGGAGCAGACATCATATGTCAGTCTCCTGAAGGGGACAAATACGAGTATGCACTCCGATTTAAGTTCCAAGCCTCAATCAATGAGGCAGAATATGAATCCCAATTGGCTGGTATCCGCATGTGTAAGGCGGCCGGAGTAAGAAAGATAGCTGCCTGTTCAGACTCACAATTGATCGTAAGCCAATATCATGGTGACTTTGAAGCCAGATATCCGGCTATGATCAATTACCTACAGGCGATAAAGTAGGAGGCCAAGACACTTGAAGAATTTCACCTAAATCAAGTGCCCAAGTCTAAGAATAACCAGGCGGACGCCCTCTCTAAATTAGCATCATCAGCTTCCTCAACCACACCAAGGACGATTTTCTGGGAAGTAATGGATAAACGAAGCATCGAGGAGGAACCTATTGGGATCTTAGACAGAAGCTCCACCTGGATGGATGACACCCTGCCGGCTACTCACTTAGAGGCGGTCCTACTGAAAAAACGGGTGTCCACCTTTGAAATGCATAAAGGGGAACTCTTCAAAAAGGGCTATCTCCAACCTCTCTTCAAATTTGTCACCCCGGAAAAGGGGCGAGAGATCTTAGAAGACTTGCACTATGGGTCAGAAGCTGTTCTACCCATTGAGCGTTATGAGCCGACTCTTCATGTCATGCTGTATATGTTGGTTTTCGTAGTGACCCAGACTACGCGAAAAGTAACCCGCCAAGACCCGGCCCCAAAATAAAAGCAGTTAACAAGCAAAACATAATTAAAGGCATAAGAAAGGATAAAAGATTATACCTTTGATGCGTGCTTCGCTCGCAAATCGAGCTCTTACTTCGAAAGCTCGAGTGTCACAAGTGTGAACGCCTCCAATGGCTCGTACCAACGAACCCGACCCGAACGGTCCAAGTCCCGAAGGTTAGTCGGGACCCGACCAAAAAAATTTGGATTTTTACGAACTTAGAGGTTTTCTCACCTTAAGGGAGCTGCCTCATTGAGTTCTACTCAAGTGTATTCCCATATGACCAACACTTGGATATTTATAAGGGAATGCTACTTGATTTTCCATTCTCCCACCAATGTGGGAGATTTTGCGTTTCAATCATAAAATGACAAGAAATAGATAATCAACAAGTGTCACATGGTGAGGAGAGATTAGGTGAGGACCACTAGTGGAGGGTACTATCCCACCTTGCTCCCCAAGGCTATGACCAAGCATTAGTCCCCACCAACACTCAAGGTCACCCACGCATAGCTGGCAGCTAGCTTGCCATGGCTGCCAAGGCTGCCCAGCTGGCGCCTGGCACCTTCGGTGGGCTGGCCAGCTATCCCGCATGCGCATGCACTCAGCCAACACGCCACGCATGCAAGATCCTAGCTATGCGATGGTGTGTAGGGCGCCTAGCATGAAAGATGCGCCTAGCATGCACGGTGTGCCTAGCACACACATGGTGCACCTAGCACGTATAGTGCACGCTAGCTCGAGCTAGCCTAACGTCCACTTGGCTAGGCCAATGTGATGCTACGGCTACGCTCGAACTTGTTGATTTTTCCCGCCTCGTCAAATTCCCCATTCGACTCGACTTGCGACGCTCGATCTCGACGCTCTAAGCTCGATATCCGACGTCTTTGTTCATCAAATCCTTCGGATTGATTCGTCGTCTTGGATCGGTTGCTCGATTGGGTTCGACCCAAAGGGTTAAGTCAAGATCAAGCTGTAATATTAATTGTACATTAATATTACTGATTGGAAGCGTCCTCCACATAGACATTCTGATCACTGGACCTTACTGAAGAATTAGCTTTCCGATAATTTTGAACCCTCTATCGGAATAATATACTTGTTGGAAGGATACCATTCCTTTCAATCTCCCACTTGTCCTTCCGGACAAGTGTGTGTATAGTGTATATCCCATTTCCTATGTCTCTTAATGTCTCTTTGTGAACTATAAGGTAAGATTCATCGTCATCCTTATTACGTTCAGAATTGTTTCTCGATCTCTGAGTTCAACTGTCAATAAGCAGATGATTTCTAAAATCCATCTGAGCACGACCATGCATTTTCACAGTCTCGCTCTTCGAGCGGCCTTGTAAACAACAAAGACATATTCCCTATTGTTAATAGGGGGACATTCCCATTCTTGTACTATAATCTTCCCTTACTAAGAGAACCTAGCCGCCTGAGTGTTGTCGTTATAATCCCTAGTTACGGCAGGCGTTTGACAACATCAAAACGACTAGTACTCAAACAAGAGAACTTCAACAATACTCATGGTTGAGGAAAGAGGTTATGATAGTTATAATGAGATATGTACTTATGAAAATTTTGAATCTCATAAGGTACTCTCATAGGTCGATCCGGTGTAGTTCCAAACTAGCACCTGTGCAAATGATTTATGACTTCTATGTCCTTGCAGCACAAGAAACAGTAATTTCTAGTGGTCATTAATCATCCATCGGTTAAATGACCTCGATTAGGGTCAATTTTCGATTTAAATAATCAATGTTCACTTAACAGGTGCTTCTTTATCCAAGACACGGTCTTGATACCCTGTTTTGAATATTTTCACAAATCGAATGGACTCATTATTTGATTCCAAACCATAATCAAACAGTTAGTGGAATTTTATTAGTGAAATTTTATTCCACAATGAAACTATTCAACGTTTCATCTTATGATAAATGGCTTTCTTCAAATGTTTCAAGAGTAATACTCTTCATTAAACATTTATAGAAATCACACCCATACTCAATATGCTTGATTTCTTTTATGCAATTGCGAATGTTGTTGTTCACTTATTGCATAGGTTTAGCCGCTATTACTTTGCGAATCTTAGCATTTCATTATTGAATAATAAGACAATAAGATTTTGAGAGTGTTATGGATCATATGTGATTTAGGATTTATTGTCCAAGTGATGGCTCCCACTCATTTTCATGACTTGAGATCTTTCAACTTGACAACCTACAATCAGCGTTCGACAACGAACTTTCCATTGAACACTTTCTCATTATTGCCTTCCAGGCAACAATATTCTCAATGTATATTTCAGTAGACATTCTGACGTTGCTTTGCTCGGATTTTATTCCGAATGACTCACAAAGATTTGGGAGGCCCTAATCACTTGTGATTATGGAAATTTTCCTTAAATCTCCGCACATTATACATGGATCCGTGTCCATGTTACCATTCTAAAGCCACGATGCATTCTAGCTCGTGCTTATAAACAACTTCCTTATTAAGGATCTAATCCTTTCTAAGGATGTGCTTGCAACATTAATTCTCAAATTGCAATTGTTTCTTTGCGTCAAGAACTTATCCCCTTTTACTTACCAAAGTACTTTGGATTTTCTTGACCATAATCTAACGATTCATCACTTAGATTTAGATTGATTGGTATTTTATACTTTTCATGCTTTAAGCATGTAAGTTTGTGGCGATTCCATATCATAGCGTACATGATGGTTTTAATTGAAGAATTATTCCCAATGTTATTCCATCCATGTATCTTTTAGCTCATCCAGTTTCACCGAGTCTTGCTAGGAATGGTAACTCCTCTCTAGGGATTGAGCTAGTTATCATCTTTTGCTTGTGGAAGGACACATACTTATCAGGGTTTGTTGTTCTGTCGTACATGGCCATACTAGGCGTACTGTATCTCTTCGGCTCCTCCACCATGGCAATCTCTTTTAAGAAGGATGACTCTATGTAGCCATCTGCGGCCTCTTCCTCCATGGGCTTTGGCACTCCAGGGATTTTTTGCAATCTTAGCCTCGAACGCCTTGAGGTATTCCTTGACTGGCTTTTCTATCTTTCCCTCCTCAGCTCCTGGTTGCTTGCTTTTTTGGAAAGCACCTGCATAAAAAAACCTTAATCTAGGGTTGCTTCCTTGTTGTTAGAACCTTTTTCCCCATTAATAGGGGTATAGAAAGCTCCTGACATATCGAGTTGCATGGCTATGCTTTCGGTATTCTTTTTGGAGTTGATTGTTTTGGATGCAACTGATTGTATTTTGTTGTGGAGGGCTTCATTTTGTTTGGTCAGGCTAGTGAGTTTGGCTTTAGTTTGGACTTTTTGGGCTAATAGGGTCTCAATTTGGCTTTTCAGCTGGTCAAAGGTTTGGCGGAATGCATTCATTCCTTCGTTGATTTCGGCTATGATGAAAGGTACTAGTGGTCAAGTCATGATGACTTTCTTGGCTTTTTGGAGAGTTTTTGGCAGGCTAATTGCTTATAAGCCCAACAGTGGGCGCCGAATTTTTTAGTCAAATCTTAGTAGGGTAGGTCTAGGAATTTTCTTAAGGTTTTAGGGGTAATAACAATCAATTCTACAATATCAATCACAATAACCAAGAACAATAATATACTTCCTCCGTTCTTTTTTACTTGACCCACTTTGACTTTTACACTATTCACCACCTCTCTTTTGACCATCTTTTGTGAACAATATGTATGGAAAAACATATGCATGTTGGATCTCTTTGAATTCGTCTCAATAAGTTTTATCATAATATATAACTTTTTTATTTTTTACTTATAGAGAATTAAAGTTATTTATCATTAAAGTTTGTCATTGGCAAGCGTGATAAAAGAAACAGGTTAAGTAAAAATGAACAGAGGAAGTAATAAAGAACAAGTGAATTAACTAAAGGAATAAGAATTAGAAAGATAATACTGAGTAAGGATAGGCTCCTAGATTAGAATAATACAATACGTAAGTAACTTGCATATATATATTGAGTATTAATGTATGAATGTGCGTGTGAGGATGTACACGCTTTTCTTAGCTATTTATATCTAGGATTTGCTAGGGTTTACATATATTTCAGAATAATATTCAAAATACAAGATCTTTATATTTTTGTTCTTCTTTCCTTCTTGCTGCTTCGTACTTTTGGAGTTTTCCTTGTTGGTTTGCTGATTGATTTCGTTGTCTTATTTGTATCAATGAAGTCGTTTTCCTTAATATTATTTGACTTAGACTACTTCCTTGGTTTTCTGGACCGTGCCCTACGACTTCTAGGCTTCTTGGGGGTATAGGCCCAACACCCCCCCCCCCTCAACAAGCCACCCCAAAACCCCCCTAAACATTGCTCTGAAATTGAGCTTTAGTGCTTCAAACTTTTATTGTGGGGTTGCGTACTGCGGTTTGAGGGTGAAATAAAATCGAGTTATTGTGAGATGGTTGTGAAGGCTGGTCCTCGATGGCTATAGTGGTGAGTGGTGATTTGTCTGGCTGGGGTGAGTTGCGTAGCGTGAGTGGTGAACTAGTGATTTGTGTGAGGTCGAGGAAGAGAATCGGGGTGGGGCTGGGGGTGGGGTTTCGGGGCGGCAATGGGTGGGGCTGCGGTTTTTAAGGTTGGGTGGTTCAGACGGTAGGGGATGGGAGTGGTGGCAAGATTTAGGGGTGGTGCTATAGTGGTGGGTTGGTGCCGTGGTGGGAGGAGAGAGAGACTCACCTCCTTCATCGGCCCATCTAATATCTCCATTTTGGTGTTGTCGATGATGTTTCCTTTCTTGCTTTCCCATATTGGCACTGCACGCACAATCATATATATATCGACATTGCTAATTAGTGTATGTATAAATTACATAGGTTTGTGCATGCGACAACAAGTTAAAAGCTAATTACGAAAAAAAAATATAGGAATTATGAAGTATAACATGTCAGTCATATTAGATTGATTTTTTTAAATACTACGTATATGGATCATACACCTTTATCAAGTCTTTGGTACCATTGTACCTACACCTACCCTTATTTCATCACTATGTAAAACAACTATTTAAGTAACCATAACCATATCAATTAAAATGTATGCAGAATGAATTACGAGATTATAGTGGATTAAACCTGCCAAAGTCATGAGCAAAATGATGGCAAAGATGGTGATTCTCTCCATAGTTAAAATAAATTTGATCTTCAAATATTTATGTCATTAATCTATCAATCTTAACTTATTTGTAATGCTAAAAATGTTTCCATGCCTAAATAAATTCAATTGATAATTTCCCAATCACCCTTATTTCTTGATGATGTAGATGGGAGTAGTTAGTAAAACGTGGTAGGGCGTTGAGGCTAATCCATTTAGATTTCAAATCTTGTACAATTATGCAACCTTAGCTTATGCTTAGATGACATATGCCAGTGGCAGATTCGGGAATTAAGTAGTGGGATAGATATGCCATTAAATTCATTACTAAGAAAGTTACTCTGTATAATATAGGAAGTATTATTTATACTAGTAAAAATTTCATGCCCGTTTTATATACGTTGTATTAATCTTTAGGTGTAGTCATGAGGAAGTATATTTGAAGGGTTGTCAGAAAAATTCATCATGTCTCACAACTATAAAAAAATAATAATGGTACAAGGAAGAGAAAGATAGGAAGAGTGAAAAAGTTGGTGAGAGCCCCGTCAGAAATACATTTATGTGTAAAACGGACAAATAATCATAGGGACCACTACCACTAAGAGTATATTTTGTACCAATAAATCTAGTAGAATTTTTTTAAGAATTTTATTAAGTATCACTGAGAAGGTATTTTGTTTTACTAAGAGTATATATTGTACCATTGAAACTCCAATGGTATTATTTGACAGCCCGATGACACGTCTTTCAAATTGCAACAAAATGACGCTTAAAATAAGTGAATTTTCCCTGCGAGACATGGTTTTTTTGTCTCACAACCCTCTGTTTTGAAGCCCACATGTGTAGCCATCTCTCTAGCAACGATATAAGTTTTTTCTTTTTTTGCAAATTTAATATAACTAGGGCAGCCAAAGCGCGCGTTGCGCGCGGGGTGGCCGGCCCTTTCGGCTTACTTTTCCTTGGCTTGTGTTTGCACTTGACATGGAGGTAATGGACTGATAAAGGAATAACTCTATATTGTTTAGCCTTAATTTTTCTTGGCTTGTGTTTTCACATGACATGAAGTTAATAATGGATTGATAAAGGAATATCTCTCTATTGCTTAGCCTTAATTTTTCTTAGCTTGTGTTTGCACTTCACATGGAGTTAATCGTACACTGCCGAGGCTCTTGTCTTTGATGATCTAGGAAATCTTGTACAACAGGTTGCACCCTTATTCAAGTAGTGAAAAAATAATGTGCTAACACTTTATATAGGAATTTATGATACTAATATATCTTTTGGGCTCATTGACCTAATTAAAAACAACAAGGTACATCATATAGCAGTATAGGGTGCATCACATTACATAGTACTATAGTAGTGGCATAAATATATAATAGAATTCAGATACACATGATTTCACAATGCTCAAAAGTTAACAGATAATCAGAAAATGAAATTAGACAAAATGCTTCTAACAATTTCGTTTAGTAGTAAAATAAGCTCTATGCAGCCCCATAATTCCCTTGATAATTCCCTTGAATCCCTTCTTGCTTTCTTCTCCTTTTCACCGTAGTCATTTTGGTTTCCTTTCTTCCTAGTACATTTATTTCGGCACAATGATAGATTAATTTCATTAGTTTCAATGTCCTTTAAACACGGTTATGTATAAGTCGTTAATTTTGACCTTCACAAAATAAAGAAAAAAAAAACTCCCACATAAAGTAACATCCTTTCGTTGTCCATTGACTAATGTTGTCATGTAATTAAACTATAACCCCCATTAAATTAAATATAGAAAATTTTAAACTTTATTATTCCATTCTCCATTTAATTTCTAATTAATTGAAGGGTCATAGGTAAAATTACAAAATTACACATGGGGTAAGAAGGTAAACAAACATTTTGAGGGGTATAATGGTCCGTGCACTATTCATAAGAACAATCTTCTACTTTTTATAAGGTAGGGATATTGATGGGAGTAAGAAGGTAAACAAACATTTTGAGGGGTATAATGGTTTGTGCACTACTCATAAGAACAATCTCCTACTTTTTATATGGTAAGGATAATAAAGGATTATTATGTTTTAAATTTATAAAAGTGTAAGTATTATTTTTATTACTCTGTAAGTTAATGAGTATAATTAATTACATTTGCCTATAAACATTGTATCTGACAATTTTTTAAGAATTATTTCAATGTTTATTAATAAAGAAAATTTGTGAGGAAGGTCCTTTTAAGTGGTCGACCTCATGAGAAAGGTCCTTTTAAGAAAAAGGTGGCACAAAAGGTCCTATTATCATGTTTGAGTTGTGGGCAGGGTCCTTTGACCAAACTCTGGCGTTGACCAATTTTTTCCGGCCAAACATAGTTACGTGCATAGCACGTGACCACTTAAATAAGCTTTTTTTTTTCCCCTTCCCTCTTTTCCCTCGATTTCCCTTTTTCCCCCTTATTCAACTCTCGTCTGACGTGACTAGTAGCTAGCTACCCATTAATGACGATTCACTAGTGTGACGTGATTTGGAATAGGTTTAACATCCCCAAGCATAATTTTGTTGGATGGAGATTATGTGGAGAAGAATAAGAGTAAGAACTAGACTGGCTCAGTTTGGTAGGGGGATGGGATTTGTGCCTGATGATAATCGAACCTCGCACCTCTAGGTTCCAAGGTGACCTCTAGGCCACTGGTCCAAGAGATCATTTTCTTATAAAAGCTTTATTGTACCACCAACTAAAAATCTAAAAATTGGTTTTCACCATCTGCTGTCAAAATAACCATTAAATGTTTTACGGGTCAATTTGGCCTTTTGGGTTCGATTTGAGGTCAGAATTGACAAAAATTTATCGTAAATACCTCATTTTTCCTAGTAAAAATACTTCAATTTGCATGACACACACAAAACGAGGCATTTTCGATCATTTCTAGTCAATTATGACCTCAAATCAGCCCTAAAGAACCAAATGACCCCAAAACTTCTAAAAGAGCATGTTTTTGGCATGAATATCGAATATTTTTATTTTGAAACCGTTAGATTTAACGGTTCTTTTTACGGTAGGTGGAGAAAAAACAAATTTTAGATTTTTCGTTGGTGGTAAAATAAAACTTTTAAAAGTTTTGTGGTAAAAAATAATTCCGTGTTTTTTCTTGGTGGTAAAAGTCAAAAAAAAACCTTTTTTAAATATATTTTTAAAAAAATCAAATAACCACAACAAAAAAGAGCGGATTGTACCTTACCTTGAAAAATTTTCAACCAAAATTTGAGGATACATCATGTTTTGGGGTTTTTTGCGTCCCTCGGGAGAGTTACGTCACCAAGACTGATTTCCCGCCGGCTATACCTGCAAAACAACTGAAACTCCGGATGTTCGAAGTTTCACCTCCGACGATCAAGTTAGAACCGGTCGAAGTGATGTAAAAAGTGCGGAAAGTAAAAGTAAATATTCTCGAATTTCGAGATCAAGTGTTTTCTCCGTTTTTACAAAATTGATTGTGTAATCAATGAACGTGTCCCCAAAATGGGGTAAATCTCCCTATTTATAGGGTCATTGGGATTTGTGCCTTTACCTAGGTCACTCTAACCTAGGATAAATGGGATGTGCCGTGTTACGGCTTTCTCGGGAATTGGGCCCTAAAAGCCGTGTTTTTCCCTAATGAATATCCGTATGCCATGAGTCATATCCAGGTGAGTTCATGTGGGATCCCTTTAGGGTGACACGTGTTACTCTCCTATTGGACCACGTGGCGAGGGTAAAAATCCCCAAATCATTTACCCCTCATAGGGGTGACGTGGCGCGTCACGTGACGCCTGTGATAAGTGTCACACATGCACGAGTGACAGTGTTTTTAATGTTTACCTTATAAAGTAACTTTAGGGTTTTGGACCCTAAATTTTGAAAGGAATGGTGTCCTTCCAACAAGTGTATTATTCTGATAGAGGGTTCAGAGTTATTACAAAGCTAATTCTTCAATAAGGTCAAGTGATCGGAATGCCTAGGTGGAGGCCGCTTCTGATCAGTAATATTAATGTACAATTAATATTACAGCTTAATCTTGACTGAACCCTTCGGGTCGAACCCAATCGAATAACCGATTCGAGACGACGAATCAATCCGAAGGATTCGATGAGTCGTCGGAGTTTTACGAACAAAGACGTCGGATATCGAGCTTAGAGCGTCGAGATCGAGCGTCGCAAGTCGAGTCGAATTTAAAATTCGACGAGACGTGAAATCAATCGAGTTACAAGTACGTGCCTAGTCGTAGCCTCGCATTGGCCTAGCCATGTGAGTGCTAGGCTAGGAATGCCCCATCGCAAGCCTAGTATGCTAGGCTCGTGATGCTAGCTGGCCATGGATGCCCCACACCATCGCATAGCAGCAAGCTATGTTGTGCATGGTGCTGGGCGCTAGCAGCCTAGCTACCATGCTGGGCGCTGGCAGCCTAGCTAGCACGCTGGGCGCTAGCAGCCTTGCTAGCATGCTAGACGCTGGCAGCAGCAACATGAACATGGCAGCCTAGTGCTTCGCAGCATCGCAAGCAACACACGCACCAGCCAACAACGTGTTAGGCATGTTGGGCTGTGCGTGTGTGTGCGTGTGCCTCGCATAGCAGCGTGCTAGGCTCATGCATGCAAGGCTGCGCATGGTGCTAGGCAATGGCGCACCCCAGCAGCCAGCCTCTCGCAAACACGCATCATCGCAGGGCTGGGCCTTGCTAGCAATACGGGCTGTGCGTGAGAGAGTTGGGTTGGGCGTATTGCAGGGTCAGTATTAGCATGGGCGAGCATCCTTTCCAGACAGCGCCCAACACACGCCATGCCACAACAGCAGCTCGCATGCTATGCGTAGCATGCTGGCAGTGCGCATGCTTGTGCTAGCTGGCTTGCTAACACAGCCTAGGCACCCGGCGCCAGCAAGGCTGGCTGGCAACCGGTTGTCCCAGCCACATGGAGGATCCGGTTTGACCAATGTGGGGACCAATGGTTGTGGGCATTGCCTTGGGCACCAAGGCCATGGCCCCCCCTCTTGGAATGGTCCTCACCTACCCTCTACTCTCCATGTGCCAGTTGTAACTCATTGATTGCATTGGTTATTAATTTGTTTTTGATTAAAACAAATTAGTAGGAAAATGCAATTGTCCCACATTGATCATGAATGGGGTGACAAGTTGATTTTCTCTATAAATAACCAATGGTTGGGCATTTGAGAAACTACTTGAGTAGAACTCAATGAGGCATCTCCCTTAAGGTGAGAAAACCTCTATGTTCGTAAAACTCCAGTTTTTATTTGGTCAGGTCCCGACTAACCTTCGGGACTTGGACCGCTCGGGTCGGGTTTGAGGGTACGATCCCGTTGGAGACCTCGTATTTTCGGGTTGAGCTCATAGTTGAGCGAAGCACGCGTCAAAGGTATAATCTTTCGTCCTTATATATGTTTTAATTATGTTTTGCTTGTTAATTGCTTTAATTATGGGGGCGGGTCTTGGCGGGTTTCATTCCGCGTAGTGTGGGTCACTACGAAAACCTACATCGGTATTAGAGCCACGCTTCTTTTAATTTTTGCAATTATTTTTTTTAATTAAGGTGTTTTAAAAGAATTATTTTTCTGGTTCATGTGCTTCTAATTAGATTAGATGCTCGTTTTAATTAATTTTAATACTTGATTTTATTTTCGATTTGGCTGTCGAACCCAGATTTTGGCTCAAAAATAGTGTTTTTTGTGTGGAATCGACATTCTGGAACAGATTCAACCCTTTTTCCTAGGGTTTTTCGTTTTTCAACGAAAATTTTAATTTTTTTAAGCCTTGATTAATGCAAGCATTACAAGGTTAGATTAAATGCACATTTGCATCACTAATCTACTGGTTTTAAAATATCCTTAAGCATAATAATGGAGTTTCTATTAGTGCTTAAGTTGATATACCATTTTTCACATAAACTTGTTTTTCACAAATTTTGCAAATAAGTTGCAATAAAGTGTGAAAACTTGTTGTGATCTTGTAATTTTAAGTTCCCAAGTAATGTTAAAGTTCTAATCTTTAAAGGTTTAAATGAGTGGAACCCTAACCCTAAATTCCATGTTGAACAATGTTTGGATTTTTCATGTTTGGTTGATCAAAATCCATTAAGTTCAATTACTTGTGAGTAAAAATTGATTAATCTTCATATTGGAAGATGTAATCTTGATATTTTACACAAGTATGAAAGTTGGAAATTTTTATCATTAGATGGTTAATTTATTTTTCCAACTCCCATTTGTCAAATCCATTATTAATTTGCATTTTGGTTAAATTAATTATGGATGTAGCCCTTCAATTTTGTTGCATCAAGTTAGACCTAAAATTGATTCAAAGAATGGTTCTTGAATAATTTAGGCTTGTGCACTATTAAAATTGAATTTATTTCTGTTAGACTTGTTATATTTTTTCTATGCTCTAAATTGATACTAAAATAAATTTAGAATTAATTTTAGTCACACGAATATTGGGATTAAAATCCCGAGTCAAAAGCACACAAATTGAGGCAAAAGACACCCAAGCACCACCAAGGCTAGTCGGGCTGCGAGAGCGGCCCACATGTGGCTGCCTTGGTGCGCATGGTGGTGCTCCCACCTCGTTGTCTTGCTGCTGTGTGGGGAGCAAATAGTGCGCTATAGTGTGCTGCTGCGTGTGGTGTGTGGCTGCTGGGCACTACTCGCAAGGTTAGCGAGGCAGCAAGCCAGAGCAGGCCAGCCACACCTGCCAGCGCACATGCACGTATGCTAGCATGCGAGCATGATGCGTGCTGGTGCTAGCAGGCGCAGTAAGGACTTGCCAGGCAGGCTGCCTGCGCCTAAGCACAGCACAGCCGCAACCTTGGTGCTAGGCACTTGTTGTGTGTGGGCTGTTTTTCCGATGCATGGGCTATGAACTTTGCATTTTTTTCGGCTTTAATTATTTTATGTAATTATTTTAACGAGGTCAAAACCTCGATTTTTTCGGTTTTACAAAATTTTGATTTTGACAAATTATGGGTTATGCTGACTTAATTAATCGGATTAATTAAGTATGGATGCGGAATTTAGTGGAAGCTTAGTAGATTACTTGAGCCTTTTAAAAATAATGGATTAAACAACTTTGACTAGTTTTAATTAGGCGCGTTAATCGGATTAACCACCTAAGTTAGTTACTAGTTTTGCGTGTTTAATTATGTATTTCGTAATTTGCATGGGCCATTCACAAATAGTGAATGGGTGAATGGAAGATTGTTTTCTAAACAGGTTATTGAAAAGGCAACTAGTAGGGCCTGACTAGGATAGAAAATACGGACTGCGTTCCGTTATGTATTTTTGTAAATCTAAATACGGTCTGCGTACTGTTAAGTATTTTTTGTACTTTACATTAATCTTAGTCGTTCTAGCTAGCTGTTTTTATTTAATTTTGGCCAAGATGTCTCAAGACGGTGTTTCGATGATGCCGAGCCAAGATAAAGACCCATGGAAATTTAAGATTTCAAGGGGTCATGCTAGTTGCCAAATGCATCTATTTTATGCTTTATATATATTGTGATTATATATATTTGAATGTTAGATGCATGTCTAGGATTTCAAATGTTGCGGTGATTAGTTAAGTTCACTTAAATCAACCGACATAGAAACCCTAGGTCCCTTAATAATAATGAGCTAAAATATGCCATTCCAAGAACAACACTTACCGAACTAATGCACGTATGTGATGGGCTACGCCAAAGCGAGGCATCACTACTTCCCTAGGAACGTAAGGTATACTAGGTATACAAGTTGTCTTGGTTAAGCTCAACGATATCAGTAAGAAGTCCTTAGATGTCGTGGCAATGGAGATAAAATGTCAAGGAAGCATTTGATGCGACGTTTTATCGAACCAAGAGTAGCTTGGAGCTATAAGCAATTGGATTTCTTACCCTAAAATATTAAGTGTTAAGACAAGCCAAAGCATGCTTAATCACTTTATGATTTTTGGGATCTTGGAATCGTTTTATTCTCGCCTAAAAACGGACAAATTTATAATGCGTGGATAAGACGCATAATAAGATTGAAAGTTTGCATATATAAAATTCAAACTTATTATGATATTATCTTGATAAATGGTTAAACTTTGCACTTATATATTAGTAGAATTCTTAATCATTTTATATTGTTTCCATTGATTGGTAACAGAAATCTTTCGAGAATGGTTCTTAAAGAAAGGAAAGGGCACTTCTTAGATACCACTTCTCATAATCGACTAAAGTCCGAAAGGACGGTTGGATGTCATGTTTTCAAAATAATAGGTAGTTTTGACAAACATGAAATATTGAGTTATGAGATGATGTACTATAAGAAATCTTTTGAGAATGGTTCTCAAAATGGAAAGGCATTTCAAAATACAACCTCTCACAATTGACTTTTATGACTAAAGTTCGAAAGTACGGTTGGATATCATGTTTTCAAAATACCAGTTAGTTTTGATAAACATGAAATATTGAGTTGAAAAACTCAAAATTGTCAATAGTTGACAAGCAACATATCTTTTCACTTCATACACAAATGAGTAGGACTCATTAATGTAGCAATTCAAGTACGAATTGAAAGGAAAGATGGAACTTTGTTTCACAGCGCATTAGATGCTTAATCATGCCTAACAAAGTGTAAAAGTCAAGACACTTAAAGAAATGACTCTTAAAGTTATGAGATGGCGTATAATAAGAAATATAGGCAACAAGGAACAAAAGAAAGGAATAAGGTTCTTTTTCTACCCTTGAGTTCATGTTTTATGATTAACTTAGCAACTCGTCATCTTCACAAGTATTGGATACTGCTTGAGTGTTCTACTTTGAAAGTGACCTCAAACCAATGAAGACAAGCTAAGTTATTGACTTACAAGCTTAGAATGAAGCAAGTAATGCTACATCAGTTGTAAGGTCACTTGTTTTGTTTAAAGTCCTTTAAGCCAAGGCTGGAACAAATAATGGTTATTGTGTTCCATAATCAGCAAATGACCCATTTACACACTAAAAGACTCACATTCAAAAGTAAAGAGCAATAGTTGCTAGGTGTACTTGAATGACATGGTCGCATAAGCCACGAGTCAAGAATGCTTGATTATAAACAAACATTTCCCTCACATTAAAACTCAAAAGGTTCAAGTCATGGACATGATTTGTGTTCCAAACCCTTTAGCAATGTCACTAACAACAAGAACATACTCAAGACTCTATTAGATAGATCTATTCGGAATCGTTCTAAGACAAGAATGTCTTACTTGTTGAAATAGACAAACAAAGGAGCTATTGTGATAGGTATAGACAAATTGACTCTGAAAGCTAAAAGGAATTCATTACTTCAAATGTCTCACAAGAATTTGCAAGAATATGGCTATATTCATCAAATGTGAGCAAACTGAACCTCGAGTAGCTCAAATGTTCAGTGAAGTATAGAATCGACTTGGCAAGATATCAATACATCTAGATTAAATCAAGTGATGTTTGCTTAATCCAAGTGTGATCATATCAAACTTATGGAATTGAAATTTCATAAAGAGCTCTAAAAGAACATAGTGTGTCTTGACGGAGAAATCGATACCATTTGGAAATGACTCGAATGATGATGGGTCACATCACTTCTTATAAAAATCTTAAAGATTTGCACAAATGACTAGGGCTCTTTTCAAGTATATGTCTAGGGCTGTTAGCTCAGTGGGAGTTCATTAACCCAGTCGGAGCTAAGTGGCTGAATAAAGGCTAAGATAGCTCGAGAAGGAGCTAACTGTTTGTTTCACAACGAACTTTTACCCAAAGAAAATATATATGTCTCTTTGTAAGTATTCAAGTGAGACTACGGGCATTACCTCCACAACCTAATTGAGAACATAGTGTTTGTTGCTCTAAATGGTATCTTTCTGGAAAGTAACACCTTTCCAAAATGACAAGTGGGAGGAAAATCGAACTCGGACGAAGTTCGAGAGGACGAGCAACAATGTCAACCTGATAAAACTGACAATCAAAATGCTTTAGAAGCAGTTGACAAGATTGGTCAAAATCAAACAGACGATGTAAATGCTCAACCTAATACCTCGTATAGGTATAGAATTCACTAAAGGCTTGGATTGAATCCTATAAATTTTCTATCAAATTAGAAATAAACCTAAGACTTACAGACATATTATTCACCATTGGATGGTGAGGGAATAGTGTCTTGTAAATTAGCTACGACAAATCCAAATTACGAATAATGGTTAGAGGCCATAAAATCCAAAATAGACTCCATGTTTGTAAATCATGTTTGGAACTTGATTCATTTGCATGAAGGGTGACAGACCCATCAATCGCAAATAAGTTCTCAAGGAGAAAACTAACAAATGTGGAAATGCACAAGCATACAAAGCTAGATTGGTTGAAAAGGATACAATTAATTCACGGTATTGATTTTAATAAAAACCTATTCACCAATCGGAACGCTAAAGTCTTTTCGTGATTGTTCTAGCAAAATTGCGCATATGAAATATGGCTAAATACGAAACCGCCTTTCTAAAATTGGATTTTGGAAGAGACTATGGAAACAGTCTAAGGGTTTTGTAATTCTAAGTAATGCTAGATATGAAAGAAAGCTTAAAAAATCCAAAGTGGGATTAAATGAAGCATTGAATGAAGGAATTGGAATAGGTATAAAAGGTTTGGTTTATGGAGAATCATAGAAATTCTTATAAACAAGAAGTTTAGTGGGAGCATGAGTCAATCTTGTATGGTCCAACAAGAAGTTTGTGAACTCTATTGTGAAATGACTATCAAATACTAAATATTTAGATTTGAAAGGATTTTCGACAATGGACCAAGCAAAAGGCGACACTTAGTACATATGGGAATTAAGATCTATTGGATAGACTTAATAAAACGTATAAACGAGTAAGGGAATTTACCGTGTTAAACATGAAGGATTTGAAAAGGCTTTCGACCCATATGTATAAAGCTAAGTAAATGTTTGAACTAAGTATAAGCTGGGCAAATACTAAGTCAAACAAGAAAGACTCTGGTAGAGACTTTAAACCATGACACATAGCAAACGATTTAGCAAGACTCAGTGAAATTAGATGAGCTAAAAGATACATGGATGGAATAACATTGGGAATAATTCTGCAGTTAAAACCATCATGTACGCTATGATATGGAATCACCACAAACTTACATGCTTAAAGCATGAAAAGTATAAAATACAAATCACTCTAAATCTAAGTGATGAATCGTTAGATTATTGTCAAGAAAATCCAAAGTACTTTGGTAAGTAAAAGGGGATAAGTTCTTGACGCAAAGAAACAATTGCAATTTGAGAATTGATGTTGCAAGCACATCCTTAGCAAGGATTAGATCCTTAATAAGGAAGTCGTTTATAAGCACGAGCTAGAATGCATCGTGGCTTTAGAATGGTAACATGGACACAAATCCATGTATAATGTGCGGAGATTTAAAAAAAATTTCCATAATCACAAGTGATAAGGGCTTCTCAAATCATTGTGAGTCGTTCAGAATAAAATCCGAGCAAAGCAACGTCAGAATGTCTACTAAAATATACGTTTAGAATATTGTTGCCTGGAATCACATATGATCCATAACACTCTCAAAATGTGTGGGAGCCATCACTTGGACAATAAATCCTAAATCACATATGATCCATAACACTCTCAAAATCTCATTGTCTTATTATTCGATAATGAAGATGCTAAGGTTTGCATAGTAATAGTGGCTAAACCTATGCAATAAGTGAACAACAACATTCGCAATTGCATAAAAGAAATCAAGTATATTAAGGATGGGTGTGATTTCTATAAATGTTTAATGAAGAGTATTACTCTTGAAACATTTGAAAAAAGCCATTTATCATAAGATGAAACGTTGAATAGTTTCATGGTGGAATAAAATTTCACTAATAAAATTCCACGAACTGTTTAATTGTGGTTTAGAATTAAATAATGTGTCCATTCGATTTATGGAAATATTCAAAACAGGGTATCAAGACCATGTCTTGGATAAAGAAACACCTGTTAAGTGAACATTAAATATTTAAATAAAAAATTGTCCCTAATCGAGGTCATTTAACCGATGGACGATTAATGACCATTGGAGATTAGTGTGTAGTATGATTTACGGCACCGTTTCTGGTGCTGCAAGGACATAGAAGTCATAAATCATTTGCACAGGTGCTAGTTTGGAACTGCACCGGATCGACTTATGAGAGTACTTTAAGAGATTCAAAATTGTCATAAGTGCATATCTCATTATAACTATCAAAACCTCTTTCCTCAACCATGAGTATTGTTGAAGTTCACTTGTTTGAGTACTAGTCGTTTTGATGTTGTCAAACGTCTGCCGTAACTGGGGATTATAACGGCAACACTCAGGCGGCTAGGTCCTCTTAGTAAGGGAAGCTTATAGTACGATACTGGGAATGTCCCCCTATTAACAATAGGGAATATGTCTTTGTTGTTTACAAGGCCGCTCGAAGAGCGAGACTATGAAAATGCATGGTCGTGCTCAGATGGATTTTAGAAATCATCTTCTTTTTGACAGTTGAACTCGGAGATCGAGAAACACTTCTTTACGTAATAAGGATGACGATGAATCTTACCTTATAGTTCACGAAGAGACATTTAGCGACATAGGAAATGGGCAACACACTATACGCATACTTGTCCGGAAGGACAAGTTGGAGATTGAAAGGAATGGTGTCCTTCCAACAAGTGTATTATTCTGATAGAGGGTTCAGAATTATTACAGAGCTAATTTTTCAGTAAGGTCAAGTGATCGAAATTCCTAGGTGGAGGCCACTTCCGATCAGTAATATTGATGTACAATTAATATTACAGCTTAATCTTGACTGAACCCTTCGGGTCGAACCCAATCGAACAACTGATCCGAGACGACGAATCAATCCGAAGGATTCGATGAGTCGTCGGAGTTTTACGAACAAAGACGTCGGATATCGATCTTAGAGCGTCGAGATCGAGCGTCGCAAGTCGAGTTGAATTTAAAATTCAACGAGACGTACAATCAATCGAGTTACAAGTACGTGCCTAGCCTTAACCTCGCATTGGCCTAGCCATGTGAGTTCTAGGCTAGGCAAGCCCCATCGCAAGCCTAGTATGCTAGGCATGCTAGGCTCATGATGCTAGTTGGCCATGACAGCCCCACACCATCGCATAGTAGTATGCTATGATGTGCATGGTGCAGGGCACTAGCAGCCTAGTTAGCATGCTGGGCCTTGGCAGCCTAGCTAGCACGCTGGGCGCTAGCAGCCTGGCTAGCAAGCTGGGCGCTAGCAGCCTTGCTAGCATGCTAGACGCTGGCAGCAGAAACATTACCATGGCAGCCTAGTGCTTCGCAGCATCGCAAGCAACACACGCACCAACCAGCAGCGTGCTAGGCATGCTGGGCTGTGTGTGTGTGTGTGTGTGCCTCGCATAACAGCTTTCTAGGCTCATGATGCTAGTTGGCCATGACAGCCCCACACCATCGCATAGTAGCATGCTATGATGTGCATGGTGCAGGGCACTAGCAGCCTAGTTAGCATGCTGGGCCCTGGCAGCCTAGCTAGCACGCTGGGCGCTAGCAGCCTGGCTAGCAAGCTGGGCGCTAGCAGCCTTGCTAGCATGCTAGACGCTGGCAGCAGAAACATGACCATGGCAGCCTAGTGCTTCGCAGCATCGCAAGCAACACACGCACCAACCAGCAGCGTGCTAGGCATGCTGGGCTGTGTGTGTGTGTGTGTGTGCCTCGCATAACAGCTTTCTAGGCTCATGCGTGCAAGACTGCGCATGGTGCTAGGTAATGGCGCACCCCAACAGCCAGCCTCTCGCAAGCACACATCATTGCAGGGCTGGGCCTTGCTAGCAACACGGGCTGTGCGTAAGAGAGATGGGATGCGCGTATTGCGGTGTCAGCAGTAGCATGGGCGAGCATCCTTGCCAGACAGCGCCCAGCACTCCCCATGCTACAACAGCAGCTCGCATGCTGTGCGTAGCTTGCTGGCTGTGCGCATGCTTGTGCTGGCTGGCTTGTTAGCACAGCCTAGGCACTAGGCGCCAGCAAGGCTGCCTTGGCTGCCAAGGCTAGTTGGCAGCCAGCTATCCCAGCCACATGGAGGATCCTATTTGAGCAAAGTGGGGACCAAGGATTGTGGGCATTGTCTTATGCACCAAGGCCATGCCCCCCCCCCTCTTGGAATGGTCCTCACCTACTCTCTACCCTCCATATGCCACTTATAACTCATTAATTGCATTGGTTATTAATTTGTTTGTTATTAAAATAAATTAGTATGAAAATGCAATTGTCCCACATTGATCATGAATTGGGTGACAAGTTGATTTTCTCTATAAATACCCAATGGTTGGGCATTTGAGAAATGACTTGAGTAGAACTCAATGAGGAAAACTCCAGTTTTTATTTGGTCGGGTCCCGACTAACCTTCGGGACTCGGACCGTTCTGGTCGGGTTCGAGGGTACGATCCCGTTGGGGACCTCGTATTTTCAGGGTTCAAGTAAGAGCTCATAGTTAAGCGAAGCTCGCGTCAAAGGTATTATCTTTTGTCCTTAAATATGTTTTAATTATGTTTTGCTTGTTAATTGCTTTTATTATGGGGGCGGGTCTTGGCGGGTTTCATTCTGCGTAGTGTGGGTCACTACGAAACCCTACAATTTTACCTCTCTATAAATACGTTTTCACCCCCTCATTTTTGCATGTTCATGAAAATTATTTGAGAGAGAATCTTTGACTTTTTAGAGAATTTAATTATTGCTGCTTGAGTTTGATCTGCCTACATTGCAGCCGTCCCAAGCAGTTCGAACAGTACCTTCCATACAAGGTAACGGTCTATTCTCCCTCTTTTTCTTGTTCTTTAATTGTCGTTTGTGTTTGTTATTCCTTGTTTTCAAAAAATGGTTTCACAAACACACACGGCACGGCCTAAGATATCTGCCAGCCAGCCACTTGGGACGGCTAAATCTAGGACTAGGAGTGCCTCCTGCTCCCACTTGGACTCCACCATGCAAACATCCCCGAATCTAACCGTCTTTGTGTCTGTGTAGGACACCATGGGAAGAACAAAAAGGACAATACAGGGCCCCATAGATGGTGATCAAGACGACGACACTATTAGGGTGCCAAGAAATGAAGTTTATGACCACCCACCCGGCACTCCAAGTATGCCGAATGACTCCATTTCGAACGAGTTAGATGATGGTTTTGACAATAGCGCGTCTGGCTCTGAGCAAGGGTCATCTCAGTCAGACACTACCTCAGGCGGCTCTACTGCTGGAAAAGAACCGCCTTTGGCCCATGAAAAGCCAGAGAGCTCTAAGTCCTCTTCCGATTCTAAGGAGGAGGCCGCCTCTGCTAAAAGAGGATAAGGGGAGGTTTCTTCCTCTGCCTAGGATGGGTTCACTGCCTACTTTACCCACATCTCTGCTGGAACCTAAAGAAACATGCGCAAAAAGATTAGAGACTTCCGGGACACCCACGTCATGGGTGCTGGATATCAAATCCATGTCCCCGACATGGATCCCACGTTCAAGAAAAGTTATGGAGATCAACGCTTCAGGTGTTATGAAGCAGAAATATAGGCAGGCTTGAGATTTCCCCTAGATCCGGCTATTGAGAAGATCCTAGATGGGTACCGCTTGGGGGTTTGGCAACTTGCCCCCAACTCATGGGTGAACATAGTTAAGTATGTCACTGCTTATAAACTGCTAGGGGTAAAGCTAGGCTTTGAGGTCTTTGCTTCAATGCGTTATTTAAGCAATGTTCTTGGGAGGACCGGCCCCGGATGGTACACCTTGACTTGCAACAAAAGATTTATGATGACCCAAGGCAAGGAATCAAAACAGAAGGACTGGCGGAACAAATTTTATATCATCTCTTCCCCAGACACCCGATGGATTCGGATGTATAATTCCTAGAACCGAGACTCGTACCTTCTATGATAGAAGGCTATCTTCCCGCCAGTACCTAATGAAGGCTGGGATCAAATTTTGACGCCTGACCTGTTTAAGGTCACCACCAAAACGTTGAGGGAGGAAACAAAAGGGAAATAGTTCCTAACAGTTATATCCCTAGGTTCGAGTGGCTAAGGGACGACACTTATCTTGCCGCCTGCGGCCTTAGCATAGAAAAGACCAAAGGTAGCTGGCCGGATGAGCTTGTTAGCAAATTTTTTGTGTTGTTTGCTTTTTTTTTTTTATTTTTTTTTTATTACTAACATTCATCCGACCTATTTGCAGAAGAAGCAATGTCACATCTTTCTCCAAGCAACAAACCTGCCAACTCCACGGCCGCCTACCGCTATATGATCAAGCAAAAGAAATAGATCTTTAAGAAAGATCAAATTAAGCATGTAAGCTTCTAGTAACTCATTATTTGCGTACAAACGGATTGTGCTTTCATGTATTAACTGTTTTTGTCCTTATCAGGAAGGATCCACCAAGCCGCTTGTTCTCCCTAACCTTAGAAGAGACCGCCAAAACGGTCGTTTTCTAGAGAGGACCGGACGCCCTCCAAGTCAAAGAAGTTTGTGGCCTAGAAGAATCCTTCTAGAGCCATGTCTAGGGATGATTCCTATCCCACCACTGGTGGAAATTCGCCTGCTTCCCTTGAGGTGCTTAAAAAGCTAAATGCCTCTAGGACGACGAAGAGTTGCTAGCCATTCATCGCTGCTATCGGCTCAGAAGCAACAGGCGAACGCAAAGACAAGCGTCTTCAAGACTTGGAGGTTGAGCTCCTAGGTATTAGTGCCTCAAACCCATTACCTTATAAGTAGTCGCCGAACAACTCTGAAGACACCCGGTCTATAGTCCGGCTTATGCCAACTTCTCACCAAGTGTTGAATGTTCAAATGCTACTTAAAAGGCCAGATTTACAGCAATTCTCCAAGAACATGCTAAAGGTCGTCTCTGCTGAGCAACGGGATTCGGTGAGGGGGATTGGCACTCTCAATTAAGACGCCATACTAGCTTTGCTAGCTGAGGTAACTTGTTTTTATGTTGGAAAACTTTTTCTAACTCTTCGAATGTCGCTTGTTTATTGATGGTCTTCTTTTAATTCGTCGGATCCAGGCCATACTGCGAGTGAATGGGCTGAAGAAGCCATTTCTTGATCAATAAAAAGAGGTAGAAGCTCCAAATAATCATGCCGCCTCTTCTACTTACCAAGCAATGTTTGACATTTTAAAGAATGATGCACTGACTCATGACATCCTACAATCACAGGCGACTGCCAACCTGCAGGTTAAGGAGCAACTACAGGCGGCCCAGAAGAGGGTATTTGAGCTACTGGGCAAACTGAAGTCAGCTAAGGCTAAGGTTGAGCTTGAGAAGCTTAACGCTGTAGGTAGGTGTACAGACAACCTCCGCCGTCAAAATGAAAATCTGAAGAAGAAACTGGGTAACCAAGAGGAACAGCTGAGGAAGAAGTATGAGGCCAGGGTCGAGGAGGAAAAGAAGCAGTTGATCGAGGAAAATGAGGACGACTGCGGCACTTGAAATAAAATGGCCTAAAAGGCTTTGTATCCTAACGACGATTACTCCGTCTGGGAGTGTCGTTGTAAGCAGGCCACTGATGCGCTTGACGAGGAACGGCTGCAGGCGGAGAAAAGGAACGAGGCTGATGATGATGAAGATATGGCTGATAATAGAAAATCCGGATATAAATGAAGAGGAGTCCTCCCCTCAAGATGATTAAATTTAGATCTTTCCTTGGCCGAATGGCCTGACAATTACTTTTCCAGCCTGCATGCCGAATACATTTGCGTCTTTACCGACTAGGGAGTTAGGTTTGATTTAACAATTTTTCTTGTCTTCACCGATTGTTAAATCGGTTAACACTTTTTTCTGGCCAACCATGGGGTCGGTTTTTAATATGAATCAATCGGCCATTACGTAAGTTTTCCTGCAAAAATTTTGTTATGTTTTATTATGCATAATTTTTGCTAAGTGCGTAGCCTTTTTTCTTTATACACTCGGTATACCGGATGTTCTTGCCCCTGGAAGGATGTGCGCTTGGATTCAAAAGTGGGTAGATTTACTTAGAAATTTTTGATACTTGAAGGAGTATGGCTAATTTCTAAGTCAATCAATCACTATGGTGATTGCCCCAAACCAAGCGGATTATTGTCCATCGAGCAGTCGGATAAGGTACCAGGCGGTCATTGACCGTATTCGATCGATGTTGTCGAATGGATTTTAGGTGTTAAGTTTTAGATTTAACTTTCAATTCTTAATTGGGTAATCACTGCCTCAATTGGGCAGGCGGACTAACCAATAGGGTAATCTACTTTTGGACCATCTATATTACCCCTGGGCAATGACAGACGACTGTCAGTGTTATTATTTGAATAATAGTAATATTTTAATCTAAGATGGAATAATAATCGGACATCGTCGATTATCACATAGGACATGCGGCTATTTAAGCAGCTTAGGTTCCATATTAAATTATCCAGGTCAGACGGCTATGAACTAGCTGTTATTGAGGTAGTCCATTGAGCCGTTTGTGTTGAGTTTATAAAGCAATGTACCACCCAAATGGGAGATGCTCTCTACGACGAATTCACCCGAATGGGCATCACCGGATGCCTTGCTCTTGTTGGAGCAGACGGTTGGTTTGGCTTTGGGCGCCTGCACATTGCACGGAAGGTGTTCCCATTGGAAGACATTCTAAGCAAAAAATTATCAAATTAAAATAAAAAGCAATTATTCAGTAATAAGTTATTCATTTACAAAATTTACATGTTTTAGAAGTAGTACTTCTTTAAGCTGTGTACATTCCAAATTCTGGCTAGCTTCTTGCCGTCTGGAGTTTCCAGACGATAGGTGCCGCCTCTTACTTCTTCATAGATCCAATAGAGGCCTTCCCAATCGGGTGTTAGCTATCCTTGCTCATTGGCCCTATCGGTTGCCTCCATTTTTCGTAACACAAAGTCCCCTACTTTCAAGGGTCGTTTGTGTACTCTCTTGTTGTAGGCTCTTGTCAGTCTTAGACGGTAGATCTCATGACATAAGGCAGCATTGCCCCGACGTTTTGGAAGTGAGTCCAATGCAAGCCGTATGGCCTCCCATTTTACCTTTTCATCATATAACATGACTCAAAGAGTCAGCTCATAATGCTCCATAGGTAAGACGACTTCAGCACCGTACACCATAAGAAATGGGGTTTCGTTGGTTGCCCCTTTTTCTATTGTTATAATGGCCCATAGGACATGAGTTAACTCTTCGGCCCATAAGCCGCCAGCTCTTTCAATTTTCTTTTCAATGTCGTCTGAGATTAGCTTGTTGAAGGCTTCAACCTTGTCGTTTTCTTAGGGTTGACTGACTGATGCAAAACAATGAGACATCCCTTGGTCTCCCAGCCAATTCTTGAGGGTAGGCGTCTCAAATTAAGGGTTGTTGTCAAAGACCATAGACATAGGTACCCCAAACCGAGTGATGATGTTCTTCTAGATTAAAGAGATGACATCCTTTGTCTTAATTCCTTTGACTGCCTCTGCTTCTACCCACTAGGTGAAGTAGTCAATGGCAACAAAATATATCGTCATCCGCTTGGCGCAAGTGTACACGGTCCTAGAATGTCCATGCCCTATTTGGCGAACGGTATTGGGCTATGGATGGCCATTAGATCAGTGGCCGGATGGTGGATGAGCTTGCCAAATCTTTGACACTTATAACACTTCTTCACCATTTTCATGGCGTTTGTCTTAAGAATGGGCCAAAAGTAGCCTTGCCGCCTGGCTCTTTCTGCTAGAGCTCTGCCGCCTATATGTGAGACACAGAAGCTCGAATGCAAATCTTTAAGAATTTCTTGCCCCCTTTTCAGGGGTGATGCATTTCAAACAAAAGAGGTTGCAAAAAACCTTTTTTGAAAAGTTCTCCATGGTGGATCTCAAAGTTAGCCGCTTGTCTTTTCATTGCAACCATTTCTGAATATGTATCCGACAGAGTGTCGTCTAACAGATAGGCCCAGATGTCGTCCATCGAGGTTGAACTTTGGTCAAGAACTCCAATGGGATCTTCTTCCATACTTCTCTTTTCCATTACTTCCCAAAAGACTGACGGAGGTGTATCACAGGAGGCGGATGATGCTAGCTTTGACAAAGAATCCGCCTGATTGTTTTCTGACCTGGGCACTTGACTTAGATGAAATTCGTCAAGAGTCCCAGTTTCTGTCCTGACCGCCTATAAATATTTTACCATAGCCAGATGGGTGGCCTCATAGTCAACATGGGCTTACGACCAACTGTGAATCTAAGCAGGCGTCAATTTTTCTTGTCCCTGCCGCCTTACATATGCTTATACCGGCTAGTAGGGCTTCATACTCAGCCTCAATATTTGAGGCTTGAAACTTGAACCGTAGTGCATATGCATATTTGTCCCCTTTAGGAGACTGACATATTATCCCTGCACCACAGCCGTTCATAGTAGAGCTCCCGTCTATATACACCATCCAAACCTGATCAAGATTTTTTGGTTGAACCGACCTTGTCATTTCAATAATGAAGTCAGAAAACGCCTGACCTTTCACTGCCTTCCTTGGTTCAAAAGAGATTTCAAGACTTTGCATTTCAATATCCTATTTGAGCATTCGACCGGATGACTCTAAGGTTGTCATTGGCCGCTTAAGGGGTTGTTGTATAGACCACCATCGAATGTGCCAAGAAGTATGGTTTAAACTTCTTGACTTCCATGAATAGGGAAAAACCAAATTTTTCAACCGTTGGGCACCGGAGTTCGGCATTTCAAAGAACATGGCTAATGAAATAGACCGGGAGCTAGATGCCGTCTCTCTCAGCAATGAGAACAGCACTGAGGCCATGATTTGAGACGGCTAGATTCAAGTAAAGCGTCTCCTTTGGCAGAGGGCTAACAAGCCTTGGCAAAGTGTGTAAATGTTCTTTCAATTTTCGGAAGGCGGCCTCAGCATCATCCCCCCATTCAAACATAGTCTTCTTCCTGATTTCCTGGAAGAAATAGAGGCACTTGTCACTTAACCGGCTGAGGAATCTCCCCAATGCCGCCAAACAACTAGTTAACTTCTGTACTTCTCTTACGGTGCGGGGTGACTTCATATCAATGACTGCCTGTATCTTTTCTAGGTTGGCCTTTATCCCCCTTTGATCAATCAAAAATCCGAGAAACTTCCCTGACTCAACACCAAAGACACAATTCTTGGGATTGAGCATGACCATGTGCCGCCTGAGTGTGGTAAAGGTTTCTTGGAGGTCAGCAAGATGATACGTCTGTAGCTTGGATTTGACTATCATGTCATCAATGTACGCCTCTACATTCCTTCCAATCTGATTAATGATGACCATATTAATTATTCGTTGTAAAGTAGCAGGCGCATTCTTCAAGCCAAACGGCATCACAGTATAACAGAATAACCCTTTATTAGTGAAGAATGACGTCTTAATCTTTTTTCCACGAGGGTATCTATAAAAGCCATAATAGGCATCCATGAAACTCATCAAAGCATGTCCAGCTGTAGAGTCAACCAGACTATCGATCTTTGGAAGCGAATAACTGTCCTTTAGACATGCCTTGTTCAGATCAGTGTAAAAACACACTTGAGCCAGGTACCATTCGCCTCCTTCACAAGAACAACATTCACAACCCAATCTGGGAAGTGACATTGCCGAATGAACCTAATATCTAACAACTTCTTTACTTCGGCAGCTGCAGCCTGACTTCTCTCCTCGTCGTGATTTCTTTTCTTTTACCTAACATGTTTTTTCTTTGGATCCACGACGGGTTTATGGACAGCGAGATCCGGGCTAATTCCTGGCATCTCTTCCACTTCAAAGGCAAAAAGGTCCTTGAATTGTTTTAAGATATTGTGCAAACCTGCCCCCAACTTTACAAAGTCAACTGTCCCCACCTTAACAGTATGCTCTGGATGGTGTCATCTAGAACAATATCAATGTATTCACCAGCCAGTTGGGGACTGACCATTCCCCGGTCAGTAACTGCTATTGCTTTTCTTTCTTCACAGTAACCAACTAGCTGAGCTTCCTTTTCTTGCCGACTGCTGATGAGGCTGGTTCCTTGACATCGTCAAGGTCTATTGGCTCCACATCCCTATCAGAAACCGTGGGCTTGATGTCCAAGAGATAGCACTCTCGAGCCGTCTTCTGGTCCCCATTCAGGGATCTAACAGAATCATCATCGATCTCTTTCAAATTTCAGCAGCATGAGGGATGGGATAATGATGGCCTTGTATTCGTTCAGAGTCGGATGACCTAAAATGAGATTATAGGAAGTTAGCTCCTCTACAACCAAAAACCGGACGACCACGTGACGCCCCTCTTCTTCTCTATCAACCGGATGGGTAGATCAATACGGCCGACTGGGTGCACCACTCCTCCCCAAAAACCAAGGGGTGAGTGACCTTGTGCATGTTGTTTAGCCTATACTTCAGCTTGGATAGACATTTTCAACGAATGATGTCACACTAACTACTGGTGTCAATAAGAAAATGACCAACCCTCTAGTTAGCAACTTTGCATTCAATAACAATGGGGTCATCATGCGGTCGGCGGATTTTGCCCCGGTCCTTCTCAGAGATGATGACCTCGGGAAAAGTGTCGATAGACGCCTGGCCTTCATCTACCTAATTGACATCCATCTTTCTGAGATGGTCCTTGGCGCCTCTGATAGTTGGGCCCCCATCGGCAAAGCCGCCTGCTATGGTGTAAATGGGGTCCTGATTTGTGTCAAAACTTCTTGCAGGCCTTGCAGACTCCTTAGACGGCTGCCTGGGTCCATCTTCAGAGTCACATTAGACTTGAGGATGTAAGATTTCAAAACCCCCTTATCAGTCAATTTGTCTAACAGCCACTTGAGGCTATAGCAGTCGTTGGTGTCATGGGCCAATATCTTCATGGAAGTGGCAGTACTTGTCTTTATTCCGGTTTTTGGCCAGACCTTTTTGTTGCGGGCTTCTAAATAGTCACCCGGTATTTTATCTCCATGAGGATGGAGTAGTAGTCTTTGTTAAACTCGTACCTTGGGACGTACGGTTTAAACTCTTTCTTTTTCTTCTAGGACGGCTGATCAGAATCTTCAACTGCCCAGATCTCTTATCTCTTCTTGCTCTCTTCGGTTTTCTGAGCCAGCTGCTCTTGTTGACTCCCTTTTTGTTTGTCAAACTTCTTGGAGTCCGACTGCTTGCTAGTGGAGCAAAGCTCGGTTGCCTGTATATAAGATTCCTCCTCCATCAGCGCTTCTTGAAGAGTTGAGATTCTCTTCCGGACGAGGTCGAACTTGAAAGTTGACCCGTCTTTTAGACTTTTAAAGAAGTCTGTGTAAGCAACATAGTTAGACAGTCCTTGGATCTGGATTCTCACCAGATTGAATCGCCTAATGTATGAACGGAGCCCCTCCCTGTTATACCGCGCCCAAGTCAAGGCTTGTCATTTTAGCAGGTATGTTCATGGAGAAGTCTGAGGCGAACAAGAACGCAAGAGTCTTGAAACTGTTTATGCACCCAGCCGGCTGGTTGTCGAACCACTGTTGGGCAATGCCCTTCAATGTGGTTGGGAATCATCTACACCATGCAGCGTCATCTAACCCTTGTAATTACATGAGGTTGGTGTATGCCATGAGGTGGTCTTCTAGGTTGGTGATACCATCATACGCACCGACCAACACATTCTTAACCTTGGCCAGCTTAGTTACCTCGGTTATTTCCTTAGAGAACGTATAGGGTTGTTCTCCAAGTTGTAGCAGATGAAGCTGCTAGTCCAATGGTTGGACGTTGTATGCCGCCTGACCCTCGAAGAGAGCTAGTTGCTGAAAAGGCTGGGTAAACGACCTGTATGGCTATTAGGGCACATACGGGACCAAGCCAATCATTTGAGGACCAGTATGGACAGACGGGCTACCTGACTGGTTCTCTTGTACTCATTGAGAATACCTCATTGAGGTATTCTTAGAGCTGTCTGGAAAAGTCGACGTTAAAGCCGAGTAAGACAATACAGTTGCTGGTTTCTCTTCTGCTCAATGATGAGTCAAGCATCAGAGTAAGTCTTCTTACTTCCATCCGGCTGAGTATGTCGGATGGCCTTCCTCTTTCCCATCTTGAGAAAGTGGAATTTAGACCAATCAATCAAAGGCCGGGTCCCCTCCTTTGTTTTAGGGTGCAGAGTGGGTTACCTGTCTCTGACCGACTTAGCCTTCTCAGAGTGAGAAGGCTTCCTGGTCAACTGACCCTTTCTAGGACAAGCCGTCCTCTTAGAGATCAGATCCTTCATCTCTCTCTTGAAACTTGTCATGAATTTCATGAACTCGTCTCGGGTGATATGAGCAGTCTGTCCTGCCCCCTGGCCGGATGACTTACTCGAACCCGCCTGGTTGTCGCCCCATTCCTTGTTATCCTTGGAACGGATGCGTCTGGTCTTGAGGGATCCATCTTCGGCCGTATATACTTCGACCTCTAAATCCTCATCTGTAAAATGGTCTAAAAGACCTAAGCCGTAGGAGGCTGCTTTTCATTAGTAGGCAGTACAAACTCCTTAGACATCTTAAAGGTACTCTCCCCACAGATGATGCCAAATGTTTCGGGGTTTTTTGCGTCCCTAGGGGGAGTTACGTTACCTAGACTGATTTCCCGCCGGCTGTACCTGTAAAACAACGGAAGCTCCAAATTTTTAGAGTTCCGTCTCCAACGATCAAGTTAGAACCGGTCGAAGTGATGTAAAAAGTGCGGAAAGTAAAAGTAGATCTTCTCGGATTCCAAGACCAGGTGTTTACTCCGTTTTGAGAGAATTGATTGTGTAATCAATGAACGTGTCTCCAAAATAGGTTAAATCTTCCTATTTATGAGGTCATTGGGATTTGTTCCTTTACCTAGGTCACTCTGACCTAGGATTGATGGGCTACGCCATTTTGCGGCTTTCTCGGGAATTGGGCCCTAAAAGCCATCTTTTCCCCTGATGAATATATGTATGCCACGTGTCATATCCAGGTGAGTCTATGTGGGCTCCCTTTAGGGTGACATGTGTCACTCTCCTATTGGACCACGTGACAGGGGTAAAAATCCCGAAATCACATCATGTTCACCATTTTGATTAACAAGAGGCACTCCCCGTCTTCTCCTCATGGCTTGGTCGTGAACCTCTAAAGCTCACAACCAAACTAGGGTTTTTGGTTTGCCAAACATTTCTAAAATAAGCTTATTTTTATTAAAACTTAATTCTATCAAAAATAATAATTTTTTTAAAAAAAAAAACACACACTCGAGACGTTGATTTTTTTTAAAGAAAAAAAAGTAAAAATTGAAAGAGGACTCGGATAAAAAAAAAAGAGGAGCATTATCAAAGGCATTAAGTATGCATGATTATGCACGACGAGCCAACCAAATAATTTTATCTTCATTTTCCTCTTAAGTTTTTAATCGTATCAACTTGAGATAATAACTAATTAACTAAACGTTTTTTTTACCATATATCTTTGAGTTTTTTGTTTATTCATCATATATCTCTGAAATTTTTCAATTTCACCACATACACGTGAGTTGTTACAAAAATTTACTATGTACCTCTAATGACATCAAGATGAGTGTAATTTGGTTAATTATGCATTGAAATAACCTTTCATCTCTCCCCCGTCCCCAAAATCAATCTTTTCCTTTCTCCAACCCTCGAAACCATTCCAAATTTCCATAATCACATATGTATGCTTGATTTTGAGGATGAGAAAAGGAAATTTAGGGTTGTTTTAGGGGTGGAAAAAAGAAATGGGGGTGGTTTTAGAAGTAAGGGAATGTATTTAGGGTGGTTTCAGGCATAATTGACCCTAATGATTGACAAAGTTAACAATCATTAGTCATCAAGGGTATATAAAGTATTCTTGTGAAAACTTAAAGTTATATGATCAATTTATAAAAGTTTAGGGGTATATGGTGAATAAACAAAAAATTCAAGGATATGGTGAGAAAACCAGTAACTATATGAACAAATGAAGGAAAACAATGATATAGTGAAAATAGAGCATTCATATAATTAGGGAATAAGACCTAGCAGTTTGTTGCTTAATGGGAAATTCTCTTAAATAATTGAGTTGATAGCATTTCATTGTTTAATTGAGTTGAAAATCACCTAACCCACCACTATTTGAATAAGCGAGTTGCTAATTTATTGATTATTGTTTCAATAATGCACTAGTAAAAGATTATCCTAGCAAAACTTTTTTTCGCTAGCCCCTTTTATCCAAGATACAAATTATAGTTTTACTTTATATAAGGAAAAATTAAATTAGATAATTTTGTTTTTTTTAAACAAGTAGATAATTTATTTAATACATTATTTCATTAGAAAATTATTGTTAATCATTAGCTTTATTTCAAACATCTTATAAAATAAACTGTATGTTTAACTACTTCATAATACTTTTTTAACTTTAAATTGACTAGTCCGAGTATAACAAGTCACCACTATTAAAATAGACCGGTGCCTAATACTATTATCACAAACTATTAGGTGTGTCCACCCGCACTCAACACTTTGTGCGACCGCGGCGTAGAAAATAACCCTAAATCGAAACAAAGCAAAAAAAAACTTACAATTGGAGGTGCTAATGGCGCGCCGGCGGCGGCGGCTTAAGGTATAGGTGGTTTTGGGTGAGTGAGTTCGAAAGAAAATGGTGATTAAATGATGGTTTCTTACTAGGAAATTGACAGGTTGATGTTTGAACAGAGGAAACTTCGCAACAAATTCGAGAGCGAGAAATTGATCGATGAAGAAAGAAACTGATCGGTGGTGGTGAGGGGTGTTTGGTGGTAGGTGGGTTCGGTAATGGGTGGGTGCGGCGGCTTGGGTTCGGTGGTTGAAGGAGAAGGAGAGGGAGTGGCTTGGATTCGGTGGTTGAAGGAGAAGGGAAGGGGGTGAGGGGCGTGTGTGAGGATCTGCTAACAAGAGAGAGAAAGGAATAGAGGAAGAGGAAGAGGGGGAAAGAGGAGAGAGAAAGAAATAATTTTTACTTGTATACACTTTGTATATAAGCCAATAAAAGTAACATATCAGCCAATTAATGTCTGATATTAGTTAACATTAGGAACATATTAGACATTAATAAAAACGTATCAGCCAACAAAAGATACATATCCGCCAACAAGAGGAATATATCAGCCAACAAAAGGTACTTATTAGCCAACCGAAAAAAATATATCATCCAACAAAAGGTACAAATTAGCCAACAGAAGAAACATATCAGCCAACAAAGGAAGCATATCAGCCAACAAAAGGATGAAATCAGCAAACAAAAGAAACAGGTAATCCAACAAAATAAACAGTCCTAAGCCAACGCGACTTTCTGGAGATGGCGAGCCGCGGGCGCGGCGAAGAAGACCCGCGGGCGTGGCATTTTCCCCCGCGGGTGCGGCAATCTGGGTCTAGCGAACTTATTACTTAGCTTGGAGAGGGCGTGGCAGCATGTTCGGAGAGCCCTCTCCCTTTCCCATTTTCCTCATTATATTAGAAGACTATAAATAGTCTTTTGCTTGAGTTTTAAACTATTCACTATTCCATTGGCATCAAAAAACACTTGTAGAGAGAGAAAATCCATGTCTTTTAGAGAGAGAAAACATTAGTCTTCAAGATTCAATCTTTGTAATAAAATATTCAAGCTTTCCTCTAGATTGTTGCAACAACTATGATGATTGGGTAATCCTTTAATTTTTATAATAGTAATCTTTTCTCTTATTTCTCTAATACTTAGTTTTATTGTTTTTACTCATGTTTTCCTCATAAATATCCAAGCTTTATTAGTTTCTTTGATTTCTCTTTGACTTAGAATCATGCTAGGTTGCATTAGGATTGAATACTTGTTTAGTTTGGTTGTCATAGCTATTTTCCTTTCTCTAGCTTAGATTTTTAGCTAGGGAAAGGGGTGAAAATCATGTTTATTTGAGTTCCTATTGATTATCGATTGGATTATACCTTGAGTTGATGATTTGTGCTTAAATATGCTTGGAGTTATTGTGTGCACCTATAACCCTAATGTTTTAGTCCTAGATTACATGCATGAGAATGATCTAGTTTAGGGTTGATTGGTTTCATCAACTTGCTTTGAGTAGTTGCATGAGAATGAATTGCTTTGAGTAGAGTTTGAACTCCTTGGTGTATATCCTTATTGATTTTCATTAGTGTCTTGTTGGTCATGGTTGGAGCCCCCTCTCCCTAGTACTTTTTGCCATTGATATCGCTATAATCGTGTCCTTTGTTTTCATTTAGAGTGCCTAGTTCAATCCCTTCTTCTTTAGTTTAACTTGGTCTCGTTTTTGGTAATTAGATTGATTATAGAAATCTTCAACATCAAACCATAATAGCCGCTTTTTGTCACTAGCAATTTATCCTAGATACGTTTTAATTGTGCTCAACCCCCGTTTCCTTGGAAATCAACCCTACCTTGCCACTATCTAAAGTAATTTTGATAGAGTTAGGTTAGGAAATATAAACTGTAATTTTGATCTAGGATAGTAGACCAACGACTTATTGTCAACCCGATCAAAATTTTGGCGTCGTTGCCGGGGAAACGGCTTGTTTTGCAATCTTAATTTGCACTATTATTGGATTTATTGCTCTTTACTTTGTTCTTTTTCCACTTGCTAGTCATTGCTAATAGTTTTCTTAGATTTGGTGTATGCAAAGAACATCTCAAGGACCTCCTACTCACAGCATTGATCATGAAATTGGCCGCACCTTGAGACAAGTCTGTAGACTTTATCAAGAAGAGGGGCGAGGTCTTGGTGCTATTTTTGATAGTGAGAGTGATTCTTGGTCCTCACAGTCCCAAAGCAAGGAAATGGCGGGACAACAAGTGGATGTTTTATTTCGTGAGTTTGGTAATCCGGAGGATTATGAACTCACCGGTGGGATATTGCTACCCGTCACGGATACCAACTTTACCATCCATCCACAGTATACAAGAATGGTCCAAGCGGAGCAGTTTTCGGGTTCCCCAAGTGAAGATCCTATTGAGCACCTTGATAGGTTCCTCGAGCTTTGTGCCATGATAAAAACCAATCAAGTTTCCCAAGAATACATCCGAATGCATCTATTCCGATAATCTCTTGCGGGAAGAGCAAAGAAGTGGCTCAAGCAAGTCAAGCCTAATTCTCTCACAACATGGAGGGAGATTGTCCAAGATTTCTTGAAAAGGTTCATTTCCGAAGAGAAGACCGCTAAGATGAGGAGGAAGATTGCATCATTTGAACAGGAGGCGGATGAAAGCCTTAGTGAAGCTTGGGAAAGGTTCAAAGATTTGGTGCAAGCATGTCCCCATCATGAATACAATCAAAACATGCTTATGAGGTTCTTCTATGATGGTTTGGAACCTATGTCTAGAGCTAACTTGGATGCGGAGGCGGGTGGACAATTGATCAAAATCCCTCAAAACCAAGTTGAAGCAACAATCGAAGAGGTAGTGAAGAACTACTCTTGGGGCGGTAGAAGGAGCAATCCACTGAAGAAGGGCGGAAAGTATGATTGAAAATGGTCGATCAATTGCAACATCAAATTGAGCTTTTAACAAAAGGGCTTACAAAGTTAAACACCAATGTCAATAGTGGTGCAAGCTCATCCCAAGTCAACTCTTTCTCTTGTCAAAATTGCGGAGGTACAAACCATGATACATCTTATTGTGGAGGTTTGAGCCCGGAGCATGTAGAGACATACAATACAAGGCAAGATGGATATAGGGGAAATGGCGGTTGATGAGAGGGGATTGAATTAAGTCGTTGGACTAACTATCCCTCTACCAAATAATATTTATAAACCTAAACCTACACTAGACAAGTCTAATGGTAAGTAAAAGGTCGATCCGTAGAGACGGCTAAACTATCATCACACTACCACCAACTGAGCTAGGTCAAAGAGATATGAGGAGAGAGAATTAAGAGTAAAAGGAAAGACTAACAACTACGGAATAAGAAATTAAGAGATAAAGTCACTAGGGAAGGGGAATCAACCATAATTAATGTGACGAGCACAAACATAGCAATTAGCATGTACATTCTCGATAAAATGCAAGGGGCAAATCTTAATCATCTAGGTCTCTCCCGAGCACGCTACACAATCAAGCACACAATCCCGGCCGAGGCTCGTGATCAACTCAAAGGGTTCACTTCTACCTAAATAGCTCTTTTCCAAGCAACTAAATAGGGTAGCAATTAGATTATGCATTCAATTAGCCCAAGTGAAAGCAAGCATGAAACACACCTCAATGAGCACATTCAAATCATTAAGAATTAACCATACGAACCACTATACTAACATTAATCAACCGCAAACAAAGATTATCGATAATCTAATTAGTCAAGTTGAAAGCATGGAGAATTGTTCAACATCCTAGGTCACTCCCGCACACACTAGGCCATTAGACTCTTAACCCCCGCCTATAAGGTTGTGGTCAACTAAGCAACGAAATTCTTCTATTAAACTAGCTCACTCCCTCACAACTAACATAGTACCAATTAAATCATGATATAGATAAGCTAAAATAGACACCAAGCATTAAGCCCTTCATTCTTAGTTCAATACACCAACAATCTCAATCAAAACATCAATAAAATGTTCATTTTGTACATTAATCAACAATCATCCCTAACCCTAGCTAAAAAACTAAACTAACATGATTGAACTAACTAGAAAAAGAACTAAGCTCATCTAAACCAACAAAAATAAAGAAGAACAATCAAGAAACTAAATAAAACCTAACTAGCAAGAACAAGTAAACTAAACCATTAAACTAAATAAACATGAAATTAGGGAAAAATTAAACTAAGCACAAAATCAATTACAAGATCAATTAAACAAAGAAATAATTAAAGAAAGCAATTAAACTTGGGATAGAGAAAAGAAAACTTATTGGATTGTTGAAGAAATTAATCCTCCATTGTCACATTGGAGCTTCAACTCTCAACCCTCCATTAAAGCCTCTAACTTTTTTCCCTCTCAACTACTCTAATCTACATTACAACCTAAGAAAACAAATATTGAAGAATAGATTAAGCCTAATCTAATTGATAAAAATTATAGAGGAAGCAAGGGGTTTCATCCTCTCCAAGAGGAGAGAAAGAACATGCCCCAAGCTGCTGCCCTCTGTTTTCTTTTGTGAGCTGCGTCATGTTGTTGTAGCTGCTGCCTTCTCCTTTATTTTATTTCTTTTGTTGGGCTTTTCTTGGGTGGAAGAAGAAGGTATTGGGCTGGAGAAGTTCAGAAGTTGAGCGCCCTCTCCTTAGGTGGGAGAGCCCTCTCACGAAGCTGGTAGAACCCACGCAAGCTCATTGTAGAAGGCTGACAACATTTTGCATTTTTAAATGGCCATAAATTCTGTTCTAAGAATCCTATTGGGACGTGCGACCTACCGTTAAAAATTCCTATAAGTCTAGTTTCCAACTCAATTTGAATCACCTCAATCCGATGTGTTGATCAAAAGTTATGTACGAAAGAGTAAGCACGGGTCTATTTGCGCTGGACTAACAGATTTTCAGACCCTCTTCGCCGCGCCCGCGGGTTTTTGGGCCACGCCCTCTCCTGGCCCTCTTCGAGGCATCTCCAAAAAACTTGGGGAGGTCTTATGAGGCTTAGAGAGCCCTTTTAAAGGCCTCTTAAATGGCTCCATAGCGCTTGACTTCTCGAGGCTCGTGAACGGCTTCCAGAACTTCCCTCTTCTCTCGACTTCCACCTTTTCGGCCTACAAAACATAAGAAATATCCCAAAAGTAGTACAAATAGGCAAATAAAAGGGGATTACAAAGGATTTAGTGTAATGATTGGAAAAACAGGAAAAACATAGCGAAATAGGCTTAAACAAGGGACAAGCGCAGGGAAATGACATGGAATTGAGGCCTAAATAGTGGCATAAATGCCACTTATCAACGGTGGAGTAGCTTGGAGACAACCACCACCCATATTTACAAACCAACCCCACCAATGGAACCAACAAGCTCAACAACCATACAATTCCAACTCACAATACCAAAAGCATCCTCCATACTAAAACCAATACGAAAACCAAAACCCAAGGGGAAACTACCCAAGGAACCACCAACAAAATAATCAACACCAATACCAAAATCAAAATCAAGCGACTTAAAGGTGTCAAGGGCAAGCATCTTAACTCGATTCTACTCAAACCCAAATTCTTCAACAACTGCAAGCCATGAATCAACAAATGCAAAAGGTCAAGGCTCATAACAAGATGGTTGATTCACAACTAGCTCAATTGGCTGAGAGAATTCCTTTCAACTCATCTTCTACTCTACCCAGGCAATCACAAACTAACCCTTCCAACATTGTGAAACCCAACTCTTGCAAGGCAATCACATTGAGATCGGGCATATCCATTGAGGGTCCTAAGGAGGGGGATGGCAAGGAAAAGAAGTAAGGAGAAGAGAGTTTGAGTGAAGATAAAGAAGTTGAAGAAGAGAAGGTTGATGAGAAAGAGAGAAGTATGGAGAAAAAGAAGTCTAAGGATGTGGTGACATCCTCAACTCCTAGAGAGGCTAGAATTCTGGATGGACCGATTCCCTTTCCCGGTAGACTTGCGGAGAGAAAATTGAATGATAAATTTGCAAAGTTCCTATGTATGATGAAGAACTTGCACATAAGCCTCCCTTTCATCGAAGTTGTCACACAAATTCCTTCATACTCCAAGTTCTTGAAAGACATTCTCACCAACAAGAGAAAGCTCAATGATGAGCTTATCACTCTCCCCCATCAAGTGAGTGCACTTGTTCAACATAAGATGCCAAAGAAGCAAAAGGATCCGGGAAGTTTCACCTTGTCGGTTAAGATTGGGAACATGGAAGCTAGGGGTGCCTTAGCCGATCTTAGAGCAAGTGTTAGTTTGATCCCTCTATCCATTACTCAAAAGCTTAATATTGAGATGATCCCCACAAGGAAAACCATTCAATTGGCCAACCGTTCGGTGAAGCTACCTTGTGGTGAGCTTGAAGATGTCCCTATTCAAGTTGGGCACATCTATGTGCCTTGTGATTTTGTAGTGATGGATATGGAGGAAGATGTGGATACTCCCTTGATTTGGGGCCGTGTAGCTCTTAAGACCTTGGGGGCGGTAATCAATTGCAAGAACAACACCATTACATGTGAGGTAGCCGATGAGAAAATTGTTTTTGAATTCTCTAAGTTACTTAAGACCCCCATGGTTTAGAAGTGCTATAGGGTCGATGTTGTGAATGAAGAATTGGATCGTTTGGGAAGGGTTGTGATGAACCCTCAAGATCCAATGGTTGAAGCTCTTACAAGTGAAGAAGAGTACCACTCTCAAGAGGCAAAGGAGTTTGTCATGGCCATTGACGAGGCCAAAATGGAGGAAGAGGATGATCCTAGGGGAATACCCTATTATTGTCAATGCTACACTTGATATGCTTGATTTGGAAAAATTGCTTGTTTTTTTTAGAAAATATAAAAATGTGATAGGGTATACCACTGATGATATCAAGGGTATTAGCCCTTCTTTGTGCATGCATCGTATTCACCTTGAGGATGATCAAGCCACCTCAGTTGAGCCTCAAAGGAGATTGAACCCTAACCTCCAAGAGGTTGTCAAGAAAAAAAATTTTTAAATTACGTGAAGCAGGTATAATCTATGCTATCTCCGATAGCAAGTGGGTTAGCCCAGTTCACGTGGTTCCAAAGAAAGGTGGAATGACCATTGTCAAAGGAGGAGGAGAGGAAATCTCCACCCGGACGGTGACCCGGTGGAGGATGTGCATTGATTATAGGAAGTTGAACAAAAACACCAAGAAAGATCATTTTCCTCTCCCCTTCATGGACCAAATGTTGGAGAGACTCTCCCATCATGCTTTCATTTGCTTCTTAGATGGATATTCTGGCTTTTTCCAAATTCCTATCCATCCAAGCGATTAAGAGAAAACTACTTTTACCTGTTCATATGGGACATTTGCATACCGAAGAATGCCATTCGGGTTATGCAATAATCCCTCACTTTTCCAACGATGCATGACTTCCATTTTCTCTAAAATGCTTGAGAATGAGATTAAAGTTTTTATGGATGATTTTAGTGTTGGTGGCTCATCTTTTGACACATGTCTTTATAACCTTGAAAAAGTTTTGAAAATGTGTCAAGAGACGAGTTTGATGTTGAATTGGGAGAAATGTATTGTCCTAGGCCATAAAGTATCAAAAAAGGGCATTGAAGTTGACTCGCGTAAGGTTTCGGTGATTGCTAAGTTGCCCCCTCCTACCTCCGTTACGGGATTGAGAGCCTTTCTTGGGCATGGCGGTTTCTACCGAAGGTTAATAAAAAAAAATTTCATCAATCGCCAAACCCTTAAGCGTGTTACTTAAAAAGGATGTTGTGTTTAGCTTTAATGAGGCTTGCCTTGAAGCATTTAAAAAGCTCAAGGAAGCCCTCACCTCCTCACCTGTTGTGCAAGCTCCAGATTGGAGCTTGCCTTTTGAGCTAATGTGCGATGCAAGTGATTTTGCAGTAGGTGCGGTGCTTGGTCAAAAGAAAGATGGAAGATCCCATGTCATCTACTACGCGAGTAGAATGCTCGATGAAGCTCAAAAGAACTAGACTACAACGAAGAAGGAAATGCTAGCAGTCGTGTTTGCCATGGATAAGTTCTAGTCTTACCTCATATGCTCCAAGGTGATTGTATACAGGGATCACATAGCGGTCTGCTACCTTATGACCAAGAAAGAAGAAAAACCGCGTCTCATTGATGGGCGTTAGAACAGTCGCACATTCCACACTCATTCAAACGCATTTATAAGCAAACATCTCACAAACCAAGCACAATGATAAGTAAGAGTTCGGTTAACAAGGAGCGGGATATAATCGCTAAAGATCTTAATACGCAAGCTAGTTCGAAGACTTTTGTTGGTTGGGGGTTCATCAAGTAGACAAACAAACTATTTTTTTTTCTAAATCAAGTAATTAAAAGCACTAGGGAATGGGATCCACTCAACCATGGTAATCAAGTGTATTAGGAGCAAGTGAAAACAAGAGATAGCAAGGACTGTATGTAAGACCAACCTCATGCAAATAGGAAAACAACTCACACTCCTAAACTTAGATCCCTCATTAGTTTAGCAATAGGAGATACAATGCTCAATCTACATTTCCATGTCAAACTAAGCATATCATGCCATCAAGCTCCAAATTCTAGGGTAGCTACTCCTATCATGAAGAACTAACAAGCAATCTCATACAATCAATTTATCTCAAATCAAACATCAATACTTCTCCCAAGTTTACTTAATAAACCATTAGGTTGAGTTTCACCCAACCCATAGCCAAGAGGACTACTCACAATTCATTTTGATTAAAATGCAAAGCTCTAAGTTGGAATTCTAAGTAATTCTAAAATTGGGAAAAAGTGATTCACTATGAATAAAACTTACATGCAACAACAATTTATCAAGAAAAAGAGAGATTCAAGTGACTTACAATAACAAAATAAAATCGGAAAATAAGTGAGACAAGTGAAAGAAGTTACTATTGAAGCTTCAAAATGTTGAATAATTGCTAAAAATATGAGAATAAACCTTGAAGTTTGCTTCTACAATGATTAGATTTTTAAGTTTCCAAACTAGATCATCAAGTAATTTAATGAACTAAGGTGCTAACTAAGAGAAAGTTTTTGCTGAAAACTATTCTACTGTTTTTCTTCTCCTCCCAAAAACGATCTAAAAAGGACCTTAAATAGTCCGTACAAAGTTGGTTGAGATCGGGAAAAGGTCCGACCGAACTCTGGGTAGGTTCAGTCGGACTCAGGGTAGGTTTCGATCGAACTCTGGGTAGGTTCGGTCGAACCTCCCTGATCCTTGTTTGGTCGAACTTTTGAGGTTTGACCCCTCCTGCAAAATTGCTGAAAACTGGTTTGACACTGCCTTCTTTGCACCCTAGAGGTTCGACCACACTTTTCAAAAGTTTGACCACACCTAGGTTCGACCGAACCTTTCAGAGGTTCGGCCACACCTCCTTTAGCACTTCCTTTTCTTGCTTCCTTTCCTTCCCTTTTGCTTCTCTTCCCTTTGTCCATACCTCCATATTTGGCCATGGGGCCTCCCACCGTGCTTAAGACTGCCATGGAACCTGCAAAAGATAGCAAAGATCACGAGAGCATGGGGATGATAAAATAATGCATAAATTTATCAAAACAAGCGCAAATAAGCATTACTTTTCATCAACACATAAAGTAGCCATAAGAGGAGAAATGAGGTGGAAAAACCTAAGAAAAATGGAAGGGAAAAGACCTAAATACTACCCCTAGGAGTGACATGAATGTCACTCATCAAACTCCCCAACGCTAAGCCTTTGATCGCCACGAGCAAAGCAAAGGAAAACGAACAAGGGATAAAGATTTAGTTATTCAAACAAGCAAGGAACAAAAGAAAAACCAAAATTGATTTTAGCAAAAGCAACAAGCCATTTAAACCCCAAGGTTGCCGATGAGGACGAGTTTGTGATCTCGTGAGGGTTTCCAAAGAGCATACCCCAAAACTCTTACAAAATTGTATTCAAGACAAACCAAAAACGAGGGAAAAAAACAACAAATCCAACACAAATCATAGCCAAATAGAGCTTTTAGAGATAACAAACATGAATGAATGTCAAACTTTCTGAGTAGTAGAAGTGAGCATGCAAGGGGATGCCGAAGGTTGATTGAAGGACAAGTCATGCTAAGCATAGAGAACTCTAACATGCACCACTCCCCCCGTATTCCATACAATCTTACCGCGTTCCCTCATCTAGATTCAAATCCCCCCTTGGAGATAGCATCAAGTGACTCCTCGAAGGAGCCGGAACAAAGATAAAACACTGCAAAATAGAGGAACCCGACATCTTACCAAGTCATTCCCTCTCCATATGCTTGAGATCCAGATCCCTCCACCGACTAGTGACTCAACCAACCTAGGTCAAAAGAGCATTGAGAGGGTTGTAACGTTGGCCAGGGGGTAAGGGTGTGGAAAAATTTGGAAATTGGTGCTTAGCCTAACCGTGAAGCAAAGGGTGATTAAGCCTCTTTTTCAAAATCAATCATTCACCAATTTTCAAACTACGTTGCCACAAACTTGAACTACATTGCCAAATACTTTTGAGCTTTCGTTTTCCTCTTACATCTTCATTCATCAACTCTCACCCCTTTATTTTTTTTTCTTTTTTTCCTTCACCTTTTTTTTAGGAATTACATTCGCTTTTATTGAACACGTATTCACAAAATCACTACTTTACTTTCCATTTAGAACCATTCCCTTCCAAAATTCAAATCAAAACTACAATAAGCTCTCATGGCTTTGAGCTTCACGATTTTAAGGGTGAAAGTAAAACAAAAGGGCCATGGGCTTGCAATGTGCTATAATGAAGGAGGGGAAGGCTCAACATGGTAAGGGAAAATGCAACCAAAAATTCAAAAGATAATAAAAATAAAAGCTAATCCTAGAAAACAAAAATAGTCACTGAATGAAGAATGCCTTTGTAATTCATAGGTTAGTTCGGGCTCGATCTCGGGAGCCAGACGCCAAGTTCTAGATCTAAGCATGCCTTGGTAAGGGTGTAAGGGTTCGTAGTGACCCACACTACGCGGAATGAAACCCGCCAAGACCCGCCCCCATAATAAATTCAATTAACAAGCAAAATATAATTAAAAGCATAATAAAGGATAAACGATTATACCTTTGACGCGTGCTTCGCTCAACTATGAGCTCTTACTTGAACCTCGAAAACATGAGGCCTCCGACGGGATCTTACCCTCGAACCCGACTCGAGAGTCCTAAGCCTCGAAGGTTAGTCGAGGCCCGGACAAATATAAACTTGAAGTTTTACGAATTTCAAGGTATACTCAACAATGGAGTTGCCTTTACTTTTCCACTCACGTCTTCTTCTAAAAATCCCAACTAAGTGGGTATTTATAGAGAATGGGAACTCGAATCCCATTTCATGATCAATGTGGAGTCATGTGCAAAAGAATTAATTTATTTAATTCCAAATTAAATAATTAATTAACTGCAATCACAATGCAACATGTGTCAAGGGGAGAGAAAGGGTTAGATGAGGACCATGAACCTTGGGGGGACCATTGCCTTGCTCCCCAAGGCATGCTCCAAGCCCTTGGTCCCCACTCCCTTAAACCACCACCAAGCAATGGTTGTGCTGGCAGCTTGCTTTGCTGGCCAGCTAGCACAGCCAGCCTAGCTTGCCCAGCTGGCACGCATCACCCAGTCCAGCACTTGCGTGCTGCTAGCAAGCCACGCCTTGTGCTAGGCGCTGGGCGTTGCTGCCTGGCTATCTCACACACACGCACAACCTTGCTTGCTGGGTGCGTAGTGTTGCTAGGATGCTAGGCTAAAGTCACGCACATGCACAGCGTGCTGCTTGGTGCTGCCATGCGAAGGCTAGCACGCAAGCCAGCTCGTATGCTGCTGCGATTCAAAGCAAGCATGCATGCCAGCACTCGCATAGCTAGCATGCACTAGCACTCGCACACGCACAAGGCGATGTCTGGCTTGGTGCTGCTGTGCGAGGCTGTTGGAGCGATGGTGCTAGACACACACGCAAGGCCCCGCATGCGTGCTGCTAGCGAGCCACGCATGCTGGATAGCTTGATGCTTGGCGACGGTGCTAGGCACACACGCACACGCACACACGCAAGTGCTCAGCACTGCGATGGTGCTGCGATAGTGCCTAGGCACCCATGCACGCACGCTGCGGTGCTGTTGTGCTATGCAAAGGCACGCACACACGCAGGTGGTGCTGCGATAGGCAGCCTAATGCGCCCAGCACGCATGGCGCGCCTAACACACCATGGTGCGCCTAGGCTTGTGATGAGCTAGCCTAGCCTAGCTACGGCTATGCTCGTACTTGTTGCTTGTGATTTTGCGACGCTCGGCCTCGACGCCCTAGGCTCGATATCTGACGTCTTTGCTCGTAAAACTCCGACGACTCATTAAATCCTTTGGATTAATTCGTCGTCTCGGATCGGTTGTTCGATTGGGTTCGACCCGAAGGGTTCATTTAAGAATAAGCCTTAATATTAATTATACCTTAATATTACTGATCGGAAGCGGCCTCCACCTAGGCATTCCGATCACTTGATCTTACTGAAGAATTAGCTCTGTAATAATTATGAACCCTCTATCAGAATAATACACTTGTTGGAAGGACACCATTCCTTTTAGAGGATCCTACGCTGCTCATACAAGTAATGTTGGAGGCTTGAACAATAAAGCTCACATCGAGTTACAAAAACCATCTCTAGGGCTTCAAATCCCCTAATGAGAGCAACAACTTCTTACCACAAACAAGTCAATTTGGGTTCGATGGGCCTTACGAGGTCTAGAACAACTACCTAAGCATGAACATGTCTTAGAGTCAACCAATGGCAATCTTTAAGCATGCAAACTTATAACACTCAAGAAGCAAAGCATTCAAACACACAAGTCAGCTTTATTATGCTCGAAATGAAAATGAAACAACTAAGCTTTTCGTGGTTTTCCTCAAACAAAAAGGAAAATCTTTTTCATTTTTCACATTTTTCGATTTTTTTTAAAGGAAGGAGTACAAGAGAGATAAGAGGCTAGTAAACATATAATTCCCAATCGACAAACAAAGATCGTTCGGCATCAATACCAACGATCACCAGATTCCGTGGAATCAAATGCAAACAACCTCAAACAATCAACTCCATCCTAGTCTAAACTAACTATGCACACAAAGGAAAATAAAGGAAAGTAGGGAAAGATCTCACCAAATGCTGCTTGAATTAGAACACAAGACAAATATTGCAATCTCACCAAGGTTTCCGTAGCTTGAGTTGCTCCTTGTTCCATCTTTTTGTGTTTCCGTTTTCAAGCTACAAGGAAAGTGAGCCAAAAGAAAAGAAACACTACAACTATACAAAGAAAAGTTAGTGAACAAAAGAAAAAGACTAGAATTATAAACAAAAGAAAATGACTAACAAAAAGCTATCTACAAAATTTGGATTAGGGGATTTGGATTATGGGATTAAGAGAGAAGAGGGAAAAACAATATTTTTTTATTTTTTTTAAGCTTCATAACATCCTATGTACAATACCCTCCTATGTAAACATCAATCAAAAGGAGCATCCTCCCACACTCTAGTCTTTTGCACGTCTCGAGAAAAAGGGAAAGGCATGAAAGTCCGGGGGGGGGAAGGGAGCGAGAAAACCCTCATTAGGGGTTTCTATCCTCCCGTTCCTTAGGAGGGTTCATGAAATCAAACCCGGGGCGATCAATGAATGGATGGAAGGGTTGGTTAAAGTGCTCATAGGGCCACCCTTGGGTACCCCAACCACCGTAAAAAGGATTCGGGGTTGATGGACATGCTGGATCATATGCGTAGTCAGACCCACCCGGCCGATATGGGTTGTATGGTGGGGTACCAACACGTTGGGATGGGTCGATAGGACCTTCCCAATAAGCATATTTGTTGGGGGGTGGGGTTGTTAGGGTCATAGGGGTCCCAATGTGGAACCGGACCCTCTTGAGGCGGGTGGTAGGGATAGTTAACATAGGGCGTTTGAACGCCCGCTTGCACAAGACTATCATAGTTCATCCTTGCGTAGTACCCCCATTGTTCAATAAAAGCCTGATTATCATGACGAATACCATCGAGGGTACTACGCGGGGCACTCATATCAAAAGGAGAAGAAGAAGATGTCTCACCTCTCCCACTTGGGGCGGGATTGGGATGCTCCACTTGTCCAAGAGATCATTTTCTTATAAAAGCTTTATTGTACCACCAACTAAAAATCTAGAAATTGGTTTTCACCATCTGCTGTCAAAATAACCATTAAATGTTTTATGGGTCAATTTGGCCTTTTGGGTTCGATTTGAGGTCAGAATTGACAAAAATTTATCGTGAATACCTCATTTTTCCTAGTAAAAATACCTCAATTTGCATGACACACACAAAACGAGGCATTTTCAATCATTTTTAGTCAATTATGACCTCAAATCAGCCCTAAAGAACCAAATGACCCCAAAACTTCTAAAAGAGCATGTTTTTGGCATGAATATCGAATATTTTTATTTTATTTTAAAACCGTTAGATTTAACGGTTCTTTTTACGGTAGGTGGAGAAAAAACAAATTTAAGATTTTTCGTTGGTGGTAAAATAAAACTTTTAAAAGTTTTGTGGTAAAAAATAATTCCGTGTTTTTTCTTGGTGGTAAAAGTCAAAAAAAAACCTTTTTTTAAATATATTTTTAAAAAAATCAAATAATTACAACAAAAAAGAGCGGATTGTACCTTACCTTGAAAAATTTTCAACCAAAATTTGAGGATACATCATGTTTTGGGGTTTTTTGCGTCCCTCGGGAGAGTTACGTCACCAAGACTGATTTCCCGCCGGCTGTACCTGCAAAACAACCGAAACTCCGGATGTTCGAAGTTTCGCCTCCGACGATCAAGTTAGAACCGGTCAAAGTGATGTAAAAAGTGCGGAAAGTAAAAGTAAATCTTCTCGAATTTCGAGATCAAGTGTTTTCTCCGTTTTTACAGAATTGATTGTGTAATCAATGAACGTGTCCCCAAAATGGGGTAAATCTCCTTATTTATAGGGTCATTGGTATTTGTGCCTTTACCTAGGTCACTCTAACCTAGGATAAATGGTTTATGCCGTTTTACGGCTTTCTCAGGAATTGGGCCCTGAAAGCCGTGTTTTTCCCCAATGAATATCCGTATGCTACGAGTCATATCCAGGTGAGTCCATGTGGGATCTCTTTCGGGTGATACGTGTTACTCTCCTATTGGACCATGTGGCAGGGGTAAAAATCCCCAAATCATTTACCCCTCATAGGGGTGACGTGGCGCGTCACGTGACGCATGTGATAAGTGTCACACATGCACGAGTGACAGTGTTTTTAATGTTTACCTTATAAAGTAACTTTAGGGTTTTGGACCCTAAATTTTGAAAGGAATGGTGTCCTTCCAACAAGTGTATTATTCTGATAGAGGGTTCAGAGTTATTACAAAGCTAATTCTTCAATAAGGTCAAGTGATCGGAATGCCTAGGTGGAGGCCGCTTCTGATCAGTAATATTAATGTACAATTAATATTACAGCTTAATCTTGACTGAACCCTTCGGGTCGAACCCAATCGAATAACCGATTCGAGAAGATGAATCAATCCGAAGGATTCGATGAGTCGTCGTAGTTTTACGAACAAAGACGTCGGATATTGAGCTTAGAGCGTCGAGATCGAGCGTCGCAAGTCGAGTCGGATTAAAAATTCGACGAGACGTAAAATCAATCGAGTTACAAGTACGTGCCTAGCCGTAGCCTTGCATTGGCCTAGCCATGTGAGTGCTAGGCTAGGCAAGCCCCATCGCAAGCCTAGTATGCTAGGCTCATGATGCTAGCTGGCCATGGAAGCCCCACACCATCTCATAGCAGCAAGCTATGCTGTGCATGGTGCAGGACGCTAGCAGCCTAGCTAGCATGCTAAGCGCTGGCAGCCTAGCTAGCACGTTGGGCGCTAGCAGCCTTGCTAGCATGCTAGTTGCTGGCAGCAGCAACATGATCATGGCAGCCTAGTGCTTCGCAGCATTGCAAGCAACACACGCACCAGCCAGCAGCGTGTTAGGCATGCTGGGCTGTGCGTGTGTGTGCGTGTGCCTCGCATAGCAGCGTGCTAGGCTCATGCGTGCAAGGCTGCGCATGGTGCTAGGCAATGACGCACCCCAACAACCAGCCTCTCGCAAACACGCATCATCGCAGGGCTGGGCCTTGCTAGCAAAACGGGTTGTGCGTGAGAGAGCTGGGCTGGGCGTATTGCAGGGTCAGTAGTAGCATGGGCGAGCATCCTTCCCAAACAGCGCCCAGCACACGTCATGCCACAGCAGCAGCTCGCATGCTGTAGCCAAGGCTGGCTGGCAACCGGCTGTCCCAGCCACATGGAGGATCCGGTTTGAGCAAAGTGGGGACCAAGGGTTGTGGGCATTGCCTTGGGCACCAAGGCCATGCCCCCCCCCCTCTTGGAATGGTCCTCACCTACCCTCTACTCTACTTGTGCCACTTGTAACTCATTGATTGCATTGGTTATTAATTTGTTTTTGATTAAAATAAATTAGTAGGAAAATGCAATTGTCCCACATTAATCTTGAATGGGGTGACAAGTTGATTTTCTCTATAAATAACCAATGGTTGGGCATTTGAGAAATTACTTGAGTAGAACTCAATGAGGCATCTCCGTTAAGGTGAGAAAACCTCTAAGTTCGTAAAACTCCAGTTTTTATTTGGTCGGGTCCCGACTAACCTTCGGGACTTGGACCGCTCAGGTCGGGTTCGAGGGTACGATCCCGTTGGAGACCTCGTATTTTCGGGGTTCAAGTAAGAGCTCATATTTGAGCGAAGCACGCGTCAAAGGTATAATCTTTTGTCCTTAACTATGTTTTAATTATGTCTTGCTTGTTAATTTCTTTTATTATGGGGGCGGGTTTTGGCGGGTTTCATTCCGCGTAGTGTGGGTCACTACGGAAACCTACAGCGGTATCAGAGTCACGCTCCTTTTAATTTTTGCAATTATTTTTTTAATTAAGGTGTTTTAAAAGAATTATTTTTCTGGTTTATGTGCTTCTAATTAGATTAGATGCTCGTTTTAGTTAATTTTAAAACTCGATTGTATTTTTGATTTGGCTGTCGAACCCAGATTTTGGCTCAAAAATAGTGTTTTTTGGGTGGAATCGACATTCTGGAACAGATTCAACCCTTTTTTCTGGGGTTTTTTGTTTTTCAACGAAAATTTTAATTCTTTTAAGCCTTGATTAATGCAAGCATTACAAGGTTAGATTAAATGCACATTTGCATCACTAATCTACTGGTTTTAAAATATCCTTAAGCATAATAATGGAGTTTTTATTAGTGCTTAGGTTGATATACCATTTTTCACATAAACTTGTTTTTCACAAATTTTGCAAATAAGTTGCAATAAAGTGTGAAAACTTGTTGTGATCTTGTAATTTTAAGGTCCCAAGTAATGTTAAAGTTCTAATCTTTAAAGGTTTAAATGAGTGGAACCCTAACCCTAAATTCCATGTTGAACAAACTTTGGATTTTTCATGTTTGGTTGATTAAAATCCATCAAGTTCAATTTCTTGTGAGTAAAATTTGATTAGTCTTCATATTGGAAGATGTAATCTTGATATTTTACACAAGTATGAAAGTTGGAAAGTTTTATCATTAGATGGTTAATTTATTTTTCCAACTCCCATTTGTCAAATCTATTATTAATTTGCATTTGGTTAAATTAATTATGGATGTAGCCCTTCAATTTTGTTGCATCAAGTTAGACCTAAAATTGATTCAAAGAATGGTTCTTGAATAATTTAGGCTTGTGCACTATTAAAATTGAATTTATTTCAGTTAGACTTGTTATATTTTCTCTATGCTCTAAATTGATACTAAAATAAATTTAGAATTAATTTTTGTCACACGAATATTGGGATTAAAATCCCGAGTCAAAAGCACACAAATTGAGGCAAAAGACACCCAAGCACCACCAAGGCTAGCCGGGCTGCGAGAGCATCCCACATGTGGCTGCCTTGTTGCGCATGGTGGTGCTCCCACCTCGCTGTGTTGCTGCTGTGTGGGGAGCAAATAGTGCGCTATAGTGTGCTGTTGCGTGTGGTGTGTGGTTGCTGGGCACTACTCGCAAGTGCTGCTAGGCAGCGACGCAGCAAGCCACAGCAGGCCAGCCACACCTGCCAGCACACATGCACGTATGCTAGCATGCGAGCATGATGCGTGCTGGTGCTAGCAGGCGCAACAAGGACTTGCCAGGTAGGCTGCCTACGCCTAAGCACAGCACAGCCGCAACCTTGGTGCTAGGCACTCGTTGTGTGTGGGCTGTTTTTCCGATGCATGAGCTATGAACTTTGAATTTTTTTTCGGCGTTAATTATTTTATGTAACTATTTTAACGAGGTCAAAACCTCGATTTTTTCGGTTTTGCAAAATTTTGATTTTGACAAATTATGGGTTATGCTGACTTAATTAATCGGATTAATTAAGTATGGATGCGGAATTTAGTGGGAGCTTAGTTGATTACTTGAGCCTTTTAGAAATAATGGATTAAACAACTTTAACTAGTTTTAATTAGGCGCGTTAATCGGATTAACCACCTAAGTTAGTTACTAGTTTTGCGTGTTTAATTATGTATTTCGTAATTTGCATGGGACATTCACAAATAGTGAATGGGTGAATGGAAGATTGTTTTCTAAACAGGTTATTGAAAAGGCAACTAGTAGGGCCCGACTAGGATAGAAAATACTGACTGCGTTCCGTTATGTATTTTTGTAAATCTAAATACGGTCTACGTACTGTTAAGTATAATTTGTACTTTAGATTAATCTTAGTCGTTCTAGCTAGCTATTTTTATTTAATTTTGGCCAAGATGTCTCAAGACGGTGTTTCGATGATGCCGAGCCAAGATGAAGACCCATGGAAATTTATGATTTAAAGGGGTCATGCTAGTTTCCAAATGCATCTATTTTATGCTTTATATATCGTGATTATATATATTTGAATGTTAGATGCATGTCTAGGATTTCAAATGTTGCGTTGATTAGTTAAGTTCACTTAAATCAACCGACATAGAAACCCTAGGTCCCTTAATAATAATGAACTAAAATATGCCATTCCAAGAACAACACTTACCGAACTAATGCGCGTATGTGATGGGCTACGCCAAAGCGAGGCATCACTACTTCCCTAGGAACGTAAGGTATACTAGGTATACAAGTTGTCTTGGTTAAGATCAACGATATCAGTAAGGAGTCCTTAGATGTCGTGGCAATGGAGATAAAATGTCAAGGAAGCATTAGATGCGACGTTTTATCAAACCAAGAGTAGCTTGGAGCTGTTAACAATTGGATTGCTTACCCTAAAATATTAAGTGATAAGACAAGCCAAAGCATGCTTAATAACTTTCTGATTTTTGGGATCTTGGAATCGTTTTATTCTCGCCTAAAAAGGTTGAAAATATTTATAATGCGTGGATAAGACGCATAATAAGATTGAAAGTTTGCATATATAAACTTATTATGATATTATCTTGATAAATGGTTAAACTTTGCACTTATATATTAGTAGAATTCTTAATCATATTATATTGTTTCCATTGATTGGTAACAGAAATCTTTCGAGAATGGTTCTTAAAGAAAGGAAAGGACACTTCTAAGATACAACTTCTCATAATCGACTAAAGTCCGAAAGGACGGTTGGATGTCATGTTTTCAAAATACTAGGTAGTTTTGACAAACATGAAATATTGAGTTGAAAAACTCAAAATTGTCAATAGTTGACAAACCAACATATCTTTTCACTTCATACGCTTATGAGTAGGACTCATTGATGAAGTAATTTAGGTACGAATTAGTTGAAAAAGATAGAACTTTGTTTTGCGGCACATTAGATTCTTAATTATGCCTAACAAAGTATAAAAGTCGAAGAACTTAAAGAAACGATTCTTAAAGTTATGAGATAATGTACTATAAGAAATCTTTTGAGAATGGTTCTCAAAATGGAAAGGCATTTCAAAATACAACCTCTCACAATTGACTTTTATGACTAAAGTTCGAAAGTACGGTTGGATATCATGTTTTCAAAATACCAGTTAGTTTTGATAAACATGAAATATTGAGTTGAAAAACTCAAAATTGTCAATAGTTGACAAGCAACATATCTTTTCACTTCATACACAAATGAGTAGGACTCATTAATGTAGCAATTCAAGTACGAATTGAAAGAAAAGATGGAACTTTGTTTCACAGCGCATTAGATGCTTAATCATGCCTAACAAAGTGTAAAAGTCAAGACACTTAAAGAAATGACTCTTAAAGTTATGAGATGGCGTATAATAAGAAATATAGGCAACAAGGAACAAAAGAAAGGAATAAGGTTCTTTTTCTACCCTTGAGTTCATGTTTTTTGATTAACTTAGCAGCTCGTTATCTTCACAAGTATTGGATACTGCTTGAGTGTTCCACTTTGAAAGTGACCTCAAACCAATGAAGACAAGCTAAGTTATTGACTTACAAACTTAGAATGAAGCAAGTAATGCTACATCAGTTGTAAGGTCTCTTGTTTTGTTTAAAGTCCTTTAAGCCAAGGCTGGAACAAATAATGGTTATTGTGTTCCATAATTAGCAAATGACACGTTTACACACGGAAAGACTCACATTCAAAAGTAAAGAGAAATAGTTGCTGGGTGTACTTGAATGACATGGTCGCATTAGCCACGAGTCAAGAATGCTTGATTATAAACAAACATTTCCCTAACATGAAAACTCACAAGGTTCAAGTCATGGACATGAATTGTGTTCCAAACCCTTTAGCAATGTCACTAACAACAAGAACATACTCAAGACTCTATTAGATATAATCTTGATAGATGATCGATTCGGAATCGTTCTAAGACAAGAAAGTCTTACTTGTTGAAATAGACAAACAAAGGAGCTATTGTGATAGGTATAGACAAATTGACTCCGAAAGCTAAAAGGAATTCATTACTTCAAATGTCTCACAAGAATTTGCAAGAATATGGCTATATTCATCAAATGTGAGCAAACTGAACCTCGAGTAGCTCAAATGTTCAGTGAAGTATAGAATCGACTTGGCAAGATATCAAAACATCTAGATTAGATCAAGTTATGTTTGCTTAAGCCAAGTGTGATCATATCAAACTTATGGAATTGAAATTTCATAAAGATCTCTAAAAGAACATAGTGTGTCTTGACGGAGAACTCGATACCATTTGGAAATGACTCGAATGATGATGGGTCACATCACTTCCTATAAAGTTCTTAAAGATTTGCACAAATGACTAATGTTACACTAAACAAAAGTGTCGAAGCTAAGAAAGGACACCTTATTAAGTTATGGATAGAAATAGTTTCTAGCGTCTTTCAATTATATGTCTAGGGATCTTAGCTCAGTGGGAGTTCATTAACCCAGTGGGAGCTAAGTGGCTCAATAAGGGCTAAGATAGCTCGAGAAGGAGCTAACTGTTTGTTTCACAACGAACTTTTACCCAAAGAAAATATATATGTCTCTTTGTAAGTATTCAAGTGAGACTACGGACATTACCTCCACAACCTAATTGAAAACATAGTGTTTGTTGCTCTAAATGGTGTCTTTCTGGAAAGTAACACCATTTCAAAATGACAAGTGGGAGGAAAATCGAACTCGGACGAAGTTCGAGAGGACGAGCAACAATGTCAACCTGATAAAACTGACAATCAAAATGCTTTAGAAGCTGTTGACAAGATTGGTCAAAATCAAACAGACGATGTAAATGCTCAACCTAATACCCCGTATAGGTATAGAATTCACCAAAGGCTTGGATTGAAACCTATAAATTTCTATCAAGTTAGAAATAAACCTAAGACTTACAGACATATTATTCACCATTGGATGGTGAGGGAATAGTGTCTTGTAAATTAGCTACGACAAATCCAAATTACGAATAATGGTTAGAGGCCATAAAACCCGAAATAGACTCCATGTTTGTAAATCATGTTTGGAACTTGATTCATTTGCATGAAGGGTGACAGACCCATCAATCGCAAATACGTTCTCAAGGAGAAAACTAACAAATGTGGAAATGCACAAGCATACAAAGCTAGATTGGTTGAAAAGGATACAATTAATTCACGGTATTGATTTTAATAAAAACCTATTCACTAATCGGAACGCTAAAGTCTTTTCGTAATTGTTTAAGCAAAATTGCGCATATGAAATATGGCTAAATACGAAACCGCCTTCCTAAAATTGGATTTTGGAAGAGATTATGGAAACAGTCTAAGGGTTTTGTAATTCTTAGTAATGCTAGATATGAATGCAAGCTTAAGAAATCCAAAGAGGGATTAAATGAAGCATTGCATGAAGGAATTGGAATAGGTATAAAAGGTTTGGTTTATGGAGAATCATAGAAATTCTTATAAACAAGAAGTTTAGTGGGAGCAAGAGTCAATATTTAGATTTGAAAGGACTTTCGACAATGGACCAAGCAAAAGACGACACTTAGTACATATGGGAATTAAGATCTATTGGATAGACTTAATAAAACGTATAAACGAGTAAGGGAATTTACCGTGTTAAACATGAAGGATTTGAAAAGGCTTTCGACCCATATGTATAAAGCTAAGTAAATGTTTGGACTAAGTATAAGCTGGGCAAATACTAAGTCAAACAAGAAAGACTCTAGTAGAGACTTTCAACCATGTCACATAGCAAACGATTTAGCAAGACTCAGTGAAACTGGATGAGCTAAAAGATACATGGATGGAATAACATTGGGAATAATTCTGCAATTAAAACCATCATGTACGCTATGATATGGAATCGCCACAAACTTACATGCTTAAAGCATGAAAAGTATAAAATACCAATCAATCTAAATCTAAGTGATGAATCGTTAGATTATGGTCAAGAAAATCCAAAGTACTTTAGTAAGTAAAAGGGGATAAGTTCATGACGCAAAGAAACAATTGCAATTTGAGAATTGATGTTGCAAGCACACCCTTAACAAGCATTAGATCCTTAATAAGGAAGTCGTTTATTAGCACGAGCTAAAATGCATCGTGGCTTTAGAATGGTAACATGGACACAAATCCATGTATAATGTGCGGAGATTTAAGGAAAATTTCCATAATCACAAGTGATTAGCGCCTCTCATATCTTTGTGAGTCGTTCGGAATAAAATCCGAGCAAAGCAACGTCAGAATGTCTACTAAAATATACGTTGAGAATATTGTTGCCTGGAAGGTGATTACGGGATTTTTATCCACCAATCACCATCTGATACGTGGACAACCCAAGTTTCGCCACATGCCTTCATGTAGGCCAATCGGAGCCTGCCACGTGTCAATCAAAAATACGTCCTCCATTGACGAATTGCGACGCGACACGTGTCCACCCATGCCAAATGGGAAAATCAGCCAACAAGGCCCAATCTTTGGGAAGCCCAGTCAGCCTTAGGTTTAACCTAAACCTAGTATTGGCACGCATCCCAAGGCATATAAATATGCTCATTAATTCTCATTAAGGGGGGATTACGCACATTGAACACTCTCACCTAGAGAGACTAAATTACATTTTCCGCATTAATTACTCCTTAATCAAGTACTAACTTGACCGTTGGAGGTGGATTTCCAACCATCCGGAGCATCCGTTTGTTTTGCAGGTACAGGCGTCCGGTTCCAGTCTCGAAATTGTAACTCTCCCGCAGGACATCAAAAAACCCCGAAACATTTTGGCGCCGTTTGAGGGGAGAGTACTTTTGAGATGGCATCCACGTCTATACCGACTCTTGAAGAGAGGCGTCCCCTGGACGACCCTCAAGTTCAGTCGGACCATGATACTGAAGAAGAGTTTGAAGTTGAAGCTCATACAGCTTCAGACGGGACCCTAAGGCCCCGGTGCACCCGTCATACCGAAAGGAGAGAACTGGAAGATCCTCAATCTAGACTCAGCGATCCAGTCGGCGCACCGCCTGCTCAGCAGCAGCCGGCTGACGGGTCTGCTCCCATTACAAGGAGTGAACTCATGACCTTCATGAGGGGCTTCAAGGAAGAGATTCAGGAGCTGATCAATAAAAAGACGCCTGCTCTAGCAAAGGAGCAGTCGGCAAAGAAACCTTCCTCTTCAGGGAAGAGGAAGCCTGTTCAAGGGCGAGAGGCGACCACTCATCCTAACTCAAGGAAGTGGGAGCCGCCTGTCCTTAATTTCACAAAGTACCGCTTTCCTACTCCAGGAAAGATTAAACCTGTTCGTCATATTAAGGCGGATGGGTCGAAGAAAACATATACAAATGCTCGACTATTGCTAGAGCAGAAGAGGAACGACCGACTGTCAGAGTCGGCCTCTACTTCTGATTTTCAAGACAGTCTACGCAATAATTCTATGAGGTATACTCAGTCGCATCATGAGAGTCAGACAGGCAGTACCTCTCGTCAGTCTGGTTTTCATAGTGACCAGGCGGTACCAAACTTACCATTTGTACCACAACAACAATATTTCTTGCAGCCACCTCTGTTTGGAGGACATGCGGCAAAAAACGTCCAACCTATGGACTGGCAGCTATGGTTGCTTAGACTTGGGGAACAGCCGTCGGCCTTCTTCAAGGAAATTACTGAAGCCGCTCGGCCGGCCAAAGTAAAAAATGTGTTAGTAGGCGCCTATGACGGCACTACTAACCCAGAAGACCATTTGAAGGCATTCACCAACCTGATGTACCTTCAAGGGTTGGATGATCCCACTTGGTGCAAGTGTTTTCCAGCGACTCATAAAGGAATCACACAACAATGGTTCGGCAACCTACCGACTGGTTGTGTGAATAACTTCACGACGCTTGCTTACTTATTTACCTCCAACTTTGCCATGAAGATACCTGCGAAGAAGACAACCCTTGATTTAGGGACAATTCAGCAGGGTGAGAAGGAGGGGCTTCGTTCTTACATCAGGCGGTTTAACCTGATGAGAATACAGATTCAAGGGCAACCGGATGAGGTGGCCTATACTGACTTTTTTAGAGGCCTCAAAGACGGGTCGACCTTCAAGTTTGATCTGGTTCGAAAGAGGGTGGCGACTCTTCAAGAAGCTTTGATTGAAGCAGAAGCCTATATACAGGCGACTGATCTTTGTAGTACGGGAAAACAGTCGGACGGGAAGAGCTTCGACAAAAAAGGACGACAGAAACAATCGTCCAACAAAGATGAGAAAAAGAGAAAAGAGGTCTGGGCGGCTGATTCCTCTAAACAGCCGGCCTAGAAAAAGAAGAAATAATTCAAACCATACTCCCCGAAGTATGCGTTTAACAAGGATAGCCAAGCTATCCTAAAAGAAATCAAGGGACGGATCTCAATTGAGAAGCCGGCCCCCATGAAGGGTTCTGCGAGCAATCGAAACCAAGGAAAATTCTGTGATTATCATGAAGACGTTGGTCATGAAACCAACGAATGCATCAGTCTCATGCAGAATCTGGACCGCCTGGCTGAGCAAGGCGATCTTGACTCTTATGTCAAGAAATCCAAGGGGAACACTTCCTCGAAAAAGATGTCGGTCAAAAAGAATCAACAGGCCGACAGCTCTGATACAGATGATGCAGTCGTCTACACCATTGCAGGCGGCTTCTCAGGAGGCGGCCCCACTATTAGGGGCAACAAAGACAATATCAGGCGGCTAGACGTCAATACCGTTCACCAAGAACGGTCCTCCAAATATTCATTTCCTGAAATTGTAATCACTGAAGAAGATTTAGGAGGGGTAAGAGGGCCGCATAACGACCCTATTGTTATTGAATGTAAAGTGGCCAATCAGAGGGTTGGCCGAATCCTCATAGATACCGGCAGCTCCTAAGATCTTATCAGTAGGAAATGTCTGTCAAAGCTCAAATATCAGACTGATTGCATACATCCGGTATCCCACCCTCTAGTAGGGTTTGGAGGAGGATTCGTCCACCCAGTGGGACGAGTGGATTTACCCATCCGCCTGGGTGAAAAAGGGGAAGGTCGACACATGGTGGTCCGGTTCTTTGTAGTTGAGGAACTCTCGGCCCACAACATGATTCTGGGACGACCAACTCTGAATAATTCCAAGGCTGTTATAATCCCGTCTCTTATGGTGCTCAAGTATGAGAGGGATGATGGAACAGTTGGCTCCCTACGAGGAGATCAGAAGATGGCCCGAGAGTGCTATCTCTCGGATATCAAGCCCACTGTCATGGCCGCTGGGTCAAGTGGTGGAAAAACAGACCTTGACAATGTCAAGGAGTGTACGCATGTTCAAGAAGCAGGCGGCAAGAAGAGAAAGGCTGCCCTGATGGGAGCGGTCAGATGAATTCCGCCCTCAGCCGGCTGGTGAGCATACGGACCTGATCCTACAAGACTCGCGCCCTGATCGAACATTCAGGGTTGGGACGACTGCTCTGAGAATTCCGGGTGATGACTTTCACCAACTTTTGAAAGAATACAAGGACATCTTTACATTCGAAGTCCATGAAATGCTAGGCATCAGTCTTGACCTGGCGATACATAAACTGGCCGTGGATCCTGATAAGAAGCCGGTAAGGCAGAAAAAGCGGAACCATGGCGAAGAAAGAAGTCAGGCGGCAGCCATCGAAGATAAGAAATTACTTGATGCAGGGTTCATTCGGCAATGTTACTTCCCAGACTGGGTTGTAAATGTAGTGCTTGTTAAAAAGCCGAATGGTACCTGGCGAATGTGTGTGCAATACACGGACTTAAACAAGGCGTGCCCCAAGGACAGTTACCCTCTGCCTAAAATTAATAATCTGGTCGACTCAACAGCCGGCCATGCTCTGATGAGCTTTATGGACGCCTACCCTAGTTTCCATCAAATTCCTCTATGGAAGAAATATCAGGAGAAGACGGCCTTCGTCACTGATCAAGGGTTATACTGTTACACGGTCATGCCGTTTGGTCTGAAGAATGCCCCGGCCACCTTCCAGCGAATGATAAATATTGTGTTCTTTCATCAGATTGGGAGGAACGTCGAGGCATACATTGATGATATGATCGTTAAGTCTAAGCTTCAGATAAATCATCTGTCGTACCTCCGAGAAACTTTCGCCACACTCAAGCGGCACTCCTAGTCCTAGATTCAACCGTCCCCGGTGACCGGCTGATCACTAACCTAGGTCATGTCGTGTGCTTCCGTGGTGCCATTTCAAAAAGGAAAAAATAAAGAAAAATTAAAAGAGTGAGAGAACCGACGGTTACCTGAACGAGTGAGAAGTTGACGAAGTTCTGAAAATTCTGAGAAAACGGCCGACTTGTCAGAGCAGGCGGTAGGTAGAAAGTATCCGAAATGTCAAAGCAGGTTCAGGGCTCCGAATGTTCTCTTAAAAAGTTCTCAAGTGTGAAAATGACTGAAGTCAACACACTCTTGGCCTTTCATCAAGTTACACCTGTAGCAGGTCGTCGCCTGTTACGGTGCGACACCTGTCACAAGTAACACGTGACCAGTCACGTGCCACCTGTGAGGGGCAAATGATTAGGGGATTTTTATCCACCAATCACCATCTGAGACGTGGACCAACAAGGTTTCGCCACATGTCCTTCATGTAGGCCAATCAGAGCTTGCCACGTGTCAATCAAAGATACGTCATCCATGGACCAATTGCGACGCGACACGTGTCCACCCATGCCAAATGGGAAAATCAGCCAACACGGTCCAATCTTTGGGAAGCCCAGTCAGCCTTAGGTTTAACCTAAACCTAGTATTGGCACGCATCCCAAGGCATATAAATATGCTCATTAATCCTCATTAAGGGGGGATTACGCACATTTAACACTCTCATCTAGAGAGACTAAATTACATTTTCCGGATTAATTACTCCTTAATCAAGTACTAACTTGACCGGTTGAGGCGGATCTCCAACCATCCGTTTGTTTTGCAGGTACAGGCGTCCAGTTCCAGTCTCGAAATTGTAACTCTCCCACAGGACATCAGAAAACCCCGAAACAGAAGGCAATAATGAGAAAGTGTTCAATGGAAAGTTTGTTGTCGAACGTTGACTGTAGGTTGTCAAATTGAAAGATCTCAAGTCATGAAAATGTGTGGGAGCCATCACTTGGACAATGAATCCTAAATCACATATGATCCATAATACTCTCAAAATCTTATTGTATTATTATTCGATTATGAAGATGCTAAGGTTTGCAAAGGAATAGTGGCTAAACCTATGCAATAAGTGAACAACAACATTCGCAATTGCATAAAAGAAATCAAGCATATTAAGTATGGGTGTAATTTCTATAAATGTTTAATGAAGAGTATTACTCTTGAAACATTTGAAAAAATTCATTTATTATAAGATGAAACGTTGAATAGTTTCATGGTGGAATAAAGTTTCACTAATAAAATTCCACGAACTCACTACGTGCCTAGCCGTAACCTCGCATTGGCCTAGCCATGTGAGTTCTAGGCTAGGCAAGCCCCATCGCAAGCCTAGTATGCTAGGCATGCTAGGCTCATGATTCTAGCTGGCCATGACAGCCCCACACCATCGCATAGTAGCATGCTATGTTGTGCATGGTACTGGGCGCTAGCAGCCTAGCTAGCATGCTGGGCCTTGGCAGCCTAGCTAGCACGCTGGGCGCTAGCAGCCTTGCTAGCATGCTAGACGCTGGCAGCAGCAACATGATCATGGCAGCCTAGTGCTTCGCAGCTTTGCAAGCAACACACTCACCAGCCAGCAGTATGTTAGGCATGCTGGGCTGTGCGTGTGTGTGCGTGTGCCTCGCATAGCAGCGTGCTAGGCTCATGCGTGCAAGGCTGCGCATGCTGCTAGGCAATGACGCACCCCAGCAGCAAGCCTTTCGCAAACACGCATCATCGCAGGGCAGGGCCTTGCTAGCAATACGGGCTGTGCGTGAGAGAGCTGGGCTGGGCGTATTGCAGGGTCAGTAGTAGCATGGGCGAGAATCCTTCCCAAACAGCGCCTAGCACACGCCATGCCACAGCAGCAGCTCGCATGTTGTGCGTAACTTGCTGGCTGTGCGCATGCTTGTGCTTGATGGCTTGCTAGCACAGTCTAGGCACCAGGCGCTAGCAAGGCTGCCTTGGTAGCCAAGGCTGGCTGGCAGCCGGCTGTCCCAGCCACATGGAGGATCCAATTTGAGCAAAGTGGGGACCAAGGATTGTGGGCATTGCCTTGGGATGGTCCTCACCTACTCTCTACCCTCCATGTGCCACTTGTAACTCATTGATTGCATTGGTGATTAATTTGTTTTTGATTAAAATAAATTAGTAGGAAAATGCAATTGTCCCACATTGATCTTGAATGGGGTGACAAGTTGATTTTCTCTATAAATACCCAATGGTTGGGCATTTGAGAAATGACTTGAGTAGAACTCAATGAGGCATCTCCCTTAAGTTGAAAAAACCTCTAAGTTCGTAAAACTCCAGTTTTTATTTGGTTGGGTCCCGACTAACCTTCGAGACTTGGACCGTTCGGGTCTGGTTCGAGGGTTCGATCCCGTTGGAGACCTCGTATTTTTAGGGTTCAAGTAAGAGCTCATAGTTGAGCGAAGCACGCATCATAGGTATTATCTTTTGTCCTTAATTATGTTTTAATTATGTTTTGCTTGTTAATTGCTTTTATTATGGGGTGGGGTCTTGGCGGGTTTCATTCCGCGTAGTGTGGGTCACTACGAAAACCTACAATGTTACCTCTCTATAAATACGTTTTCACCCCCTCATTTTCGCATGTTCATGAAAATTATTTGAGAGAGAATCTTTGACTTTTTAGAGAATTTAATTATTACTCCTTGAGTTTTATCTCCCTACATTGCAGCCGTCCCAAGCAGTTCGAACAGTACCTTCCATATAAGGTAACGGTCTGTTCTCCTTCTTTTTCTTATTCTTTAATTTTCGTCTGTGTTTGTTATTCCTTGTTTTCAAAAAATGGTTTCACAAACACACACGGCACGCCCTAAGATATCTGCCAGCCGGCCACCTAGGACGGCTAAATCTAGGACTAGGAGTGCCGCCTGCTCCCACTTGGACTCCACCATGCAAACATCCCCGAATCTAACCATCTTTGTGTCTGTGTAGGACACCATGGTGAAAACAAAAAGGACGACCCAGGGCCCCATAGTTGGTGATCAAGACCACGACACTATTAGGGTGCCAAGAAACGAAGTTTATGACCACCCACCCGGCACTCCAAGTATGCCGAATGACTCCATTTCGAACGAGTTGGATGATGGTTTTGACAATAGCGCGTCTGGCTCTGAGCAAGGGTCATTTTAGTCGGACACTACCTCAGGCGGCTCTAATGCTGGAAAAGAACCGCCTTTGGCCCATGAAAAGCCAGAGAGCACTAAGTCCACCTCCGATTCTAAGGAGGAGGCCGCCTCTGCTAAAAGAGGATAAGGGGAGGTTTCTTCCTCTTCCTAGGATGGGTTCACCGCCTACTTTACCCACATCTTTGCTGGAACCTAAAGAAACATGCGCAAAAAGATTAGAGACTTCCGGGACACCCACGTCATGGGAGCTGGATATCAAATCCATGTCCCCGATATGGATCCCACATTCAAGAAAAGTTATGGAGATCAACGCTTCAGGTGTTATGAGGCAGCAATATAGGCAGGCTTGAGATTTCCCCTAGATCCGGCTGTTCAGAAGATCCCAGATGGGTACTGCCTGTGAGTTTGGCAACTTGCCCCCAACTCTTGGGTGAACATAGTTAGGTATGTCACTAGCTATAAACTACTAGGGGTAGAGCTAGGCTTTGAGGTCTTTGCTTCAATGCATTATTTAAGCAATGCTCATGGGAGGACCGGCCCCGGATGGTGTTTGGGGTAAAAATACCCTAAACACGTGGCCCAATGGCCTAGTGACACGTGGCATCCAGCCGTTGGTCAGCAGTGCTCCAATCCTCTGCTGACACGTGTCCTCTAAACCCTAAAAGGGAAACCATCCCTTCCCCACTATAAATAGTGGAAGGACCCTCATTAATGGGGGGCTGGAACATTTGTTGTTCACATTGAATACTCCTCAAAAAGAAAAACACTTACCCCGAGCAATATTAATTGCAGAATTCTCCCATTACGCGAGAAGTAACTTCCACATTACGTGCATTCTACCTCCCGTATCTTTACTAACTTGATCGTCGGAGGCGGAGCTCCTACCCCCAAGAGTCTTCGTGATTTTGCAGGCACAGGCGTCGAAGGGCATTCTTGAAATTGTAACTCTCCCGCAGGACACATAAAAAAACCCCGAAACATTTGGCGCCGTCTGTGGGGAGAGTACTTCTAAGATGACTTCTGATACTGTGTCACCGAATCAGGGCAAACGGCCTGTGGTCGAGCCTGAGGTCCAGACGAACCATGAAAGTGGCGACGAAATTGAAACATATGTGGCCCCGGATGGGTCTTTCAGAACGAAGCACCCTCGTGCTAAAGATAGAAGAGAACGGGAAATCAGCCAAGCTGCTCCCAACAACCCAGCCGGGCAACCGGCTGGAATTGCCCAAACGGTGGAGGGCTCAGCCCCCGTTACAAGAAACAAACTCATGTCTTTCATGAATAGTTTCAAGGGTGAGATCAAGAGCCTCATCCGGTCAGCTACTCCAAAGAAGGGTCAGCCGGCCAAGTAGCCTTCTGGAAAGAAGGCGGTCAAAGAACGAGTTCCTACCCCTCATCCCAAGCCAAAGGAGGGGGAGGGCTTAAGGTTTGATCCAAGTAGACTCCGTTTTCCTCAAGGGGAGCTGCGAAAGGCCATCCGACACGTACAGCCGGATGGCTCCAAGAAAACATTCTCAGACGCCCGCACATTTCTCCAAGAGAAGCGAGGTCAGGCGTCTGCGTCGGCCTCAACGTCGACCTTCTTGGACAGTTTCCATGACGTCTCACACAGGCGTACGGGAACGAACCTTAGGAGCCAGACGGGGGAAGCTTCTGCCCGGTCTGGACCCAAAGTGATCCAGCCTGGCCTATTCGGCACACCGAATGGGTTGGGTGGATCCCCTTTCATGTCACCGGGTCTTTTCGGTGGGCAAGCGCAGCAGCCGTTCCAACCCACGGACTGGCAGCTGCGCCTGCTAAATTTGGGGGAACAGCCAACGACGTTCTCACCAGAGATAACCAAGGCGGCACAGCCGCCTAAGATCAAGAATGTTTTGGTGGGGGCCTATGATGGCACCACCAACCCAGAAGACCATCTAATGGCCTACTCTAACCTCATGTACCTCGAGGGGTTAGATGATGCCGTCTGGTGTCGATGCTTCCCGGCTACCCTCAAGGGCATAGCCCAGCGGTTGTTTGGTAACCTACCAGCCAGTTGCATCAACAGCTTTCGAACTTTGGCGTACTTGTTTACGTCAAATTTCTCAATGAATATTCCTGCCAAAAAGACTAGCCTCGACCTAGGGGCAATACAGCAGGGCGACCGGGAGGGCCTCCGGTCGTACGTCAGACGGTTCAATCTGATGAGAATTCAGATTCCAAGACTATCAGACGAAGTGGCCTATACAGACTTCTTTCGAGGTCTGAAGGATGGGTCGACCTTTAAGTTTGACCTCGTCCGGAAGAGGGTTGCTACCCTCCAAGAGGCGTTAATTGAAGCTAAAGCCTATATACAGGCGACGGAGCTTTGTGCTGTCAAGCAGCCGTCAGATTATAAAAAGTCTGACAAAAAAGAGAGCCGGCAACAGCATCAGCCGGCAAGAAAGGAAGAAAAGAGAAAAGGGGTCTGGGCAGCTGACCGATCAGGACAGCCGGCCCAGAAGATCAGGCGGAAGTCAGAACCATATGTCCCCAAATACGAGTTCACAAAAGATTGCTCCACCATCCTCCTGGAAATCAAAGACCGGATGTCTCTCGACAAACCGGCTGAAATGAAAAGCCCCGTGAATAAACGGGACAAGAGCAAGTATTGCCAATACCACGAGGATGTTGGCCACGACACCAATGGCTGTTATAGCCTCAGGCGGCTATTGGACCGTCTGGCAGATGAGGGGGCCCTAAAATCCTATCTACCCAAGGCTAAGGGTAATACCCAGGCCAAGAAAGGGCAGGCGGCAAAAAACCGGCCCAGTAAACTCCGAGACGGATGAAGAGACCATCTTCACCATAGCAGGCGGTTTTGCCGGAGGGGGTCCCACCATCCGGGGCACCAAAGACAACATCAGGAAGCTGGTCAACTCAGTGGATGAGGGCCAGGCGTCGAAAGACATCTTCCCTGAGGTCCTTATTTCTGAAAAGGACCGGGGCAAGGTCAGGCGGCCTCATGATGACCCCATCGTCATCGAATGCAAGGTTGCCAACCAGAAGGTTGGCCGGATCCTAATAGACACCGGGAGCTCGTCTGACCTAATCAGTTATCAGTGCTTGACCAAGCTCAAGTACACATCCGGTAACATGCACCAGACTCCTCACCCACTAGTCGTTTTTGGGGGTGGAGTAGTGCATCCGGTCGGAAGCATAGATCTTCCGATCCGGCTGGGTGAAAAGGGGCAAGGACGCCACATGATAGTCAAGTTTTTAGTTGTGGAGGAGTTGTCCGCCTACAACATGATATTTGGCCGTCCTACCCTCAACGCATCTAAGGCTGTCATCATCCCGTCCCTCATGTTGGTCAAATTTCAAAAGGATGATGGTACAGTCGGTGCCCTAAGCGGGGACCAGAAGACGGCAAGAGAGTGCTATCTCTCTGACGTCAAGACAACTATGGGTGCAGCCGGCCAGGGCGAGCCCATAGATATTGATAACTGCGACCCAGCAGTCCCGGCTCCAAGGGCAGCCGGTATGAAAAGAAAGGCGGACCAACTGGCACCCGTCAAAAAGGAGAAATAGCAATTACTAGCCGGGGAAAGGTTAGATGACCAACGACCTCAGCCGGCTGGTGACTGCCTTGATGTCATCCTAGATGACAGCCGTCCTGAAAGAACAGTCAAGGTCGGGACGGTAGCCTTCGAACGGTTGGGAGAAGGTTTGCTCCAGCTGCTGAAGGAATTCAAAGACATCTTTGCCTTTGAAGTGGAAGAGATGCCAGGCGTCAGCCTGGATCTTGCTGTCCACAAGCTAGCCGTAGATCCCAAAAAGCAGCCGGTTAGGCAGAAAAAGAGGGATCATGGCGGAGAAAGATCTCAAGCGGCAGCGGCTGAGGTCAAAAAGCTGTTGGATGCTGGATTCATTAGGCAATGCTACTACCCGGATTGGGTGGCAAATGTCGTTCTAGTAAAGAAGCCGAACGGTACTTGGCGGATGTGTGTGGATTACACAGATCTGAACAAAGCATGCCCAAAAGATAGCTACCCGCTTCCAAAGATTGACAGCCTAGTCGACTCAACAGCCGGCCATGCGTTAATGAGCTTTATGGATGCTTATTCCGGCTTCCATCAAATACCTCTCTGGAAGAAAGATCAGGAGAAGACGGCTTTTGTCACTGATCAGGGGTTATTCTGCTATACGGTGATGCCGTTTGGGTTGAAGAATGCACCGGCTACATTCCAGCGCATGATAAACACCGTTTTTATCAACCAGATTGGCAGGAATGTAGAGGCGTATATCGATGACATGATAGTCAAATCCAAGCTACAGACGGATCACCTAGCAGACCTGCGAGAAACCTTCACCACACTCAGGCGGCACCGGGTCATGCTTAACCCAAAGAAATGCGTATTTGGTGTTGAGTCTGGGAAGTTTCTCGGATTCTTGATTGACCAAAGAGGCATCGAAGCTAATCCGGAAAAAATACAGGCGGTTATTGACATGAAGTCTCCCCGCACTGTAAAAGAAGTCCAGAAGTTGACCGGTTGTCTGGCGGCATTGGGGAGGTTCCTCAGCCGGTCAGGTGACAAGTGCCTCTATTTCTTTCAGGCAATCAGGAAGAGGTCAAGGTTTGAATGGGGTGAAGAAGCAGAGGCGACATTCCAGAGGCTTAAGCAGCACTTGCATTCTTTGCCAAGGCTAGTGAGCCCCCTACCCCGGGAGGTTCTGTACATGTACCTAGCCGTCTCTGATCACGCCCTTAGTGTCGTTCTCCTCGCTGAGAGAGACGACATTCAGCTGCCGGTGTACTTCATCAGCCATGTCTTAAAAAATGCTGAGCTCCGGTACCCCATGATCGAAAAATTTGGGTTGGCCTTATTCGTAGCAGTCAAGCGGTTGAAGCCTTATTTTTTGGCACATCCGGTTGTGGTATACACAGATCAGCCGCTCAAGCGTACGATGACTGCTATAGAGTCATCCGGTAGAATGATCAAGGGGGCTGTTGAAATACAAGGCCTTGAGATAACTTTTGAACCCAGGCGGGCAGTGAAAGGTCAGGCGTTTGCCGACTTTATTGTCGAGATGACTAGGCCGGTGCACCCGGAAAACCCTGATCAGGTCTGGAAGTTATTTGTAGACGGCAGCTCTACGGTGAACGGCTGTGGTGCAGGTGTTATCTGTCATTCCCCGGAAGGGGATAAGTTTGAATATGCACTACGGTTTAAGTTCCAAGCCTCAAACAATGAGGCAGAGTATGAAGCCCTGCTAGCCGGATTGCGCATGTGTAAGGCAGCCGGTGCAAGAAAGGTCGACGCCTGCTCAGATTCACAGCTGATCGTTAGCCAATACCTTGGTGACTACGAAGCCACCCATCCGGCTATGATCAAATATTTGCAGACGGTCAAAGAGGAGGCTGGGTCCTTCGATGAATTTCATCTACGACAGGTGCCCCGGTCTGAAAACAATCAGGCGGATGCCCTCTCAAAGTTGGCATCATCAGCCTCCGGTGATGCTCCTAGGACGGTCTTTTGGGAAGTCATTGAAAAACGAAGTATTCAGAATGATCCCATTGGAGTCTTGGACAGAACTGCTACCTGGATGGATCCCATCCGGTCCTTTTTTACGGATGGTACCTTGCCGGATGACCCTTCAGAAGCATCAGCGCTCAAGAAGCGTGCTTCAAGTTTTGTTATGCATCAAGGGGAACTCCTCCGGAAGGGATACCTGCAGCCGTTTTGGAAATGTGTAACCCCGGATAGGGGGAGAGAAGTTTTGAAGATCTGCACGCGGGGTTTTGTGCCTCGCATATTGGCGGCAGGTCCCTGGCCAGAAGAACCAGACGGCAAGGGTACTTCTGGCCCACTCTTGAAGCGGATGCCATGGATCTAGTAAAGAGATGCGACAAGTGCCAAAAATTCGCTAAGTTGATACATCAACCGGCAACAGAACTCACGACAATCCATAGTCCGGTTCCGTTTCCTAAATGGGGCATGGACATTTTGGGACCTTATACGCCTGCGTCAGGCGGCCGCCGCTACATTCTTGTAGCAGTAGACTACTTCACCAAATGGGTTGAGGCAGAGGCGGTAAAAGGGATTAAAACGAAAGACGTGATTTCTTTCATCTGGAGAAACGTCATCACCCGGATCGGGGTTCCAATGTCCATGGTTTTCGACAACGGACCGCAGTTCGAAACGCCTGTCCTGAAGACCTGGTTGGGAGACCAAGGAATTTCCCATTGTTTTGCATCCGTTGGCCGTCCTCAGGCAAACGGTCAAGTTGAGGCTTTTAACAAGTTGATCTCAGACGGGATAAAGAAGAAAGTAGAAAGAGCCGGTGGACTATGGGCAGAGGAATTACCTCATGTCCTTTGGGCTATCCGGACAACCGAAAAGGGGGCAACCGGTGAGACCCCATTTCTCATGACATACGGCACTGAAGCAGTTCTTCCCATTGAACATTATGAGCCTACTCTACGCATTATGTTATATGATGAGGAGGCTAACTGGGAAGCCATGCGGTTGGCATTAGACGCTCTTCCAGAGCGAAGGGGGAATGCTGCCTTGCGTCATGAGATCTACCGTCTGCGTATGACTAGAGCCTACAACAAGCGGGTTCGTAAAAGACCTTTGAAAGAAGGAGATTTTGTGCTTCGCAAAATGGAGGCAACCGGTAGGGCCAATGAACAAGGCAAATTAACCCCAAATTGGGAGGGACCCTACCGGATCTTTGAAGAAGTACGAGACGGCACTTACCGCCTGGAAACTCCAGACGGAAGAAAGTTGCCTAGAACTTGGAATGTAGATAACCTCAAAAAATACTACTTCTAAGCATTGTACATCTTTTGAAAATTTTCAAATGATTAATGAGAATTACATTCAATTTTGTATACAACCGCCATGTCTTGTGCCTACCACAAGCGGCACCAGTAACTAATTTTTTCATCCGGTGACACCCATACGGGTGAATTCATCGAAGAGAACATCTCCCATTTGGGTGGTAAATTGTCTTAAGCGATCACACAGGCGGACAAATCCGCCTGACGATCCTTCGCACCAAAAAAAGGCCAGGCTAGCAACCCCAAACTTGCAGCCGGCTCACTTTTAGGAAGCACAGCCGGTACTCAATACCGCCGCCTGACTCTCTAAGAGCAGGCCTAAAATTTTTTATTTTTTTTTTATTTTTTTATTTTTTCATCCGGTGACACCCATACGGGTGAATTCATCGAAGAGAACATCTCCCATTTGGGTGGTAAATTGTTCTAAGCGATCACACAGGCGGACAAATCCGCCTGACGATCCTTCGCACCAAAAAATGGGGCAGGCTAGCAACCCAAAACTTGCAGCCGGCTCACTTTTTGGAAGGACAGCCGGTACTCAGTACCGCCGCCTGACTCTCTAAGAGCAGGCCTAAACATTTGGTCTAGGCCATAATTCATTCAGGGGTATGCTTGCAAAAGCCCAATTGGTGAATGAACATCCTAATCTGGCGTGATTCTTTTGCGAAGTCCCGACCGATAATTCAGTATAAACCGACTGGCTCCCGAATCTAATGTTGGGACTTAGTGTATATTCGAGCTATATCATATGGATAGTCGCCTGGCTTGCAAAGACCCAGACCGCTATCCAGGGGCAATTACCCAGACGCCATCCGGTTTGGTTTTGGGTCGAAATTTCTTCGCCTAGTTTGCGAAGACCCAGACGGCAGTGTTACCGGTGGGGTCTTCTTGGCAACCCTTGCAAATTTCTTCGCCTAGTTTGCGAAGACCAAGACGGCAGTGTTACCGGTGGGGTCTTCTTGGCAACCCTTGCAAATTTCTTCGCCTAGTTTGCGAAGACCCAGACGGCAGTGTTACCGGTGGGGTCTTCTTGGCAACCCTTGCAAATTTCTTCGCCTAGTTTGCGAAGACCCAGACGGCAGTGTTACCGGTGGGGTCTTCTTGGCAACCCTTGCAAATTTCTTCGCCTAGTTTGCGAAGACCCAGACGGCAGTGTTACCGGTGGGGTCTTCTTGGCAACCCTTGCAAATTTCTTCGCCTAGTTTGCGAAGACCCAGACGGCAGTGTTACTGGTGGGGTCTTCTTGGCAACCCTTGCAAATTTCTTCGCCTAGTTTGCGAAGACCCAGACGGCAGTGTTCCCGGTGGGGTCTTCTTGGCAACCCTAGTAAATTTCTTCGCCTAGTTGGCGAAGACCCAAGCGGTAGTGTTACCGGCGGGGTTCTTTTGGTTATCCTCGCAGAAATATGTACAAAAAAAAAATTAACAAGAATTCTAGTATTGAAGTGCAGAAACATAAAAAGCATTCAAAAGCCGGCTCAGCCGGTGAAAATGTTAATATTCAAAATAAAAATTATTACAGCTTAGCCCATCTCATCCGGTGCTATTACAAGATAATACAAGGCGCGCAGGCCGGGAAGTAGTTGCTACTCCAGGCGAAAAGTGAACCGGTCCTATTCCGGTTGGTTCTGGGTTGGATCAGGGTGAGCGGCTGCGTCGGCTTCAGGAACGACTTCCTCCTCTTCAGCAGCCTCCGCCTGGCGTCGCGCAATTTCCTCCCTAACCCTAGCGTCATAGGGTCCGGGCCCCGGCTCATTCGCCTCCTCGGCCAGAATGGCAAGATCAGAATATTTGAAGGCGAGTTCCCAGACGGTGAAGTCCGCCTCCGGGTGGATGAGGGAAAACGCCCGTTGCATCCGGTTTGCACAGTCATGCTCATTCTCTTCAATGAGCCTCTCCTGCTCCGACTCCAAGGTGGCCTTGAAGTTCTCATTGGCAGCAGACGCCTCTTTGCGCAGGCGCTCATTCTCTTTGGCAAGGCGGCCATTTTCAGTCTCCGCCTTGCTCAGCCGTTGGAGGGGCTCTGTCTGTTCCTCCAACTTTTTATTGGCATCATCCAGGGACGCCTGCAGTTGGTCAACTTGGTTTTTCAGCTGATCAATCTGCTGTTGGAGGGCCTTGGTCTTCTCCGCCTGTTCCATGCGTATAGATTTAGATTCTAAGCCATGCATGTACAAAGAGTAGTCAGCAACATTATGGGCGTCATCAACAGCCCGTTTGCTTCTCCTTACCTCCTCAGACTTGCGGGTATAAGCTCGTTTGAGCCCCTCTAAGCGCAGCATAGCCTGCAAAAATACAGCCGGTTAATACTGCATATTTAAAAATGCACGTCAAGAAAATTACCGCATGGTTGTTGGAGCATACGTCGGCCAGGTCGACCAGCACCCGGTCGGCATTAAAGGAGTTGATCCCAGGGATCGCCTCCTTCTCGTCCCTGGGGACGGCTTTCAGCATGGCCCGGGCATATTGTGCCCCGTCCGGCCAGCGGGGAGAATTATCTGCACCAGAAACAGACGGTGAGAAACTCGCATATGCTCTGCCTATAGATTGCCGGCTGATTGGAGAATCCCCCGGCTGCGATCGAGACTGTGAATAAGACTTGACCCGCATGGGCAGATCAAGCAGTGTAAGGTCGAAGTTACCTTGGCGGCCCGAACGGCCTTCAGAGGGACCGGTTGCGGTCCTCAATGGGATGGCAGAAAGCACATCCGCAGATCCAGGCCCGCCTGGGACCTTTATTGATTTGCCGCCGGTAGTTTGCCGGTCGGCTGTCTTCTGCACCTTGGATGCAGACTCTTGTTGGGTCGGCGGAGGCCTGACCTGTTTTTGAAGGGACCGGGGCATCTGCTTCCCGTCCTGTAAACGAGAAAAATATAAGTTATGGGATAAAAGGATTGAAATAAACGAGAAGGATCAGACGGTTATACCTTCTTCGCCGCCTGGGCAGCAAGTTTTTTCTCGAGATTGGCTTTCCGGATGTCGGCAGCCGACCTAGCCAGTGTCTTCTCGGTGGGCAGCATTTTCTTGGCTTCTTCTGCAGAGGAAGGCACACGGTTAGAATAATAAATAAGAAAGGAAATAAAAGCATCCGGTTCGAAAGAAACCGGCTGAGTTCCGAATACATACGTTTTTTAAACATGCTGCTTAGACCACAAGCGGACAAGAAGCATTCGTCCCTAAAAAATTCATGTTTGGGCACCCAGTTTCTAGGTACCCTTACTATCTCTCCGGATGAGAGGGTGTCAGGAACTAACTCAAAAAACCCGGAGTCAAGGATGGTCTCTCTATCATCCTCCGGGACAGGAGGCAGGCAGCACTTGGTCCCCAAGAGTTCTGGTTTCCGGTTGTAGATCCGGAATTCTCTGTTCTCTGCCGTAGTTGGGGCCTTAACCAAGTAGAACCGGTGCTTCCAGTCCGACCATTTGGATGGCTTGTCAAAGGTAATAAGGTATTTGGGCTGGGTGGTCAAGGTACACCAGGCTCTCCAGCCGCCTGGGCTCCTACTCAAGTAATGCATGTGGGCAAACGCCTCCCAGCCGGGGTTGAGGCCTTGCATCTCGCAGGCGGCGATATACCCTAAAATATTTACCTATGAGTTGGGGGTTAATTGCCAAGGACCTAGGCCATACCCCCTAAGTATGGCTTTTATTGTGTCGTGGAGAAGGAAGCGGACTCCGGCCACGAAGGCCGCCTCGTAGCACCCGAACCAAGCGTTCGCGTTCGGTTGTCCATCCTCCCACCATATTGTTCCCAGAGCAGCCGGGATTTTTATTAAATAGTCACCCCCCAGCGGCCGCCGTTTGATAAAATCTGGCAGCGCAGCCCGCATGAGCTCGCGGTCCTTAGAGGAGACGGCGATCATGAGAGGATCGTTCCTATTGTCCCAAGAAGGCCTCTCCGCCTCCTCGCTATCCTCATATTCGGTTAAGTAGCTGCTACTGCTACTTTGAACGTGACCGGCATCAGAGCCGGCTGGGGAGTTGGAGACCTCATCAGAGCCTACCTGCTCTTTGGTCTCCTGGAGGGGAGCACTCTCTTCGTTTAAAATGCTATCACCCGGGGTGCTAGGAGCGCCCCCGGGTGAGCCTCTCTGCTCTACCTCTCCTTGCTCTACTTCACCGCCTGAAGTTGGGACCTCAGGCGGCTGCTAATCTGAGCCACTTCTGTAGTTGGGATCTCTGGCAGTAGACCGGATTCTGGCCATTGTGTCCTGCACAGACACAGAGTCGGTCGATATGGGTGTTGAAAAAGGGTTGTCCCAAAGATCAGAGGCGGCAGACCCAGTTCTAGACTCAGCCGTACTAATAAACCGGCTGAGTTCACAGCTAGGTTCCGGGTATGGGTATAAGGGGCCCATCTACTTATGGGACCAATGAACAAAAATGCGAGTAAAAGACTCAAACGGAAATACATGAAAAAGCTAGAAAGAATAGAGACGGTACCTAGAAGAAAATATGGGAATTCTTTGGGATGCTTGCGAAGACGCAGGCGGTTCAAAATCCGGCTGGGTTTCTCTGATTACCCTCTCGAAAACCTCTGGCTAGCTTGCAACGACCCAGATGGTCTGTAGACCGGTTGCTCCCAACGAATCTCAACTCCGAATGCTCTCAACTCTCAAATTGCCGGCTGCTCTCAAATTTTCAGAAATTTGGCAAAGTTTGTAAATGAGAGCTCGGGGGACATCTTCTCCTATTTATAGAATTTGTCCCAGAAGGTGAAAAGTCGTGACTCTTCGCCTTCTGCTTTTCCATCCTTCAAACAAACAAAAAAAAAAGAAAAAAAAAAAAAAAAAAAAAAACCTTTCACCGGCGCCACGTGGCACCCTGCCACGTCAGCACCAGTGAGGGGCAAATGTTTGGGGTTAAAACACCCTAAACACGTGGCCCAATGGCCTAGTGACACGTGGCATCCATCCGTTGGTCAGCAGTGCTCCAATCCTCTACTGACACGTGTCCTCTAAACCCTAAAAGGGAAACCATCCCTTCCCCACTATAAATAGTGGAAGGACCCTCATTAATGGGGGGCTGGAACATTTGTTGTTCACATTGAATACTCCTCAAAAAGAAAAACACTTACCCCGAGCAATATTAATTGCAGAATTCTCCCATTACGCGAGAAGTAACTTCCACATTACGTGCATTCTACCTCCCGTATCTTTACTAACTTGATCGTCGGAGGCGGAGCTCCTACCCCCAGGAGTCTTCGTGATTTTGCAGGCACAGGCGTCGAAGGGCATTCTTGGAATTGTAACTCTCCGCAGGACACATCAAAAAACCCCGAAACAGATGGTACACCTTGACTTGCAACAAAAGGTTTATGATGACCCAAGGCAAGGAATCAAAACGGAAGGACTGGCGGAACAAATATTATATCATCTCTTCCCAAAACACCCGATGGATTCGGATGTATAATTCCTAGAACCGAGTCTCATACCTTCTAGGATAGAAGGCTATCTTCCCGCCAGTACCTAATGAAGGCTGGGATCAAATTTTGACGCCTTACCTGTTTAAGGTCACCACCAAAACGTTGAGGGAGGAAACGAAAGGGAAATAGTTCCTAACAATTATATCCATAGGTTTGAGTGGCTGAGGGACGACACTTATCTTGCCGCCCGCGGCCTTAGCATAGAAAAGACCAAAGGTAGCTGGCCGGATGAGCTTGTTAGCAAATTTTTTGTGTTGTTTGCTTCTTTTTTTTTATTTTTTTTTTATTACTAACATTCATCCGACCTATTTTGCAGAAGAAGCAATGTCACATCTTTCTCCCAGCAAGAAACCTGCCAACTCCACGGCCGCCTACCGCTAGATGATCAGGCAAAAGAACTAGATCTTTAAGAAATATCAAATTGAGCATGTAAGCTTCTAGTAACTCATTATTTGCGTACAGGCGGATTGTGCTTTCCTGTATTAACTGTTTTTGTCCTTATCAGGAAGGGTCCACCAAGCCGCTTGTTCTCCCTAACCTTAGCAAAGACCGCCAAAACGGTCGTTTTCTAGAGAGGACCGGACGCCCTCCAAGTCAAAGAATTTTGTGGCCTAGAAGAATCCTTCTGGAGCCATTTCTCGGGATGATTCCTATCCCACCACTGGTGGAAAGTCGCCTGCTTCCCTTGAGGCGCTTAAAAAGCCGAACGCCCCTAGGACGACGAAGAGTCGTAAGCCATTCACCGCTGCTATCAGCTCAGAAGCAACAGGCGAACGCAAATACAAGCGTATTCAGACTTGGAGGTTGAGCTCCTAGGTATTAGTGCCTCCAACCCATTACCTTACCCTTGTAGGGTAAAGTCTTATGAGCAGTCGCCGAACAACTCCGAAGACACCCGGTCTATAGGCCGGCTTATGCCAACTTCTCACCAAGTGTTGAATGTTCAAATTCTACTCAAAGGCCAGATTTACAGCAATTCTCCAAGAACATGCTAAAGGTCGTCTCTGCTGAGCAACGAGATTCAGTGAGGGGGATAGGCACTCTCAATAAAGACGTCATACTAGCTTTGCTAGCTGAGGTAACTTGTTTTTAAGTTAGAAAACTTTTTCTAACTCTTCGAATGTCGCCTGTTTATTGATGGTGTTCTTTTAATTCGTTGGATCCAGGCCATACTGCGAGTGAATGGGCTGAAGAAGCCATTTCATGATCAATAAAAAGAGGTAGAGGCTCCAAATAATCGGGCCGCCTCTTCTACTTACCAAGCAATGTTTGACATTTTAAAGAATGATGCACTGACTCATGACATCCTACAATCACAGGCGACTGCCAACCTGCAGGTTAAGCAGCAACTAGAGGTGGCCCAAAAAAGGGTATTTGAGCTAGTGGGCAAACTGAAGTCAGCTAAGGCTAAGGCTGAGCTTAAGAAGCTTAACGATGTAGGTAGGTGTACAGACAACCTCCGCCATCAGAATGAAAATCTGAAGAAGAAACTGGGTAACCAAGAGGAACAGCTAAGGAAGAAGTACGAAGCTAGGGCCGAGGAGGAAAAGAAGCAGCTGATCGAGGAAAATGAGGCCGACTGCGTCACTCGAAATAAAATGGCCTAGAAGGCTTTGCATCCTAATGACGATTACTCCGTCTGGGAGTGTCGTTGTAAGATGGCCACTGATGCGCTTGACGAGGAACGGTAGCATGCGGAGAAAAGGAACGAGGCTGATGGTGATGAAGATATGGCTGATAATAGAAAATCCGGATATAAATGAAGAGGAGTCCTCCCCTCAAGATGATTAAATTTAGATCTTTCCTTGGCCGAATGGCCTGACAATTACATTTCCGGCCTGCGTGCCGAATACATTTGTGTCTTTACCGACTAGGGAGTTAGGTTTGATTTAACAATTTTTCTTGTCTTCACCGATTGTTAAATCGGTTAACACTTTTTTCTGGCCGACTATGGGGTCGGTTTTTAATATGAATCAATCGGCCATTACGTCGGTTTTCCTGCAAAAAATTTGTTATATTTTATTATGCATAATTTTTGCTAAGTGCGTAGCCTTTTTTCTTTATACACTCGGTATACCGGATGTTCTTACCCCTGGAAGGATGTGCGCTTGGATTCAAAAGTGGGTTGATTGACTTAGAAATTTTTGATACTTGAAGGAGTATGGCTAATTTCCAAGTCAATCAATCACTATGGTGATTGCCCCAAACCAAGCGGATTATTGTCCATCGAGCAGCCGGATAAGGTACCAGGCGGTCATTGACCGTATTCGATCGATGTTTTCGAATGGCTTTTAGGTGTTAAGTTTTAGATTTAACTTTCAATTCTTAATTGGGTCATCATTGCCTCAATTGGGCAGCCGGACTAACCAATAGGGTAATCTACTTTTGGACCATCTGTATTACCCCTGGGCAATGACAGACGACTGTCAGTGTTATTATTTGAATAATAGTAATATTTTAATCTAAGATGGAATAATAATCGGACATCGTCGATTATCACATAGGACATGCGGCTATTTGAGCAGCTTAGGTTCCATATTAAATTATCCAGGTTGGACGGCTATGAACTAGCTGTTATTGAGGTAGTCCATTGAGCCGTTTGTGTTGAGTTTGTAATGCAATGTACCACCCAAATGGGAGATGCTCTCTACGACGAATTCACCCGGATGGGTATCACCAGATACCTTGCTCTTGTTGGAGCAGACGGTTGGTTTGGCTTTTGCCGCCTGCACATTGCACGGACGGTGTTCCCATTGGAAGACATTCTAAGCAAAAAATTATCAAATTAAAATAAAAAGCAATTATTCAGTAATAAGCTATTCATTTACAAAATTTACATGTTTTAGAAGTAGTACTTCTTTAAGATGTGTACATTCCAAATTCTGGCTAGCTTCCTGCCGTCCGGAGTTTCCAGACGATAGGTGCCGCATCTTACTTCTTCTTAGATCTGATAAATTCCTTCCCAATCGGGTGTTAGCTTTCCTTGCTCATTGGCCCTATCGGATGCCTCTATTTTTCGTAACACAAAGTCCCCTACTTTCAAGGGTCGTTTGTGTACTCTCTTGTTGTAGGCTCTTGTCATTCTCAGACGTTAGATCTCATGACATAAGGCAGCATTGCCCCGGCGTTGTGGAAGTGAGTACAATGCAAGCCGTATGGCCTCCCATTTTACCTTTTCATCATATAACATGACTCAAAGAGTCAGCTCATAATGCTCAATAGGTAAGACGACTTCAGCACCGTACACCATGAGAAATGGGGTTTCGTCGGTTGCCCCTTTTTCTATTGTTCTAATGGCCCATAGGACATGAGTTAACTCTTCGGCCCATAAGCCGCCAGCTCTTTCAATTTTCTTTTCAATGTCGTCTGAGATTAGCTTGTTGAAGGCTTCAACCTTGTCGTTTTCTTAGGGTTGACCGAATGATGCAAAACAATGAGACATCCCTTGGTCTCCCAGCCAATTCTTGAGGGTAGGCGTCTCAAATTAAGGGTTGTTGTCAAAGACCATAGACATAGGTACCCCAAACCGAGTGATGATGTTCTTCTAGATGAAAGAGATGACATCCTTTGTCTTAATGCCTTTGACCGCCTCTGCTTCAACCCACTAGGTGAAGTGGTCAACGGCAACAAGAATATATCGTCGTCCGCCTGGCGCAAGTGTACACGGTCCTAGAATGTCCATCCCCTATTTGGCGAATGGTATTGGGCTATGGATGGCCATTAGATCAGTGGCCGGACGGTGGATGAGCTTGCCAAATCTTTGACACTTATAACACTTCTTCACCATTTTCATGGCGTTTGTCTCAAGAATGGGCCAAAAGTAGCCTTGTCGCTTGGCTCTTTCTGATAGAGCTCTGCCGCCTATATGTGAGGCACACAAGCTCGAATGCAAATCTTTAAGAATTTCTTACCCCCTTTTCAGGGGTGATGCATTTCAAAAGAGGTTGCAAATAACCTTTTTTGAAAAGTTCTCCATGGTGGATCTCAAAGTTAGCCGCTTATTTTTTCATTGCAACCATTTCTGAATATGTATCCGGCAGAGTGTCGTCTAACAGATAGGCCCGGATGCCGTCCATCGAGGTTGAACTTTGGTCAAGAACTTCAATGGGATCTTCTTCCATACTTCTCTTTTTCATTACTTCCCAAAAGACTGACGAAGGTGTATCACAGGAGGCAGATGATGCTAGCTTTGACAAAGAATCCGCCTGATTGTTTTCTGACCTGGGCACTTGACTTAGATGAAATTCTGTCCTGACCGCCTATAAATATTTTACCATAGCCGGATGGGTGGCTTCATAGTCAGCATGGGCTTACGACCAACTGTGAATCTGAGCAGGCGTCAATTTTTCTTGTCCCTACCGCCTTACATATGCGTATACCGGCTAGCAGGGCTTCATACTCAGCCTCAATATTTGAGGCTTGAAACTTGAACCGTAGTGCATATGCATATTTGTCCCCTTTAGGAGACTGACATATTATCCCTACACCACAACCGTTCATAGTAGAGCTCTCGTCTATATACACCATCCAAACCTGATCAAGATTTTTCGGTTCAACCGGCCTTGTCATTTCAATAATGAAGTCAGAAAACGCTTGACCTTTCACTGCCTTCCTTGGTTCAAAAGAGATTTCAAGACTTTGCATTTCAATATCCTATTTGAGCATTCGACCGGATGACTCTAAGGTTGTCATTGGCCGCTTAAGGGGTTGTTGTATAGGCCACCATCGGATGTGCCAAGAAGTATGGTTTCAACTTCTTGACTTCCATGAATAGGGAGAAACCAAAATTTTCAACCGTTGGGTATCGGAGTTCAGCATTTCAAAGAACATGGCTAATGAAATAGACCGGGAGCTAGATGTCGTCTCTCTCAGCAAGGAGAACATCACTGAGGGCATGATTTGAGACAGCTAGATTCAAGTAAAGTGTCTCCTTTGGCTGAGGGCTAACAAGCCTTGGCAAAGTGTGTAAATGTTCTTTCAATTTTTGGAAGGCGGCCTCAGCATCATCCCCCCATTCAAACATAGTCTTCTTCCTAATTTCCTAGAAGAAATAGAGGCACTTGTCACTTAACCGGCTGAGGAATCTCCCCAATGCCGCCAAACAACTAGCTAACTTCTGTACTTCTCTTACGGTGCGGGGTGACTTCATATCAACGACTGCCTGTATCTTTTCTAGGTTGGCCTTTATCCCCCTTTGATAAATTAAAAATCCGAGAAACTTCCCTGCCTCAACACCAAAGACACAATTCTTGGGATTGAGCATGACCTTGTGCCGCCTGAGTGTGGTGAAGGTTTCTTGGAGGTTAGCAAGATGATCCGTCTGTAGCTTGGATTTGACTATCATGTCATCAATATACGCCTCTACATTCCTTCAAATCTGATTAATGATGACCGTATTAATTATTCGTTGTAAAGTAGCAAGCGCATTCTTCAAGCCAAACGACATCACAGTATAACAGAATAACCCTTGATTAGTGAAGAATGATTTATTTTCTTAATCTTTTTTCCACGAGGGTATCTATAAAAGCCAGAATAGACATCCATGAAACTCATCAAAGCATGTCCAGTTGTAGATTCAACCAGACTATCGATCTTTGGAAGCGAATAACTGTCCTTCAAACATGCCTTGTTCAGATCAGTGTAAAAACACACATGAGCCAGGTACCATTCGCCTCCTTCACAAGAAAAACATTCACAACCCAATCTGGGAAGTGACATTGTCGAATGAACCTAATATCTAAAACCTTCTTTACTTTGGCAGCTGCCGCCTGACTTCTCTCCTCGCCGTGATTTATTTTCTTTTGCCTAACATGTTTTTTCTTTGGATCCACGACGGGTTTATGGACAGCGAGATCCGGGCTAATGCCTGGCATCTCTTCCAATTCAAAGGCAAAAAGGTCCTTGAATTGTTTTTTGATATTGTGCAAACCTGCCCCCAACTTTACAAAGTCAACCGTCCCCACCTTAACAGTATGCTCTGGACGTGTGTCATCTAGAGCAATATCAATGTATTCACCAGCCAGTTGGGGACTGACCATTCCCCGGTCAGTGACTGCTATTTCTTTTCTTTCTTCACAGTAATCAACTGGCTGGGCTTCCTTTTCTTACCGACTGCTGATGAGGCAGGTTCCTTGACATCGTCAAGGTCTATTGGCTCCACATCCCTATCAGAAACCGTGGGCTTGATGTCCGAGAGATAGCACTCTTGAGCCGTCTTCTAGTCTCCATTTAGGAATCTAACAGAATCATCATCGATCTCTTTCAAATTTCAGCAGCATGAGGGTTTGGGATAATTTTGGCCTTGGATTCGTTCAGATTCGGACGGCCTAAAATGAGATTATAGGCAGTTAGCTCCTCTACAACCAAAAACCGGACGATCATGTGACGCCCCTCTTCTTCTCTATCAACCGGATGGGTAGATCAATACGGCCGACTGGGTGCACCACTCCTCCCCCAAAACCAACCAAGGGGTGAGTGACCTTGTGCATGTTGTCTAGCCTATACTTCATCTTGAATAGACATTTTCAACGAATGATGTCACACTAACTACTGGTGTCAATAAGAATATGACCAACCCTCTGGTTAGCAACTTTGCATTCAATAACAATGGGGTCATCATGCGGCCGGCGGATTTTTCCCTGGTCCTTCTCAGAGATGATGACCTCGGGAAAAGTGTCGATAGAAGCCTGGCCTTCATCGACCTAATTGACATCCATCTTTCTGAGATGGTCCTTGGCGCCTCTGATAGTTGGGCCCCCATCGGCAAAGCCGCCTACTATGGTGTAAATGGGGTCCTGATTTGTGTCAAAACTTCTTGTAGGCCTTGCAGACTTCTTAGACGGCTGCCTAGGTCCATCTTCAGAGTCACATTAGACTTGAGGATGTAAGATTTCAACACCCCCTTATCAGTCAATTTTTCTAACAGCCGCTTGAGGCTATAGCAATCGTTGGTGTCATGGGCCAATATCTTCATGGAAGTGGCATTACTTGTCTTTATTCCAGTTTTTGGCCAGACCTTTTTGTTGCGGGCTTCCAAATAGTCACCCGGTCTTTTATCTCCATGAGGATGGAGTAGTAGTCTTTGTTAAACTCGTACCTTGGGATGTACGGTTTAAACTCTTTCTTTTTCTTCTAGGACGACTGATCAGAATCTTCAACTGCCCAGATCTTTTATCTCTTCTTGCTCTCTTCGACTTTTTGAGCGAGCTGCTCTTGTTGACTCCCTTTTTGTTTGTCAAACTTCTTGGAGTCCGACTGCTTGCTAGTGGAGCAAAGCTCGGTTGCCTGTATATAAGCTTCCTCCTCCATCAGCGCTTCTTGAAGAGTTGAGATTCTCTTCCGGACGAGGTCGAACTTGAAAGTTGACCCGTCTTTTAGAATTTTAAAGAAGTCTGTGTAAGCAACATAGTTAGACAGTCCTTGGATCTGGATTCTCACCAGATTGAACCGCCTAATGTATGAACGGAGCCCCTCCCTGTTATACCGCGCCTAAGTCAAGGCTTGTCATTTTAGCAGGTATGTTCATGGAGAAGTCTGAGGCGAACAAGAACGCAAGCGTCTTGAAAATGTTTATGCACCCAGCCGGCAGGTTGTCGAACCACTGTTGGGCAATGCCCTTCAATGTGGTTGGGAATCATCTACACCATGCAGCGTCATCTAACCCTTGTAATTACATGAGGTTGGTGTATGCCATGAGGTGGTCTTCTAGGTTGGTGATACCATCATAGGCACCGACCAACACATTCTTAACCTTGGCCAGCTGAGTTACCTCGGTTATTTCCTTAGAGAACGTATAGGGTTGTTCTCCAAGTTGTAGTAGATGAAGCTGCTAGTCCAGTGGTTGGACGTTGTATGCCGCCTGACCCTCGAAGAGAGCTAGTTGCTGAAAAGGCTGGTTAAACGACCTGTATGGCTATTGGGGCACATACGAGACCAAGCCAATCATTTGAGGACCAGTATGGACGGACGGGCTACCTGACTGGTTCTCTTGTACCTATTAAGAATACCTCATTGAGGTATTCTTAGAGCTGTCTGGAAAAGTTGACGTTAAAGCCGAGTAAGACAATACAGTTGCTGATTTCTGTTCTGCTCAATGATGAGTCAAGCATCAGAGTAAGTCTTCTTACTTCCATCCAGCTGAGTATGTCGGATGGCCTTCCTCTTTCCCATCTTGAGAAAGTGGAATTAAGACCAATCAATCAAAGGCCGGGTCCCCTCCTTTGTTTTAGGGTGCGGAGTGGGTTGCCTGTTTCTGACCGACTTAGCCTTCTCAGAGTGAGAAGGCTTCCTGGTCGACTGACCCTTGCTAGGACAAGCCATCCTCTTAGAGATCAGATCCTTCATCTCTCTCTTGAAACTTGTCATGAATTTCATGAACTCGTCTCGGGTGATATGAGCAGTCTGTCCTGCCCCCTGGCCGGATGACTTACTCGAACCCGCCTGGTTGTCGCCCCATTCCTTGTTATCCTTGGAACGGATGCGTCTGGTCTTGAGGGATCCATCTTCGGTCGTATATACTTTGACCTCTAAATCCTCATCTGTAAAATGGTCTAAAAGACCTAAGCCGTAGGAGGCTGCTTTTCATTAGTAGGCGGTACAAACTCCTCAGACATCTTAGAGGTACTCTCCCCAAAGACGATGCCAAATGTTTCGGGGTTTTTTGCGTCCGTAGGGGGAGTTACGTCACCTAGACTGATTTCCACCAGATGTACCTGTAAAACAACGGAAGCTCCGAATGTTTAGAGTTCCGTCTCCAACAATCAAGTTAGAACCGGTCGAAGTGATGTAAAAAGTGCGGAAAGTAAAAGTAGATCTTCTCGGATTCCAAGACCAGGTGTTTTCTCCAATTTGAGAGAATTGATTGTGTAATCAATGAACGTGTCTCCAATGGGGTAAATCTTCCTATTTATGAGGTCATTGGGATTTGTTCCTTTACCCAGGTCACTCTGACCTAGGGTTAATGGGCTACGCCATTTTGCGGCTTTCTCGGGAATTCGGCCCTAAAAGCCATCTTTTCCTCTGATGAATATATGTATGCCACGTGTCATATCAAGGTGAGTCTATGTGGGCTCCCTTTAGGGTGACACGTGTCACTCTCCTATTGGACCACGTGACGGGGGTAAAAATCCTGAAATCACATCATGTTCACCATTTTGATTTACAAGAGGCTCTCCCCGTCTTCTCCTCATGGCTTGGTCGTGAACCTCTAAAGCTCACAACCAAACTAGGGTTTTTTGTTTGCCAAACATTTCTAAAATAAGCTTATTTTTAATAAAATTTAATTCTATCAAAAATAATAATTTTTTTTAAAAAAAAACACACACGAGAGACGTTGATTTTTTTTTTTAAGAAAAAAAAAGTAAAAATTGAAAGAGGACTCGGATAAAAAAAAAAAAGAGGAGCATCATCAAAGGCATTAGGTATGCATGATTATGCACGAAGAGCCAACCAAATAATTTTTTCTTCATTGTCCTCTTAAGTTTTTAATCGTATCAACTTGAGATAATAACTAATTAATTAAACGGTTTTTTTTACCATATATCTTTGAGTTTTTTTGTTTATTCATCATATATCTGTGAAATTTTTCAATTTCACCATATACACGTGAGTTGTTACAAAAATTTACTATGTACCTCTAATGAAATCAAGATGAGTGTAATTTGGTTAATTATGCATTGAAATAACCTTTCATCTCTCCCCCATCCCCAAAATCAATCTTTTCCTTTCTCCAACCCTCGAAACCATTCCAAATTTCCATAATCACATATGTATGATTGATTTTGAGGATGATAAAAGGAAATTTAGGGTTGTTTTAGGGGTGGAAAAAAGAAATGGGGGTGGTTTTAGAAGTAAGGGAATGTATTTAGGGTGGTTTCAGGCATAATTGACCCTAATGACTGACAAAGTTAACAATCATTAGTCATCAAAGGTATATAAAGTATTCTTGTGAAAACTTAAAGTTATATGATCAATTTATAAAAGTTTAGGGGTATATGGTGAATAAACAAAAAATTCAAGGGTATGGTGAGAAAACCAGTAACTATATGAACAAATGAAGGAAAACAATGATATAGTGAAAATAGAGCATTCATATAATTAGGGAATAAGACCTAGCAGTTTGTTGTTTAATGGGAAATGCTCTTAAATAATTGAGTTGATAGCATTTCATTGTTTAATTGAGTTGAAAATCACCTAACCCACCACTACTTGAATAAGCGAGTTGCTAATTTATTGATTATTGTTTCAATAATGCACTAGTAAAAGATTATCCTAGCAAAACTTTTTTTCGCTAGCCCCTTTTGTCCAAGATACAAATTATAGTTTTACTTTATATAAGGAAAAATTAAATTAGATAATTTTGTTTTTTTTAAACAAGTAGATAATTTATTTAATACATCATTTTATTAGAAAATTATTGTTAATTATTAGCTTTATTTCAAACATCTTATAAAATAAACGGTATGTTTAACTACTTCATAATACTTTTTTAACTTTAAATTGACTAGTCCGAGTATAACAAGTCACCACTATTAAAATAGACCGGTGCCTAATACTTTTATCACAAACTATTAGGTGTGTCCACCCGCACTCAACACTTTGTGCGACCGCGGCGTCGAAAATAACCCTAAATCGAAACAAAGCAAAAAAAAAACTTACAATTGGAGGTGCTAATGGCGTGTCGGCGGCGGCGGCTTAAGGTATAGGTGGTTTTGGGTGAGTGAGTTCGAAAGAAAATGGTGATTAAATGATGGTTTCTTACTAGGAAATTGACAGGTTGGTGTTTGAACAGGGGAAACTTCACAACAAATTCGAGAGCGAGAAATTGATCGATGAAGAAAGAAACTGATCAGTGGTGGTGAGGGGTGTTTGGTGGTAGGTGGGTTCGGTAATGGGTGGGTGCGGAGGCTTGGGTTGGGTGGTTGAAGGAGAAGGAGAGGGAGTGGCTTGGGTTTGGTGGTTGAAAGAGAAGGGAAGGCAGTGAGGGGCGTGTGTGAGGATCTACTAACAAGAGAGAGAAAGGAATAGAGGAAGAGGAAGAGGGGGAAAGAGGAGAGAGAAAGAAATAATTTGTACTTGTATACACTCTGTATATAAGCCAATAAAAGTAACATATCAGCCAATTAATGTCTGATATTAGTTAACATTAGGAACATATTAGACATTAATAAAAACGTATCAGCCAACAAAAGATACATATCCGCCAACAAGAGGAATATATCAGCCAACAAAAGGTACTTATTAGCCAACTGATAAAATATATCAGCCAACAAAAGGTACAAATTAGCCAACAGAAGAAACATATCAGCCAACAAAGGAAGCATATCAGCCAACAAAAGGATGAAATCAGCAAACAAAAGCAACAGGTAATCCAACAAAATAAACATATCAGTCAATAAAATGAAACATATAAGCCAACAATTAAAATATACATATCAGCCAACAAAATAAATATATCAGCCAACTAAGGAAACATATAAGCCTAATGATGTCTGATATTAGCCAACAAAAGGAAAAAAAAAACATATCATCCAACAAAAGGAATATATTAGCCAACACAAACACCATATAATCCAACAAATGAAACATATCAGCGAACACATGAAACATATCAGCCAACAAGTAAATTATATCAGCCAAGCCTCCCGCACCAAACAGTTCGTGCGTCCATCCGCACGCAATACATTCTCTATTATTATTAGGAAAATGGATTTAAAATAATTTCAACTATTAACAATGTGTGCAAACTAATACAACCTCAACTATTTACTATGAGCATTACAACCTTTTGTAATATATGTGAAAAATGGTACGCCAACCACCGTAGAAAACATCCTAAGGAGTATTCCTTCCATTCTCATTATTATATTATGGAAAATTAAGTTAAAATAATCCCAACTATTAGCGGTGGGTGCAAAACAATACGACTTCAATTATTTGCTATCAATAGTGATTAGGGGATTTTTCCCCGCCGCGTGGACCAATGAAGCCCTGCCACGTGTCATCCACGTGGACCTACCAAAGCCCACCATGTGTCACCTTGTAAGGGGTCCAAGGTGAACTAATCTGGTCACGACATGTGGCAGGCAGAATTGCCAACTAGGAAAGTGGCCTCCCACTACGGCCCAAATTCCTAGGCAAGGCCCAATCAGCCACACGTTTACTAAAACCTAGTACTAGGCACGTTTTCGAACACCCTATAAAACAGAATTTTTTCCCTCTGAGGGACATTCATTTAGAAATACTTACTTCACATTAACTCTCCATCAAAGAAAGTCAGACACTTGACACATTGCAGATACTCTATTGGAATCTGAGAGAGACCTTTACTTTTTGCACTTTACTCCTCATACACGTTCTAACTTGATCGTCGGAGGCGGAACTCCCCCGATTTGCCAGTTTTTTATGCCTCTTCTTAGCACTTTTTATTCTATTTTAGTTACTTTAGCTCCCTCTAGTGTTTTCCCTTCACTTTAATCTTTTCTTCCATTTTTTACCTTTCATTTGTGTGTTTTGATAGTTTCTAGCACTCGTCGGCGAATTATGGATTGCTAGATGGAGTGGAGATGCTAAGGAAGCTTGCCAAGGAAGTGGAGATGCCAAAAGGGACAGGGCGCGCTGATACGCATGTCCGCGGGCGAGGACAGGGAGGTCCTAAGCCAACGCGACTTTCTGGAGATGGCGAGCCGCGGGCGCGGCGGAGAAGACCCGCGGGCGTGGCATTTTCCCCCGCGGGTGCGGCAATCTGGGTCTAGCGAACTTATTACTTAGCTTGGAGAGGGCGTGGCAGCATGTTCGGAGAGCCCTCTCCCTTTCCCATTTTCCTCATTATATTAGAAGACTATAAATAGTCTTTTGCTTGAGTTTTAAACTATTCACTATTCCATTGGCATCAAAAAACACTTGTAGAGAGAGAAAATCCATGTCTTTTAGAGAGAGAAAACATTAGTCTTCAAGATTCAATCTTTGTAATAAAATATTCAAGCTTTCCTCTAGATTGTTGCAACAATTATGATGATTGGGTAATCCTTTAATTTTTATAATAGTAATCTTTTCTCTTATTTCTCTAATACTTAGTTTTATTGTTTTTACTCATGTTTTCCTCATAAATATCCAAGCTTTATTAGTTTCTTTGATTTCTCTTTGACTTAGAATCATGCTAGGTTGCATTAGGATTGAATACTTGTTTAGTTTGGTTGTCATAGATATTTTCCTTTCTCTAGCTTAGATGTTTAGCCAGGGAAGGGGGTGAAAATCATGTTTATTTGAGTTCCTATTGATTATCGATTGGATTATACCTTGAGTTGATGATTTGTGCTTAAATATGCTTGGAGTTATTGTGTGCACCTATAACCCTAATGTTTTAGTCCTAGATTAGATGCATGAGAATGATCTAGTTTAGGGTTGATTGATTTCATCAGCTTGCTTTGAGTAGTTGCATGAGAATGAATTGCTTTGAGTAGAGTTTGAACTCCTTGGTGTATTTCCTTATTGATTTTCATTAGTGTCTTGTTGGTCATGGTTGGAGCCCCCTCTCCCTAGTACTTTTTGCCATTGATATCGCTATAATCGTGTCCTTTGTTTTCATTTAGAGTGCCTAGTTCAATCCCTTCTTCTTTAGTTTAATTTGGTCTCGTTTTTGGTAATTAGATTGATTATAGAAATATTCAATATCAAACCATAATAACCGCTTTTTGTCACTAGCAATTTATCCTAGATACGTTTTAATTGTGCTCAACCCCCATTTCCTTGGGAATCAACCCTACCTTGCCACTATCTAAAGTAATTTTGATAGAGTTAGGTTAGGAGATATAAACTGTAATTTTGATCTAGGATAGTAGACCAACGACTTATTGTCAACCCGATCAAAATTTTGGCGCCGTTGCCGGGGAAACGGCTTGTTTTGCACTCTTAATTTGCACTATTATTGGATTTATTGCTCTTTACTTTGTTCTTTTTCCACTTGCTAGTCATTGCTAATAGTTTGCTTAGATTTGGTGGATGAAAAGAACATCTCAAGGACCTCCTACTCACAGCATTGATCATGAAATTGGCCGCACCTTGAGACAAGTCTGTAGACTTTATCAAGAAGAGGGGCGAGGTCTTGGTGCTATTTTTGATAGTGAGAGTGATTCTTGGTCCTCAAAGTCCCAAAGCGAGGAAATGGCGGGACAACAAGTGGATGTTTTATTTCGTGAGTTTGGTAATCCGGAGGATTATGAACTCACCGGTGGGATATTTCTACCCGTCACGGATACCAACTTTACCATCCATCCACAGTACACAAGAATGGTCCAAGCGGAGCAATTTTCGGGTTCCCCAAGTGAAGATCCTATTGAGCACCTTGATAGGTTCCTCGAGCTTTGTGCCATGATAAAAACCAATCAAGTTTCCCAAGAATACATCCAAATGCATCTATTCCAATAATCTCTTGCGGGAAGAGCAAAGAAGTGGCTCAAGCAAGTCAAGCCTAATTCTCTCACAACATGGAGGGAGATTGTCCAAGATTTCTTGAAAAGGTTCATTTCCGAAGAGAAGACCGCCGAGATGAGGAAGAAGATTGAATCATTTGAACAAGAGGCGGATGAAAGCCTTAGTGAAGCTTGGGAAAGGTTCAAAGAGTTGGTGCAAGCATGTCCCCATCATGAATAAAATCAAAGCATGCTTATGAGGTTCTTCTATGATGGTTTGGAACCTATGTCTAGAGCTAACTTGGATGCGGAGGCGGGTGGACAATTGATCAAAATCCCTCAAAACCAAGTTGAAGCAACAATCGAAGAGGTAGTGAAGAACTACTCTTGGGGCGTTAGAAGGAGCAATCCACCGAAGAAGGGAGGAAAGTATGAGTTGGAAATGGTCGATCAATTGCAACATCAAATTGAGCTTTTAACAAAAGGGCATGCAAAGTTAAACACCAATGTCAATAGTGGTGCAAGCTCATCCCAAGTCAACTCTTTCTCTTGTCAAAATTGCGGAGGTACAAACCATGATACATCTTATTGTGGAGGTTTGAGCCCGGAGCATGTAGCGACATACAATACAAGGCAAGATGGATATAGGGGAAATGACGATTGATGAGAGGGGATTGAATTAGGTCGTTGGACTAACTATCCCTCTACCAAAAAATATTTATATACCTAAACCTACAGTAGACAAGTCTAATGGTAAGTAAAAGGTCTATCCGCAGAGACAGCTAAACTATCATCACACTACCACCAACTAAGCTAGGTCAAAGAGATATGAGGAGAGAGAATTAAGAGTAAAAGGAAAGACTAACAACTAAGGAATAAGAAAGTAAGAGATAAAGTCACTAGGGAAGGGGAATCAACCATAATTAATGTGACGAGCACAAGCATAGCAATTAGCATGGACATTCTCAATAAAATGCAAGGGGAAAATCTTAATCATCTAGGTCTCTCCCGAGCACGCTACACAATCAAGCACCCAATCCCGGCGGAGGCTTGTGATCAACTCAAAGGGTTCACTTCTACCTAAATAGCTCTTTTCCAAGCAACTAAATAGGGTAGCAATTAGATTATGCATTCAATTAGCCCAAGTGAAAGCAAGCATGAAACACACCTCAATGAGCACATTCAAATCATTAAGAATTAACCATACGCACCACTATACTAACATTAATCAACCGCAAACAAACATTATCGATAATCTAATTAGTCAAGTTGAAAGCATGGAGAATTGTTCAACATCCTAGGTCACTCCCGCACACACTAGGCCATTAGACTCTTAACCCCCGCCTATAAGGTTGTGGTCAACTAAGCAACGAAATTCTTCTATTAAACTAGCTCACTCCCACACAACTAGCATAGTAGCAATTAAATCATGATATAGATTAGCTAAAATAGACACCAAGCATTAAGCCCTTCATTCTTAGTTCAATACACCAATAATCCCAATCAAAACATCAATAAAATGTTCATTTTGTACATTAATCAACAATCATCCCTAACCCTAGCTAAGAAACTAAACTAACATGATTGAACTAACTAGAAAAAGAACTAAGCTCATCTAAACCAACAAAAATAAAGAAGAACAATCAAGAAACTAAATAAAACCAAACTAGCAAGAACAAGTAAACTAAACCATTAAACTAAATAAACATGAAATTAGGGAAAAATTAAACTAAGCACAAAATCAATTACAAGATCAATTAAACAAAGCAATAATCAAAGAAATCAATTAAATTTGGGATAGAGAAAAGAAAACTTATTGGATTGTTGAAGAAATTAATCCTCCATTGTCACATTGGAGCTTCAACTCTCAACCCTCCATTAAAGCCTCTAACTTTTTTCCCTCTAAACTACTCTAATCTACATTACAACCTAAGAAAACAAATATTAAAGACTAGATTAAGCCTAATCTAATTGATAAAAATGATAGAGGAAGCAAGGGGTTTCATCCTCTCCAAGAGGAGAGAAAGAACATGCCCCAAGCTGCTGCCCTCTGATTTCTTTTGTGAGCTGCGTCATGTTGTTGTAGTTGCTTCCTTCTCCTTTATTTTCTTTCTTTTGTTGGGCTTTTCTTGGGTGGAAGAAGGCATTCGGATGGAGAAGTTCTGAAGTTGAGCGCCCTCTCCTTAGGTGTGAGAGCCCTTTCACGAAGCTGGTAGAACCCACGCAAGCTCATTGTAGAAGGCTGACAACATTTTGCATTTTTAAATGGCCATAAATTCTGTTATAAGAATCCTATTGGGTCTTGCAACCTACCGTTGAAAATCCCTTTAAGTCTAGTTTCCAACGCAGTTTGAATCACCTCAATCCGATGTGTTGATCAAAATTTATGTCCGAAAGAGTAAGCACGGGTCTGTTTGCGCTGGACTTACGGATTTTCAGACCCTCTTCGCCGCGCCCGCGGGTTATTGGGCCACACCCTCTCCTGGCCCACTCCGAGGCATCTCCAGAAAACTTGGGGAGGTCTTTTGAGGCTCAGAGAGCCCTTTTAAAGGCCTTTTATATGGCTCCATAGCGCTTGACTTCTCGAGGCTCGTGAACGGCTTCCCGAACTTCCCTCTTCTCTCGACTTCCACCTTTTCGGCCTACAAAACATAAGAAATATCCCAAAAGTAGTACAAATAGGCAAATAAAAGGGGATTACAAAGGATTTAGTGTAATGATTGGAAAAACGGGGAAAATCTAGCGAAATAGGCTTAAACAAGGGACAAGCGTAGGGAAATGACATGGAATTGAGGCCTAAATAGTGGCATAAATGCCACTTATCAACGGTGGAGTAGCTTGGAGACAACCACCACCCAGATTTGCAAACCCACCCCACCAATGGAACCAACAAGCTCAACAAACATACAATTCCAACTCACAATACCAAAACCATCCTCCATACTAAAACCAATACGAAAACCAAAACCCAAGGGGAAACTACCCAAGGAACCACCAACAAAATAATCAACACCAATACCAAAATCAAAATCAAGCGACTTAAAGGTGTCAAGGGCAAGCATCTCAACCCGATTCTACTCAAACCAAAATTCTTCAACAACTGCAAGCCATTAATCAACGAATGCAAAAGGTCAAGGCTCATAAGAAGATGGTTGATTCACAACTAGCTCAATTGGCTGAGAGAGTTCCTTTCAACTCATCTTCTACTCTACCCAGGCAATCACAAACTAACCCTTCCAACATTGTGAAACCCGACTCTTGCAAGGCAATCACATTGAGATCGGGCACATCCATTAAGGGTCCTAAGGAGGGGGATGGCAAGGAAAAGAAGTAAGGAGAAGAGAGTTTGAGTGAAGAAGAGAAGGTTGATGAGAAAGAGAGAAGTATGGAGAAAAAGAAGTCTAAGGATGTGGTGACATCCTCAACTCCTAGTGAGGCTAGAAATCTGGATGGACCGATTCCCTTTCCCGGTAGACTTGCGGAGAGAAAATTGAATGACAAATTTGCAAAGTTCCTAAGTATGATGAAGAACTTGCACATAAGCCTCCCTTTCATCGAAGTTGTCACACAAATGCCTTCATACTCCAAGTTCTTGAAAGACATTCTCACCAACAAGAGAAAGCTCAATGATGAGCTTATCACTCTCCCCCATCAAGTGAGTGCACTTGTTCAATATAAGATGCCCAAGAAGCAAATGGATCCGGGAAGTTTCACCTTGTCGGTTAAGATTGGGAACATGGAAGCTAGGGGTGCCTTAGCCGATCTTATAGCAAGTGTTAGTTTGATCCCTCTATCCATTTCTCAAAAGCTTAATATTGAGATGATCCCCACAAGGAAAACCATTCAATTGGTCGACCGTTCGGTGAAGCTACCTTGTGGTGAGCTTGAAGATGTCCCTATTCAAGTTGGGCACATCTGTGTGCCTTGTGATTTTGTAGTGATGGATATGGAGGAAGATGTGGATACTCCCTTGATTTAGGGCCGTGTAGCTCTTAAGAACTTGGGGGCGGTAATCAATTGCAAGAACAACACCATTACATGTGAGGTAGCCGATGAGAAAATTGTTTTTGAATTCTCTAAGTTACTTAAGACCCTCATGGTTGAGAAGTGCTATAGGGTCGATGTTGTGAATGAAGAATTGGATCGTTTGGGAAGGGTTGTGATGAACCCTCAAGATCCAATGGTTGAAGCTCTTACATGCGAAGAAGAGTACCACTCTCAAGAGGCAAAGGAGTTTGTCATGGCCATTGACGAGGCCAAAATGAAGGAAGAGGATGATCCTAGGGGTGAAGAGCTCGAACTAGCGGAGGAAAAATTGGAGGAGAGTTCTAAGCCTCCTCCCAAGGTAGAACTCAAACCCCTTCCCCTATCTTTGAAATATGCTTATCTTGGAAATGAAGGGGAATACCCTATCATTGTCAATGCTACACTTGATGTGCTAGATTTGGAAAAATTGCTTGTTTTTTTGAGAAAATATAAAAATGTGATAGGTTATACCACTGATGATATCAAGGGTATTAGCCCTTCTTTTTTCATGCATCGTATTCACCTTGAGGATGATCAAGCCACCTCAGTTGAGCCTCAAAGGAGGTTGAACCCCAACCTCCAAGAGGTTGTCAAGAAAGAAAATTTTAAATTACGTGAAGCGGGTATAATCTATGCTATCTCCGATAACAAGTGGGTTAGCCCGGTTCACGTGGTTCCAAAGAAAGGTGGAATGACCATTGTCAAAGGAGAAGGAGGAGAGGAAATCTCCACCCGGATGGTGACCCGGTGGAGGATGTGCATTGATTATAGGAAGTTGAACAAAAACACCAAGAAAGATCATTTTCCTCTTCCCTTCATGGACCAAATGTTGGAGAGACTCTCCCATCATGCTTTCATTTGCTTCTTAGATGGATATTCTGGCTTTTTCCAAATTCCTATCCATCCAAGCGATCAAGAGAAAACTACTTTTACCTGTTCATATGGGACATTTGCATACCGAAGAATGCCATTCGGGTTATGCAATGATCCCTCACTTTTCCAACGATGCATGACTTCCATTTTCTCTAAAATGCTTGAGAATGAGATTGAAGTTTTTATGGATGATTTTAGTGTTGGTGGCTCATCTTTTGACACATGTCTTTATAACCTTGAAAAAGTTTTGAAAATGTGTCAAGAGACGAGTTTGATGTTGAATTGGGAGAAATGTATTGTCCTAGGCCATAAAGTATCAAAAAAGGGCATTGAAGTTGACTCGCTTAAGGTTTCGGTGATTGCTAAGTTGCCCCCTCCTACCTCCGTTACGGGAGTGAGAGCCTTTCTTGGGCATGGCGGTTTCTACCGAAGGTTGATCAAAACAAATTTCATCAATCGCCAAACCCTTAAGCGAGTTACTTAAAAATGATGTTGTGTTTAGCTTTAATGAGGCTTTCCTTGAAGCATTCCAAAAGCTCAAGGAAGCCCTCATCTCCTCACCTGTTGTGCAAGCTCCAGATTGGAGCTTGCCTTTTGAGCTAATGTGCGATGCAAGTGATTTTGCAGTAGGTGCGGTGCTTGGTCAAAAGAAAGATGGAAGATCCCATGTCATCTACTACGCGAGTAGAACGTTCGATGAAGCTCAAAAGAACTACACTACAACGGAGAAGGAAATGCTAGCAGTCGTGTTTGCCATGGATAAGTTCTAGTCTTACCTCATATGCTCCAAGGTGATTGTATACACGGATCACATAGCGGTCTGCTACCTTATGACCGAGAATGAAGCAAAACCGCGTTTCATTGATGGGCGTTAGAAACACTCATTCAAACGCATTTATAAGCAAACATCTCACAAACCAAGCACAATGATAAGTAAGAGTTCGGTCCACAAGGAGGGGGATATAATCGCCAAAGATCTTAATACGCAAGCTAGTTTGAAGACTTTTGTTGATTGGGGGTTCATCAAGTAGACAAACAAACTTTTTTTTTTCTAACTCAAGTAATTAAAAGCACTAGGGAATGGGATCCACTCAACCATGGTAATCAAGTGTATTAGGAGCAAGTGAAAACAAGAGATAGCAAGGACTGTATGTAAGACCAACCTCATGCAAATAGGAAAACAACTCACACTCCTAAACTTAGATCCCTTATTAGTTTAGCAATAGGAGATACATAATCAAATTGCAATAGGTAAAGACATGCTCAATCTACATTTCCATGTCAAACTAAGCATATCATGCCGTCAAGCTCCAAATTCTAGGGTAGCTACTCCTATCATGAAGAACTAACAAGCAATCTCATACAATCAATTTATCACAAATCAAACATCAATACTTCTCCCAAGTTTACTTAATAAACCATTAGGTTGAGTTTCACCCAACCCCTAGCCAAGAGGACTACTCACAATTCATTTTGATTAACATGCAAAGCTCTTAGTTGGAATTCTAAGTAATTCTAAAATTGGGGAAAAGTGATTCACTATGGATAAAACTAACATGCAACAACAATTTATCAAGAAAAAGAGAGATTCAAGTGACTTACAATAACAAAATAAAATCGGAAAATAAGTGAGACGGTGAAAGAAGTTACTATTGAAGCTTCAAAATGTTGAATAATTGCTAAAATTATGAGAATAAACCTTGAAGTTTTCTTCTACAATGATTCGATTTTTAAGTTTCCAAACTAGATCATCAAGTAATTTAATGAACTAAGGTGCTAACTAAGAGAGAGATTTTGCCGAAAACTATTCTACTGTTTTTCTTCTCCTCCCAAAAACGATCTAAAAAGGACCTTAAATAGTCCGTACAAAGTTGGTTGAGATCAGGAAAAGGTCCGACCGAACTCTGGGTAGGTTCAGTCGGACTGAGGGTAGGTTTCGATCGAACTCTGGGTAGGTTCGGTCGAACCTCCCTGATCCTTGTTTGGTCGAACTTTTGAGGTTCGACCCCTCCTGCAAAATTGCTGAAAACTGGTTTGACACTGCCTTCTTTGCACCCTAGAGGTTCAGCCACACTTTTCAAAAGTTTGACCACACCTAGGTTCGACCGAAACTTTCAGAGGTTCGGCCACACCTCCTTTAGCACTTCCTTTTCTTGCTTCCTTTCCTTCCCTTTTGCTTCTCTTGCCTTTGTCCATGCCTCCATGCTTAGCCATGGGGCCTCCCACCGTGCTTAGACTGCCATGGAACCTGCAAAAGATAGCAAAGATCACGAGAGCATGGGGATGATAAAATAATGCATAAATTTTTCAAAACAAGCCCAAATAAGCATTACTTTTCATCAACACATAAAGTAGCCATAAGAGGAGAAATGAGGTGGAAAAACCTAAGAAAAATGGAAGGGAAAAGACCTAAATACTACCCCTAAGACTGACATGAATGTCACTCATCAAACTCCCCCACGCTAAGCCTTTGCTCGCCACGAGCAAAGCAAAGGAAAATGAACAAGAGAGAAAGATTTAGTTATTCAAACAAGCAAGGAACAAAAGAAAAACTGAAATTGATTTTAGCAAAAGCAGCAAGCCATTTAAACCCCAAGGTCGCTGATGAGGACGAGTTTGTGATCTCGTTAGGGTTTCCAAAGAGCATACCCCAGAACTCTTACAAAATTGTGTTCAAGACAAACCAAAAACAAGGGAAAAAAAACAACAAATCCAACACAAATCATAGCCAAATCTAGCTTTTAGAGATAACAAACATGAATGAATGCCAAACTTTCTGAGTAGTAGAAGTGAGCATGCAAGGGGATGCCGAAAGTTGATTGAAGGACAAGTCATGCTAAGCATAGAGAACTCTAAAATGCACCACTCCCCCCGCATTCCATACAATCTTACCGCGTTCCCTCAACTAGATTCAAATCCGCCCTTGGAGATAGCATCAAGTGACTCCTCGAAGGAGCCGGAACAAAGATAAAACACTGCAAAATAGAGGAACCCGACATCTTACTAAGTCATTCCCTCTCCATATGCTTGAGATCCAGATCCCTCCACCGACTAGTGACTCAACCAACCTAGGTCAAAAGAGAATTGAGAGGGTTGTAACGTTAGCTAGGGGGTAAGGGTGTGGAAAAATTTGGAAATTGGTGCTTAGCCTAATCGTGAAGCAAAGGGTGATTAAGCCTCTATTTCAAAATCAATCATTCACCAATTTTTAAACTACGTTGCCACAAACTTGAACTACATTGCCAAATACTTTTGAGCTTTCGTTTTCCTCTTACATCTTCATTCATCAACTCTCCCCCTTTATTTTTTTTTCTTTTTTTCCTTCACCTTTTTTATTTTTTTTAGGAATTACATTCGCTTTTATTGAACATGTATTCACAAAATCACTACTTCACTTTCCATTTAGAACCATTCCCTTCCAAAATTCAAATCAAAACTACAATAAGCTTCACGATTCTAAGGGTGAAAGAAAAACAAAACGACCATGGGCTTGCAATGTCCTATAATGAAGGAGGGGAAGGCTCAACATGGTAAGGGCAAATGCAACCAAAAATACAAAAGATAATAAAAATAAAAGCTAATCCTAGAAAACAAAAATAGTCACTGAATGAAGAATGCCTTTGTAATTCATAGGTTAGTTCGGTCTCGATCTCGGGAGCCAGACGCCAAGTTCTAGATCTAAGCATGCCTTGGTGAGGATGTAGGGGTTCGTAGTGACCCACACTACGCGGAATGAAACCCGCCAAGACCCGCCCCCATAATAAATGCAATTAACAAGCAAAATATAATTAAAAGCATAATAAAGGATAAACGATTATACCTTTTGATTAGGGGATTTTGCTCCCACCAATCGGAATGCGCCACGTGGGCCAATCAGGTCCTGCCAAGTGTCCCCCCAACTGGACCTCTCAAGGCTTGCCACGTGGCACACGCTTATTCGTCCACCCTGGACTTATTATGTCATGACACGTGGCATACTCCATGCCTAATGGAGAAGCCGGTCACCTAGGCCCAACTTCCGAGGGAAGCCCAATCAGCCCAAGGTTAACCTAAACCTAGATTGGCACGTTTCCCGAGGTTATAAATACCTCCCTTAATCCTCATTAAGGGAGATTACGCAGAAAACGCAGATTACACACATTAAACACTCTCACCTAGAGAGACCCAATCACTTTAATTTTCGCATTAATTACTCCTTAATCAAGTACTAACTTGACCGTCGGAGGCGGATCTCCAATCATCCGGAGCATCCGTTTGTTTTGCAGGTACATGCGTCCGGTTCCAGTCTCGGAATTGTAACTCTCCCGCAGGACATCAGAAAACCCCGAAACATTTTGGCGCCGTCTGTGGGGAGAGTACTTTTGAGATGACACCCACGTTTGTACCGGCTCCTGAAGAGAGACGTCCCCTAGACGATCCTCTAGTTCAGTCGGACCACGATACTGAGAATGAATTTGAAGTTGAAGCTCACACAACTTCAGACGGGACCCTAAGGGCCCGACGTGCCCGTCATACCGAAAGGAGGGAACGGGAACATCTTCAAACTGGAAGCGAGCCAGCAGGCGCACCGCCTGTTCCGCAGCAGCCGACTGATGGGTCTGCTCCCATCACAAGGAACGAACTCATGACCTTCATGAGGGACTTCAAGGGAGAAATTCAAGAGTTGATCAACAAGAAGCCGCCTGCTCTGGACAAGGAGCAGTCGGCTAAGAAACCCTCCACTTCATGGAAGAGGAAGCCAGTTCAAGGGCGAGAGGCGACCCCTCATCCTAAATCCAGGAAGTGGGAGCCACCTGCCCTTGACTTCACAAAATATCGTTTTCCTACTCCAGGAAATAGGAAACCTGTTTGTAATATTCAGGCGGACGGGTCGAGGAAAACATACACAAACGCTCGGCTACTGCTAGAGCAGAAGAAGAGTGACCGATTGTCAGAGTCGGCCTCTACTTCAAACTTCCAAGAAAGTCTGCGAAATACCTCGATGAGGCATACTCAGTCGTATCATGAGGGTCAGTCAGGCGGCACCTCCCGTCAGTCCGGTTTTCATAGCGACCAGGCGGTACCAAACTTACCGTTTGTACCGCAACAACAGTATTTTTTACGGCCACCTCCGTTTGGTTGACATGCAGCAAAAAATGTCCAACCTATGGACTGGCAGCTACGGTTGCTTAGACTTGGTGAACCGCCGTCGGCCTTCTCCAAGGAAATTACTGAAGCCGCTCACCCGGCCAAAGTGAAAAATGTATTAGTAGGCGCCTATGACGGCACTACTAACCAAGAAGACCATCTGATGGCATTCACCAACCTGATGTACCTTCAAGGGTTGGATGATCCCACTTGGTGCAAGTGTTTCCCAGCGACTCTCAAAGGAATCGCACAACAATGGTTCGGCAACCTGCCGACTGGTTGTGTAAATAACTTCAAGACGCTTGCTTACTTATTCACCTCCAACTTCGCCATGAACATCCCTGCGAAGAAGACGATCCTTGATTCAGGAACAATTAAGCAGGGCGAGAAGGAGGGGCTTCGTTCTTACATCAGGCGATTTAACCTGATGAGAATACAGATTCAAGGGTTACCGGATGAAGTAGCTTATACTGACTTTTTCAGAGGTCTCAAAGACGGGTCGACCTTCAAATTTGATTTGGTCCGAATGAGGGTGGTGACTCTCAAGAGGCCTTGATTGAAGCGGAAGCCTATATACAGGCAACTGATCTTTGTAGTACGGTAAAACAGTCAGACGGGAAAAGGTCCGACAAAAGAGAAGGACAACAGAAGCAGTCGTCAACCAAAGACGAGAAGAGAAAAGAGGTCTGGGCAACTGATTCCTCTAAACAACCGTCCCAAAAGAAGAAAAAAGAATTCAAACCATACTCCCCAAAGTATGTGTTTAACAAGGATAGCCAATTTATCCTAAAGGAAATCAAGGGACGGATCTCAATTGAGAAGCCGGTCCCCATGAAGGGTTCTGCAAACAATCGGAACCAAGAAAAATTATGTGATTATCATGAAGATGTTGGTCATCACACCAATGAATGCATCAGTCTCATGCGGTATCTGGACCGCCTGGCTGAGCAAGGTGACCTTGACAATTATGTCAAGAAATCTACGGGGAAGGCCGACAGCTCCGATATAGATGATGTAGTCGTTTACACCATTGCAGGCGGCTTCTCAGGAGGCGGCCCCACTATTAGGGGCAACAAAGACAATATCAGACGGTTAGATGTAAATTCCGTTCACCAAGAACGGCCCTCCAAATATTCATTTCCTGAAATTGTCATCACTGAAGAAGATCTAGGAGGGGTAAGAGGGCCGCATGACGACCCTATCGTTATTGAATGTAAAGTGGCCAACCAGAGAGTTGGCCGAATCCTCATAGATACCGCAAGCTCCTCAGATCTCATCAGTAGCAAATGTCTGTCGAAACTAAAATATCAGACTGATTGCATACATCCGGCATCCCACCCTTTAGTAGGGTTTGGAGGAGGAGTCGTCCACCCAGTGGGACGAGTGGATTTACCCATCCGCCTGGGCGAAAAAGGGAAAGGACGACACATGGTAGTCCGGTTCCTGGTAGTAGAAGAACTCTCGGCCTACAACATGATTCTAGGACGACCAACCCTGAATAATTCCAAGGCTGTTAAAATCCCATCTCTTATGTTGCTCAAGTTTGAGAGGGATAATGGAACAGTCGGGTCCCTAAGGGGAGATCAGAGGATGGTCCGAGAGTGCTATCTCTCGGATGTCAATTCCACTGTTATGGCCACTATGTTGAGCGGTGGAAAAATAGACCTTGACAATGTCAAGGAGAGTGCGCCTGTTCAAGAAGCAGGCGGCAAGAAGAGAAAGGCATCCCAGACAGGGGCCGCAAGAAAAGACAGAAAATAGCAATCATTGGCAGAGGAGCGGTCGGATGAATTCCGCCCTCAGCCAGCTGGTGAGCATACGGACCTGATCTTAGATGACTCGCGTCCTGACAGAACAATCAAGGTTGGGACGACTACTCTAAGGGACCTGGGTGACGAACTTCATAAACTATTGAAAGAATACAAGGACATCTTTGCATTCGAAGTCCATGAAATTCCAGGCATTAGTCCTGATCTGGCGGTACATAAACTAGCCGTGGATCCGAAAAAGAAGCCGGTACGACAGAAGAAGCGGAACCTTGGCGAAGAAAGAAGTCAGGCGGCAGCCGCCGAAGTTAAAAAATTACTTGATGCAAGGTTCATTCGGCAATGTTACTTCCCAGACTGGGTTGCAAATGTGGTGCTTGTTAAAAAGTTGAATGACACCTGGCGAATGTGTGTAGACTACACAGACTTAAACAAGGCGTGCCCCAAAGACAGTTACCCTCTGCCTAAAATTGATAACCTGGTCGACTCAACAGCCGGCCATGCTTTGACGAGCTTTATGGACGCCTACTCTGGTTTCCATCAAATTCCTTTATGGAAGAAAGATCAGGAGAAGACGGATTTCGTCACTGATCAAGGGTTATACTGTTACACGGTCATGCCGTTTGGTCTTAAGAATGCCCCGGCCACTTTCCAGCGAATGATAAACACTATGTTCTTTGATCAGATTGGGAGAAATGTCGAGGCATATATTGATGATATGATTGTCAAGTCTAAACTTCAGAAAGATCATCTGTCGGACCTCCGAGAAACTTTCGCCACACTCAGGCGGCACCATGTCATGCTCAATCCCAGGAAATGTTTCTTTGGAGTTCAGTTTGGGAAATTTCTCGGATTCCTTATCAATTAGAGAGGAATAAAGGCGAACCCTGAGAAGGTGCAGGCGGTCATCGACATGCAGTCGCCTCGTACCATTCGAGAGGTTCAGAAGTTAACAGGTTGTCTGGCGGCCTTGGGAAGATTTCTAAGCCAATCAGGCGACAAACGCCTATACTTTTTCCTGGCAATTAAGAAAAAGGCAAGGTTTGAATGGGGGCCGGATGCTGAGGCGGCCTTCCAGAAATTCAAAGTTCACTTGCATTTCTTGTCGAGGCTGGTCAGCCCTTTGCCCAAAGAAGTACTCTACATGTACCTGGCCTTCTCTGATCATGCGTTAAGCGCTGTTCTCCTTGCTGAAAGAGACGGCTGTCAGCTCCCGGTCTACTTTGTCAATCGCGTACTGAAAAATGCCGAGTTGAGTTATCCCTTAGTGGAGAAATTTGGTCTTGCACTCTTCATGGCTGTTAAAAAATTGAAGCCCTACTTTTTGGCACATGCAGTCGTCGTGTATACAAACCAACCTATCAAGCGGCCACTGAACATCATGGAGTCGTCAGGCCGAATTATCAAATGGGCCATAGAAATACAGAGCCTCGAAGTTACCTTCGAGCCTAGAAAAGCAGTGAAGGGGCAAGCCTTTGCTGACTTTATTGTTTAGATGACTCTTCCTCCTGACTCTAAAGTTCCAGACCAAGTCGGGAAGGTATATGTGGATGGAAGCTCTACTTCAAATGGTTGTGGAGCAGGCGTCATATGTCAGTCGCCAGAGGGCGATAGGTACGAGTATGCTCTACGCTTCATTTTTCAAGCCTCAAACAATGAGGCAGAATATGAAGCTTTACTAGCCGGAATCCGCATGTGCAAGGCGGCAAGGGCAAGAAAAATAGACGCCTGTTCCGATTCACAATTGATAGTGAGTCAGTACAATGGCGAATACGAAGCAACCCATCCGGCCATGATCAAGTATTTACAGGCGGTCCGACAAGCAGTCGACTCCCTTTAGGATTTCCATCTGACCCAAGCGTCGAGATCAGAAAACAACCAGGCGGATGCACTTTCAAAATTAGCATCATCCGCCTCCTGTGATACTCCTCGAACTGTTTTTTGGGAAGTAATGGAGAAGAGAAGCATTGAGGAAGACCCTATTGGAATCTTAGACAGAAGCTCAACCTGGATGGATCCAATCAGGGCATATCTGACAAATGGTACCCTGTCGGATGATCATCAACAGGCGGCAGCACTGAAAAAACGAGCAACCAGTTTTGAAATATTAAAGGGAGAACTTCACAAAAGGGGGTACCTTCAACCCTTCTTAAAGTGTGTTACTCCAGAAAAGGGGCGAGAGATACTAGATGATCTTCACTCTGGTTACTGTGCTTCCCATATAGGCGGTAGGATGCTTGCTCAACGGGCAAGGAGGCAGGGCTACTTTTGGCCTACTTTAGAAGCAGATGCGATGGAGATGGTAAAAAAAATGTGACAAGTGCAAAAGGTTTGGCAAACTAATTCACCGTCCGGCTACTGACCTCACTACCATTCATAGCCCACTACCGTTTGCTAAGTGGGGCATGGATATTATGGGTCCATATACGCCTGCTACAGGCGGAAGGAGGTACATACTTGTTGTCGTCGACTACTTCACTTAATGGGTAGAGGCGGAGGCTGTAAAGGGAATCAAGACGAAGGATGTAATTTCATTCATTTGGAAAAATGTCATCACTCGGTTCGGGGTTCCCATGTCTATGGTTTTTGATAATGGTCCCCAATTTGAGACGCTTGTTCTCAAAAGCTGGTTGGGTGACCAAGGAATTGCACACTACTTTGCATCTGTCGGCCGTCCACAAGCAAACGACCAGGTAGAAGCCTTTAATAAAATCATCTCATACGGTCTCAAGAAAAAGATTGAACGAGAAGGCGGCCTATGGGCGGATGAATTACCACATGTTCTCTGGGCCATTAGGACGACTGAAAAAGGGGCGACTGGAGAAACTCCATTCCTCCTAACTTATGGTGCGGAAGCTGTTCTTCCAATAGAACACTACGAGCCGACTCTTCGAGTAATGCTATATGACGAAGAGGCAAACTGGGAAGCTATGCGCCTGGCATTAGACTCACTTCCTGAAAGGAGAGGCAATGCTGTCTTACGCCATGAGATTTACCGCCTGAGAATGACTAGATCATACAACAAAAAAGTACACAGGCGTCCACTCAAAGTGGGGGACTTTGTACTTAGAAAAATGGAAGCAGTTGGAAGGGCTAATGAGTCTGGCAAACTAACTCCCAACTGGGAAGGACCCTACCGAATCTGTGAAGAGGTCATGGACGGTACCTACCGTCTAGAAACACCAGACGGCCAAATATTTCTTTTGAATGATAGAAATAGTCAAGGGCTACTTAATAAAAGTTTGCATACTTAATATTCAATTTTGTACTAAGAGGGGCACGCCTACTAACAAACAGTCGGCTACTCTCCATACTCAGTTTTCATTTTTACTTAAGAGGGGCATGCCTACTGACAAACAATCGGCTACTCTCCATGTTTAATTTTTATTCTTACTTAAAAGGGGCAGGCCGCCTATACATTTACAGTCGCCTACTCTCCATTGAGTATTTCACTTTATCATCAGAGGGGCATGTCGTCTGTACCTTTACAATCGGCTACTCTCCATTGAGTATTTTACTCAGAGGGGCATGTCGTCTGTACCTTTACAGTCGGCTACTCTCCATTGAGTATTTTACTCTATCTTCAGAGGGGCATGTCGCCTGTACCTTTACTGTCGGCTACTCTCCATTGAGTATTTCACTCTATCATCAGAGGGGCATGCCACTGTACCTCTACAGTCGGCTACTCTCCATTGATTGTTTTACTCCATCACAAGAGGGGTATGTTGTCTTGACATACAATTGGCTACTCTCCATAGAAGAGGGCCGGCTGGTTCCAAAACAGACAGCCACCCCCCCTATACTTAGCTAAAAAGTGATCAGGGCCTCGCCGACCGTGTGCCTAAACAGGCGGCTACCCTCCTCTTATTTAGCACCTACGTCCACCAAAGGACTAACCAAGGCCACAGGCCGAATGATCAGACCAGGCGCCAAGCCAACTGATCCAATCTTCAAAACTAATACGACTTGTCCCAACATCATATCAGGCGTTCGGCGGAATCCCTCCGGATGAAATTCGTCGCAGAGAGCAGCTCCCTTTTGGGTGGAACATTGCTCTATAAACTAATTACACGACACCTATACGACTGTCCCCAAAGGCAACCACGTAGCCGTTTTTGAGACAAGGATAACTCTATCACTAACCAAACCAGTGGTAGCAGTTGACATCTGAGTCCGATGACCGCCTGTATTACTTGGGATAAATACAGGGGGTACCTCTTGAGTTAATAGCCAACAAACATTGGCGAATCAAAAGGTTCAGCTGGAGTGACGGCGACTGAGTAACACCAAAGTTAACTCATAGTCACTCTCTCAAACTTAGTATGGAGCCTAAAAGGTATGAGTCGTCCGCCTGTTTTTAGCAAACAGGGGCTCTCAACCACTACTCCTGCTAGGTTAACAACCTATGAGTTAAAAGCCAACAAACATTGGCGAATAAAGGGGAACAACCGGTACCCACCGCTTGATACCTCTACTACTCAGTTACTTGGCGACTAGGTAACAATCATGTTTACTTGGTCACTCCTTAAAAATTTAGTATGAAACTAAAAAGGTGTTCATACAACACCTGTTCACACTAGATTAAATATGGCGAGGAACAGTCGGCCTAGACGGCCTAAAGTCTCTAGCCTAAAAACATGACAAGTAGGAAACCACTTTCCTACTTGGTTAATTTTACAAATGACAGGACCGCCTGCCTAAAGGGGATCCACTCTTTAAAATGGTTCGAATACCGATTGGATAAATGGCTGACTGATCGTCTAGCCTAGAAACAGAAAACCAGTCGTCCAGGGGCATAGGCGGCGTGACTAACTATCCGTACCTGTCTACAACTATCGGCCATGTAAAACAGTCGGTATAGTGTACAATCGGATATCAGAATATTCAATACTTAAACAAATTTGAAGCAAAATAAAAAGATTCATTAAAAGGAAGCCGGTCATTAAAGACCGGCAAAATATTCAGAGCCCCGGCCCCCTGGCCGGGTAAATACAAACAAACGGCACGCAGGCCGGGGAAAGAAGACATAAAGCTTATGAAGGGGGCAGATCTTCAATATTAGCAGTTAGCGCCTGGTCAGCACTCTTTTTGCTGGACTCGGCTTCAGCTGCATCCTTGTTCGATGCATTACCCCTAGCGGCACAAGCGCCACTACCGGCTGCTCCTCCTCCTCCAACGCCTCTTCCTCAGCAGCCGCCAGGATCTCTTGATTATATCTATCAGAACACTGGCGGTACGTTTTTTCCCAGGAGGCAAAGTCGGCATTGGGGAAGAGGTGGCCCCAAGTCATGCGCTGGATTTGAGCAGAGTCTTCCATCATCTCCCGGACCAGCTCTTTCTTTTCTTGCTCGGCCTTCTCCGAGAGCTCCTGAGTAAGACTCTTCTCCTGGGTCACCAGGCGTTCCTTTACGCTCGCCAAGGATTTCTCCAAGGTTTCGTATGAGGACATCTTTTGGCGAAGAGGTCTCAGCTCGGTCTTGAGGTTGTTGATGGTCGCCTCTAGCTCGCAATTCCTCTTCTGGGCCGCCTCTAACTGAGCCCGGATAGCGGCGGTAGCCTGCGCCTGATAATAAAGAATATCAATTGTCAGAACTTCATTTTGGGCAATTTGAAACATTGCCTTATCACAGTCAGAGGCGGCCATTGCTTTTGCAGCCTTTACCTCTTTGTTCTTCCGGTCAAGCGGCTTGCGAAGGTCGTTCACTCGGAGCAGGGCCTAAGTAAAAAGGGGAACATACGTCAGTTTCCAAACAAAAAAGAAAACAGGCGTCCTGAATTCAAATACTCAAAATATTCTAAGTATACCTCAACAAGGACCCCTGCAATCCCGTCTAGGTCAAGGGTGCCCCCTTGTTGGGGGAGTCGGTTGAAGACTGTTGCATGATGGAGGCCCGCAACATGGCCGCCGCAGTCTTGGAGGCGGTAATTTTGCTCATGGCGACCGCTGCAAAAACAAATAGCAAAGTTAATAAAAGTCATAACAAGAAATGCACGGAACAACAGAGTATTCGACAGGCCGGCTACCTCTTGAGCACTGACTGCTGAGGCCACAGGAGGCCAAAAAGTACTCGTCGTAGAGCCATTTGAAGCTCGGGACGCAGTGCAGGGGTACTTGCTCTCGTACCCCTGAAGTAGAGTTCACCTTCGACTCTACTTTGAAGAGTCCTTTATCTAGGATCTCTTTCTTAGCCTTGGGGGGAACAGGCGGCATGCTGCGGCCGCCTGCAAGAAGGGGCGGATTCCTGTTCCACCTGTTGAAGCGCTTGTTCAGCTCTGTGTCTGAACTCTCAATGATAAGGAAGGTGCTCCGCCAGTCCTTCCATTTGTTTGATTTACCTCTCGTCATGAGGTAGCCCCTGTGGCTCGTCAATTGATACCAGTCGGTACCGCCTGCCTTAGGGCTCCGGCTGAGGTAGTTCATGTGGGCGAAAGCCTCGAAGTTCGGCTCCACCCCGTGCAGTTCGCACCCGGCCACATAGCTGAGTACGTTGACCCAGGAGTTCGGGGCTAACTGCCATAACCCCAACTCATACCCATCCAAGATCCGCTGAACAGCCGGATGTAGTGGGAAGCGCAGCCCAGCCTTGATGGCCGCCTCGTAGCAGCCAAAGCAGGCGCCATCATAACTGGTACCAGCCGGCCAGACGACTGTGTCTTCTGGATCCGGCACGAACACTAAAAAGTCGGGGCCCATTGTGTGGTTTGCGATAAAGCTCTCCACTTTCTCTTGCATGGCCATGATCCGGCCCCGAGGTACCGTGCAGTAGTAGGGGGTATTTTGCTCTCGGTGAGAGGCGGATGGCTCCGCCCAATCGTCCCCCTTCTCAACTGTGTGAGAAAGCCTCGCCTCTTGTAGGCGACTGTTTTTCTCTTCTGTGTCCAGAGAAGCAGGAGAGAATGTAGAATTGTCAACTGTAAAATGGGAAGGGGTCACTTTGACTCCTCCCTCAGAACTGCCGGCTTTCAAGCCGCTTTGTTTCACTTCCACATCTGGCGCCTGGTCAGATGTTTCACTAATCGGCACCCTGTGGGAGGAGCCGTCTGAGTTTGAGATCCTGGCAGTCTTTTTTGTTCTGGCCATCATGCTCTGCATAGACACAGATATAGTCGGACTTTGTGTAAAGGGCAAAGATGGGTCTAGAAAAGGGCAGGCGGCACTCCTAGTCCTAGATTCAGCCGTCCCCGGTGACCGGCTGATCACTAACCTAGGTCGTGTCGTGTGCTTCTGTGGTGCCATTTCAAAAAAGAATAAAGTAAAGAGAAAATTAAGAGTAAGAGAACCGACGGTTACCTGAACGAGTGACGATTGATGAAGATCTGAAATTCCTTTGCACTCGACATGTCAGAGCAGGCGGTAGGTAGAAAGGGTCCAAAATGTCAGAGCAAGTTCAGGGGTCCGAATGTTCTCTCATAAAGTTTTCAAGTGTAAAAATGACCGAAGTCAACACTCCTTTATATAGGCAAAGTGAGAAGGCGAAGGGTCACTTCCAGAATTCAAAATTTTGGCGGGAGAATCTCTCGGCCTCTCGCCGAGTGACACCTGTAGCAGGCCGTCGCCTGCTACAGGGCGATACCTGTCACAGGTAACACGTGACCAGTCACGTGCCACCTGTAAGGGGCAAATGATTAGGGGATTTTGCTCCCACCAATTGGAATGCGCCACGTGGGCCAATCAGGTCCTGCTAAGTGTCCCCCAGTTGTACCTCTCAGGGCTTGCCACGTGGCACACGCTTATTCGTCCACCCTGGACTTATTATGTCATGACACGTGGCATACTCCATGCCTAATGGAGAAGCCGGTCACCTAGGCCCAACTTCCGAGGGAAGCCCAATCAGCCCAAGGTTAACCTAAACCTAGATTGGCACGTTTCCCGATGTTATAAATACCTCCCTTAATCCTCATTAAGGGAGATTACGAAGAAAACGCAGATTACACACATTAAACACTCTCACCTAGAGAGACCCAATCACTTTAATTTTCGCATTAATTACTCCTTAATCAAGTACTAACTTGACCGTCGGAGGCGGATCTCCAATCATCCGGAGCATCCATTTGTTTTGCAGGTACAGGCGTCCGGTTCCAGTCTCGGAATTGTAACTCTCCCGCAGGACATCAGAAAACCCCGAAACACCTTTTACGCGTGCTTCGCTCAACTATGAGCTCTTACTTGAACCTCGAAAACATGTGGCCTCCGACGGGATCGTATTCTCGAACCCGACTCGAGCGTCCTAAGCCTCGAAGGTTAGTCGAGGCCCGGACAAACATAAACTTGGAGTTTTACGAATTTCAAGGTATACTCAACAATGGAGTTGCCTTTACTTTTCCACTCAAGTCTTCTTCTCAAAATCCCAACCAAGTGGGTATTTATAGAGAATGGGAACTTGAATCCCATTTCATGATCAATGTGGAATCATGTGCAAAAGCATTAATTTATTTAATTCCAAATTAAATAATTAATTAAATGCAATCACAATGCAAAAAGTGTCAAGGGGAGAGAGAGGGTTAGATGAGGACCATGAACCTTGGGGGGGGACCATTGCCTTGCTCCCCAAGGCATTCTCCAAGCCCTTGGTCCCCACTCCCTTAAACCACCACCAAGCAATGGATGTGCTGGCAGCTTGCTTTGCTGGCCAGCTAGCACAGCCAGCCTAGCTTGCCCAGCTGGCACGCATCACCCAGTCCAGCACTTGAGTGCTGCTAGCAAGCCACGCCTTGTGCTAGGCGCTGGGCATTGCTGCCTGGCTATCGCACACACACGCACAACCTTGCTTGATGGGTGCGTAGTGTTGCTAGGATGCTAGGCTAAAGTCACGCACATGCACAGCGAGCTGCTTGGTGCTGCCATGCGAAGGCTAGCACGCAAGCCAACCCGTATGCTGCTGCGATTCAAAGCAAGCATGCATGCCAGCACTCGCATAGCTAGCATGCACTAGCACTCGCACACGCACAAGGCGATGCCTGGCTTGGTGCTGCTGTGCGAGGCTGTTGCAACGATGGTGCTAGACACACACGCAAGGCCCAGCATGCGTGCTGCTAGCGAGCCACGCATGCTGGATAGCTTGATGCTTGGCGACGGTGCTAGGCACACACGCACCGCACACATGCAAGTGCTCAGCACTGTTATGGTGCTGCGATAGTGCCTAGGCACCCATGCACGCACGCTGCGGTGCTGCTGTGCTATGCAAAGGCACGCACACACGCAGGTGGTGCTGCGATGGGCATCCTAATGCTCCTAGCACGCATGGTGCGCCTAGCACACCATGGTGCACCTAGGCTTATGATGAGCTAGCCTAGCCTAGCTACGGCTATGCTCGTACTTGTTTCTTGTGATTTTGCGACGCTCGGCCTCGACGCCTTAGGCTCGATATCTGACGTCTTTGTTCGTAAAACTCCGACGACTCATTAAATCCCTGGGATTGATTCGTCGTCTCGGATCGGTTGTTCGATTGGGTTTGACCCGAAGGGTTCAGTTAAGATTAAGCTGTAATATTAATTATACCTTAACATTACTGATCGGAAGCGGCCTCCAACTAGGCATTCCGATCACTTGATCTTACTGAAGAATTAGCTCTGTAATAATTCTGAACCCTCTATCAGAATAATACACTTGTTGGAAGGACACCATTCCTTTTAGAGGATCCTACGCTGCTCATACAAGTAATGTTGGAGGCTTGAACAATAAAGCTCACATCGAGTTACAAAAACCATCTTTAGGGCTTCAAATCCCCTAATGAGAGCAACACCTTCTTACCACAAACAAGTCAATTTGGGTTCGATGGGCCTTACGAGTTCTAGAACAACTACCTAAGCATGAACATGTCCTAGAGTCAACCAATGGCAATCTTTAAGCATGCAAACTTATAACACTCAAGAAGCAAAGCATTCAAACACACAAGTCAGCTTTATTATGCTCGAAATGAAAATGAAACAACTAAGCTTTTCGTGGTTTGCCTTAAACAAAAAGGAAAATCTTTTTCATTTTTCACATTTTTAGATTTTTTTTAAAGGAAGGAGTACAAGAGAGATAAGAGGCTAGTAAACATATTATTCCCAATCGACAAACAAAGATCGTTCGGCATCAATACCAACGATCACTAGATTCCGTGGAATCAAATGCAAACAACCTCGAACAATCAACTCCATCCTAGTCTAAACTAACTATGCACACAAAGGAAAATAAAGGAAAGTAGGGAAAGATCTCACCAAATTCTGCTTGAATTAGAACACAAGACAAATATTGCAATCTCACTAAGGTTTCCGTAGCTTGAGTTGCTCCTTGTTCCATCTTTTTGTGTTTCCGTTTTCAATCTACAAGGAAAGTGAGCCAAAAGAAAAGAAACACTACAACTATACAAAGAAAAGTTAGTGAACAAAAGAAAAAGACTAGAATTATAAACAAAAGAAAATGACTAACAAAAAACTATCTACAAAATTTGGATTAGGGGATTTGGATTATGGGATTAAGAGAGAAGAGGGAAAAATAATAATTTTTTTTTAACCTTCATAACATCCTATGTACACTACCCTCCTATGTACACTTCAACCAAAAGGAGCATCCTCCCCCACGCTAGTCTTCTGCACGTCTCGAGCAAAATGGAAGGCATTAAAGTCCCGGGGGGGGGAAGGGAGGGAGAGAACCCTCATTAGGGGTTTCTATCCTCCCGTTCCTTAGGAGGGTTCATGAAATCAAACCCGGGGCGATCCATGAATGGATGGAAGGGTTAGTTAAAGTTCTCTTAGGGCCACCCTTGGGTACCCCAACCACCGTCAAAAGGATTCGGGGTTGATGGACATGCCGGATCATAGGCGTAGTCAGACCCACCCGGCCGATATGGGTTGTATGGTGGGGTACCAACACGTTTGGATGGGTCGATAGGACCTTCCCAATAAGCATAGGTGTTAGGGGATGGGGTTGTTAGGGTCATAGGGGTCCCAATGTGGAACCGGACCCTCTTGAGGCGGGTGGTAGGGATAGTTAACATAGGGCGTTTGAACGCCCGCTTGCACAAGACTATCATAGTTCATCCTTGCGTAGTACCCCCATTGTTCAATAGAAGCCTGATTATCATGACGAATACCATCAAGGGTACTACGCGGGGCAATCATATCAAAAGGAGAAGAAGAAGAAGATGTCTCACCTCTCCCACTAGGGGCGGGATTAGGATGCTCCATTTGGTAGACCGGTTGAGGGTCAGGGATTGCACCGCGGACTTGATTTTTCCTTAATTCATCGGGGATGAATTTCCGCACAATCTTCCACCTTAGCGGGTTCGAAGGGTCTACCGAAGTGTGAGGGGGATCCGGGAGGACACACCATTCTTCTTCATTATCAACCAAGAGGATAAATTTTTGATTCTAGGTGGTGTAGTTGATGAAGCATTGGTTGCGGAGAACAACAATAGAAAGAGCATAAGGAGGATAGCCGATGACCTCTTCTTCTTTGTTTTGGAGCACATGGGGGAGCAAATCAATTTGATCCTTGTAAGCTCCACCATTCAAGGAAAGGGCAATGAGGGTGATCATACCCCCCATGTGTATCTCATCACCAAGCCGCCCATCTCGAGTGTCCAACAATCTCGAGATAAAAGTGGTGGAGCATTTGAACTTTAGACGCTGAGGATTGTCAACCAAGTAAAGGCAAGCTACCTCATCTTTCACCATAGAGCCGAGGTTTGCCTTGAAGAATACAGCATACTGAAGGAGTCGGGCAAAGTATCTCAAAGAAATATGAATGATGTTGTTGACCTTTGCGGTGTTAATGCGAAAGACGGGCATGGTGTAGATGCTCCGCCACCATTCTTGTTCATTATAGGGGATGTGACACATTTTGGTCATATCGGAGGGTCGATGCAACCCGATTGCTTGCCTATGGAAGATCTCATTGAGCTCGCTCTCAGTTAGTGAATGGTCTTTGTTGAACATACGAAAGTGAAGAATAATTTGAGATTCATTCCCTTCATCATCTTCTTCAATGACTTCCTTGCGGAGGGAAGCAAGGAACTCCAATGTGACGCGCTCGTAGATGTGAGCGTGGAGGTCAATGAACTCGCCCCAACCAAAGTTTTGTGCGAGCCGGACTACTTCATCCATGATGCCTAGCTTTCTTAAGGTGTTCCCGCAGAAGAACCCTATAGATCGTATAGGATGGTCTACGAGGGTCTTATAGACATCCCAAAAGTGTTTGTTCGGAGCGATGATGCAATGATCATTGATGCCGGGTGGAGGTGGAAAATTGGATGACGAAGATTCACCCGTCCTCTTCCTCTTGGACTTGCTTTTGCCAAAAAGATGCATTGTGAATCTGCAAAAATCATCAAGAACTAACATTAGGAAGATTCAAGCCAAAAGGAGACACAAGAAGCTCGCCGAGATAAAAAGTGTATGCAATGAGAATAAAAGCCATGAGCTGTGAAATAGATGTAGATGGTAACAACAATACAATTCAAGGCATTAATGGACACTTATAAACCAAGGCATGAGCTAAAAGTCTTATGGCAATCAAATGCAAATCCTAAGAAAGCCTAGGTGGATTTGGGCATGAAGTCCCCTAAAATTCATGAAATTCACTCAAAACTCATCAAAATCAAACCAAGAATAATGAGTAATAGTTCACAAAATTCCATCCAACTCAAGAATCTCTCAATCAAAATGTAGCATGAACAACCTAGTGAAAGATTAACATAATCAAGCAAACAAATTGAAATCATGAAAAACCAAGGCATACATGCATATTCATCATGAAACAAGTTCTACTATCAACAACCAACCAATTACAACAAGGAAATTCCAATAACCACTTAAATCAAACAAGCCATGATTAATAATTTCAATTATACCACAATTCATACTTGAACATGTAAAACATGGTAAAACTAAGAGAAATTAAAGAAATGAACTTGCAAAAGCTAGAATATTCATACCACAATTGATTGGAAGCAAGTAGAAATCAAGAAGTTTCAAGTCACTCAAACCCTAGAAATTAGGGAAAAATTGAGGAGATTGTAGGAATTGAGTAGAGGATATTAATGAAGTGAGGAAGGGAAAAGATAGGAGTGATATTTATGGAGATTTGAGGTTGAAGGAGGGGTGACAATGGAGTATTAGAGTGAGAAGGAGAAGAGAAGAGAGAGAGAGTCGAATGTATGAAGTAAGAGTTAGAAAGCAGCGGCTCTCGCTTATAAATTCTGGGCAAGTTCGAAAAAGGTTCGGTCAGACCATCATAAGTTCGGTCGAACACCGTTAAAATCCTCAATTCTCACAATTTTCACAACACTTCTCCTCAAGACACACTAAAATACCACACAATCATGCCAAAAGGTACATGGAAAATGTTCCTTTTTAAGGCAAGACAAACAAGAATACCAACACAAACCAAATACACACAAAACCATCAATCCAAAGTTGTGAAAGAAGAAAATAAAATATCAAGAAAATAGAATAGAGGAGGGTTAGAAACTTGGGTTGCCTCCCGGAAGAACTTCTTCAACGTCACAAGCTTGACGGACTTCACGCTCAAAAGATGAGATTACACTGCAACACTTCAATTAGACCAACATGAGCACCCTCATAGTAGAGCTTGAGGCGATGCCCATTAACTTTGAACGATCTCAGTCCATCTAAATCTGAAATTTCCACGGCTCCATGAGGGAACACTTCTTTGACGACAAAAGGACCACTCCACCTTGACAAAAGTTTCCCGGGAAACAATTTCATTCTTGAATTGTAGAGAAGTACCTTGTCACCCACAAGAAATGTCTTTTTTTCAATGTGTCGATCATGCCATTCCTTGACCGAGCCTTGTATATGCTAGCACAATCATAGGCATCCAATCGAAGCTCTTCTAGCTCATGCAAATCCAGCCATCTTTACTCTCCTGCACTTTCCAAATCGAAATTTATTTTCTTTATGGCCCATTGTGCTCAGTGATCAAGCTCCACCAGAAGATGACAAGATTTTTCATACACAAGTCTGTATGGGGTTGTGCCTATAGGGGTCTTGAATGCCGTTATATATGCTCAAAGAGCATCATCAAGTTTTTCCGACTAATCTTTTCGATTCCTTGCGACCGTCTTCTCAAGAATCAACTTAATTTGACGATTAGACACTTCCGCTTGCCCACTAGTTTGTGGGTGATAGGTCGAACCAAATGTTGATGAACTTCATGCTTCCTCAACATTCTTTGAAAAGCACTATGCACGAAATGTGAACCATTATCACTTACCACCGCTCTAGGAATCCCAAATCTCGGAAATATGACTTTCTTCAACAATTTCATCACTACCTTGTGGTCATTAGTTGGGGAGGCAATGGCTTCAACCCATTTTAAGACATAGTCGACCGCCACAAGGATGTATTGATTCCCATGAGAAGAAGGGAATGGTCCCATAAAATCAATACCCCATACATCAAATACCTCTAGCTCAAGTATTGGTTGTTGAGGCATCTCATTCCGCTTGAATATGTTGCCGGTTCGTTGACAACGGTCACAAGTTTTCACAAACCCCCAAGCATCCTTAAAGATATGAGGCCACCACAAACCGCTTTGCAAGATCTTCAAGGCTATTTTGTTTGTCCCTATGTTCCCTCCAAATGGATCGGAATGGCACATCTTTAGCACACTTTGCACTTCTTCATTTGGAACACACCTTCGTAGCAAACCATCTACTCCCCTTTTGTAGAGAATGGGGTCATCCCACACATAATGTCTTTCTTCTCTTTTAAGTTTCTTCCTTTGATTATTGGAGAAATCGGGATGAAACTCCCCACATGCCAAGTAGTTCACCAAGTCGGCGAACCAAGGAAGCTCTTTCTCATTCAAGACATAAAGCACATCATCTCTCAATTCATCACATATGGGGACCTCATCATCACTTGCTTGCACATTCTCTAAACGGGAGAGATGGTCCGCAACTACATTCTCGGCCCCTTTCTTGTCACGGATTTCAACATCAAATTGCTGGAGTTATAGGACCCAACGAAGAAGACGAGGCTTGGACTCTTTCTTTGCCACAAGGTACCTAATAGCTGCATGATCGGTGTAGACAATAGTTTTGGAACCAATGAGGTAGTTCCAAAACTTCTCAAAAGCACGTACCACGGCAAGAAATTCTTCCTCCGTTGTGGTGTAGTTCCGTTGAGCTTTATTCAAGGTCTTGGACATGTAGTAGATCACATGAAGTCTTTTTTAAACTCTTTATCCAAGCGCACCCCCAATAGCTACATCACTAGCATCACACATAAGCTCAAAGGGAAAATCCCATCTCGGCCCTTGCACAATAGGAGTAGAAATCAAAGCTTGCTTTAACTTGTTGAAAGCATTGAGGCACTCTTCATTAAACACAAAATCAGCCTCCTTTTGAAGAAGAGCATTAAGGGGCCTAGAAATTAAATGATAAGTCTTTGATAAACCTTTTATAAAACCCCGCATGCCCAAGAAATGATCTTACTCCCTTCACGTTGATAGGGGGTAGTAGCTTCTCGATTACTTCAACCATGGCTTTGTCGACCTCAATTCCTCTGTTGGAGATCTTATGCCTAAGGACAATTCCTTCCTAAACCATAAAATGGCACTTCTCCTAATTCAAGACCAAATTGACCTTTTCGCATCTTGCCAAGCACTTGCCTAAATTTGTCAAGCAATCCTCAAATGAAAGGCCACCAACCGAAAAGTCATCCATGAATACCTCCATTTCCTCTTCGAGCATGTCACCAAATATGCTCATCATGCATCTTTAAAACGTCCCGGGTGCATTGCATAGACCAAATGGCATTCTCCTGTAAGAAAAAGTTCCATAAGGACAAGTAAAGGTTGTTTTCTCTTGGTCATCCGGGTTTATGGGAATTTAGAAGAAACCCGAATAACCGTCGAGAAAGCAATAATACTTGTGACTAGTTAGTCTTTCAAGCATTTGATCTATAAAGGGGAGGGGGAAATGATCCTTTTTGGTAGATGCATTTAGACGTCTATAGTCTATACACATCCGCCAACCGGTCACCGTCCTAGTTGAGATGAGATCACCTTCCTCATTCTCAACTACGGTCATACCCCCTTTCTTAGGAACAACATGCACGGGGGAAACCCACCTTGAGCTCGAAATGGGGAAAATGATGCCGGCATCTAGGAGCTTGGTGGTTTCCTTCTTCACCACCTCCCCTATTTGAGGGTTGACTTTCCTTTGCCTCTCTATGGATGGCTTTGCACCCTTCTCCAATGTTATGTGATGCATGCAAATAGCGGGACTAATACCCTTGAGATTATCAAGGGTATAGCCCAAGGCATTTTGGTGGTCTCTTAACACACCACATAACATTTGAGTTTGGTGTTCATTCAAAGATTCATTCACAATAACGGGAAATGTGGAATTGGGTCCAAGAAATTCATACCTTAGGTTTGATGGTAGAGGTTTTAGATCTACCATAGGCACACCCTTACCTTCCTTTGTAGGGGAAATCTCCATAGCATGCTTGAGTGTGATTCCCATGCAAGCTTGCTCAACATTTCCTTCAACATTCTCATCAAGCAACTCTTCATACAACACAATTTCCATGCTTTGATCACCTATCTTTTCCTTGTTTAACAAGACACTCTCAAGGGCATTGTTAGTAGAGAGCAAGTTCTTTTGCACAGATTTCACAATACAATCAAGGTGTCAATTTTCATGCATTTCTCTAAAGTAGAACTAGGATATTTCATGCTTGCATTCAAATCAAAATCAAGAACCTCTTCACCTACTTTGAGTGTAATTTTAGCACTTTTTACATCAATCAAAGCACCAGAAGTAGCTAGAAAAGGTCTCCCTAGAATGATAGTAATATGCACATCCTCATCCATGTCAAGCACAACAAAATCAACCGGTATAACAAACTTTCCAACCCTTAGAGGAACATCCTCTACCTTAGCCTTAGGGAATTTGATTGATCTATCTGCTAATTGGAGGGTAATGTTAGTAGGCAAAAGCTCCCCTATATCAAGTATTTGGTAAACCGTATATGGCATAAGGCTAACACTAGCCCCTAAGTCACATAAATCATTATCAATTTGTATTTGATTTATGGCACAAGGAATGGAAAAGTTACCCGGATCTCCTAACTTTGGAGGCTTCTTATTCATTATGATAGCACTACAACTTCAAATTTTTTCTCAACTTCATCACCTTTTTTGTTTTCACAACTTCTCTCATCTTCTTGCTCAAACTCACTCTCAAGGGAGGGCTCATTCATGGTCACTCTCTCATTGGTTTTCTTTGGCTCACTCTCCTTCAACAACTTCCCAATCCTAGTAGAAATGGCGTTCATCGGTCTCTTGGGGTCAAGCCCTTGTGGTGGAAGTTTAGAAGTGCTAGTTCCCTCTTTAATGGCATTGGCTAATTGGGAGATTTGGGTTTCTAGCATTTTGTTGTGAGTCATAACCTCATTGAACTTCTTGTCACTAGTGGCCATGAAGGTATTAAACATTTTGGCTTGGCTCTCCATCATCCCTTCTAGGCTAGACTTTTGTGGAGGTGCTTGAGTGTAAAAATTGTCTTGTTGCGCTCTAGGACCTCTCACATTAGAATTTTGAGCATTTTGATTGTTAAAGCCTCTATTACCATTATTATTCCAATTGTTCCGGTTATTAGAACTCCCCCCTTGGTGGTATTGGCCTTGGTTCCCATAATTCCCTTGATTATTATGGTTATGGTTACCATAACCACCTTGTTGGTTGTAGTTACCTTGGGGATTTTGGTCCCTTTGGTATCTACCACCCCATGAATTTTGGTTATGATAATCATAATCATTTCCTCTTTGATTATAGGAATTTCCTCATTGCCCTCTTTGATTAGGTGGTAAATATCTTTTATTGTCATTCATAGGGTCTATTATCGTAAGACAAAGCATTGACATGTTCATTTTCAAGTTCATTACCATCCTCATATTGGGGTTGGGGTTGAGAATCATAAGTGCAAGAAGAGGTGTCATGATCATATGATCCACAATTTTCACAAAATAAACATCCATTTCGCATGTTATTAGATGTAGAAGTAGAAGGGTTAGAACTCATACCTCTCCCCTTAGATTGGGAGGGACGCTCTTGGTGTGAAGAGGAGGACTCAAGCTTCGCCTTGGTTGATGTCATCTCCTTGCCAAGGTTGGCAATTTGAGACGTCAAATTATTGATGGCGTTGAGGTGATCAACGGAGTAAACCGCACTCCCTCCTTTGCTTAAAGATTCCCTCTCTCCTTATTGCCAATCCATGTTGTGTCTTACCACATCTTTAATTATCTCAATCACTTGCTCTTTGGTTTTATTCATGATTGGCGCACCGGCTCCTGCATCCAAACTTGTTTTACCTTGAGGACTCAAGCCTCCATAGAAGATTTGTAAAACTTGGTATGTTGGGATTCCATGGTGAGGGCACTCTCTTTGGTACTCCTTGTACCTCTCCCAAGCTTCATAGATAGTCTCACTAGCCCTTTGCCGAAAACCTTGGATCAACGCCCTTGCTTCGGCGGTTTTCTTTTGAGAGTAAAATCTCCCTAAGAAAGCCGTGGTGACTTCATCCCAAGTTCGTAGAGAATTAGGTCTCACTTCTTCTCAAGCCATTCAAGGGCTCTTCCTATTAGGGAGAATGGGAAAAGCTTTAGTCTCACAAATTCTTGAGTATCCCCATTCACCTTGATGGGGTATTTGGGGGAGAAATCCCACTCGAAGCTCTATAAGCTCCCGGAGTTCCCAACTCCTTCAAAGGTCTTTGAGGTGGTGGTTGTTGATCACCCATTTGGTCTTCCTTTTCCTCGAAGTTGAACTCTCTAGTTGGGGAAGTAGTTAACGGTCTAGAACCAGATCTCCTTCTCCTTCTTCTTCTAAGAGTTCATTCAATCTCGGGATCGTAAGGCACCAAAATCCTATTATGGGTTCTGTGCATACACACTCAACAGGTGCAATTAGTAGCAAGACTACAAGTGTAGCCAAAAAGAAAACTCTTTTTGCGTTTTTTTTAGTGAACTAGACTCAAGCAATCAGATAGCAATTAACAACACCGCTCCCCGGCAACGGCGCCATTTTGATGGCGTTAGAACGGTCGCACAATCCACAGTCATTCAAACGCATTTATAAGCAAACATCTCACAAACCAAGAACAATGATAAGTGAGAGTACGGTCCACAAGGAGCGGGATATAATCGCTAAAGATCTTAATACGCAAGCTAGTTCGAAGACTTTTGTTGATCGGGTGTTCATCAAGTAGACAAACAAACTATTTTTTTATTATAAATCAAGTAATTCAAAGCACTAGGGAATGAGATCCACTCAACCATGGTAATATAGCGTATTGGGACCAAGTGAAAACAAGAGATAGCAAGGACTATATGTAAGACCAACCTCATGCAAATAGGAAAACAACTCACACTCCTAAACTTAGATCCCTCATAAGTTTAGCAATAGGAGATACATAATCAAATTTCAATAAGTAAAGACATGCTCAATCTACATTTCCATGTCAAACTAAGCATATCATGCCATCAAGCTCTAAATTCTAGGGCAACTACTCCTATCTTGAAGAACTAACAAGAAATCTCATACAATCAATTTAATCACAAGTCAAACATCAATACTTTTCCCAAGTTTACTTAATTAACCATTAGGTTGAGTTTCACCCAACCCCTAGCCAAGAGGACTACTCACAATTCATTTTGATTAACATTTTAAAGCTCTAAGTTGGAATTCTAAGTAATTCTAAAATTGGGGAAAAGTGATTCACTATGGATAAAACTAACATGCAACAACAATTTATCAAGAAAAAGAGAGATTCAAGTGACTTACAATAACAAAATAAAATCGGAAAATAAGTGAGACAAGTGAAAGAAGTTACTATTGAAGCTTCAAAATGTTGAATAATTGCTGAAAATATGAGAATAATCCTTGAAGTTTGCTTCTATAATGATTAGATTTTTGAGTTTCCAAACTAGATCATCAAGTAATTTAATGAACTAAGGTGCTAACTAAGAGAAAGTTTTTGCTAAAAACTATTCTACTGTTTTTCTTCTCCTCCCAAAAACGATCTAAAAAGGACCTTAAATAGTTCGTACAAAGTTGGCTGAGATCGGGAAAAGGTCCGAAAGAACTCTAGGTAGGTTCGGTCGGACTCAGGGTAGGTTCAGTCGAACTCTGGGTAGGTTCGGTCGAACCTCCCTGATCCTTGTTTGGTCGAACTTTTGAGGGTCGACCCCTCCTGCAAAATTGCTGAAAACTGGTTTGACACTGCCTTCTTCGCACCTTGGAGGTTCGGTCAAACTTTTCAAAAGTTTGACCACACCTAGGTTCGACCGAACCTTTCAGAGGTTCGACCACACCTCTTTTAGCACTTCCTTTTCTTGGTTCCTCTGCTTCCCTTTTGCTCCTCTTGCTTTTTTCCATGCCTCCATACTTGGCCAAGGAGCCTCCCACCGTGCTTAGGACCGCCATGGAACCTACAAAAGATAGCAAAGATCAAGAGAGCATGGGGATGATAAAATAATGCATAAAGATTATCAAAACAAGCGCAAATAAGCATTACTTTTCATCAACACATAAAGTAGCCATAAGATGAGAAATGAGGTGGAAAAACCTAAGAAAAATAGGAGGAAAAAGACCTAAATACTACCCCTAAGAGTGACATAAATGTCACTCATCACTCATCCGTTGGGTGCTTTCGCTCCAAGATTTCGACATGGAAATGAGGGATAAAAAGGGAGCGGAGAATTATGTCGCAGATCATTTGTCTAGGCTTCTTGTTCAGAATAAGGAAGATGTCCCAATTAATGAGTAGGGGGGATTTGAAGCCCTCATGGCCATGGCTTCAACACCTAGCCCTTGGTATGCGAACATAGCTAATTATCTAGCTTGCGGAGTTGTTCCTCCGGAGCTCTCTTCTCAACAAAAGAAGAGGTTTTTCAAAGAAGTGAGGAGGTATTTTTGGAATGACCCTTACTTGTTCAAGCAATGTGGAGATGGCCTTTTCCGGAAATGTGTCCCGGACCATGAGATCGAAGGAGTTCTTGAGCATTGCCACTTATTGCCGTGTGGAGGTCACGGAGGAGTCGAAAAGACCATGGCAAAGATCTCTCAATCTCTTCTTTGGTGGCCAACAATGCACAAGGATGCCCACAAGTTTGTTTTATGGTGTGACAAATTCCAAAGGAGTGGTGGCATAACCAAAAGGGATGAGATGCCTCAGCAAAACATTTTGGAAGTAGAGCCATTCGATGTTTAGGGTGTTGACTTCATGGGTTCTTTTGTTTCTTCTTGTGGGAATCTATATATCTTAGTGGCGGTGGATTATGTGACTAAATGGATTGAAGCTATACCCTCCCCCACCAACGACCATAAGGTGGTGCTCAAGCTTCTCAAGAAGGTCATATTTCCACGGTTTTAGGTGCCTAGAGTGCTAATCAGCAATGGTGGTTCTCATTTTGCCAAGAAATAATTCGAAGCTCTCCTTAAGAGATATGGGGTTCATCACAAGGTTGGTCTCCCTTACCACCCACAAACTCAAGGACAAGTGGAGGTGTCAAATAGAGAGATCAAAAACCTTCTTGAGAGGATGGTGAACAAATCTAGAAAACATTGGTCTCTCAAGCTCAATGACACGCTTTGGGCCTTAAGGAAGGCTTGTCATTTGCCGGTTGAGTTGGAATATAAGGCTTGGTGGGCGATCAAAGAGAAGACATGGACATGTCCTTGGCGGGTGAGAAAAGATTTCTTAAGCTCAATGAACTTGAGGAGCTCCGATATGATGCTTACGAGAACTCGAGGCTCTAAAAGGAGAGGACTAAGAGATGACACGACCGACATATAAGGAACAAGAGCTTCAAGGTTGGAGACAAGGTGTTGTTATTCAACTCTAGGCTTAAATTGTGTCTCGGAAAGCTAAAGTCCAAGTGGTCGAGGCCTTTCACGATTTTGAGGACTACTCCTTACGAGTCCTTTGAGTTGGAGGCGGAAGGGAACAAGTTCATGGTCAACGGCCATCGTTTGAAACTCTACCATTACAATGATCAAGTTGGTATAGTTGAGTGCATGAGGCTCGATCCATCGGATCCTAAGCCATCCTTTTGACGACGATGCATTATGGTCAAGTTAATGACCTCATAAAGAAGCGCTTCTCGGGAGGCAACCCGAGTTCTCAAACTTTCTTGTTTTTTATTTCTTTTATTTAGTCAATTTTGGGTGATTTTTCTTTAGAATTATTATTGTGTGTGTTTTGCTCTTCTAATAGGTACTTGAATCTTTTGGGATTTAGTCTACTAAATTGAGTTTGGAGAAGTTAAGGAGAAAGGAAAATATGAAAGTGGAGATGCCCAGGAGATGGCCTGGAGAGGGAGCTCCTTCAAGGCCCGCGGGCGCGGACAAGACCATCCTAAAATATAAAGGGAAACAGGAAATGCCTGGGAGATGGCTAAGAGAGGGCGCGGGCATCAAAATCGCGGGCGCGGACGGACGAAGCCACGGGCGTGACCTTCCATCCCGCGGGCGCGGCGGTCTACCCTTCAGCAATTACCCATAAATTGGAGATGGTTGGGAGATGCCCACCCGCGGGCGCGGCCCTCCTACCCTCGGGCGCGGCCCTGCGGGTCTGCGAATTTTCAGCCAGTTTTCTTAGCAAAAAGCCGAAACCAACAACACCCCCAATTCAGAATTTTCAGCCCTTCTCTCTCTAAACTTCACTCCTTTCAAACCCTAACCCCTTCTACCTTAATTTCTCACCCCAAATCATCAAACTTTATCAAATTCCATCATTTTTCTTTAAATTTTCTCAACAACAATTTGAAATTTCACCCTTAAAAACCCCAATTTTGGTGTTCCTCTTTGTGTGGGACTTACTTTCACCATTAAAGGGTTCTTGAAGGTGTGCTTTGTTTCTTTCTCAAAGGCTAGTTGAAGTGATTGTTGGTACTCATTGTTGGTATAAATTTCTCCCTTACTCTAATTTTCTTTGAATTTGAAATATGTTTTTGATTGAGAAAATTTTATGCTTGTGATTTTTCATGTTGGAATTCTTGATGGTTGCATGCCTATTTTGTGTTAATTCATCCTATTTTGTATTGTTAATTGTTGAGTTGTTGTTGTCTATTTAATTGATTGTTCAATTAGGTTGCTTTGTTTGAGTTGTGCTTGGTGATTTTGGAAGTGTGCTCATTGTTGTGGTTAATTAAATTTAGGGAATTATTGTGGTGTGATTGTTGTGGCGTATTGTTGAGGTATTGGATTGCATATTACTATTGGTGAAAATGGTTTTCGGCTCAAAGAAAAGAAAAAGTGGGAAAGAACCTCAAGGTTCAACATCCTCAAACCCCCCAACAAGGTGAACAAACCGCTCCACCACCCTTACCACCCCTCAAATTTCACAATAAAAACCACAGACCCATCTATGACAACCTCCAAAACAGAAAGTTGAAGCCAACCAAGCACAACCACCAACCCACCACCACCAAGCTTGGCATCGACGACGATTGTTGGTTCCTATTCAACAATCTTAGGTTAGGCTCATTTGTGACAAGTGCTTATCGGACCTACAAGGAACCCACTCTTAAGTTCCTAGCCTCTTTTGAGTGTCATGCTGTGGGGAATAAGGACCTCGCCATCTCTTTCCAACTCTTTAACAAAAAAGAAACCCTCACCCTCCGCCAGTTTGACCAATTACTGGACCTAAACCTGGATGCTGATATGTTCTTCCCCGAGCATGAAGGCCTCCATGCTTATGAGCCCCTTCATTGGTGGAAGGTTATCTCGAGGATGGACGCTTTCAACTCCAAGTATTCCTTGGCCAGCCAAATCATGCACCCAGCCATCAGACTTCTGCATCGAATTCTCGGGTACATGGTCTTTAATAAGCAAGACTTGGGGAAGATTACAACTGAGGAAATCCGGATATTATAGCTAGCTTTGCAGCCAAAGATTGGGCATAGAATGAACTTCGGGTTTCTATTTACTAAGTGCATTGAAGGTGTCCTCTCAGGTACAAGGAAGGGGGAGATCCATTTTGGCGGGATGATCACTCGGATAGCCAAGAAGTTGGGTCATATGGATAAATTGGAGTCTTGCACCCTCGTGGGGAAGAGTGATGGGAGCGATATTTGGCTCGACCTCGATCAGTTAAAGACCATGAAATTCATTGCAGATACTAAGGATCGAGGAAGGACATGAAGCTTGCTTGTCTCTCATGAGCACCACTGCTTCCTCCCCAAGCCGGATTTCACTTCCTTCATAAGGGAGGGGGGTAAATTACCCTTGGTGGGTAAAGAAGGATTCGGGTATCCTCCTTAATGCAAGAATGGAGATGGGTGAAGGGTCCGGTGAAGGTTTTGAGCATGAGGAGGATGAGAGCGTGATGAGGGCCACCCCTCTAAGTCAACAACAATAACAACAACAACAACATTCCCAACAGCAACAAAGAAGAAGGCAACAACAACATCATCAACATTAATCCAACTACCTACGGGAAATCGAGGCGATGCGGACCCACATGGAAAGCATGCAACTTGGCATGCAAGGTATGTTCGCCTCCCATCAACACCTTTCATTCCAAACTAATGCCTTGTACGATGCAATTGTACGTAGAGGGGATGTCACTCTCCCGGTTAACTACCCCTATGCGCCGGCCCAACAAGAGCCCATGCCATCTTGGGGGGTGACAACCAACCTACGTACCCCTATTGGCAGGGTCCCTCGGACCCTAATGTGCCATGGCATGAGTTCCCCGATGAGTCCGATCAATATGACTACCGGGTTTCGGGTGGGAGTAATTATAGGGGTGACCCCAACTACCCCTACGTTGATCCCTCTCACCCCTCACCTATGGTCCAACCCGAGCCATATGACCAGTTATCCGCATCCTAACTTGACCTTTTTAAAGGTCATTATAGGTGGCCCCCGGCTACACCGGAGGTTGGGACCCCCATGGCCCCCCTACGGGTTTCTCCTACGATAGTTGGAGTGCGGATGACAGTGGTGCTGGCCCTAGTAGCCACTAGTTTCCCCCTCGGTCTGTTTGTTCCCTCCCTTTGTTGTCCTTCCTTTTTATTCCATATGCATGTGAAGCATCGGGGACGATGCTTTAATCTAGTGTGGGGGGTGTTTAAGTAAAAAAGGAGTGTTAGGGTATGCTTTGGGTAAGTGTGGGGGAAGGCACCTAGGACTCAAGGGAACGTTTAGGGGATTTAGGTTTGGTTGTTGTTGGTTAGCTTGAGGTAGCGTTGTTGTTGGTTGTCTATGATGTTTGTTTTTATGATGATTATGATGATGATGATATAATAATGATGGTGTGTTTGGGTAGTAGGTCATACCCAAATATTTGAGTTCATGGATTTTTCTCTCTCTTACTAACATTTTTCTCTCTTTAGTGTTTGTTTTGTGTTTCTCTTCTCTCACTTGTAGCTCAAAAGGAATTTTGAAGTAACATATGGTGAAATGGTAAACGACATGGTTGCTTTATTCTCTTCTTCAAGAGACATGGATGAGATCTTTCCCTTACTCCCTCCCTTTTCTTTCTTGTGTTGTATTTATTTTAGGATGTAGTCTAGGAAGGAGTTGAATGGTTCGAGGATGTTTGCATGCGGTTCCAAGGAAACTTGGATCGTTGGTTTTGTTACCGAACGATCACTTGTTTGTCGATTGGGAATTATTTGGATCGTTATGCCTCATATGTGAACCTTCTTGATTTATTCCTTCTTTTATTTCGTTTTCTTTCATGTGACAAGCATAATTATGGCATGATGATACGGTTGTGCTTTGGAACTTGCTTGCTATATTTGGACTCTATCTCCGTGATGATGCGCCGTAGAATGCTTGTCTTTTCTTAACTTTGTGATGAGATGCACATTTTGAGATTTCTTTTGATTGAATTAGACGAGCCTTAGCTAAGGTAGCAAGGGTAAGAACTTGTGAGGGCGTTTGAACCCCTAGTTCATGGGATGTGGTAAAATTGAGTTGCTCCCTGTAGTGGATTTGAAGCCCTCTAGTTAGTATTTGTTTACTTTTCTCGTCCCTTGTGAGGTTCAATTTGTTCAAGCCTACATCAATTTGTTGAGCAGCGTTTTATGATCCTCGACTATGGATGTTTGTATCCTTGTGTTGATTACTAGCTCCCAAGATCGCAACCTTGCACTCCTAGGGGAGGAAAAGGGCACCATTTCTCATTTTCGTTTATGTTCTCTTTTATTTAGTTACAAATTTTGATTTTCCATTTTGCATCAACCTTCTCGCCAACCACTTCGAGCCTAATGTTTCCCATTCTTGTCTCATCCGCATTACAAGCCTAACGACCTATGTTTTACCAACCCTTTTAGTTAGTGAAGCATTTGGCGTGTGAGGGTAACGTAATGAACGTTTTGATTATGAGCATAAATTGTGTGGAGAGTGGTTGGAACAATGATGTGAGATTTAAGCTTGTATACGAACATGCAAGTAAAGCTTGAGAAGGGTGATGCTATTCCAAAAAAAATAAAAAATAAATAAAAAAATAAAAATAAATTTTTTTTGTGTATATATATATGTATATATTTGAATAAGGTTGGTAATGTGTTGAAATAGAAATGATGGATGTTCGTTTGAGTTGTGCTCGCTTCTCAAGTTTTGTCTATGAGAGTTATCCATTCACTTAGGATTTGCCACCACTTTTTCAAATGTTCTCCCTACCTCTACCTTGAACTGTGACATTACAACCCTTAGAATTTAGGGGTGCGTGGTCAATAACCGATGGAGGGAGATGGTTTTCAACCCTATGGAGAGAGCGTGCATAGTTGAGATGTCAGGATGATCTTTTACCTCCTCAAAATGAATCTTTTTTCGGTTCCTTCGTGGAATCATGAGGAGCCATCTAGGGGGACGATTTGAAACTAGTGGGGAGAATGCGGACCGTTTTAGAGGGGACTAGGGCGGAGGATGACTCACTAGTTCTCTTTGCTTAGCTTAGGCTCGACTCTTACAACCATTAGCATCTTGAAGCGTGCATGCATCATGTAATTGAGAATGGCTAGTATTCTTCGACGTTTGTTCATCATGGTCGAGTCCGAATGAAGCATATTTTCTCCTTGAAATTTGATGTTGCTTTTCTAAGCCTTGTTATGTTGTGTTTGTCTTTGTAGTATTTGTTTTGTCTTTCTTCTCTTAGTTTTGCTTGAGGACAAGCAAGAGGCAAGTGTGGGAAATTTTGATGAGTGGCATTTATGCCACCGTTTCGCCCTCTTTCATTAGAGAATTCCCCCGATTTGCTAGTTGTTTATGCCTCTTCTTAGCACTTTTTATTCTATTTAAGTTACTTTAGCTCCCTCTCGTGTTTTCCCTTCACTTTTATCTTTTCTTCCACTTTTTACCTTTTATTTGTGTGTTTTGATAGCTCCTAGCACTCGTGGGCGAATTATAGATTTCTAGATGGAGTGGAGATGCTAAGGAAGCTTACCAAGGAAGTGGAGATGCCAAAAGGGAGAGGGCGCGCTGATACGCATGGCCGCAGGCACGAGCTTCTTAGCCGTGGGCGCGGGCGCGCACAGGGAGGTTTTGAGCCAACGCGAGTTTCTGGAGATGGCGAGCCGTGGGCGCAACATTTACCCCCGCGGGCGCAGCAATCTGGGTCTAACGAACTTATTACCCAGCTTGGAGAGGGCGCGGCAGCCTGTTCGGAGAGCCCTCTTCCTTGCCCATTTTCCTCATTATAGTAGAAGACTATAAATAGTCTTTAGCTTGAGTTTTCAACTATTCACTATTCCATTTGCATCAAAAAACACTTGTAGAGAGAGAAAACATTAGTCTTCAAGATTCAATCTTTGTAATCAAATATTCAAGCTTTCCTCTAGATTGTTGCAACAACTTTGATGATTGGGTAATCCTTCAACTTTTATAATAGTTATCTTTTCTCTTATTTCTCTAATACTTAGTTTTATTGTTTTTACTTATGTTTTCCTCATAAATATCCAAGCTTTATTAGTTTCTTTGATTTCTCTTTGACTTAGAATCATGCTAGGTTGCATTAGGATTGAATACTTGTTTAGCTTGGTTGTCATGGCTATTTTCCTTTCTCTAGCTTAGATTTTTAGGTAGGGAAGGGGGTGAAAATCATGTTTATTTGAGTTCCTATTGATTATCGATTAGATTATACCTTGAGTTGATGATTTGTGCTTAAATATGCTTGGAGCTATTGTGTGCACCTATAACCCCAATGTTTAAGTCCTAGATTAGATGCATGAGAATGATCTAGTTTAGGGTTGATTGATTTCATCAACTTGCTTTGAGTAGTTGCATGAGAATGGATTGCTTTGAGTAGAGTTTGAACTCCTTTGTGTATTTCCTTATTGATTTTCATTAGTGTCTTGTTGGTCATGATTGGAGCCCCCTCTCCCTAGTGCTTTTTGCCATTGATATCCCTATAATCGTGTCCTTTGTTTTCATTTAGAGTGCCTAGTTTAATCCCTTCTTCTTTAGTTTAACTTGGTCTCGTTTTTGGTAATTAGATTGATTATAGAAATCTTCAACATCAAACCATAATAACCGCTTTTTGTCACTAGCAATTTATCCTAGATACGTGTTAATTGTGCTCAACCCCCGTTTCCTTGGGAATCAACCCTACCTTGCCACTATCTAAAGTAATTTTGATAGAGTTAGGTTAGGAGATATAAACTGTAATTTTTATCTAGGATAGTAGACCAACGACTTATTATCAACCCGATCAGGGAAGAGGAAGGTCATCCGGCATATACAGCCACATGGTTCCAAGAAAACATATTCCGATGCTCGGATGATAATCCAGCAAAAGAAGAATATGCAACTGTCGGAGTCGGCCTCAACGTCGAACTTCAATGACAGCTTTCAGAATACCTCAATGAGGTATTCTCAATCAAACTGAGAGGACCCGACATGCGACATGTCCACTCACTCTAGTCCTCAGATGCTCCAGGCGGCCCCGTACGCGCCTCAACAGTCGTACATGACGTATGGGCAACCATATATGCAGCCTACCCTCTTCGGGGGGCAAGTGGCACATAATGTCCAGCCTTTGGACTGGCAGCTCCGACTGCTAAGACTTGGGGAACAGCCTTCAGCTTTCTCAAAGGAAATAACTGAGCCCGCACAGCCGTCCAAGGTGAAGAATGTGTTGGTAGGCACTAATGATGGTACCTTCAACCCAGAACACCACCTGATGGCATTCACCAACCTTATGTATCTTCAAGGGTTAGACGATGCCACATGGTGTAGATGCTTCATGGCCACATTGAAGGGTGTCGTCGAGCAATGGTTTGACAACCTGCCAGCTGGATGCATCCATAATTTCAAGACGCTCGCATACTTGTTTGCGGAAAACTTCTCAATGAATATCCCTGTAAAGAAGACAAGTCTTTACTTGGGAGCCATACAGTAGGGAAAGAAGGAGGGGTTGTGCTCATATATCAGGCGCTTCAATCTGATGAAATTTCAGATTCAAGGGTTGTCTGATGAGGTAGCCTACACAGACTTTTTCAAAGGTCTGAAAGACGGGTCGACTTTCAAGTTCTACCTCGTCAGAAAGAGGGTGGCTACCCTCCGAGAGGCACTGATGGAGGTGTATGCCTATATCCAGGCGACCGAGCTTTGTAACATCAGTAAGTAGACGGACTTAAAGAGGTCTGACAAAAAAGAGAGTCGGCCGTCACAGCCGGCTAAGAAAGAAGAAAAGAAAAGAAAATAAGTTTGGTGATAGAAACTTCTGAACAGCCATCCTAGAAGAAAAAGAGAGAAGCGAAGACGTACTCCCTAAAGTACGAATTCAATAAAGACTGCTACTCCATCCTCATGGAGATTAAGGATCGAGTCTTTATTGAGAACCAGGCTCCTATGAAAGGTTCCCCCAAAAATCGGAACAAAAAAAAATACTACCACTACCATGAGGATATTGGCCACGATACCAACGAATGTTATAGCCTCAAGCGGGAGTTGGACCGTCTGGCTGACAAAGGAGTCCTCAAGTCTTATATCTTCAGGTCCGAGGTTACCTTGCAAACTAACCCTGGACAGTCGTCCAAAAAGAAGCCTCACTCTGCTAATAGCTCGGATACGGATGAAACTCTGATATATACTATAGCAGGCGGCTTCGCTGGAGGTGGCCCTACCATCCGGGGCAATAAAGACTATGTCAGGCGCCTCGATGTTAATTCAGTCGACGAGGGACAGGCGTCTAAGGACTACTTCCCCAATGTCGTTATTACTGAGAATGACAAGGGAAAAATCAGGAGGCCGCATGATGACCCTATTGTCATCGAATGCAAAGTGGCCAACCAAAGAGTTGGCCGGATCCTCATTGACACTGGAAGCTCATTTGATCTCATCAGTCACAAGTGCCTGGCCAAGCTTAGGTACAAGCCCGAGAGTATGCACAAGGTCTCTCATCCCTTAGTGGGATTTGGGGGTGGTGTGGTACATCCGAAAGGTCGAATAGACTTACCCATTCGTCTTAGCGAGAAAGGGGGGGGGATACCACATGGTAGTCTGGTTCTTAGTTGTTGAAGAACTGACGACCTACAACATGATTTTGGGGCGCCCCACCCTGAATGAATCCAAGGCTATTATCATCCCTTCTCTTACGGTTCTCAAGTTTGAGAGGGATGATGGAACAATCGGCTCCCTACGGGGAGACCTGAAGATGGCCAGGGAGTGTTATCTCTCTAATGTCAGGCCCACTGTGGTTGCGGCCGACCCCAGTGGAGAAACTACTGACCTTGACCAAGTCAAGGAAGCCGCGCCTGCTTAGACAACAGCCACCAAGAAGAGAAAGGCCAACCAAATGGTGGCCGAGAAAAAAGATGGCAATAGCAATCACTGACCGGTCAAAGGTGAAAGCAACGGTGTCCTTCCAACAAGTGTACTATTCCGATAAAGGGTTCAGAATTATTGGAAAGCTAATTCATCAGTAAGGTCAAGGGATCGAAATGTCTAGGTAGAGCCCGCTTCCGATCAGTAATATTAATGTACCATTAATATTACAGCTTAATCTTGACTGAACCCTTCGGGTCGAACCCAATCGAACAACCGATCTGAGACGACAAACCAATCCAAAGGATTTGATGAGTCGTCGGAGTTTTACGAACAAAGACGTCGGATATCGAGCTTAGAACGTCGAGATCGAGCGTCGCAAGTCGAGTCGAATTTGGAATTTGACGAGACGAGAAAAATCAACAAGCAAAAAATTCGAGCGTAGCCGTAGCATCACATTGGCCTAGCCAAGTTGACGTTAGGCTAGCTCGAGCTAGCATGCACTATGTGTGCTAGGCGCACCGTGCATGCTAGGCGCATCTTGCATGCTAGGCGCACAGCACACCATCGCAAAGCTGGGAGCTTGCGTGTGTGTGTGCATCGCTAGCTCTAGGCGCACAGCACACCATCGCAAAGCTGGGAGCTTACGTGTGTGTGTGCATCACTAGCTCTAGGCGCATGGCAGCACCATCGTAGCACCATGCGTGCTTGCGTGCGTGCATACGCATAGCACAGCACTATCGCATGGCTAGGCCAGTGCGTGTATGCGTGTGCGTGCGTGCCATCGCAGCAGCAGCATGCTGTGCTTGCTTGCTTGTGTGCGTGCCTTCGCATGACAGCACCAAGCAGCAAGCAGCGAGCAGCAGCTAGGAGCCTCGCACAAGCAGCAGGCAGCCAGCAGCGAGGGCCTCGCCCAGCGCCCAGCAGCCAGCATCATGCGTGGCTCGCTAGCAGCACGCATGTGCTAGCTGTGCTGGCTAGTGCGTGTGATGCGTGCTAGCTGTGAGAGGTGGGGACCAATGCTTGGAGCAAAGCCTTGGGGAGCAAGGCAATGGTCCCCTCCATTGGTGGTCCTCACCTAACCTCTCCTCACCATGTGACACTTGTTTATTATCTATTCCTTGTCATTTTATGATTTAAATGCGAATTCTCCCACATTGGTGGGAGAATGGAAAATCAAGTAGCATTCCCTTATAAATACCCAAGTCTTGGGCATATGGGAACTTACTTGAGTAGAACTTAATGAGGCATCTCCCATTAGGTGAGAAAACCTCTAAGTTCGTAAAACTCCAGTTTTTATTTGGTCGGGTCCAAACTAACCTTCGGGACTTGGACCGTTCGGGTCGGGTTCGTGGGTACGAGCCATTGGAGGCGGTCACGATTGTGACGCTCGAGCTTTCGAAGTAAGAGCTCGATTTGCGAGCGAAGCACGCGTCGAGGGTAAGAAAGTCTTTTCTCCTTCTCTCTTTATGTTGTTAATTATGTGATTAAGTATTTAGTTGCTTTAATTAGTGAGCGGGTCTTGGGTGGGTTTCCCTTCCACGTAGTGTTGGACGCTACGAAATCCAACAGCGGTATCAGAGCCGCGCTCACTTTAATTGTTGTGACTAATAATTAATTAAGGTGATTAAAATGGATTTAAATTTCTGGTTATGCTTTCTAATCAGATTAGAAGCTCGTTTTAATTATTTTTAATCTCGTATTTTTATAATTTTGGCTGATGAACCCAGATTTCGACTCAAAAATAGTGATTTTTGGGTGGAATCAACGTTCTAAATCGTTTTTGACCCTTATAGAATGGTCCAGAAGCCAAAATCCACCCAGAAATATGTTTTTCAAGGGGTTTTTCGTTTTTGACGAAAATTTTAAATGTTTTAACCTTGATTAATTATTGCATGATGAAGGTAGATTAAATGTATGGTTGCATCCTTAATCTACTGCAATTATAAACCTCATTAAGCATGTTTATGAAGTCATAATTGGTGCTTAATTTGGTGTGTTCACTTTTCACATAAACTTGTATTTTTCACATTATTGCAAATAAATTGCTTTGAGTGTGAATGTTTATGGTGAACTTGCAATTTTGAAGCCCCTTAAAAAAAATTTCAAAGATCCAATCTTTAATTATTTATTTGGTTGGAACTTTGATTGCTAAATTCCATGTTGAATTAAATTTTGGATTTAATCATCTTTGTGTTGATTAAAGTCCTTAAAGTTCAAAACTTGTGATTGAATTTTGATTAATCTTCATATTGGAAGATGTAATTTTTCAATTTTACACAAGTTATTGTTGGAAAAAAATTTCATTTGATGAAAAGGTTTAATTTTCCAAACCCCTTTGTTTGGGGGTAACATTACCCCAGCCGCGTGGCCCAATGGCTGAGCGACACGTGGCACCTTGCCATTGGTCAGCAGGGCTCCAATCCCCTGCTGACACGTGTCCTAGGAACCCTAAATGGGGAACCAATGCTCCCCACTATAAATAGTGGGTGGATCCTCATTAATGGGGCATGGAATATACACTCACTTGCATGCAGTTGCATTCAAGACACTTACACCAAAACTGAGCAATATTAATTGCGGATTTCTCCCATTACGCGAGAAGTAATTACTCTTTTACTCCCTTTCTTCCTCCCGTACATCACTGACTTGATCGTCGGAGGCGGAACTCCATCCAACCGGAGTCTTCGTGGTTTTGCAGGTACAGGCAGTCAAAGGGCATCTTGGAATTGTAACTCTCCCGCGGGACACATCAAAAAACCCCGAAACATTTGGCGCCGTCTGTGGGGAGAGTACTTCTAAGATGGCTTCAAACCCTGTACCACCGGGTCAGGTCAAGCGGCCATCGGCCGAGCCTGAGGTCCAGACGGACCATGAAAGCGGTGATGATTACGGACTCGGCACCTATGTGGCCCCAGACAGGTCCTTCAGAACAAAGTACACCCGTTCCAGGGATAAAAAGGAACGGAAAAACATCCAAGCTGCTCCAAGCAACCTAGCCGGCAACCCGGTTGGAGCTGCACAGGCGGCAGAAGGCTCTGCTCCCGTCACAAAGAACGAACTCATGACCTTCATGAATAGTTTCAAAGGCGAGATCCGGAACCTTATTCGGTCAGCTACTCCCAAGAAGAGTCAGCCGGACAAGAAGCCTTCTATCAAGAAGGCAATCAAGGACCGGGTCCCTACCCCTCATCCAAAGCCAAAGGAGGGGGAGGGCCTCAGGTTCGATCAAAACCGGCTTCGCTTCCCGCAAGCGGAACCAAGAAAACCCATCCGGCACTTGCAGCCGGATGATTCAAAAAAGATATTCTCTGACGCCCGGGACGTTTCTCCAAGAAAAGAGAAGTCTGGCGTCTGCGTCGGCTTCAACGTCGACCTTTCCAGACAGTTTCAGTGACACCTCTAACAGGCGTACGGGAACGAGTCTAGGGAGTCATACGGGCGAACCATCCGCCCGGTCTGGACCCCAAGTGATCCAACCCGGTCTATTTGGTTCGCCGAATGGGCTGGGTGGATCCCCTTTTACCCAAACGGGTCCGTTTGGCAGAAATATGCAGCAGTCGTTCCAGCTCATGGACTGGCAGCAGCGTCTGCTGAATTTGGGAGAACAGCCCTCGGCGTTCTCCCCTGAGATAACCTAGGCGGCACAGCCGGCCAAGATAAAAAACATGTTGGTAGGGGCCTATGATGGTACCTCCAACCCAGAAGATCATTTAATGGCTTATTCCAATCTCATGTACCTACAGGGGTTGGATGATGCCGTCTGGTGCCAATGCTTCCCGGCTACCCTGAAGGGCATCGCCCAACGGTAGTTTGGTAACTTACCAGCCGGCTGCATCAACAGCTTCAAGACCTTGGCGTACTTGTTTACGTCAAACTTCTCAATGAACATCCCGGCTAAAAAGACAAGCCTCGATCTGGGGGCAATACAGCAGGGTGACAGAGAAGGACTCCGGTCGTATGTCAGGCGGTTCAATCTGATGAGAATTCAGATTCAAGGGTTGTCTGACGAAGTTGCTTACACAGAATTCTTTAAGGGTCTGAAGGATGGGTCAACCTTCAAGTTTGACCTCGTCCGGAAAAGGGTAGCCACCCTCCAAGAGGCGTTAATGGAAGCTGAAGCCTACATACAGGCGACTGAGCTTTGTGCTATAAAGCAGCCGTTGGATTCCAAATAATCCGACAGAAGAGACAGCCGGCAACAACAACATCAGCCGGCTAAGAAGGAAGAAAAGAAGAGAAAGGAGGTCTGGGTTGCAGACCGATCTGGTTAGCCGACTCAGAAGCTCAGACGGAAATCTGAACCGTACGTTCCCAAGTACGAGTTCACAAAAGAATGCTCCTCCATCCTCATGGAGATCAAGGACCGGATGTCTCTCGACATGCCGACTCTTATGAAAAGCCCCGTAGGCGGCCGGGACAAAAGCAAATACTGCCAGTACCATGAGGATGTTGGTCGTGACACTGATGGTTGCTATAGCCTCAGGCGGCTATTAGACCGTCTGGCTGATGAAGGGGCTCTAAAGTCTTATCTGCCCAAAGCCAAGGGCAACACCCTGGCCAAGAAAGGGCAGGCGGCAAAAGTTGTTCTTGCCAATTCAGAAACGGATGAAGAAACCATCTTCACAATAGCCGGTGGCTTTGCCAGAGGGGGTCCCACTATCCGGGGCACTAAAGATAACATCAGGAAGCTGGTTAACTCAGTTGAGGAGACCCAGGCGTCGAAAGACATCTTTCCTGAGGTCCTTATTTCTGAAAAGGACCGAGGCAAGGTCAGGCGGCCTCACGATGACCCCATAGTCATCAAATGCAAGGTTGCCAATCAGAGAGTTGGCCAGATCTTAATAGATACCGGGAGCTCGTCTAATATAATCAGCTATCAGTGCTTGACCAAACTCAAGTACAAATCCAGTAGCATGCACCAGGCGCCCCACCCGCTTGTTGGTTTTGGGGGAGGCGTTGTGCATTCGGTAAGAAGCATAGATCTTCCCATCCGGCTGGGTGAAAAGGGGGAAGAACGCCACATGGTGATAAAATTCCTGGTGATAGAAGAGCTTGCCGCCTACAACATGATTTTTGGCCGTCCGACCCTCAATGAATCCAAGGCTGTCATCGTTCCATCTCTCATGGTCGTCAAATTTGAGAAGGACGATGGTACAGTCGGTTCCCTTAAGGGGGACCAGAGGACGGCTAGGGAGTTATATCTCTCTAACGTCAGACCTACTATGGGGGCAGCCGGAAACGGCAACCCCATAGACCTTGATAACTGCGATACAGCAGTCCCGGCTCCAAGGACAGCCGGTAAGAAGAGAAAGGCGGGCCAGACGGATCCCGTCAAGCAAGAAAAATAGCAATCACTAGCCGGGGAAAGGTCAAATGATCAACGACCTCAGCCGGCTGGTGACTACATTGATGTCGTCCTCGACGACAGCCGTCCTGACAGAACTGTCAAGGTTGGGACGGTTGCTTATGAACGGTTGGGAGCAGACCTGCTCCAACTTCTAAGAGAATTCAAAGACATCTTTGCCTTTGAAGTGGAAGAGATGCCAGGCGTTAGCCCGGATCTAGCTATCCACAAGCTTGCCGTGGATCCTAAAAAGAAGCCGGTCAGGCAGAAAAAGAGGTATCACGGTGAAGAGAGATCTCAGGCGGCAGCGGCTGAGGTCAAAAAATTGTTAGATGCTGGGTTCATCTGGCAATGCTACTACCCGGATTGGGTAGCAAACGTTGTCCTCATGAAAAAGCCGAATGGTACCTGGCGGATGTGTGTATACTACACATATCTGAACAGAGCATGCCCAAAGGACAGTTACCTGCTTCCAAAGATCGACAATCTGGTCGACTCTACAGCCAGTCATGCTCTGATGAGTTTCATGGATGCCTACTCAGGTTTCCACCAAATACCCCTATGGAAAAAAGATCAAGAGAAGATGGCCTTCATCACTGATCAGGGGTTATGTTGTTACAAGGTGATGCCGTTTTGGTTTAAAAAATGCACCGGCTACATTCCAGCGCATGATAAACACCGTTTTCATCAATCAGATTGGCAGGAATGTATAGGCGTACATTGATGACATGATAGTCAAATCCAAGCTACAGACGGATCACCTACTGGACCTCCAAGAAACATTCACCACACTCAGACGACACCGGGTCATGCTTAACCCAAAGAAGTGTGTCTTTGGTGTTGAGTCTGGGAAGTTTCTCGGATTCTTGATCGATCAAAGGGGCATAGAGGCTAATCCGGAAAAAGTACAGGCGGTCATTAACATGCGGTCTCCCCGCACGGTAAAAGATGCCCAGAAATTGACCGGTTGCCTGGCGGCGTTGGGAAGATTTCTCAGCCGGTCAGGTGACAAGTGCCTCTATTTCTTCCAGGCCTTCCGGAAGAGGTTTAGATTCGAGTGGGGTGAATAGGCGGAAATGGCCTTTCAGGAGCTAAAGCAACACTTGCATTCGTTGCCAAGGCTAGTGAGCCCCCTGCCCCGGGAGGTCCTCTATATGTATCTAGCCGTCTCTGATCATGCCCTTAGTGTCGTTCTCCTCGCTGAGAGAGACAGTAATCAGCTCCCGGTGTATTTCATCAGCCATGTTCTTAAGAATGCTGAACTCCGGTACCCTGTGATAGAAAAATTTGGGTTGGCCCTGTTCGTCGTAGTCAAACGGTTGAAGCCCTAATTTTTGGCTCACCCGGTGATTGTATATACAGACCAGCCACTCAAGGGCCCAATGACCACCATCGAGTCATCCGGCAGAACGATCAAGTGGGCTGTTGAAATACAGAGCCTCGAGATAACTTTTGAACCCAGGCGGGCAGTGAAAGGTCAGGCGTTTACCGACTTCATTTTCAAGATGACTAGGCTGGTGCAGCCGGAAAATCTTGATCAGGTTTGGAAGTTATTCGTAGACGGCAGCTCTACAGTGAACGGCTGTGACGTAGGCGTTATATGTCATTCTCCGGAAGGGGATAAGTTTGACTATGCACTACGGTTCTGGTTCCAAGCCTCTAATAATGAGGCGGAGTATGAAGCCCGGCTAGCCGCTATACGCATGTGGAAGGCAGCAGGAGAAACAAAGATCGCCGCCTACTCAGACTCTCAATTGATTGTTAGCCAGTACAATGGTGACTACGAGGCCACCCATCCGGCTATGATCAAATATCTGCAGGCGGTCAGAGAAGAGGCCGTGTCACTTGATGAATTTCATCTAAGTCAGGTGCCCCGGTCCGAGAATAATCAGGCGGATGCCCTTTCCAAATTGGCATCATCCGCCTCCTATGATGCACCTAAGACGGTTTTTTGGGAAGTCATTGAGAAAAGAAGCATTGATCATGACCCCATAGGTATCCTGGACCGAAGTGCCACCTGGATGGACCCCATCCGGTGTTACTTAGCAGACGGTATCTTACCGGATGACCCTTCTGAGGCCATGGCGCTCAAGAAGTGTGCTTTGAGCTTTGTTATGCATCATGGAGAACTTCTCCGAAAGGGTTATCTACAGCCATATCTAAAGTGTGTAACCCCTGAAAGGGGAAGACAGGTTCTAGAGGATCTGCACGCGGGTTTTTGTGCGTCACACATAGGCGGCAGGTCCTTGGCAAGAAGAACCAGACGGTAGGGCTACTTTTGGCCCACTCTTGAGGCATACGCCATGGATTTGGTGAAACGGTGTGATAAATGCTAAAAGTTTTCCCGGTTGATACATCGACCGGCAAATGACTTGACAGCCATCCATAGTCCGGTTCCGTTCGCAAAATGGGGCATGGACATATTGGGTCCTTATGCGCCTGCATCAGGCGATCGACGGTATATTTTGGTGGCAGTGGATTACTTCACCAAATGGGTTGAAGCAGAGGCGGTCAAAGGCATAAAAACAAACGACGTGATCTCCTTCATTTGGAGAAATGTCATCACCCGGTTGTCACGTCAGTTGCCGGTCTATGGTCTTTGATAATGGACCTCAATTCGAAACGCCTGTCCTCAAGAGCTGGTTGGGAGACTAAGGAATCTCCCATTGTTTTGCATCCGTTGGCCGTCCTCAGGCAAACGGGCAAGTTGAGGCCTTCAATAAGTTGATCTCAGACGGTATAAAAAAGAAGGTGGAAAGAGCTGGTGGACTATGGGCAGAGGAACTACCTAATGTCCTTTGGGCCATCAGGACCACTGAAAAAGGGGCAACCGGTGAAACCCCATTTCTTATGGCATACGGCACTAAGGCGGTGCTCCCCATTGAACATTATGAGCCAACGCTTCGCATCATGCTATATGATGAGGCGGCCAACTGAGAAGCCATGCGGCTTGTATTGGATGCTCTCCCAGAGCGAAGGGGCAACGCAGCCTTGAGTCATGAGATTTACCGCCTGAGAATGACAAGAGCCTACAACAAGCGGGTTCACAAACGGCCCCTGAAAGTAGGAGATCTTGTGCTTTGCAAAATGGAAGCAACCGATAGGGCCAATGAACAAGGCAAATTAACCCCAAATTAGGAGGGACCCTACCGGATCTTTGAAGAAGTACAAGACGGCACATTCCCCCTGGAAAGCCCAGACGGTAGAAAGCTGCCTAGAACTTGGAATGTAGATAATCTCACAAAATACTACTTCTAGAAATTGTATAATTTTTGTATATTTCTGTATAATTAATGAGAGAGATTTACTACATATAGTACTTACATGCGCCATGTCTTATGCTTAACACAAGCGGCCCCCTTTACCTATTTTCCATGCGCCCTGTCTTGTGCCCAACACAAGCGGGCCCGGAAATTTAACAAACCAGCCGGTGACGCCCATTCGGGTGAATTCATCGAAGAGAACATCTCCCATTTGGGTGGAAAATTGTTCTAGGGATCAAAAATCAGGCGGTCCTACCTGCCTGAATGATCCATGGCACCAAGGATTGTGGGCTAGCATTCCTAAACATGCATCCGGCCCCCTCTTTGGATCGAGTACCATTTAAGGTTGATCTCAAAACAGACAGCCGGTACCTAATGTACCGCCTAATCAACTAAGAGAAGACAGGCCTCAAACATTTGGGTTAGGCCAATAATCTATGAAGGGTGTTCTTGCGAAAACCCAACCGGCAAATTGACACCCTAAATCCTTTGAAAGTCTTTCCCAAAAACCCAACCGGCAAATCGGTAAAAACGGTTGGCGCTTAGCATTCAGCTAACGTCGTTAGCATTTGCGCTATATCATATGGATAGCCACCTGGCACCATTTCATGTATGCCAGCCTCCTACCCAGGGGAAATTACCTATCCTAACCCCAACAAGTTATGCAGAAAAACATTCATGGTTTGACTTTTGAAAAAGATCAATACTCATGGCTGCTACCACCATGGTTTACACAAGGCAAAAAATATAATTGCTTGCGATGACTCAGATGGCAGTGATACTGGCTGGGTTTTCTTGGCTATCCTTGTAAAAATTATTATCCACAGTCGGCTTGCCGCTTGTGTGGGCTGACTTGCGTACAATAATACGCTTTGTGATAAATGCTTGATGATACCAATTGCAAACTATTTATTCGAGTTCATTCAAAGCAAGAAGAATGCGATATTCAAGACATTCAAAGTAGCAAAAGAAAGAAGCAAACTCATTCAAAACCGGATCAACCGGTAGAATTGTAATAGAAGTGTAGCAGAATTAACCGGCACAGCCGGTGAAAATATTTACAGAATAAACCGGCACAGCCGGTGAAAATATCAATACTCAAAATGAAATATAACAGCTGAGTAAGCCGACCCTTCTGGCGCTATTACAAGATAATGCACGGCGCGCAGGCCGGGAGGTCGTTGCTACTCTAGCTGCACTGTTACCCGGTCGCCCTGAGCCTGACTCCCTTCTGGATGAGCTGGGTCGGTGTTGGGGATGGAGCCGGGAGCAACCTCATCCTCGAGTGTCGCCTCCAAAGCAGCCGCTTCCGCCTGCATTCGCTGGAACTCGGCGTCCACCCATTGCTCATACGGTTCGGGCCCCGACTGGCCCTCCTCTTCAGCCAGAATGGCAAGGTCTGCGTATTTGTAGGCGAGCTCCCAGACGTTGTAGTCTGCACCCGGGTAGATGATGGAGAAAGCCCTCTTCATTCTGGTTTGGCAGTCCTGCTAATTTTCTTCAATGAGCCGGCTCTGATCAACTTCTAGGGTGGTCTGGAAATTGCGCTGAGCATCTGCAGCCTCCTTGACCAGGCGGTCATTCTCTAATTGCAGTCGTTTGCTGCTCTTCTCCGCCTAGTCGAGCCGCTTGAGGGGCTCTTTCTGCTTTTTTAGCTCATCTTCAGCGTTATCCAGGGCCGCCTGGAGGTTGTCGATTTTGAGCTTGGACTCCGAGAGGGCCCGTTGCAGGGACTCTACCTGATCCGCCTGTTGCATGATTATAGCTTTAGTTTCTAAGTCATGCACAATCATGGAATAGTGAGCAACGCTATGTGCGTCATCCGCAAAACGATTGGCTCTTCTTACCTCTTCCTGCTTGCGGATGTAGGCCTTCTTAAGCCCCTCCACGCGGAGCAGTGCCTGCAACAACAAAACAACCGATATTAGTTTAAAGACCGGATGGGTATATTACAAATTAAATGCCGGGTGGGTACTTAGTTACTTACATCGGCCAGGTCGACCATCACCCGGTCGACATTGAAGGTATTGTTTCCAGGAATCGCCTCCTTCTCGTCCCGAGGGACGGCTTTCAGCATGGCCCAGGCGTATTAAGCAGCGTCCGACCAGCGTGGTGAGTTATCTGCACCAGAAACAGGTGGTGAGAATGCCGCGTATGCTCCACCTACGGACAGCCGGCTGATCGGAGAATCCCCCGGCAGCGACGAGGAGTATGACTTTACCCGCATGGGTAGGTCGAGCAGCGTGAGGTTGAAGGGGTTTGTACCTTTTTGGGAAGCCATTTGGCCTCCAGCAGAGGTTGGACCGGGTGCGGTCCTTATTGGAACGACCCCTTTCAAGGTCGGTTCAGTTTTTGACCCGTTTGGGATCTTTATTGATTTACTGCCGGTTGTAGCCCGGGCGGTAGAAGCAGTTTTCTGCACCTTGAGTGCAGGCTCTTCAACAGACGGCCTTTGCCGGATCTGTTTTTGCAAAGAGCGGGGAATAACACCCCCATCCTGAAACAAGACCACAAACGGTTAAGTTGAATAAATAGCTAAAGCTGCATCTAAGCTCGCATAGAGAAGGTCAGGCGGGGTAACCTTTTTAGCCGCCTGAGCGGCGAGTTTCTTCTCCAGATTCTCCTTGCGGATATCTGAAGCCTTCTTTGCGGGTGTCTTGGCGGTGGGCAGCATCTTCTTAGCTTCTTCTGCAAAACGAAAACACATCTGGTCCGAAATATGAATTTTACATTTCAATCAAGAGAAAAAGGTCAGCCGGCATCAAATTAACCGGCTAGGGTTCGTAACCTTTGGTCTTAAACATTTTGCTAAGCCCACAGTCGGACAAGAAGCACTCGTCCTTGAAAAATTCGTGTTTGGGCACCCAGTTCTTGGGTACCCTTATTATCTCTCCGGTTGAGAGAGAGGTAGAGGTCAACTCAAAAAATGCGGAGTTCAGAATGGTATCCCTATCATTGTCAGGAACTGGGGGCAGCCGGCATTTCTGCCCCACAAGCTCTGGTTTCCGGTTGTAAGTCCGGTACTCCTTGTTTTCCTCCTCAGACACGGCCTTGACAAGGTAGAACCAGTTCTTCCAGTCCGACCATTTGGACGGCTTGTCCAAGGTAATCATATATTGGGGTGAGTTGCCAAACACCTAGGCCATACCCCCTAAGTATGGCCTTGATCGTGTTGTGAAGGGGGAAGCAGACGCCGGCTAGGAAAGCCGCCTCGTAGCATCTAAACCAACCGTTAGCGTTGGGCTGGTCATCTTCCTATACAACCGTCTCGAACTCCCCCGGTACGGTCATCTTGTATCCTTCACCAAGCGGTCGCCTGGTGATAAAGTCTTGTAGAGAAGACCGCATGAGGGCGGGGTCCTTCAAGGAGACGGCGATCATGAGAGGTTCGTTTCGGCTTTGCCACGAAGGCCTCTCCGCCTCCTCGCTATCTTCTGACACGGTTAAGTAGCTGGAGCTACTGCTTTCAACCGGACCGTCATCAGAGCCGGATGGGGAGTTGGGAGCCTCATTGGCAGCTTCAGGCTGCTCAGCCTCCTAAGCCGGAGAGGTCTCCTCGTTGTAGGAGCCTAGAATGCTATCGCTTGGGGTGGCGGGGGTACCGCCGGATGGTTCTCTAACTGCCCCGTCTGGGCCTTGATTTTCAGGCGATAACTCATTTGAGTCTCCGCCTCTGTAATTGGGGTCCATATGTGTTCCCCTAATTCTGGCCATTGTGTCCTGCACAAACACGGAGTCGGTCGATACAGTCGTTGAAAAGGGGAAATTCCAAAGATCAGAGGCGACAGATCCAGTTCTAGACTCAGCCGTACGAATTGACCGGCTGAGTTCACAACTATGATTCGGATATGGGTATAAAGGGTCCATCTACCTATGGGACTTATAAACAAAAATGCAAGCAAAAGACGCAAACAGAAATACATGGAAAAGCAAGAGTAGAAGAGAGTTGAAACCTCAAGAAATTTCTTGGGGATGCTTGCGAAGACACAGGCGGTTGGAAGACCGGCTGGGTTCTCTGGGGTACCCTCTCGAAAAACTTTTGCTTGCTTACGACTTTACAGGCGTTCTGAAAACCGGCTGCTCTTAAAACTATCAAATCTCCGTGTGCTCTGAATTTCAAGTACCGGATGCTCTCAAATGCCGGATGCTCTCAAAATTCAAGAAAATTCACGAAGTTTGTAAATGAGCTCTCATGCGCTTCTTCCCCTATTTATAGGGGTTGCCTTAGAAGGCGAAGGGACGTGACCCTTCCCCTTCTTCTTTTCCCTCTTCTTTCAGTTAGAATTTGAAGGGGTTTCGAAAAAAAAAAATAAAAAATTTGTTTCGTCAGCTCTCTTCTCAGGTGCCACGTGGCACCCTGCCACGTCAGCACCCGAGAGGGGCAAATGTTTGGGGGTAAAATTACCCCAGCCGTGTGGCCTAATGCCTGAGCGACACGTGGCACCTTGCCATTGGTCAGCAGGGCTCCAATCCCCTGCTGACACGTGTCCTAGGAACCCTAAAAAGGTTTAACCAATGCTCCTTACTATAAAGAGTGGGAGGATCCTCATTAATGGGGCATGGAATATACACTCACTTGCATGCAATTGCATTCAAGACACTTACACCAAAACTGAGCAATATTAATTGCGGATTTCTCCCATTACGCGAGAAGTAATTACTCTTTTACTCCCTTTCTTCTTCCCGTACATCACTGACTTGATCGTCGGACGCGGAGCTCCATCCAACCGGAGTCTTCGTGGTTTTGCAGGTACAGGCGGTCGAAGGGCATTCTTGGAATTGTAACTCTCCCGCAAGACACATCAAAAAAACCCCGAAACACCCTTAATTTTGTCAAATCTCATTATTAATTTACATTTGATTAAAATAATTATGAGTGTAGCCCTTCAATGTTGAAGCATCAAGATAGACCTAAATTAATTTATAGAATGGTTCTTGAATAATTTAGGCTTGCGCACTATTTAAATTGAATTTAATTAAGTTGGACTTTTTTTCATTTCATTTTTTCCTAAATTGATTCTAAAATTAATTTAGAATTAATTTTATGTCACACGAAAAATGGAAATAAAATCCAAAAATAATAGCACGCTAATCGAGGTAAAATCACCCAAACGCCACCAAGGCTAGCCGGGCTGCTCACGGAACCCACAAGTGGCTGCCTTGGCGCACATGGTGGTGCTCCCACCTCGAAGCATTGTGGCTGTGTGGCAAGGGTAGTAGTGCACAAGGGTATGCTTGTGGGTTGTGGTACGTGGCTGCTGGGATGCTCGCATGGCTGTTGGGCAGCAAGGCAGGGAGCCCCAAGCAAGCCTAACCACACCAGCCTGCACGCATGCTAGCATGCGCAGCATGCTGCGATGCGTGCTTGTGCTGGCAAGCGCAACAGTGCCTTCCTGGGCATGCTGCCAGCGCCCAAGCAGCCCCAGCCGTAGCCTTGGTGCCTAGCAAGCCTAACCCATGGATAGGATGCTAGGCACTTGGTTAAGAGTAGGCTGATTTTATCAATGCATGGGCTATGCGTTTTGCAAAATTTTGTCGTCTTAATTTCATTTAATTATTTTAACAAGGCTAGGCCTCGATTTTTCCGGCTCTTGCAAAATTTTAATTTTGACAAAATTTGGGTTAAACGGCTTAATTAATTGGATTAATTAAGTTGGATGCGGAATTTAGTGGGAGCTTCGTTAATTGCATGATATAATTGCGTCTTAATCACAAAAAATGTTTAACAACTTGGACTAGTTTTAATTAGGCGCGTTAATCGGATTAACCACCTAAGTTAGTTACTAGTTTATGCGTGTTGTGCATTATTACTTGTTTTTCGTTGTAAAATGCATGGGCCATTCACATATAGTGAATGGATGAATGGAAGATATATTGTTTCACAAGTTTCGTGAAAATGGCAACTAGTGGGGCCCGATTAGGATAGTAAATACGGACTACGATCCGTTATGTATTTTTGTAAATCTAAATACGGTCTGCGTACCGTTGCGTATTTTTGTACCTTAATATTTAGATTGATCCTAGTCGTAGTAGCTAGTAATTTTATTTTGGCAAAGATGTCTCAAGATGGCGTTTTGATGAAGACGAGCCAAGATGAAGGTCCTTGAATATTTCAAGGGGTCATGCTAGTTGCCAAATGCATCTATCTTATGCTTTATATATATTGTTATGCTTATATATATATATTTGAATGCTAGATGCATGTTTAGGATTTCAAATGTTGCGATGATTAATTAAGTTCACTTTAATCAACCAACATAGAAACCCTAGGTCCCTTAAAATATTGAGCTAAAATTTGTCGTTCCAAGAACAACACTTACCGAACTAATGCGCGTATGTGATGGGCTACGCCAAAGAGAGGCTTCACTAATTCCCTAGGAACGTAAGGTATACTAGGTATACAAGTTGTCTTGGTTAAACTCAACGTTATCAGTAAGGAATCCTTAGATGTCGTGGCAATGGAGATTAAATGTCAAGGAAGCATTAAATGCGACGTTTTATCGAACCAAGAGTAGCTTGGAGCTATTAGAAATTGGATTGCTTACCCTAAAATATAAAGTGTTAAGACAAGCCAAAGCATGCTTAATCACTTTCTGATTTTTGGGATCTTGGAATCGTCTTATTCTCGCCTAAAAGGGACAATTTTTCAATGCGTGGATAAGACGCATAATAAGATTGAAAATTTACATGTATGCTTTGAATTTCAAACTTATTATGATCTTGATAAATGGTTAAACTTTGCACTTATATATTAGTAGAATTCTTAATAAAATTATATTGTTTCCATTGATTGGTAAAAGAAATATTTCAGAGAATGGTTCTCGAAGAAAGAAAAGGGCACTTTTAAGATACAACTTCTCATAAACGACTAAAGTCCGAAAGGACGGTTGAATATGATGTTTTCAAAATACTAGTTAGTTTTGACAAACATGAAATATTGAGTTGAAAAAAACTCAAAAATTGTCAATAGTTGACAAACCAACATATCTTTTCACTTCATACGCTTATGAGTAGGACTCATTGATGAAGTAATTCAGGTACTAATTAGTTGAAAAGATAGAACTTTGTTTTGGGGCGCATTAGATGCTTAATTATGCCTAATAAAGTATAAAAGTCGAGGAACTTAAAGAAATGATTCTTAAAGTTATGAGATGATGTACTATTAGAAATATAGAAAACAAGGAATAAAGAAATAATGAGATTCCTTTTCTACCCTTTAGTTCATGTTATTATAGCCAACTTAGCAACTCGTTATCTTCACAAGTATTGGATACTACTTGAGTGTTCCACTTTGAAAGTGACCTCAAACTGTTGAACACAAGCTAAGTTATTGACTTACAAGGTTAGAATGAAGCAAGTAATGCTACATCAGTTGTAAGGTCACTTGTTTTATTTAAAGTCCTTTTAAGCCAAGGCTAGAACAAATAATGGTTATTGTGTTCCATAATCAGCAAACAATCCGTTTACACACGGAAAGACTCACATTCAAAAGTAAAAGCAATAGTTGATAGGTTTACTTGAATAACATGGTCTCATAAGCCATGAATCAAGAATGCTTGATTATAAACAAACATTTCCCAACCATGAAACTCACAAAGTTCAAGTCATGGACATGATTTGTGTTCCAAACCCTTTAGCAATGTCACTAACAACAAGAACGTACTCAAGGCTGTATTAGATAGAATCTTGATAAATGATCGATTCGGAATCGCTCTAAGACAAGAAAGTCTTACTTGTTGAAATAGACAAACAAAGGAGCTATTGTGCTTGGTGTAGAAAATTTCCTTCGAAAGCTAAAAGGAACTCATTACTTCAATGTATCACAAGAATTTGCAAGAATATGGCTATATTCATCAAATGTGAGCAAACTGGACCTCGAGTAGCTCAAATGTTCAGTGAAGTATAGAATCGACTTGGCATGATATCAAAACATCTAGATTAGATCAAGTGATGTTTGCTTGAGCCAAGTGTGATCATATCAAACTTATGAAATTGAAATTTCATAAAAAAGCTACAAAAGAACATAGTGTGTCTTGACGGAGAACTCGATGCAATTTGGAAATGACTCGAATGATGATGGATCACATCCCTTCCTATAAAGTTCTTAAAGATTTGCACAATTGACTAATGTTACACTAAAAAAAAGTGTCGAAGCTAAGAAAGGACACCATATTCAGTTATGGATAGAAATAGTTTCTAGCGCCTTTTCAAGTATATGTCTAGGGCTCTTAGCTCAGTGAGAGTTCATTAACTCAGTGGGAGCTAAGTGGCTCAATAAGGGCTAAGGTAGCTCGAGAAGGAGCTAACTATTTGTTTCACAACGAACTTTTACCCAAAGACAATATACATGTCTCTTTGTAAGTATTCAAGTGAGACTACGGGCATTACCTCCACAAACTAATTGAGAACATAGTATTTGTTGCTCAAAAATGGTGTCTTTCTGGAAAGTAACGCCTTTCTAAAATGACAAGTGGGAGAAAAATCGAACGCAACGAAGTTCGAGAGGACGAGCAATTGTGTCAACCTGATAAAATTGACAATCAAAATGCTTTAGAAGTAGCTGATAAGATTGGTCAAAATCCAATAGACAATGTAAATGCTCAACCTATTACCCCGTTTAGGTATAGAATTCACCAAAGGCTTGGATTGAATCCTATAAATAAACCTAAGACTTATAAGCATAACATTCACCATTGGATGGTGAGGGAATAGTGTCTTGTAAATTAGCTACGACAAATCCAAATTTCAAATAATGGTTAGAGGCCATAAAATCCGAAATAGATTCCATGTTTGTAAATCATGTTTGGAACTTGATTCATTTGCGTGAAGGGTGACAGACCCATCAATCGCAAATAAGTTTTCAAGGAGAAAACTGACAAATATGGAAATGCATAAGCATACAAAGCTAGATTGGTTGAAAAGGATACAATTAATTCACGGCGTTGATTTTAATAAAAACCTATTCACCAATCGGAACGCTAAGTTTTTTCGTGATTGTTCTAGCAAAATTGCGCATATGAAATATGGCAAAATACGAAACCGCCTTCCTAAAATTGGATTTTGGAAGAGACTATGGAAATAGTCTAAGGGTTTGTAATTCTAAATATATGCTAGTTTTGAAAGCAAGCTCAAGAAATCCATTGTGGGATTAAATGAAGCAGTGCATGTAGGAATTGGAACATGCATTCTCATAAAGTCAATAAAAGGTTTGGCTAATGGAGAATCATAGAAATTCTTATAAACAAGACGTTTAGTGGGAACAAGGGTCAATCTTGTATGGTCCACCAAGAAGTTTGTGAACTTTATTGTGAAATGACTTTCAAATACTAAATGCTTAGGTTTGAAAGGATTTTTGACAATGGACCAAACAAAAGGCGACACTTAGTACATAGTGGGAATTAAGATCTATTGGATAGACTTAATGAAATGTTTAAATGAGTAGAGGAATTTACCTTGTTAAACATGAAGGACTTGAAAAGGCTTTCGACCCATATGTATAAAACTAAGTAAATGTTTGAACTAAGTAAAAGCTGGGCAAATACGAAGTCAAACAAGAAAGGCTCTGGTAGAGACTTTCAACCGTATCACATAGCAAACAGTTTAGCAAGACTCAGTGAAACTGGATGAGCTAAAAGGCCACATGAATGGAACATATTGGGAATAATTCTGAGATTTAAACCATCATGTATTCTGTGATATGGAGTCGTCACTCAACTTACATGCTTAGAGCATGAGAAGCATAAAATACCAATCTAAATCTAAGTGATGAATCGTTAGATTATGGTCAAGAAAAACTAAAGTACTTTGATAAGTAAAAGAGGATAAGTTCTTGACGCATAGAAACAGTTGTAATTTGAGAATTGATGTTGCAAGCACATCCTTAGCAAGGATTAGATCCTTAATAAGGAAGTCGTTTATAAGCACGAGCTAGAATGCATCGTGGCTTGAGAATGGTAACATGGACGTGGATCCATGTATAATATGCAGAAATTTAAGGTAAATTTCCATAATCACAAGTGATTAGGGTCTCCCAAATCATTGTGAGTCATTTGGAATAAAATCCGAGCAAAGCAACATCAGAAGGTTTACTAAAATATATGTTGAGAATATTATTGCCTAGAAGGCAATAATATAAAAGTCTTCAATGGAAAGTTCGTTGTCGAACGTTGATTGTAGGTTGTCATGTTGAAAGATCTCAAATCATGAAAATGAGTGGGAGCCATCACATGGACAATAAATCCTAAATCACATATAATCCATAACACTCTCAGATTCTATCATCTTATTATGAAAGTGTTCATTAATGAAGATGTTGAGATTCGCAAAGTAAATTGTAACTAAACCCATGCAAAAGGTGAACAACAACATTCACTATTGCATGAAAGAAATCAAGCATATTAAATATGGGTGTGATTTCGATAAATGTTCAATGAAGAGTATTACTCTTGAAACATTTGAAGAAAACCATTTATCATAAGATGAAACGTTTAAGAGTTTCCTGGTGGAATTAAAATTTTACTAATAAAATTCCACAAACTATTTAATTGTGGTTTAGAATCAAATAATGAGTCCATTCGATTTCTAAGAATATTCAAAATAGGGTATCAAGACCATGTCTTGGATAAAGAAACACCTGTTAAGTGAACATTGAATATTAAAATAAAAAAAATCCCTAATCGAGGTCATTTAACTGATGGACGATTAATCACCACCAGAGATTAGTGTGTAGTATGATTTACAGCACCGTTTCTTATGCTGCAATGACATAGTAGTCATAAATCATTTGCACAGGTGGTAGTTTGGAACTACACCGGATCAACCTATGAGAGTACTTTAAGAGATTCAAAATTTCCATAAGTACATTTCTCATTATAACTATCGGAACCTCTTTCCTCGACCATGAGTATCGTGAAGTTCTCTTGTTTGAGTACTAGTCGTTTTGATGTTGTCAAACGTCCGCCGTAATTGGGGATTATAACGGCAACACTCAAGCGACTAGGTCCTTTTAGTAAGGGAATCTTACGGTACAAGACTGGGAATGTCCCCCTATTAACAGTAGGGAATGTGTCTTTGTTGTTTACAAGGCCGCTCGAAGAGCGAGACTGTGAAAATGCATGGCCGTGCTCAGATGGATTTTAGAAATCCTCTGCTTATTGACAGTCGAACTCGGAGATCGAGAAACACTTTTGAACGTAATAAGGATGACGATGAATCTTACCTTATAGTTCACGAAGAGACATTAAGCGACACAAGAAATGGGCTATACACTGTATGCACACTTGTCCGGAAGGACAAGTGGGAGATTGAAAGGAATGGTGTCCTTCCAACAAGTGTATTATTCCGATAAAGGGTTCAGAATTATTGAAAAGCTAATTCTTCAGCAAGGTTAAGTGATCGGAATGTCTAGGTGGAGGCCGCTTCCGATCAGTATTATTAATGTACAATTAATATTACAGCTTAATCTTGACTGAACCCTTCGGGTCGAACCCAATCGAACAACCGATCCGAGACGACAAATCATTCCGAAGGATTTGATGAGTTGTCGGAGTTTTACGAACAAAGACGTCGGATATCGAGCTTAGAGCATCGAGATTGAGCGTCGCAAGTCGAGTCGAATTTGGAATTTGACGAGACGGAAAAAATCAACAAGCAACAAATTCGAGCATAGCCGTAGCATCACATTGGCCTAGCCAAGTGGACGTTAGGCTAGCTCGAGCTAGCATGCACTATGTGTGCTAGGCGCACCGTGCATGCTAGGCGCATCTTGCATGCTAGGCACACAGCACACCATCGCAAAGCTGGGAGCTTGCGTGTGTATGTGCATCGCTAGCTCTAGGCCCACAGCACACCATCGCAAAGTTGGGAGCTTGCGTGTGTGTGTGCATCGCTAGCTCTAGGCGCACAGCACACCATCGCAAAGCTGGGAGCTTGCGTGTGTGTGTGCATCGCTAGCTCTAGGCGCATGGCAGCACCATCGCAGCACCATACGTGCTTACGTGCGTGCTTACGTGCGTGCATACGCATAGCACAGCACTATCGCATGGCTAGGCCAGTGCGTGTGTGCGTGTGCGTGCGTGCCATCGCAGCAGCATCACGCCGTGCTTTCTTGCTTGTGTGCGTGCCTTCGCATGGCAGCAGCAAGCAGCAAGCAGCGAGCAGTAGCTAGGAGCCTCGCACAAGCAGCAGACAGCCAGCAGCGAGGGCCTCGCCCAGCGCTCAGCAGCCAGCATCATGCGTGGCTCGCTAGCAGCACGCATGTGCTAGATGTGCTGGCTAGTGCGCGTGATGCGTGCTAGCTGTGCATGCTGGCCAGCTAGGCTGGCAGCCAGCTCCTCCCTTTGCTTGGTGGCGGTTTGTGAGAGGTAAGGACCAATGCTTGGAGTAAAGCCTTGGGGAGCAAGGCACTGGTCCCCCTCCATTGGTGGTTCTCACCTCACCTCTCCTCACCATGTGACACTTGTTTATTATATATTCCTTGTCATTTTATGATTGAAATGAAAATTCTCCCACATTGGTGAGAGAATGGAAAATCAAGTAGCATTCCCTTATAGATACCCAAGTCTTGGGCATATGGGAACTTACTTGAGTATAACTCAATGAGGCATCTCCCATTAGGTGAGAAAACCTCTAAGTTCGTAAAACTCCAGTTTTTATTTGGTCGGGTCCCGACTAACCTTCTGGACTTGGACCGTTCGGGTCGAGTTCGTGGGTACGAGCCGTTGGAGGCGGTCACGATTATGACGCTTGAGCTTTCGATGTAAGAGCTCGATTTGCGAGCGAAGCACGCGTCGAGGGTAAGAATGTATTTTCTCCTTCTCTCTTTATGTTGTTAATTATGTGATCAAGTATTTAGTAGCTTTAATTAGTGAGCGGGTCTTGGGTGGGTTTCCCTTCCACGTAGCGTTGAACGCTACGAAATCCAACAAAAGGCCAGATGAACTCCGTCCCCAGCCGGCTGGTGAACACATGGACATCATCTTAGATGACTCTCGTCCTGATCGGACTGTTAAGGTTAGGACGACTGCTTTTGCTGAGCTCAGTGCAGACTTTCACCACTTGTTGAAGGAATTCAAAGACATCTTTGCCATTGAAGTGTACAAGATGCCAGGCATCAGCCCGGATCTAGCCCTCCACAAACTTGCTGTCGATCCTAAAAAGAAGCCGGTAAGGCAAAATAAAAGGAACCATGGTGAAGAAAGAAGTTAAGCGGCAGTCGCTGAGGTGAAAAAATTTTTTAGATCCTGGGTTCATTCGGCAATGCTACTTCCCTGATTGGGTTGCCAATGTTGTCCTAGTAAAGAAGCCGAATGAAATCTGGCGCATGTGTGTAGACTACACAGACTTGAACAAGGCTTGTCCAAAGGTTAGCTATCTTCTCCCAAAGATCAATAGTCTGGTCGATTCTACAGCCGGCCATGCCTTGATGAGCTTCATGGACGCCTATTCAGGCTTTCACCAGATACCCTTGTGGAAGAAAGATCAAGAAAACACGACATTCGTCACTGATCAGGGGTTATTCTACTATACTGTGATGTCGTCTGGTTTGAAGAACGCGCCTACTATCTTCCAGAGAATGATTAATAAAGTCTTCATTAATCAAATAGGAAGGAATATGGAGGCATATATTGATGATATGATTGTTAAATCCAAACTCCAAACGGACCATAATACAGATCTCCGAGAAACATTCTCCACACTCAGGCGGCACCAGGTCATGCTAAATCCCAAGATATGTGTTTTTGGTGTTGAGTCTGGGAAGTTCCTCGGATTTCTTATTGATCAGAGGGGGATAGAGGCCAATCTAGAGAAAATAGAGGCGGTCATAGACATGCAGTCACCCCGAACTGTAAAGGAAGTTCAAAAATTAACAGGTTGTCTGGCGGCATTAGGGAGATTCCTCAGTCATTTAGGCGACAAGTGCCTCTATTTCTTCCAAGAAATCAAGAAGAAGACTATGTTTTAATGGGGGACGAACGCAAAGGCGGCCTTCCAAAATTTGAAGGAACACTTGCATTCTTTGCCAAGGCTCGTCAGCCCTCTGTCAAAGGAAGTGTTATACATGTACTTGGCCGTCTCTGATCATGCTCTCAGTGTCGTTCTTCTTGCTGAAAGAGACGGTTGTCAGCTCCCCGTCTATTTCATCAGCCATGTCCTGAAGAATGATGAGTTACGGTACCCCATAGTTGAAAATTTGGCTTAGCCTTCTTCATGGCAGTTAAGAAGCTGAAGCCTTACTTATTGGCACATCCAGTTGTGGTCTACACTGAACAACCAATCAAGCGGCCACTGACAACCATGGAATCATCCGGCCGAATGATTAAATGGGCAATTGAAATGCAAAGCCTATAAATTACTTTTGAGCCAAGGAAAGCAGTGAAGGGGCAGGAACTTGTCAACTTCATTGTTAAAATCACTAGGCCGGATAATCCAGGAAATCCGGACCAAGTCTAGAAGGTATATGTGGACGGGAGCTCCGCAATGAACGGCTGTGGTGCAGGCGTCATATGTCAGTCTGCTGAGGGAGACAAGTATGAGTATGCACTACGTATCAAGTTCTAAGCCTCAAACAATGAGGCAGAATATGAAGCCCTACTAGCCGGCATCCGCATGTACAAGGTGGCCGGGGCAAAGAAAGTGGACGCCTATTCTGATTCACAACTGATTGTTAGCCAATATCAAGGTGACTATGAAGCCACACATCCGGCTATGATAAAGTATCTACAAGCGGTAAAAGAAGAGGTCGGGACACTTGAAGAATTCCGCCTAAGTTAAGTGCCTAGGTCTGAGAATAACCAGGCGGATGCCCTCTCCAAATTGGGTCATCCGCCTTATGTGACACACCAAGGTCTGTTTTCTGGGAGGTGATGGAAAATAGGAGCATTGAGGAGGAACCTATTGGAGTCCTTGATCGAAGCTCAACCTAGATGGATGGCATCCGGGCATACATAATAGACGGCACCCTGCCGGACACTTACCCAGAGATGATTGTAATGAAAAAGCGTACGTCTAACTTTGATATTCATAAAGGGGAACTTTTCAAAAGAGGCTATCTACAACCTCATTTGAAGTGTGTTACCCCAGAAAAGGGCCAAGAGGTTCTCGAAGACTTGCATTCAGGGTTCTGCGCCTCCCACATAGGCGGTAGGACCCTAGAAAAGAGAGCCAAGCGGCAAGGCTACTTCTGGCCTACCCTAGAAGCAGACACCATGGAGATGGTGAAAAACTGTGACAAGCGCCAAAGGTTTGGCAAGCTCATCCATCGTCCGACCACTAACCTGAAGGCTATCCATAGCCCAATACCATTTGTCAGATGGGGCATGGACATTCTGGGTCCTTATACGCCTGCTACAAGCGGACAGAGGTATATTTTGGTAGCAGTCGACTACTTTACCAAGTGGGTAGAAGCGGAGGCAGTCAAAGGCATTAAAACCAAAGATGTCATCTCCTTCATTTAGAGAAATGTCATCACTCGGTATGGGATGCCCATGTCTATGGTCTTTGACAATGGACCTCAATTTGAGACGCCAGCTCTCAAGAACTGGTTGGGAGACCAAGGGATCTCTCATTGTTTTGCATCAGTCGGCCGCCCCCAAGTAAACGGCTAGGTTGAAGCATTCAACAAGTTAATCTCTGATGGCATTAAAAAGAAAATTGAAAGAGCCGGCGGCCTATGGGCTGACGAGCTACCGCATGTTCTGTGGGCCATTAGGACGACTGAAAAAGGGGCGACTGGTGAAACTCTATTTCTCATGGTTTATGGGGAAGAGGCTGTTCTACCTACTGAGCACTATGAGCCGACTCTTCGAGTCATGCTTTATGACGAAGAGGCCAACTGGGAAGCCATGCGGCTAGCATTAGATTTCTTCTAGAACGCAGGGGCAATGCAGCCTTGCGCCATGAGATCTATCGTCTAAGAATTACGAGAGCTTACAATAAAAGAGTGCACAAGCGGCCCCTGAAAGTAGGGGACTTTGTGTTACGAAAGATAGAAGCAGTTGGTAAGGCCAACGAGCAGGGAAAGCTAACTCCTAATTGGGATGGCCCCTACCGAATCTATGAAGAAGTTAGAGGTGGCACCTACCGCCTGGAAACACCAGACGGCAAGCAGCTAGCCAGAACTTGGAATGTAGACAACTTAAAAAAGTACTACTTCTGAGATTTGTAAATTATTTGTAAACATATCAATAAATTTTGCAATTTATTTCAATTATTGTGCAAGTCTCCTCAGTGGGGCAAGCCGCCTGTGCAAAACACAACCGACCTTATTTCTTTTAAATACTTGAGTAAAAACGCTAAGTCTAAATAACTTAACAATCTGTTCTTTTTTTAACAATCTAATGAGGCCACAGGCCGGATGAACGTCCTAAGGCCCATGGCCGGATGATCTTTTTAAAATTAAATTAATACGTATGTCCTAAGAAAAGAGCAGGCATGCGGCGACATCCATTCGAGTGAATTCGTCGCAGAGAGCATCTCCCATTTGGATGGCACATTTCTCTATAAACCAAAAACAAACGGCCCTACCGAGTGTTTCTTAACTAAACCTCGTAGTCGTTTAGCCTAAGAAAAAGATAAATGTACCGCTATACTGTAAACACGCGGTAGACAGTTAAAATCTAAGTCAGAAACCGCCTGTTATTGCTTGGGACAATACAGTGGGCATAATTTGAGTAAATAGCCAAGCAAAACTTGGCGAATAAAGAGGTACCATGCGGCCAAAGCCGCCTGTTTCTTCTACTCACTCAAACCAAAGTGACAGAGATTGATTAACCCCAAAGGTTAACTCATAGGCACTCCGGCAAACTTGAGATGGATCCTAAATGGTGCGAACCAAGCCGCCTGTTTTTTGGCAAACAGACGGTATTCGACCACTATTTCTCTAAGTTTCAAGCACAACATACGGCCACAGCCGACTATTTCTTCTGATTACTCAAGTGCACGTGACGGAGATTGATTAACCTAAAAAAGTTAACTCATAGTCACTCAACAATCTACAATTGGAATCTAAAAGTTACGAATGAGACCGCCTATTTGTTGGTAAACAGCCGGCATTCGGCCACTTTTCCTATTATACTGACTGAAAACATCCAAATTGGCGCCTATTTTGTACAAGCACCAAGCAGAAAGACTATTTACAATCAAAAAAATAAACTAAGTACAAAACTTAGTGACAAAACCAAGGTTCGTCAAAGAACTATTTTGAGGACGAGAGCCGGATAATGCTGAGTGTTCGCCTGTCGAATAGCCATTTGTTGCCTGGTTTGGGGGAATCACCATAGTGATTGATTGACTTAAAACTCAGTCATGCTAAAAAAGTATCAAAAATTTCCAAGTAAATCCATCAACCTTAGAAAACCAGGCGTACAGCCGACTAGGGGCAAGAACAGTCGGTATACGAATATAATCGGCACTTGAAAACATATAAAAAGGCAAGCTACATACACTTAGCAAAAAGTGAAAAGCGAAAATTCAAAAACTTCAACAATGGAAGAATACCGGCAAAAACAGCCTGATGATTCATATAAACAGTCAGCCAGGTGACCGACTAGAAATGTTAATATTTGAAATTGTCAATAAACCCCGACCCCTTGGTCGGGTAAAGATACAAAACAAGCGGCATACAGGCCGAAGAAAGTTGACATAAAAAATTGGAATTCAAGCAGTTGGAGGAGGACCTTCAGTGTCGGCAGTTGTTTGATTTTGATCATCAACCAACGGTTGTTCTTTATCGGCATTCGCCTCCTCCTGCGGCGGCTCCTCATTAGCATCCGCCTCCTTCTTGTCATCCTCTTCCTGGTCTGACTCCCCGGAAGTGGAGTCAGACGCCTCATCGTCCGCCTCCTCCTCGCCGCCTGCCTGCCCCATGATCTTCTTGTTGTTTTGATCAGTACAGACGGCGAATTGGATCCCCCATTTATCATCGCCGGTATTAGGGAAGAGGGTCGCCCAAGTCATCTTCATAATGGCGCTGCAGTCCTCCATCATGTCCTAGACAAGAGTCATCTTCTCCTCGCTAGCTTTCTCATTAAGTTTCCGGGTGAGGTCAGCCTCTTGATTTTGCAGGCGGCCCTTGAGCTTGTTCACCCGGGCACAGAGTCCCTCGGCCTCCTTGTTTGCGTCCTTTAGAGGCGCCATCTTTTTAGGTCCTTTACAGACTTCTCCAGCTCCAAGAACTTCTTCCTAGTCGCCTCTAAGTCCTTCTTGACCTACAAAGTGGCGAACGCCAGGTAATTGATAAGCGTGTCGCATACCTAACAAAAATAAACCTAACGAGACTACTACTATGTAGACGGGAAAGTAAGGATCGAATCCCAAGAGCCTAAGGTTCACCTAATTAAATAGACTCAAATAATCACTAAGCAAGTAACAAATCAATGGGGAATAATACTAAGAACTAATATATAAAGGACTCAATTAATCTAAAGAATGTGATGAATCAATATACTAAAGCATCCAAGATCAAGCATTACCACGAATATAATTAATGCATAAACAATTCTACCCCCAATAACAATATAATCGACAAGAGGAAAAGCATTCCCTAATCAATACCAAAGGTCTCTTCCGAGTTATCAATGGCTTCCCAAATCAACTATCAAGCATATTTCCATGGAATCAAGCAAATATGGGACATTAAATACAATACTTAACTTCCTAATCATTCAATCATCTACTTCCGTGATGACCTTCAAACCCTTTATTGAAATACCCAAATCCCGATTATTTTAAACTTCCGTTGCAATAAGAACAAAGGGATGATAACAATACCAATTATTCCTAATCTAGTATAGGCATAACAAAATCAATCAAGCATGTCAATTGGAAAATATTATTGGAGAATTTAAAGATTAAATCTAAGCATTATTCATATCCGGGCTTTGCAAGATCCCGGTTTATATATCTACTCACACATAATAGCAAAACCAATAACAAGATTTAATAGAGAAAACATAATCAATAAACAATAATAAATGAAAGAGAAGTAAGATAGATGAATACCAAATTGCTTCAATTGAAAGAACTTGAATTGTTGATGAATAATATCAAACTAAAAGAGGAATTAAAATGCTTAAAGAAAGTAAAACTAGGGTTCTTAGAGAAAACTAAAACTAAAAGATAAATTGAAGTGTTTTCTAATTGTGATTACAAAGGGTATCTATACCCTCAAGAAGATAGAAATTCAAAATTAAATAAACCGGATTCTGCAAAGCAGTGGCCGGTCCAACCAGGCGAGAAGTGCCCGATCGGGAGACTAGAATACGGCCCAATTCTTCTTCGTAAATCTTCTTCCACCACGTGCCCGGTCCCACCGGGCAAACCATGCCCGGTCGGGCGCACAAGATACATCAAATTAACTGTTGCCTTCTCTTTTTCAATGCTAATCTTCTACTCTTCAGTGCCTGGTCCAACCGGGCGATACATGCCCAACCGGACACATGGCGTCTGCAGCATATAGTTCGTATCTAGCTCGCTCTTCCTTGCTCTTTCAGACTGGGCAAGCTAGGGTCAACAGGGCATGGGGGAAATCTTCTTCTTCACTCACTAACATCTTCCATAAACATCCAAAACACGCCCGATTCATCCATCAAGCTCCATATTCCTAGGAAACTCAATAAAAATACATCGAACATAATAGAGAAGAGATTGTTAGAGAGAATTGGCTCTAAAGAGCCTAAAACCATGCAAATATACGTTGTAAAACCGGGATAAAACATGGTAGAAAACTCATACACCAAATTCCCCCAAGCTAACCTCTTGCTTGTCCTTAAGCAAGACAATCAAGAATAACAAACAAACGAGTAAACATACTTCACCCCATAATGCAATTGAAAACAAAGGACTCAAAATCAAAATCAAACAAGCATGCATCGTAGCCAACCAATCAAATCACTCAAACCATCAATCAACCTAAATAGTCGTCAAGCGAAACCAACCATGTACAACTCAAGAATCGATGACTAGAATATCTCGCCTTGGTGGTCACTCAACACATTATTTATGTGGCAAGCTAAAAATGAGCTCGATCTCTCACCATCCCCACCAATAATGCAAACCTCCCGTCTCACAACACTCGCGTGTTTATAGGGTTATATTATCGCTTAACCTAGTCAAATGTCGACTCGAAATTTGACATATACTCCAGCATTTTGACAAAAGACTCGTTTCACATGAACACAATACCATGCACGAAGATCGGAAGGACTTTATTCAACCTTGTAATGTAGGCCGGGTAAAAGTGGGTAGGAAATAAATTTGGGAAATGTGGGCTATTATAGTCTAACCGGGGAGCTATCAAATGCAATCAATAAACATCTCGATTCATCATTTTCATTAACATGAGAACATACCCAAATTATTTAAAAAACATCCACCATTACTATTTACATATTTTCAACTTCAAACTCTTTTCTTTTTCTCATGTCAACCAATTATTTCTTTCGTTTCTTTTTCCAGAACTAACATTCCTTCTTTTGTATCGATTTTTTCTTTGTTCTTCTTTTTTTTTCTTTTCTTTCTCTTTTTTTCTCTTTTTTTTTCAAGTTATAAACCTCCATACTTATGATTCCTTCTTCTCTTTTTCTTTTTCTTTTTCTTTCTTACAATTCCACACTCAACGTCAACTCATAACAAAATTACACAAAACACCACGCAATGAAGTTCCCCAAGCTAGACTTGGGAAAAGTAACCAATTCAAGGCCAAGGGTTAAATTTGTAAGTTACACGAAAAATATGGACAAGCTACAACATGGGTGAGCAAGAAGGGAACAAACGTTCGAAATTCATCTGGAGGTCTCCTAATGAACATGGCCTTCGTCATTCTCATCGTGCACATGCAATGTATCATAACACATTACGAAAAGTCTACAGTCAAAACTAAGATCAATATCACACAAGGAACTAAACACACATGAATGAATAAATAAGGCTTTAGCCTCACGGTTAACACAGTCAAGCTCCAAATTCATACATGGTTGACAATATTGACTCCTAATAGGGATCAAACAATTCGAGGTCAAATCATGATCTTTTAATCCGCAATGCAAGCCTTTCAATTGATATTGAATCAAGAACCTTTTTGGCATTAAGGATAGGGGCACAAGGAAGTGGTTCATTGGCCATTCATTATCATGATTCATGTATTTTTTTCATTTTTCATTTTTTTCATTTTTTGTTTAAATTATTTTTTATACTACCAAAGAAAATAAAAGAAAACAAACCAAAGCAAAAGTACTAAGAGAACGTACCGAAGAAAATATACATATGCACAAACTTCCCCCAAGCTACACTCGGCAATGGCCTCATTGCAACATGTGGGAAGTGAGAAAGCACTCATGAGTCCTCACTCGAACTCATCATCACCACCATCATCATCGTCATCACCATCATCATCATCACCGGCCGCCCTACTACTAACTACAATATCACCTATCGGGAAAGGTGTACCACGAGCGATGGGAAGCATCTCTTGGGATATGACCTTTCCTACAAAAGAAATCGTAAACGGGGTACATAGACTGACGGAGATCGGTCTCTAGTGTCTGGAGACGAGAGTATAGGCCTTGCTGGCCTAACTGAATCTCCTGTATACCGGCCATGATGGTCGCATGATTAGAAGAGACAGGTGGAGTAGTGGAAGAGGAGGAGGGTCCAGCAGGCTCTCGCTTATGGTAAGTCCTCGTGGGGGCAACTGGTGGAGGTGGACCGCTAGGAGTGTCTAAAAGGTAGGAGGGCTGGTGAGGGTGAATCTTAGTGAGCTCAGGAGCAGGTAAGGAGATAGAGCGCCTAGTGCTCTTGTCAAGGAGCCAACTATAGCTACCATAATCCACCGACAACCAACCGGTGGTAGTGAGGTAGTGCTGGTCCAAAGTGATAGGACCCGGCACAGGTGTGCATTGGGCTTCATCAAAGCCCTCCTTGACCGCTAAATGAGTCCCGAAACCGTTAGTGCGATCTCCATTGGGTTTGATGGTGGTGAAGTTAGCCCCTTGCTTCCTAAGATGAAGAGCAAATAGGTGGGCTATGTTCATACGAAATCCCTCGTCATCATCCCCGTACCTCAAGTAGCTACCCAAAATTGCTACTTCATATGCCCTAACGTTGTTAGGTTCTATTCTCCCAAATATAGTCCACCCCGAGGAACGAGTCCATAGCCTAAGGATGGGTTGGTGTATCTTGTGGACTCAGGCATTTTACATAGATTCTATGTTTTCCCCCGTCAAAGCTAACCACATTTCCCCCAAGGTAAAGTTATCCGGTTGCATAATTAGTCCTGTAGAAGGGAGGCCAAATTTTCTTGCAAAACCGTCTAAGGTAAGGCGGTGGGAATTGTTCATCACCTTATAAACTACATGTGTAACTAATCCATCCCTCCCCTTGACAACATCAAATGAGCTCAAAAATTCAAGAGTTATATCTTCAAATGTATAGTGAATCATGTTAAATAATTGAGTCATACCAAGTTTAGCAAACAATGTTCTACATTCACCATCAATCCCTAGTTTGGCAAGAAGAGAACGATCAGTAAAGTGAGTAGGGATTACCTTCCGATGTTAAAGCTCAAGTAAGCGCATATTTTAGTTCGGGAACTTGGCCACGAACCTAATGTTGGGGTAGGCGGGGATGCTCTCCAAGTCGAGTTGGGGTTGTTGAGGTGCTCCTCTCGTCCTCTTCCTTGAAGCCATGGATGCCCTTGAAACTTTCTTTCTCTAGACTAGAAAATTGGGAATTTGGTGAAGAGGATATGTCGAGGTAAGGAAGGTAGTTATGGGGGTTGAGAATTGAAAAGAGAAGATGAGGGATGAAGAAATTAAAGAACCTGGGTGAGATTTGTGGAGATTAGAGGAGATGATGGAGGTTAGGGTTTAAGAAATTGGGGATTTTTAGAGAGAGACTGTGTGACAAATTTGGGAGTGTGAATGGGAAATAAGGAGGAAGAAGAAGTGGGTTTCGGTTTTTTTTTCTTTAAAAAAAATGCTGACACTGTTTTTTCCTTCGCGCCCGATCGGGCATCACCAGCCCGGTCTGATCGGGCGGAGAAGAGAAGATCTATTGCTTTACGTTTCTGATTTCTGGTTTGGCTGCTAACTTTCGAGCCCGATCGGGCGGAGAAGTGTTCCTTCTTTTTTTTTTTTACCAAATTAGCAGAAGGAAGAAATTGATATGGCTCCCTCGCGCCCGATCGGGCAATGCATGCCCGGTCTGATCGGGCAATAAGGGGGGCTGCAGCGTCATTTCTTCCTCCCTAATCTACTCTCGTGCCCGATCGGTCAGCCTTCGCCCGATGCGACCGGGAGGTGGGGGTCTTGGTGAAGGATAATTAGGTCGTTGGACTAACTACCCTCAACAAAACAATATTTATAAACCTACACCTACACTAAACAAGTTTAGTGGTAAGTAGAGGGTCGAACCACGGAGACGACATAAACACTATCAACACCACCACCAATTAAGCTAGGTCAAAGAGATAGGATGGATAGAACAATAAACAAAATGAGATTAATATTAAGTTAAACTAACACCAAGGGAGAGGGTCAAACATGACAATGATCTTCAATAAAGTTAGGCAACGGAAATGAGTTTACATGCAAACCAAATATCTCATATAAGGCAATACCAACAATACCATCTAACCACCTATCGGGGTCAAAGGCTTTCCCAACTTAACACATGCTCATACTATCGTCATAAGCTGTGAAAGTTAAGGTTTTTGCATAGAATCGATCACCTAATGGATATCCCTAAGTTACACTATCGTCATAACTTAGTTCAATCCACCCAATTACAACACATGATTGGCCATTCACATGGAGTAATTAGTAAAACATGGTTACAAGGTATATTTAATCACATATAACCAACATTTATCTAGCCTAATACATTCAAGATTCACCACATGCTATCACCAATTCCTTAGTAAAGGGAATTACTCACTAATCATGAACAACTAACACAAAACCCAACAAGAAGAACAAAGAGAAGCAATTAAACTAAACAACTACTCTAATCAAGCAAGAAATTAAGAAAGAACAATAAATGAGATAGAGTTTAGAATGCTCATTGAAGTATTGAAAAGGAATCCAAAACAATGTCACTTTGCATCTTCATCTTCTTCAATCCACCATTGAAGCTCTTCACTTTCTCTCTCTAAAATACCCTAAATTACTCTTAATCTACATTGCAAAGTATAAAAACAAAGATTAAAACTAAATCTAAGCCTAATTTATGTGAAGATTGATGGAGAGATGTTAGGGTTTAACCCCTCAAAGAGGAGAGAGAAAACCCCAAAGAAACCCACCATCAAAACTTGTAAAAAGAGGAGAGGAAGAAGCGTTTAAAAGACCCGTAGCTGCTCGTGCGCGCCCGCGATATTTTCCTGCGCGCCCGCGCACTGGGATTGGCCTGACAGCGACATTCAGTTTCAAACGGCCATAACTTCTGTTCTAGGAGTCTTCTATGGGCGTGCAATCTACCGTTGGAAAGCTCTTTAAGTCTAGTTTCCAATGCAACTTGAATCATCTCAATCCAATTTGTAGATAAAAAGTTATGGCTAAAAGAGTGAACAAAGGTTAGTTTCGGAGTTCAGGCCCTTGAGCGCCCGCGCCTATCTTAGGAGCGCCCGCGCCTATCTTAGGCGCGCCCGCGCCTAAGCCGCGCCCAAATCGCGCCTACATTCTGCCTCCTTCAATATTTTCAACCCCAATGTTAGGCACGCCCGCGCTTGGTTTGGCGCGCCCGCGCCATTCTGAAAGCACGACCCGCGCTGTCCGTATGGCCTTGCTTGCTTGCTCCTTAACTTCCTTTGTAGCTCTTCAAATGAACTCCAATTCTCCAAGCTCTTCATTCTATTAAAATCAACTCCAAAAGCCTACAAAACATGAGGAAAAGCACAAAAACATAATAAAGGGAGAAACGGAGCAAAAGGGGTACAAACAAGGGACAAACGTAGAAAAATACCGCAATTAGAGGATCTAAATAGTGGCATAAATGCCACTTATCAAATTCCCCCACACTTGCCTCTTGCTTGTCCTCAAGCAAGAACAAAAGCAGAAACAAAAAGAAAGAAAAAGGATCTAATAACACTAAAAGGAGAGGGGTGAAAAAGAATATACACTAACTCACTTTCGTAGGAATCACGGTTGTTTTTAGCGTAAACAACAAGCCATTTAAACCTCAAAGTCGCCTTTGAGGACGAGTGTGCTCTCGTAAGGGTTTCCAAAGAGTTTAACCCATAACTCTATACATAAAGCAACACAAACAAGGCAATGCATAGACAAATAAAATAAACACAAAAACAAGACGTTCTTGGTGGACTTTTTGGAACGAAACAAGCACCAATGAATGCACAACTTTCTAAACAAATAAGGGTATGCACGTTCCAAGATGTTTAGGGTTGAAAGAAACATAGACTAAGCTAAGCATAGAGAACTAAGAGCCGTACAATTCACCTTTCATCCCAAACTAGCTAGCCGCGTTCTCTCCACTAGCTTCAAGTCAACCATTAGGTGGGCTTCTCATAGTTCCTCGAAGGAACCGGAAAAAGATAAAGAAATGAAAACGATGAGAAGGTTATCCCGACGTCTTGGCTATGCACTCTCTCTCTATAAGCTTGACAACTATCTTCCTCCATCGATAAAGACTAAACTCTATAGGGTCTAAAGGTCTTTTATTGGTTGTAAGGGTATGCTTGGGGTGTAAGGTGGGAAAATTTTTTAAAAATTTAAAAAAAAATGGTGGTATTCCCCCACACTTATTCAATAAACACACACTAACAAGACTAAGAAACAGGACTCCCCCACACTTGAACGGAGCATTGTCCTCAATGCTCAAACACGAGGGATATGAAGTTTTTTTTTTTTTTTTTTTTTTTTTTTTTTTTTTTTTGGTCCTTACCTTATTTGAGTAAGGACGGCTTTTCATAAGCATTTTCTCTTATTTCACTGAATAGAAACACAGTTTACTCACTTGCTTGACCAAAGAACTACAACTTTCTCATTTGCGTTCAAAATCAACACAAAACAATTCTCAAACCAACATGCTTCACATAAACAAAAGGTTTAGGGGAACAAAAGGTCATTCGGTTTGTAATGTGGCTCAAAATCAAGAAAGGGAAATAGGCTCAAAGGGTTAGAAAGAGGGGCAAATTTAAAAGAAAACCAATTTTGTAACAAAACAAAAAGAAGGATAAGAAAATGAAAAATGCCTATTTCCTCCCTTAAAGGGTTCGGTCACGATCTCGGGTAGATAGAAGTCAAACTCTGGATTGAAAAATTCATAACCAAGGATCCAAATATGCCACTCAACAAAGTTGATGAAGGCTAGAACAAATAAACCTCACACGGGATTTGTATAGCAATTACCGACCTAAGGGTTCATATCCACCATGGAGAGCGACACCGTCTTACCACAACCATGGATTAAGGCTACAAGTATCCCAAAGTTCTTAAAACCGCTACCTTAGCATTAAAATATGTTTAACTCAACCCAAAACACTCTCAAACCGTGCATACCATTACCAATTAGGAAGGAAAACATTCAAGGACACAAGTTCAAAGTAGTAAGACCAAAACAAGAACGGATCAAAACACATATGCAAACTTGCCTTGTTTTCAAAGGAAAATACGCTATACAAACAAATATTCACAAAACGAGAACAACTTGAGAATGTATATACAAATTGCGCTAGAAGAGAGCATGATCAATGACAAAGCCATGCATACCAAAAGTCAAGTCAATAAGGCACTCATGGCCATCCAAATATAGAATAACCAAAGTCAAAAATAAACCTTGGTATGTATGGGGGGTAAATCAAGCAATCAAGAGACCAAGAAAGGGAAGAAGGAAACAACAAAACCACAAACATTTATCTTTCAAACCATATGAAAATAAAAGGGTAAAGCAACAAAAGAGAGGATATGGAAAGAGTGAACCAAAATGTTAGGTGGGTGTAGAAACCCGCAAATTAAGTCATTTTCCTCATTTCCATTAAATTGCTCTTCTTTGATGCTTCAACTTCCATTTAAAAATATTCCTTGGTTTGCTACTTCTTATGGTTCTCGGTCCAAGGTCATGCGCAAAATTATAGACATCAAGTACCTATATACAAAGATAAACAAGAGGAAAACAAAATTAAAAGATATAAAAGAAAAGTAAAAGCAATATAAACACGGGTTACTTCCCGAGAAAGTCTTGTTTAAGGTCCAAGATTGACCTTATTAGTAAATAACCGGACAAACAACGCAAAAGCTTGTCATACGCATCGGAAAACATTTCAAGAAATAGAGCATATACGATGCTCATATGACAAGCAAGCACAAAGTTGAAAGAAACTCTATGCTTGAGGGGAGGGGGAAAAGAAAAATCAAAAGAATCAAAAGAAAAATTAAAATAAGAAAAAGAAAAAGAGGGAACAAACTCATTTAGTTGCATTTTGGAAGGTGAAAGCTCATCATTGAAATCAAAAGTAAGGTCATGGTGGTATAGAGAGGCAAGGGGGTCCTCAATTGGTTTATTTTTAAGAAAATATGGTAGTGAGATGGGAAAAGAAGGAATATTGCTAAACTTCCTTGAAAAAGGGATGTAAGTTGAAGGGGTTTGAATTGGGATCGCACTCACCACCTCAATTACACCACCTAGCATTGAATCACAAGCTTTCTCTTCCAACTCATCTTCAATACCCTCAAAGATTTTCGATGTATTTTCAATCACCAATTGGGATATTTCACTCTCAACAAGAGCATGATCATCATTTTTAACATTCCCCAAGTCACCATGAATGAACATTGGTATCTCATCATCACCTAAACCAAACTTTTCTCTAAGCAACCTCAAATCAATGGTTAATTGCATCAATTTTGTATCGTCAATGGGTTGCGAAGAGTTTTGAGGCTCAAATTGGGTGGAGGGGTTGGTATTCACGAAGTCATGAAAAATCTCACCATCCATACTCCCTCCATCACTTTCAAAATCATCATCCTCAATCACATTCTCAAATTCCAAATGAGTTGTCTCACTCTCTTGATTACCCTTAGGCTCACTCAAATGGGAGGAGGGAGAAGAAGGAAAGGCATCCTCTTGGGATGAGGCTAGTTGGGAAATTTTACTTTCCATCATTTTAATCCAAGCTTCCCTTTCATTCCTCTCTTCATCTTGTTTTCTCATAAACTCCTTAAGCATCTCCATACACTCTTCTTCCTTCGATCTCCCCACTGAATTACCCTCACAAAAAGGCTCATTAGACACATAGGGGAACTCATTAGGAATCGTGTATGAAAAAGGAAAGGAAGATGAAGAATTATGCATTTGAGAATTTGGGGTGTGTGAAGCATCATTAGAATTCATGCATATAATTGATGAACATTGAAAAATATCATGAACATTATCAACATTGGGATGCATCTCATCACAATTAGCATACAAAAGGGAAGGGTTGCCATCATGCATCAAGGGATCATCATGGGGAACATAAGAATCATCATTAGAGTTTATGCAAGAGTTAGAAAAATCACGACAATTATCATAATTATCTTGCTCATTGCTATCCCGAGCAAACCACAAATAGAAATCCCAAGCCTCATCCGAAGATGTGGCTCGAAATTCACCATTAAATATGTTTTCAACCACCCCCCTAGTGTACTCATTCAAACCCCAATAAATTATCTCACAAGACTCCCATAAAGAACAACCAAGGTAATTAGAGAAGTCTTCAAACCTATTAAAGTATACCCAAAAGGGCTCATATTCAAATTGAGGCAAAGAAGGACATGACATTTCATTTTGGACAAATTGATCCATGACTCAATGAGGCAAAACAAATAGCAACCAAATAAGAAAGCTCAAATATTTTTGGAATTTCCCCTTTTTTTCCCTTTTTTTTTAAACAAAAAAAATAAACAAAAAGAAAAGAAAATATTCGCAAAGACCTAGACTCAATAAGGTAATACAACAATAATGGAAGCCGTCCCCGGCAACGGCGCCATTTTGGTGAAGGATAATTAGGTCGTTGGACTAACTACCCTCAACAAAACAATATTTATAAACCTACACCTACACTAAACAAGTTTAGTGGCAAGATGAGGGTCGAACCACGGAGACGACATAAACACTATCAACACCACCACCAATTAAGCTAGGTCAAAGAGATAGGATGGATAGAACAATAAACAAAATGAGATTAATATTAAGTTAAACTAACACCAAGGGAGAGGGTCAAACATGACAATGATCTTCAATAAAGTTAGGCAACGGAAATGAGTTTACATGCAAACCAAATATCTCATATAAGGCAATACCAACAATACCATCTAACCACCTATCGGGGTCAAAGGCTTTCCCAACTTAACACATGCTCATACTATCGTCATAAGCTGTGAAAGTTAAGGTTTTTGCATAGAATCGATCACCTAATGGATATCCCTAAGTTACACTATCGTCATAACTTAGTTCAATCCACCCAATTACAACACATGATTGGCCATTCACATGGAGTAATTAGTAAAACATGGTTACAAGGTATATTTAATCACATATAACCAACATTTGTCTAGCCTAATACATTCAAGATTCACCACATGCTATCACCAATCCCTTAGTAAAGGGAATTACTCACTAATCATGAACAACTAACACAAAACCCAACAAGAAGAACAAAGAGAAGCAATTAAACTAAACAACTACTCTAATCAAGCAAGAAATTAAGAAAGAACAATAAATGAGATAGAGTTTAGAATGCTCATTGAAGTATTGAAAAGGAATCCAAAACAATGTCACTTTGCATCTTCATCTTCTTCAATCCACCATTGAAGCTCTTCACTTTCTCTCTCTAAAATACCCTAAATTACTCTTAATCTACATTGCAAAGTATAAAAACAAAGATTAAAACTAAATCTAAGCCTAATTTATGTGAAGATTGATGGAGAGATGTTAGGGTTTAACCCCTCAAAGAGGAGAGAGAAAACCCCAAAGAAACCCACCATCAAAACTTGTAAAAAGAGGAGAGGAAGAAGCGTTTAAAAGACCCGTAGCTGCTCGTGCGCGCCCGCGATATTTTCCTGCGCGCCCGCGCACTGGGATTGGCCTGACAGCGACATTCAGTTTCAAACGGCCATAACTTCTGTTCTAGGAGTCTTCTATGGGCGTGCAATCTACCGTTGGAAAGCTCTTTAAGTCTAGTTTCCAATTCAACTTGAATCATCTCAATCCAATTTGTAGATAAAAAGTTATGGCTAAAAGAGTGAACAAAGGTTAGTTTCGGAGTTCAGGCCCTTGAGCGCCCGCGCCTATCTTAGGAGCGCCCGCGCCTATCTTAGGCGCGCCCGCGCCTAAGCCGCGCCCAAATCGCGCCTACATTCTGCCTCCTTCAATATTTTCAACCCCAATGTTAGGCACGCCCGCGCTTGGTTTGGCGCGCCCGCGCCATTCTGAAAGCACGACCCGCGCTGTCCGTATGGCCTTGCTTGCTTGCTCCTTAACTTCCTTTGTAGCTCTTCAAATGAACTCCAATTCTCCAAGCTCTTCATTCTATTAAAATCAACTCCAAAAGCCTACAAAACACGAGGAAAAGCACAAAAACATAATAAAGGGAGAAACGGAGCAAAAGGGGTACAAACAAGGGACAAACGTAGAAAAATACCGCAATTAGAGGATCTAAATAGTGGCATAAATGCCACTTATCAGGTCTCCTCAGCCTTGCTTCTCCTTTTCGTTTTGCTTCTCGCGCTCGATCGGGCGCCTCATGCCCGGTCTCACCGGGCAGTGAAGGCTAGGAAAGAAGCTCAACGTCTCCTCCTCCCCTTTCTTCTCTCGACGACATTCTTGATGTCCCACGTCTTCATATATCGGTGTTCTTTGCGAAACAACAAGCAAACACAAACATAAAACAAAAAGAGGAAACAAACATAAAAATAAAAAAAAAGAAAAAGAAAACTAAGAAAAACGGGTTGCCTCCCGGTAGCGCTTGTTTATGAGGTCGTTAGCTTGCCGTAGTAGTACTCATTGGCTTGGTGATGGGGAAGAGAGTGTGTTGTCCACCTTCTCTTCTATAGGATCTCCTACTCGATAGTGGTTGACCCTTTGTCCGTTTACCTTGAAAGTGCCTCCGGCGTTGTTCCATAGTTCAATAGTGCCAAAGAGATAGGCTTTGACAACTGTGAAGGGACCCGACCACCTAGATCAGAGCTTACCGGGAAACAATCTCAATCTTGAATTGAATAGAAGGACTTGATCTCCTTCCTTGAACTCTCTCCTTAGAAGGTTCTTATCGTGCCACCTTTTGGTTTTCTCCTTGTATAATTTTGAACTCTCGTAAGCTTCAAGACGGAGCTCACCTAGTTCATTCAATTGTAACAACCTCTTTTCTCCCGCTGCTTTAGCATCAAAATTTAGACTCTTAATAGCCCAAAATGCTCGGTGTTCTAGCTCGACGGGTAGGTGGCATGCTTTCCCGTAGACAAGTCTATATGGGGTTGTACCAATTGGCGTTTTGAAAGTCGTTCGGTATGCCCATAGCGCATCATCAATCTTAGCGGACCAATCTTTCCTTGTCCTTGCAACCGTCTTCTCTAGAATAGACTTGATTACTCGGTTGGATATTTCAACTTGACCACTTGTTTGAGGGTGATAGCCAATTCCAAGCCTATGTTGCACTCCATATTTCTTCAACATTGCTTCAAACCGATGCTCCAAGAAATGTGTTCCCCTGTCACTAATCAACACACGTAACATAAAAAATTGGGGAAAAATAATTTTCTTGAAAAACTTACTTACCACACGAGCATCGTTGGTTGGAGTAGCAATAGCTTCCACCCACTTTGATACATAGACAACGGCTACTAAGATGTATCGGTTACCATAGGAAGAAGGGAACGGACCCATGAAGTCTATCCCCCACACATCAAACAACTCGACCTCGAGTATGTTGTTGAGTGGCATTCCATTTCTCCAAGAAACTATCAATGTGACTCACTGGGCAGTGGTGAGCTGTGCCTGCAAATGAATCATTGGAGATGAATTGAATGAATTGTGGTTTCAATTCAAAGTTCTGAGCAGCGACAGGTGGTCTGACAATGCTTGAGAGGAGTCCAGTTGATGTATCACAAATACCGTACTCCAAAAAAGATTTTGTGTCGTCTTCCATGTTTCTATTGTTTTGATTTCTCCCTCTTCTTCTAGATCTTTGTCTCCTTACAGTTGCTTCGAATTCAGAATCAAAAGGTATTAAATCTTCTGATCCTGAACCTCGTGTTTGCATGCAACAAGGAACTAAAAGAAGAGTATAAAAAACACAAGAGACAATAGTCGAAGCAACGAATAAATCTTAGCAAAAACGAATCACAAATAATCAGATAGAAACTATTAGTCCCCGGCAACGGCGACAAAATTTGATAGGCGTGTCGCATACCTAACAAAAATAAACCTAACGAGACCACTACTATGTAAACGGGCAAGTAAGGATCGAATCCCAAAAGACTAAGGTTCACCTAATTAAATAGACTCAAATAATCACTAAGCAAGTAACAAATCAATGGGGAATAATACTAAGAACTAATATATAAAGGACTCAATTAATCTAAAGAATGTGACGAATCAATAAACTAAAGCATCCAAGATCAAGCATTACCACGAATATAATTAATGCATAAACAATTCTACCCCCAATAATAATACAATCGACAAGAGGAAAAGCATTCCCTAATCAATACCAAAGGTCTCTTCCGAGTTATCAATGGCTTCCCAAATCAACTATTAAGCCTATTTCCATGGAATCAAGCAAATATGGGACATTAAACACAATACTTAACTTCCTAATCATTCAATCATCTACTTTCGTGATGACCTTCAAACCCTTAATTGAAATACCCAAATCCCGTTAATATTCAACTTCCGTTGCAATAAGAACAAAGGGATGATAACAATACTAATTATTCCTAATCTAGTATTGGCATAAAACAATCAATCAAGCATTTCAATTGGAAAATATTATTGGAGAATTTAAAGATTAAATCTAAGCATTATTCATATCCGGGCTTTGCAAGATCCCGGATTATGAATCTACTCACACATAATAGCAAAACCAACAACAAGATTTAATAGAGAAAACATAATCAATAAACAATAATAAATGAAAGAGATGTAAGATAGATGAGTACCAAAGTTGCTTCAATTGAAAGAACTTGAATTGTTGATGAACAATAATTAAACTAAAAGAGGAATTAAAATGCTTAAAGAAAGTAAAACTAGGGTTCTTAGAGAAAACTAAAACTAGAGGATATATTGAAGTGTTTTCTAATTGTGATTACAAAGGGTATCTATACCCTCAAGAAGATAGAAATTCAAAATTAAATAAACCGGATTCCGCAAAGCAGTGCCCGGTCCAACCGGGCGTGAAGTGCCCGATCGGGCGACTAGAATACGACCCAATTCTTCTTTAAAAATCTTCTTCCACCACGTGCCCGTTCCCACGAGGCAGACCATGCCTGATCGGGCACGCAAGACACATCAAATTAACTGCTGCCTTCTCTGTTTTCAATGCTAATCTTCTACTCTTTAGTGTCTGGTCCAACCGGGCGATACATGCCCAACCGGGCACATGGCGTCTGCAGCATATAGTTCGTATCTAGCTCGTTCTTCCTTGCCCTGTCAGACTGGGCAAGCTAGGGTCAACACATCATGGGGGAAATCTTCTTCTTCACTCACTAACATCTTCCATAAACATCCAAAACATGCCCGATTTATCCATCAAGCTCCGTATTCCTATGAAACTCAATAAAAATACATCGAACATAATAGAGAAGATATTGTTAGCGAGAATTGGCTCTAAAGAGTCTAAAACCATGCAAATATACGTTGTAAAACCGAGATAAAACATGGTAGAAAACTCATACATCGGTAATACAATATGTCAGTGGTCAGAATCTCGTTTTGAGCTATCATGAACATAGCTTTATCATAATCAGAGGCGACCATGGTTTTCACACCTTTTACCTCTTTGTTCTTTTCGATGATGGGTTTGCGAAGACCATACACTTGCAGCATAGACTACAGCCGGCCAAAAACAGACGTCAGTTACAGGCAACCAGGCAAATGTTAAAATAAAATGAGAGAGAACTTTTTTACTAAGTATGCCTCAGCAAGAATAGCCAGGATGGCCTCAAGGTTAAGGGTGTCGACTCCCTTAACACACTCCCTATCCTCAACAGGGATGGCCTTCAGCATGGCCTTGGCCATCTAAATCAGGTCCGGCTCTTAAGGGGCATCTACAAGGTAGACCCTGATTAATACATGGCATGAAATCAGAAAACCAGCCGCCTGAAATTAGAGGACTCGGTTGCTTAATGATACTTTGAAGATTTGAGCAAATAATACCTCTCGCTGCATCCTTTTCTCTTGGAGGCCGGCTGCTCCCAGGGGTGGCCGGAGTCCTTGCCCCGCTTTGGGGAGTCCTTCCTTGCCTTTCGGTCGTCTGTCTCTTGGCGTTGCCAGGAATTGACACATCCTCAGTCGTCTGCTTCTTGACCTTTGGGTCCAGCTGGGAAGAGGAGGAAGGTCTGACAGTGTCGCTCTACAATAAGTCATTAAGTCAAAAACAGGAGACAAATAAAAAGGGAGAGAAAATTGTGCTAAGGTAAGGTAGCTCACCCTAGGCGCCTGTTTGGCAGGCGACTCCTCAGTGGACCGCTTGCCAAGAATGGCTGCGCGGAGTTGGGCGGCTACTTTCTTGGAGGCCGAGATTTTGTCCATAGCTTTGTCTGCAAAAGATGAATCAAATGGTTCGACACAAAATTAGTCAAGTCTATCAAGACACTCTAAACAGGCACTCCCCTACCTCTCAGCATCTCCTCGCTAAGGCCGCAGGCGGCCAGGTATGTCCCATCGTATAACCAGTTATACTTTGGGATGTAAATTTGAAGGATGAACTCCCTCACCCCAGTCTGGGGGGTTCGCCTGTATTATAACTTTGAAGAGCCCTCGGTCAAGGATCTCTTCTTTGGCTCTTCGAGGAACAGGCGGCAGGTTAGATTCGCCTGTCAAGTAAGGTGGATCCCTGTTCGAACTATTTAATTTTTTGTTCTTAACTTTTTCAGGGTGGGAGACTATGTAGAAGGTGTTCCTCCAATCCTTCCACTTGTTCTCCTTCCCCATAGTCAAATGTAGCCCTTATGGCTAGTCAGTTGGAACCAGCCGGTCCCGATTGTTTTTTGGGTCCGACTGAGGTAGTTCATGTGAGCAAAGGCTTCAAAGCTTGGCTCCACCTCGTACATCTCACAGGCGGCAACATAGCCTAAGATGTTGAACCATGAGTTTGGGGCCAGTTGCCAGAGACCCAGATGGTACCTGTTTTGGGGTTTTCTGATGTCCTGCGGGAGAGTTACAATTCCGAGACTGGGACCATGCGCCTGTACCTGCAAAACAACGGAGACTCCGGGTGGTTGGAGTTCCGCCTCCGACGATCAAGTTAGTACTTGCTTTAGGAGTAATAAATGCGGAAAAAACGTTAAGTATTTTCTCTAGGTGAGAGTAATTAATTGGCGTAATCCCCTTTAATGAGGATTATTAAATGTATTTATAGTCTTGGGATGCGTGCCATCCCTAGGTTTAGGTCAACCTAGGGCCGATTGGGCTTCCACAAGTCTTCAGGCCTAGGTGGCCGGTTTTCCCACTTGGCATGGGGGAGGCCACGTGGCGTGACATAAGTGGTCCGTCTTTGAGCTCTCGGACCCCTGAACTTGAGCTCTGACACTTTGCAACTTCTGACCTGCCAGGACGACTGTTTTACTAGGCGCCTACTTCGATCAAGTTTTTTCAGAACTTAAGTTTCAGGTAACCGTCTGTTCTTTTATTCTTTTTGCTTTTGCACTTTTTCTTTCTTTTTGAAAATGAGGCCTCAAAAGCATCCGGAACGGCCTAGGTTAGCGATCATCCGGTCACAGGGGACGGCTGAGTCTAGGACCAGGGAAGCCGACTGCCCTGCGGTACTTCAAACTTTACGCAAGTCCCGGAATCCAACTGTCTTCGTAGCTATGCAGGACAGTATGGAAAGAACAAAAAATACCAAGAGAATAGAAAATTCAGACGGATCCTCTTTCCGTGTTCCAATTAGTGAAACATCGGACCAGCCGCCTGATACAGCAGGGACCCATGGCGGCCCTTCAGCCGAGAGCTCTGAGGAGGGAGCTAAGGTAGTTCCTTCTCACTTTACTGTTGACCTAGCTAGTCAGCAGATGGCCCTCGGAGAAGAAGAAGAGGGGTCGGCCCCCTCAGGAAGTGGGGAGGAGTCGGACTCTTCTGGTAGCAAGTCTGACTCTAGCTCGTCGAGCCGCCTATCCATAAGCTCAGAGGAGAGGCATGCTCGCTTGCATGAGGCAAGGGCTTCTCATGCGACTGAAAAGGGAGAGGGCTGGTCGGAACCATCCGCCTCTCATAGGGAGTTGAACACTCCTTATTACTGGCACGTACCCAAGGGCCGGATCAAGGCCATGAAAGGGCGAATAGACACTTTTCTTTCAGACCACACGATGGGTTCGGATTATCAATTATTTGTGCCGGATGGCGAGGACACAGTCGTCTGCCCCGAGGGTTCCAGCTATGGGAACGCCTGTTTTAGCTGTTACGAGGCGACCATCAAAGCTGGATTGCGATTTCCCTTGCATCCGGCCGTTCAGCAAATCCTCGATGGATACGAGGTGGGGCTTTGGCAACTAGACCCGAACTCCTAGTTCAACATCCTTGGCTATGTAGCCGAATGTGAGATGCATGGGGCGGAGCCGAATTTCGAGGCGTTCGCCCATATGAACTACCTCAGCCGAACCCCCAAGGCAAGCGGTACCGGCTGGTACCAATTAACTAGTCATAAGGGCTACCTCATGACCAAGGGCAAAGAAAATAAATGGAAGGATTGGAGAAACACCTTCCTCATCATTTCAAGCCCCGACCGCCTGCTGAACAAATGTTACAATAGGTGGAACAGGGATCCGCCTCTTTAAGCAGGCAGTCGCAGCATGCCGCTTGTTCCCCTCACGGCCAGGAAAGAGATCCTAGACCGAGGGCTTTTTAAAGTAGAGATTAGGGAAAACTCTACTACTGGGGTGCGAGAGCAAGTGCCCCTAAACTGCGTCCCGGAGTTTCAATGGCTCTATGACAAGTTTTTCCTGGCCGCTTGTGGCCTTAACAGTCGGTCCTCCAGAGGTAGCCGTCCACTTGAATATATGCACCCCTTTTTTGATTTGTTTGAAAAAAATTTCTAACTCTTGCGGTTCTTATTTGTAGCTGAAGCTATGGACCAAATCTCTACCTCCAAGAAGGCGGTTGCAATGCTGTGAGCCTCGATTATGCACCAGAAGCGGACCACTTCTGATTCTCCTTCCAAGGAGACGCCCACAATGAGTCTCGATCCTTAGAACTTGCTTTTGAAAAGCTACTTAATAATTATTGACCACTCGTCTTTTTTGCAGACGGGCACTTTCGAACCCTCATCCTCCCACCAACCGGAATCGAAGGTTCAGAAGACGACTGGTGGGAGTACGCCTGGATCTGCCAGGAAACAATCGGCTGACAAGCAGCCGGCCACCCCACAAAGTGTGGGGAACCCATCACTTGTTCTTACACGGCCGCCGAGAAGTATAGCCTGCTCTGCTATACTTGCTTATTTCTTTATCACCTTCTTCATGTTTTTGATGTTTTTCTTTGTCTTTGATGCAGGCGGCCATTCAGAATCGGACTTGGTCCAAATGACCAAGTTCATGATTAAGGTCGTCCCTCAAGAGGAGAGGGACGCGGTTAAGGGGGTCGGCACCCTTGACCTAGACGGCATCATGGGTCTCCTGTTTGAGGTAGACTTAGAACATTTTTTCAACTTTATTACTTTGTATGCCGCCTGCTTTTCTTTAATTTGACGCCTGGTTTTTCTTTTTTTCAGACCATGTTGAGAGTACACGGCCTTCGAAGGCCGATCAGTGCCAAAAACAAAGAGGTAAAGGCTGCTAAATCTATAGCCGCCTCTGAAGTTGATAAGGCAATGTTTCAAATTGCCCAAAATGAAATTTTGACAACTGATATTCTTTATTATCAGGCGCAGGCCACTTCCACCATCCGGACTGAGTTGGAGGCGGCCAAAAAGAAGAACAGTGAGCTAGAGGCGAAGGTTAAGAGCCTCAACGATGAGTTGCGGCCCCTCTAAAACATTGCCCACAAAGCTGAACGTCTGCAGACGTCTCTTGATACCCTCAAGGAGCGCCTGGAGACGCAGGAGGCGGCCTTCACCAAAGATCTTAATGCGAAGACCGAGGCTGAAGAGATGGCCTTAGCTCAGGCCATGATGGAGGACTCGGCCCAAATTATGAGGATGACTTGGACAGCCCTCTTCCCTAAATCTCACTATGCCACCTGGGAGAAAAAATTCAATGCTTGTACTGAAAAGTACAACCAACAAATCATGAGGCAGGCGGTTGAGGAGGACGAGGCGGCCGAGTCCAGCTCAGAATAAGTGGAGGAGGTGGCCTTGCAGCCGATTGAGGTGGATGCGTCCAAAGAAGCTGCCTCTGATGCCGAGACAAGTAAGAAGGATGCCTCCCAGAACCAGGCGTCCCTTACTGATCAGGCGGTAGTCAATACTGAAACCCTGCCTCAACCTTGAAGCTTCTATGTCTTAACTTTTCTTCGGCCTGTGTGCCGTTTATTTTTGTATCAATTTACCCGGCCAGGGGGGCGGGGTATTTGAATATTTTGCTGGTCTTTATGGCCGGCTGTTTATATGAATTCGGCGACCAACTTTTGGTCGATTTTGTTTATTGAATTTGCTTCGTACTTTATTTTGAATATTTTGCTAAGTGTTGAAGATCCTTGATATCCGCTTGCATGTTATGCCGACTGTATTGTAAGCTAAAAAGTTGCAAACAGGTACAAAGTAGTGGCTGCCTATGCCCCTAGACGACTGGTTGTCTTGGTTCCAGGTTACGCGATCAGTCGGCCATTTGTCCAGTCGGTCCCCAACATTTTTAGGCCATATGCTAGGTTTTGTTCAACTTTTTCAAGTTAAGAAGGAACAGGCCGCTTATAGCCGGCCCGCCTGTTTGTTAAAATAGAAATAGTTTGTGAGTCCTTGCTTGCCAAAAAGTCGTCGACCTACGAACCAGATTTTCAGACATGTTTGGTCTGAAGAGAAATCATCTTAGCAAGATCGTGGTACAAGAGCTCTGGTTTGCCTTTAGGCAGGCGGACTCGTCATACCCTTTTGAATCTTGGCTAAGTATGATTGAGTGACTTATGGGTAATCTTTGAGGTTAATCACTCGTCATTTTTATGCTTGAGTAGTAGAGGCACCAGGCGGCGGAGGCCGGCTGGTCCCCTTGATTCGCCAATTCTTGTTGGCTATTAACTCAAGAGGTACCGGCTGTACTTATCCCAAGTAATACAGTCGGTTATCCAACACGGATGTTAACTGCTAACACTCACTAGATCAATGATAGTGTTATCCTTGTCCCAAAAATGGCTACGCGGTTGTCTTTGTGGACAGTCGTATAGGTGTTGTGTAATTAGTTTATAGAACAATGTTCCACCCAAAAGGGAGTTGCTCTCTGCGACGAATTTCATCCAAATGGATGCCGCCGGACGCCTGCTATGATGTTGGGACAGGTCGGATTAGTTTTTAAGTTGGATTAGTTGGCTGGGCTCCTGGTCTGATCATTTCGGCCATAGGCCTGAGGTAGTTCATGGTGAACTAAGTATGGGAGAGTATCCGACTGTATAGGTATAGGCGGCGTGCCCTTCTTAGTACAAAATAGATGAAGTGAAATAGCAAACTTTTTATTAGTAGCTCTCGACTATTTACATCAATACTTTTTTAGATTATCTACATTCTAGGTTCGAGGCAAAAGTTGGCCATCTGGTGTTTCCAGAAGGTAGGTACCGTCCCGAACCTCTTCATAAATTTGGTAGGGTCCTTCCCAGTTGGGAGTTAGCTTGCCCGACTCATTAGCCCTACCGACTACTTCCATTTTTCTTAGTACAAAGTCACCCACTTTGAGTGGACGCCTATGCACCCTTTTATTGTATGACCTTGTCATTCTCAGGCGATAGATTTCATGGCGCAGAGCTGCATTGCCCCTTTTTTCTGGAAGTGAGTCCAATGCCAAGCACATGGACTCCCAGTTCGACTCTTCATCATACAGCATTACTCGAAGATCGGCTCATAGTGTTCAATTGGAAGAACAGCTTCTGCACCATAAGCTAGGAGGAATGGAGTTTCTCTAGTCGACCCTTTTTCAGTCGTCCTAATGGCCCAGAGAACATGTGGTAGTTCATCTGCCCATAGGGAACCTACTCGTTCAATCTTCTTCTTGAGACCGTCTGAGATGATTTTGTTGAAAGCTTCTACTTGGTCGTTTGCTTGAGGACAGCCGACCGATTCAAAGCAGTGCGAGATGCCTTGGTCTCCCAGCCAATTTTTGAGAACAGGCGTCTCAAATTGGGGACCATTATCAAAAACCATAGACATGGGCACCCCAAACCGAGTGATGACATTTTTCCAGATGAATGAAATCACATCCTTCGTCTTGTTTCCCTTAACAGCCTCTGCCTCTACCCATTTAGTAAAGTAGTCGACTGCAACAAGTATATACTTCCTACCGCCTGTAGCAGGCGTATAGGGACCCAGGATATCCATGCCCCACTTAGAAAACGGTAGTGGGCTATGGATGGCAGTGAGATCAGTAGCCGGACGGTGAATTAATTTGCCAAACCTTTGACACTTGTCACATTTTCTCACCATCTCCATTGCGTCTGCTTCTAAAGTAGGCCAGAAGTAGCCCTGCCGCCTTACTCGTTGAGCAAGCGATTTGCCGCCTACATGGGAAGCGCAATAACCAGAGTGAAGATCTTCTAAGACCTCTCGTCCTTTTTCTGGGTCAACACATTTTTTAAGAAGGGTTACAGATTCCCTCTCTTGTGAAGTTCTCGCTTTATCATTTCAAAACTGGACGCTTGCTTTTTCAGTGAGGCCGCCTGGTGATGATCATCCGGCAAGGTGCCGTCGATTAAGTATGCCCTGATCGGGTCCATCCAGGTTGAACTTCAATCTAGAATTCCAATAGGATCCTCTTCAATACTTCTTCTCTCCATAACCTCCTAGAAGACAATTCTTAGAGTATCACAGGAGGCCGAGGATGCCAACTTTGAAAGAGCATCCGCCTAGTTATTTTCAGATCTTGGTACTTGAGTCAGATGAAATTCTTCAAGGGATCCGACTTCTTGTCATACCGCCTGCAATTACTTGATCATGGCCGGATGGGTCGCTTCGTACTCGCCTTTATTTTTCTTGCCCCAGTCGCCTTGCACATGTGGATACCAGCGAGCAAAGCTTCATATTCTGCCTTATTGTTCGAGGTTTGGAAGTTGAAACGTAGAGCATACTCATACCTATCACCCTCTGGCGACTGACATATGACGCCTGCTCCACAACCATTTGAGGTGGAGCTCCCGTCCACATAGACTTTCCAGACTTGGTCTGGAATTTGAGAATCAGAGGGCCGAGTCATTTCTACAATAAAGTCAGCAAAGGCTTGCCCCTTTACTACTTTCCTGGGCTCGAATGTGATTTCCAGGCTCTGAATCTCTATTGCCCATTTGATCATTCGGCCTGACGACTCCATGGTTGTCAGTGGCCGCTTGATCGGTTGATCTTTGTACACGACGACTGAATGCGCCAAGAAGTAAGGCTTCAATTTTCTAACGGCAATGAAGAGAGCAAGACCGAATTTCTCCACTAAAGGATACCTCAACTCGGCATTTTTCAACACATGCCTAACAAAGTAGACCGGGAGCTGGCAGCCGTCCCTTTCAGTAAGGAGGACGACACTTAGAGCATGGTCAGATACTGCCAGATACATGTAAAGTACTTCTTTGGGCAAGGGACTGACCAGCCTTGGCAAGGAATGCAAGTTAACTTTCAGTTTTTGGAAGGCCGCTTCAGCATCCGGCCCCCATTCAAACCTTGCCTTCTTCTTTATTGCCTGAAAAAAAGTAAAGGCACTTGTCGCCTGACTGGCTAAGAAATCTCCCTAGGGCCGCCAGACAACCTGTTAACTTCTGAACCTCTCGGACGGTGCGAGGCGACTGCATGTCGATGACCGCCTGCACTTTCTCAGGGTTCGCCTCTATACCTCTCTGATTGATGAGGAATCCGAGAAACTTCCCAGACTCAACCCCAAAAACACATTTCTTGGGATTGAGCATGACATGGTGCCGCCTGAGTGTGGTGAATGTTTCTCGGAGGTCCGCCAGATGGTCTGTCTGAAGCTTGTACTTAACAATCATATCATCTATGTATGCCTCGACATTCCTCCCAATTTGGTCAAAGAAGACCGTGTTTATCATTCTTTGGAAGGTGGCCGGGGCATTTTTCAAACCAAATGGCATGACCGTGTAACAATATAGCCCCTGATCAGTGACGAAGGTCGTCTTCTCCTGATCTTTCTTCCACAAAAGAATCTGATGGAAATCAGAGTAGGCGTCCATGAAGCTCATTAAAGCATGGTCGGCTGTTGAGTCGACCAGACTTTCAATTTGGGCAGAGGATAGCTGTCTTTGGGGCACGCCTTGTTCAAGTCAGTGTAATCTACACACATTCGCCAAGTACCATTCGGCTTCTTTACTAGTACCACATTTCCAACCCAGTCCGGGAAGTAACATTGCCGAATGAACCCTGCATCAAGCAGCTTTTTAACCTCGGCAGCTGCCGCCTGACTTCTTTCTTCACCATGGTTCCGCTTCTTTTGCCTGACCGGCTTCTTTTTCGGATCCACAGCCAATTTATGTACCGCCAGGTCAGGACTGATGCCTGGCATTTCATGAACTTCGAATGCAAAAATGTCTTTGAATTCCTTCAAAAGTTGGTGAAAATCTTCACCCAATATTTCAAAAGCAGTCGTCCCAACCTTGACTGTTTGGTCAGGACGTGAGCCGTCCAGCACGACATCCGTATGCTCACCAGCCGGCTGAGGGCGGAATTCATCTGACCGCTCCTCTGCCAGTGATTGCTATCTGTTTTCTCTTCTCTCGGCCCCCAATTTGGCAGCCTTTCTTTTCTTGTCGCTTGCTTTTTGAGCAGGCGCATCCTCCTTGACAGGTTCAAGGTCAGTTTTTTCACCACTTAGGCCAGAATTTGCCACAGTGGGTTTGATATCCGAGAGGTAACACTCTCGAGCCATCTTCTGATCTCCCCTTAGGGAGCCGACTGTTCCATCATCCTTCTCAAATTTGAGCAGCATAAGAGAAGGGATAATAACAGCTTTAGAGTTGTTTAGGGTGGGTCGTCCCAAGATCATGTTATAGGCCGAGAGTTTCTCGACCACTAAGAACCGAACCACCATGTGACGGCCCTCCCCTTTCTTACCAAGGCGAATGGGTAGATCCACTCGTCCTACTGGGTGTACGACTCCTCCTCCAAACCCCACTAAAGGGTGGGATACCGGATGTATGCAATCAGATTTGTACTTAAGCTTTGCCAAGCACTAGCTACTGATGAGATCAAAGGAACTACTGGTATCTATGAGGATCCGGCCAACTCTTTGGTTAGCCACCTTGCACTCAATGATAATGGGGTCATCATGCGGCCCCTTAACTCCTCCCAGGTCTTATTCTGTGATGACAATCTCTGGGAATGAACTCTTGGCGGTCCGTTCTTGGTGAACAGAATTAACATCTAGCCGCCTAATATTGTCTTTGTTGCCCCTGATAGTGGGGCCGCCTCCTGAGAAGTCGCCTATAATAGTGTAGACGACTACGTTGTCTGTATCAGAACTGTCGGCTTGCTGATGATTCTTTCTGGCCGACTGCTTGTTCTTTGGGGGAGCATTCCCCTTGGGCTTCTTGACATAGGAATCAAGGTCGCCTTTTGCAGCCAGGCGGTCCAGGTAGCGCATGAGACTGATACATTCGTTGGTTTCATGACCAACGTCTTCATGATAATGATAGAATTTGTCCTGGTTCCGATTGCTTGTTGACAAGCGCACTTTAGGGCGCGCTTTAGAGCATATTTTAGGATGATTTTGGATGTATTTGGGGCCGCTTTGGCCGATTATTACCTTGTTATGCTTACGTTCCCCATATTACGTGCTTCACGGGTTTTCGGCTTGTTTTTGATGTGTTTTCAGGTAATATCAACCGAGTTTAATCGGATCCCGAGCCCTTGATGCGTAACCGAGCTAGCCTTGACCGGAGTCCGAGGAGTTAAGGGAGTTCAAGTGCCGTGCATTGATTACATAGCACAGGCAGCACGGCCGTGTTACCATAGGCACACCCGTGCTGGCCTATAAGCAAGCAACCCCAGGCAAGGCAGCACGGCCGTGCAAGCCAATAGCACGGCCGTGTCAGTATCCACGCTCACGCACGGCCGTGCAGGCCATTAGCACGGCCGTGCCAGATGTTGCCCGTGCCCGTGTCAGCTTCAGTATGAGCCCCGTGCTAGAGCATATTCAGCACGGCCGTGTCATTTTCAGCACGGCCGTGCCAGGAAGCTGCACGGCCGTGCCATATATAGCACGGTCGTGCCAATTTGAAGAAGAAACCCGGTTTACTTACTGACAAGCTAGCACGGCCGTGCCAAATACAGCACGGTCGTGCTGATCCAGGGTTAACTGCGCGCTTGACTTCTCCGAATTAGAAGACGTATATAAGGCCCGACTTTAAGAGGATTAAAAGACAGTTTTTAGAGATAGTTTTGAGAGCCTTTGTAGAGAGTTATTGGAGAACGTTCTTAGTATTAGAGATTCATTAGTTTTCTTAGAGAATTTCCTACAGATTTTAGTTTTCTTGGATTGATTTGAAGCAAGATTTGCGAAGGTTCTTTGTATTATTCATTGACGACGGATATCAAAGTTCTGAACTTTTCCATTGATTCGCATCAATACAATTGGTATTATTCATTCTTGTTTATTAATCAAGCTTTATTATTCCTTAATCAGAATTCATGTTTATATCTATTATGCTTTTGGAATTCATTATTGCTTTGATTATGAATATGTGTGAGTAGTCTCCTAGCTAGGGTTTCGGGATGAAACCCGGCCTAGGTAATCTATGTAATTGAGGATTGATTTTGATAAACGGATTGTGATTAAATTGATTATATGCGATTGCATGTTAATTCATTATAATAGGAGTAGCTAACCTAGAATCTTGAATTTGATTGCATGATATTCTTGATTTGAACAAGAGATTGTGAATTGAGTATTTCATTATTGAATGTGGTTTGATTATGTATCGAGTAATGTTAAGTGCATGAGAAATCCAAGCTTAGTATTGCCCGTTGTCTTCCTATCACATGATATTGATCAGACTTATAGTCTTTGCATATCCCGTTTGTCTCTGTGATTCCTTGTTGCTTAGTTACCAATGGTTAGGCGGATTCCCGTTCTCCCTAGTGTCTTAGTTTATTGATTTATTCCATCTTATTAGTAGTATTTTAGAACGCCATTTTCCATTGATTTCGAACTAGCTTAGGTTTAAGATTGATTTGCAATTACTCTCGTTCCTCGTGGACCGAACCTTTATTTGCCATTGTACTTGGTTATAGGGTGTTCGTATAAGTATTGTTTGATTGAGAGTTAGATTGTAGCGACCGATTTAACCCTTGTCACTTGTGAAACCCTTCATGGAGGCCGACTTCTCGATTGAAATCCGGATCTTGATTTCTTTTAGGATAGCTTGGACATCCTTGTTGAATACATACTTCGGAGAGTATGGTTTGAATTCTTTCTTCTTTTTCTAGGCCGGCTGTCTAGAAGAGTCGGCGGCCCAGACCTCTTTCCTCTTTTTCTCATCGTTATGGGCCGACTGCTTTGGTCGGCTTTCTTTTTTGTCAGACCTCCGTCCATCCAACTACTTTCCAGTATTACAGAGATCAGTCGCCTGTATATAGGCTTCAGCTTCAATCAAAGCTTCTTGGAGAGTCGCAACCCTCTTTCGGACCAGGTCAAACTTGAAGGTCGACCCATCCTTATGACCTCTGAAAAAATCAGTGCAAGCTACCTCATCCGGAAGCCCTTAAATTTGAATCCTCATCAGGTTGAATCGCCTGATGTATGAACGGAGCCCCTCCCTTTCACCCTGCTGAATGGTCCCTAAATCAACGGTCGTCTTCTTTGCAGGAATGTTCATAGCAAAGTTGGAGGTGAACAAGTAGGCAAGCGTCCTGAAATTATTCACATAACCAGTCGGCAGGTTGCCGAACCACTATTGTGCGATTCCTTTGAGAGTTGCTGGAAAACACTTGCACCAAGTGGGATCATCCAACCCTTGAAGGTGCATTAGGTTGGTGAACGCCATTAAGTGGTCTCAGGGTTAGTAGGGCCATCATAGGCGCCTACTAACACATTCTTAACTTTGGCCGGCTGGGCGGCCTCAGTAATTTCTTTGGAGAAAGCGGACGACTGTTCTCCAAGTCTTAGCAACCGTAGTTGCCAGTCCAAAGGTTGGACATTTTTTGCCGTCTGTCCTCCAAACAGAGGAGGTTGCAAGAAGTATTGTTGTTGCAGTACGTATGGCATGTTTGGTACCGCCTGCTCTTTATGAAATCCAGACCGACGGGAGGTACCGCCTGTCTGACTCTCATAATTTGATTGAGTATACCTCATAGAGGTATTGTGCAAACTATCTTGGAAGTCTGAAGTGGAGGCCGACTCTGACAGTCAGTCATTCTTCTTTTGCTCTAGCAACAGCCGAGCATCTGAGTATGTTTTCTTTGACCCATCCGCTTGTACATGACGAATGGGCTTCCTCTTCCCTGGTGAGGGAAAACGATATTTTGTTAAGTCGATCACAGGCGGCTCCCACTTCCTAGAGTTAGGGTGGGGGGTCGCCTCTCGACCCTGAACAGGCTTCCTTCTTCCTGAATGAGAAGGTTTTCTGGCCGACTGCTCCTTAGAGGGAGCAGGCGTCTTCTTACTGATCAATTCTTGGATCTCCCCATTGAACCCCCTCATGAATGTCATGAGTTCGTTCCGTGCAATAGGAGCAGATCCTCCGGCCGCCTGTAACTTATCAGGCGGTGAGCCGGCTGGATTGCTGGGTCCAACTTGGTAAACTACCCGTTCTTTCCTTTCGGAGTGACGGGTGCGCCGGGCCCTTAGGGTCCCGTCTGAGGTCGTGTGTGTTTCAACCTCAACCTCATTATCAGTATCGTGGTCTGAGTAGACTTGAGGTCGTCCACTGGACGCCTTTCTTCTGGAGTCGGTACAAACGTTGATGCCATCTCAAAAGTACTCTCCCCACAGACGGCGCCAAAATGTTTCGGGGTTTTCTGATGTTCTGCGGGAGAGTTACAATTCCGAGACTGGGACCGTGCACCTGTACCTGCAAAACAAAGGAGACTCCGGGTGGTTGGAGTTCCGCCTCCGACGATCAAGTTAGTACTTGCTTTAGGAGTAATAAATGCGGAAAAAAGGTTAAGTGTTTTCTCTAGGTAAGAGTAATTAATTGGCGTAATCCCCTTTGATGAGGATTATTAAATGTATTTATAGTCTTGGGATGCGTGCCAGTCCTAGGTTTAGGTCAACCTAGGGCCGATTGGGCTTCCACAAGTCTTTAGGCTAGGTGGCTGGTTTTCCCACTTGGCATGGGGGAGGCCACGTGGTGTGACACAAGTGGTCCATGGTGGACCGATCAACGTCTGACACGTGGCAAGATCCTAATGGCCCATGTGGCAGACACATGGCAGGGCCTGATTGATCCATTTGTCAGATGATGATTGGTTAGGGAAAAATCCTCTAATCAGTACCCATCCAAAATCCTCTCTACAGTCGGATGTAGAGGAAATCTTAAACCAGCTTTAATGGCCGCCTCATAGCAGCCAAAACACTCGTCGCTATAGCTGGACTTCTCTGGCCAGATTACCGTATCCTCGACATCCGGCACTGTAAGAATGTAACCATGACCCATTACATGGTCACCCTACAACTCTCAATCTTTTAAGACATGGCCTTGCGCTTGCCTTTGGGAACATGGGAAAAGTAGGGAGTATACATTTCCCTTTGGGTTGCAGCCGGCTCTGCCCATTTTTCTCCTTTTCCACCTCATGGTTTTCTCTCGCTGTATGTAGCCGAGAGTGCTTCTCCTCCGAGTCGTCAGAGTGCCGACTAGAGGTGCTGGGCTTAGAGTCATCGCTCGAGCTCTCGGGCAAAGCAGCCGCCTGCCCGGATAGATCAATGATAGGAGGGTCATTCTGAACCTCCTCCCCTGATTCTGCCAAAATAGAATCACTTGGGGTGCTTGGGACGCCTGTTAGCACATCCGAGATCTCGCTAATGGGCGCATAGAATGAGGAGCTGTCTGAATTTGTTATCCTGGCCGTTCTCTTTGTTCTGGTCATGGTGTCCTGCACAGACACACAGACAGTCGGACTCTGGGCAGTTTGCAAAGGGTGGTCAAGCATGGGGCAGGCGGCACTCCTATTTCTAGATTCAGCCGTCCTCGGTGACCGGCTGATCATTAACCTAGGTCGTGCCGGGTGCTTTTGGGCTACCACTTTTGAAAAAAGAAAAAACAAAGAGAAAGTAAAAAGGGAACAGGTGGTTACCTTTGAGTAGAGAAGTCTTGGAACTTTTAAAAAACTGAGCGGCTGAAGAAGCAGGCGGTCTGTAAACAAGCGGCAGTCGTCCAAAGTGTCAGAGCCAATGTCCAAAGTTCTGTCTTATAAAAGTTTCTAGAATGTCCAAATGATTTGGACACCCCCTATTTATAGTGGGTAATTACAATGGTAAAATAAAAAAAAATAAAAAAAAAAAAACCCCGTTAGCCAATCATGGCGTGACACCTATCACAGGCGCCACGTGGCATGCCACGTCACCCCTATGAGGGGCAAATGATTAAGGGATTTTTTCCCGCCGCGTGGACCAATGAAGCCCTGCCACGTGTCATCCACGTGGACCAACCAGAGTCCACCACGTGTCACCTTGTGAGGGGTCCAAGGTGGACCAATTAGGTCACGACACGTGGCAGGCAAAATTGCCAACTAGGAAAGTGGCCTCCCACGGCCCAAATTACTAGGCAAGGCCCAGTCAGTCCTAGGTTTACTAAAACCTAGTACTGGGCACGTTTTCCAACACCCTATAAAAGGGAGTTGTTTCCCTCTGAGGGACATTCATTCAGAAATACTTACTTCACATTAACTCTCCATCAGAGAATGTCGGACACCTGACACCTCGAACTGAGCAATTACACATTGCAGATACTCTCTTGGAATCCGAGAGAGACCTTTATTTTCTGCACTTTACTTCTCATACACGTTCTAACTTGATCGTCGGAGGCGGAACTCCCACCCACAGGAGTCTCCGTTGTTCGCAGGTACAGACGTCCAGAAGTCAGTCTTGAAATTGTAACTCTCCCGCAGGACATCAAAAAACTCCGAAACAAACAGTACTACCTTTTGTAATATATGTACAAAATGGTAAGCAAACCGTCGAAAAAGGTATCTCGAGGAATATTTTGTCCATATTCATTGTTATATTATTTTATATTAATTATTAATATTTTTTTATTAAGATACATAATTCCTACATTTTTACTTACAATAACACACTACTTTGACATTACACACACTTTATGAGATATATTAGACTAGATAAACGGACAAATTAATGAACAAAATTCTACCACCAATAAGAAAAAAGTGTTATGTTTTTTGTAAAAAAAAAAGTGTTAAGTTGCTACGATTTAAATTTATTGCATAATTCGTCCACTTACATAGCCTAATCACTTTTTCAAATAGTTTAGCATGTCAAAAAGGTGTGTTGTATATAAAAACAAACAAAATATTTGTTAATTTTGATTTTTAAACTTTTGTTTTATAGTAGAAATTTTTTTCCTTACAGAATTTAATTTACTAGCTTAACAAAGGGGTGGGGCATTTTTAATTTGGTAGGAGGATATTATTAATGTAAAATGTATTTTGAAAAAAAAAACATTAATAAAAAAATTATTATATTTGGTGAACTTAAACTATAATTGAAATTATTTTTACTTAACTGAAATTAATTTTACTTAACTGAAATTATATTTGGCGAATTTAAATTATTTTTACTTAACAAAATTAATTTTACTAAACTTAAATTATTTTTGATGAACTAAAATTATTTTTGTTGAACTAAAATTATTTTTATTGATGTTCTATTATATTTCTTTTTAAAAGTTACTTATTTTTACTAAATTGAAATCATATTTATCGAACTGAACTTATTTTTATAAGGTGAAGTAAACAAAACTATTAAAAGCTCAGGCCACACACTAGTTTACATTATTAAAATCAATCATTTAGCTCATTACTTACGTAACATTACTCCTTGCTATGCAATATTATTCTTGCTATGCAATATTATTTGCTCATTACCTACATTATTAAAAGAAATCATTTAGCTCATTACTTACGTAACATTATGCCTTGCTATGCAAGAAATAAAGAAATAACCCACTTCCCACAGCACACGATTGAATACTTGAATTTGGCAATGAATACGACAACGTGAGTACCTAATTACCTACGACCCCTTCGAATTGTCATTTAATTTAGTTTTGTAAAAGAATCAACTTAATCAAAAATTTATGTTTGAACCCTAAATATTCTACTTAAAATAAGAGGGTGGATAATATTTGAGCAAATGATTGTTTTTTCGCTTTGACCTTTTAATTTTTAACACCCAAGGAATTGCCCTATTTTATAAATCCTTTTTTCCAACTAAAATATTAAGATGACAAATATTACCACCATCATGATCACGGCTAATTTTTTTATCAAAGACACAGAAGACTTTACTTTTAAAATGTACTTTATATTAAACATCAAAATAAATAACTTTAAACTAAATATCATATTAAAATTATCTACTACAACTTGAAACCATCAACGGCCCATAACCAAAATCTATAATACTGTGATATGACATAAGAAGTAAAACAATGTACGTATAGCTCTCAGGCTCTCACCACTTAATCGCAACATGCTCCAATGCTTTTTAATGTGCACACTAACATGCTTGTCCAAACAATATTAATAAATAAATTATGCTTGTCAAACATTCATCACATGTAACTCCCTCCGTTTTCTTGAATAATTGACACAGTCCAACTTAGGAAACATGTCAAAGTATTAGTTTGACCTTAAGTATATTATTAAATACACGTACACGTGTCACTTATCTATTGGATAAAAAAAACCCCTAAACCCTAACCTAGGCACCACCCCCACAAACTGGCAACCCTAACCCCCCACTGCCGTCAGGCCCCCTCCCTATCCCACCCCCGCTGCCCGCTAAGTGTTAACTATGATGAACTAGCAAGGCTGCAACTTGACAACCTATCCCACCCCCGCTGCCCGCTAAGTGTTGACTATGATGAACTAGCAAGGCTGTAACTTGACTAATGTAAAGGTTAGGGTTTAGGATTTTTTCTTTTTTTAATTGTTCTTTTTTTTTATCCAATAGATAAGTGACACGTTTACATGATGGCCCCACTAATGAATCTTGGATGGAATCCATCAAGTGGTGGTGAAATCCAATTTTTCGATTTTTTGTGGTGGTAAAATAAAACAAAAAAAAGGTCGTAAAAGCCAATACCGGATTTTTTTTTTGGTGGTAAGAATCAAAATTTCCCTTTTTTTTCCCTACAATGTTAGCATGTAAATTAATTGAATTACCCAAATTTCGTACTTATCGCGCCGGCTCGAAACACCAGTCACCCTCGTTGTCAACATCTTCACCATAACCACTAGCCTAGACCAGTCACCAAATATCATAAATGTAGCACCAGAGGTTTCTTCGAATTGAAGACAAGGTATCTTTAATATTAATAAAAAAATGTCTTGGATTTTGTGCCTTTATATTCATACAAGAAAAATGATCAGACAAAGTTTCAAGGATCATTTTAGACCGCAGGGGTTAATTTTGAGATCAAATCTAACAAAAATTTACCAAAAACGCACCAATTTGTGTTCTATAAAATATCTTAATTAAGGCCATGGGTCAATTTGGACCTTAAAGACTATATGTGATGTCAAAATTTGCAAAAGTTAATAAAATATTAAAGATTCAACGTCTTCAACAAAATCTCCGGTGCTAGGTGATTAGGGGATTTTGCTCCCACCAATCGGAATGCGCCACGTGGGCCAATCAGGTCCTGCCAAGTGTCCCCCAGTTGGAACCGTTAGGTTTTGCCACGTGGCACACGCCTATTCGTCCACCCTGGACCTATTATGTCATGACACGTGGCATCCTCCATGCCTAATGGAGAAACCGGCCACCTAGGCCCAACTTCCAAGGGAAGCCCAATCAGCCCAAGGTTAACCTAAACCTAGGATTGGCACGTTTCCCAAGGTTATAAATACCTCCCTTAATCCTCATTAAGGGGGATTACGCACATTTAACATTCTCACCTAGAGAGACCCAATCACCTTTATTTCCGCATTAATTACTCCTTAATCAAGTACTAACTTGACCGTCGGAGGCGGATCTCCAATCATCCGGAGCATCCGTTTGTTTTGCAGGTACAGGCGTCCGGTTCCAGTCTCGGAATTGTAACTCTCCCGCAGGACATCAGAAAACCCCGAAACATTTTGGCGCCGTCTGTGGGGAGAGTACTTCTGAGATGGCATCCACGTCTGTACCGACTCCTGAAGAGAGGCGTCCCCTAGACGACCCTCAAGTTCAGTCGGACCATGATACTGAGAATGAATTTGAAGTTGAAGCTCACACAGCTTCCGACAGGACCCTAAGGGCCCGACGCACCCGTCATACCGAAAGAAGGGAGCAAGTCTAAATTCACAAAGACAGCTTCATACTTCTAGGCGGCCCAATTGGAGTTTTAGAAGGAGTGGCCGGCTGTTTCTCAGCCGCCGCATGTTTCCTGGCAGAACCAGGAAAGCTCGCAACAGCCGTCCTCCGGGTCTTGGAGTCCGGTTGTTGGGAAGAAGAAGCTCTTGGAGCGCCCGTCTAAAAAAAAAAAACAACACTCGGTCAGTATATGCATAAACCCAACTCCAAAAGAGAGTGAAAGGTTCGAAGCTCACCAAGGGCGCCCCCTTGTTGGGGGAGTCGGTTGATGACTGTTGCATGATGGAGGCCCGCAACATGGCCGCCGCAGTTTTGGAGGCGGTAATTTTGCTCATGGCGTCCGCTGCAAAAACAAATAGCAAAGTTAATAAAAAGTCATAACAGTAATGCATGGAAAAACAGAGTATTCGACAGGCCGGCTACCTCTTGAGCACCGACTGCTGAGGCCACAGGCGGCCAAAAAGTACTCGTCGTAGAGCCATTTGAAGCTCGGGACGCAGTGCAGGGGTACTTGCTCTCGTACCCCTGAAGTAGAGTCGACCCTCGACTCTACTTTAAAGAGTCCTTTGTCCAGGATCTCTTTCTTAGCTTTGGGGGAAACAGGCGGCATGCTGCGGCCGCCTGCAAGAAGAGGCGGATTCCTGTTCCACCTGTTGAAGCGCTTGTTCAGCTCTGTGTCTGAACTCTCAATGATAAGGAAGGTGCTTCGCCAGTCCTTCCACTTGTTTGCTTTACCTCTTGTCATGAGGTAGCCTCTGGGGCTTGTCAATTGATGCCAGCCGGTACCGCCTACCTTAGGGGTCCGGCTGAGGTAGTTCATGTGGGCGAAAGCCTCGAAGTTTGGCTCCACCCCGTGCAGTTCGCACCCGGCCACATAGCCGAGTACGTTGACCCAGGAGTTCGGGGCTAACTGCCATAACCCCAACTCATACCCATCCAAGATCCGCTGAACAGCCGGATGTAGTGGGAGCGCAGCCCAGCCTTGATGGCCGCCTCGTAGCAGCCAAAGCAGGCGCCATCATAACTAGTACCAGCCGGCCAGACGACTGTGTCTTCTGGATCCGGCACGAACACTAAAAAGTCGGGGCCCATTGTGTGGTTCGGAATAAAGCTCCCCACTTTCTCTTGCATGGCCGTGATCCGGCCCCGTGGGACAGTGCAGTAGTAGGGGGTATTTTGCTCTCGGTAAGAGGCGGATGGCTCCGCCCAATTGTCCCCCTTCTCAACTGCGTGAGAAAGCCTCGCCTCTTGTAGGCGACTCTTTTTCTCTTCTGTGTCCAGAGAAGCATGACCAGAAGAGCTACACTCGGATTCGTCCTCTGACGAGTCCGAAGAGGACGACTCCTCCCCTCTCCCAGAGGGGCCCGCCTCCTCTCCTTTAAAAGGAGCAGGAGAGAATGTAGACTTGTCAACTGTAAAATTGGAAGGGGTCACTTTGACTCCTCCCTCAGAACTGTCGGCTTTCAAGCCGCTTTGGTTCACTTCCACATTTGGCGCCTGGTCAGATGTTTCACTAATCGGCACCCTGTGGGAGGAGCCGTCTGAGTTCGAAATCCTAGCAGTTCTTTTTGTTCTGGCCATCATGTTCTGCATAGACACAGAGACAGTCGGACTTTGTATAAAGGGCAAAGATGGGTCCGGAAAAGGGCAGGCGGCACTCCTAGTCCTAGATTCAGCCGTCCCCGGTGACCGGCTGATCACTAACCTAGGTCGTGTCGTGTGCTTCCGTGGTGCCATTTCAAAAAAGAATAAAATAAAGAGAAAATTAAGAGTAAGAGAACCGACGGTTACCTGAACGAGTGATGATTGATGGAGTTCTGAAAATCCTGTGCAGTCGGCTTGTCAGAGCAGGCGGTAGGCAGAAAGGGTCTAAAATGTCAGAGCAAGTTCAGGGGTCCGAATGTTCTCTCAAAAAGTTCTCAAGTGTGAAAATGACTGAAGTCAACACTCCCTTATATAGGCGAAGTGAGAAGGCGAAGGGTCACTTCCAAAATTCAAAATTTGGGCGGGAGAATCTCTCGGCCTTTCGCCGAGTGACACCTGTAGCAGGCCGTCGCCTGTCACAGTGCGACACCTGTCACAGGTAACACGTGACCAGTCGCGTGCCACCTGTGAGGGGCAAATGATTAGGGGATTTTGCTCCCACCAATCGGAATGCGCCACGTGGGCCAATTAGGTCCTGCCAAGTGTCCCCCAGTTGGAACCGTCAGGTTTTGCCATGTGGCACACGCCTATTCGTCCACCCTGGACCTATATGTCATGACACGTGGCATCCTCCATGCCTAATGGAGAAACCGGCCACGTAGGCCCAACTTCCAAGGGAAGCCCAATCAGCCCAAGCTTAACCTAAACCTAGGATTGGCACGTTTCCCAAGGTTATAAATACCTCCCTTAATCCTCATTAAGGGGGATTACGCACATTTAACACTCTCACCTAGAGAGACCCAATCACCTTTATTTCCGCATTAATTACTCCTTAATCAAGTACTAACTTGACCGTCGAAGGCGGATCTCCAATCATCCAGAGCATCCGTTTGTTTTGCAGGTACAGGTGTCCGGTTCCAGTCTCGGAATTGTAACTCTCCCACAGGACATCAGAAAACCCCGAAACACTAGGCTTCATTGATATTTTGGGCACCCGATAATGAAGTTGGATCCTATTACGGCTACTAGTCAAAATTCATGCTGCTATATGGACCTTGTAAAAAATTTATGTTGTTGAGGCAAATTTTGTCCCTTTTTTTTGGGTGCCCACTCACCACGTCAACAGTTCAACACTCCAAATTGCCAATTCCCATAAAAATAGTGCACATCAAGACCAAATAAGAACGTAAGCATTACAAAACAGTAATCGACAATGACAATTATAATTAATCAAAACTAAGTATCTTTATTTAACGCAACACTCAACAATCATAACAATTACATACCCAGTCCTGCAACAACGGACCTGAAGAAAAAATGATTGGCTATGTAACAATGCTTGTCTAACTCTTTCACCTTTAAGGTACAAGAACTTGCCAGGCATCCGCCGTGATCACATTGCACGTATGAGTTACTTATTGCAACTAATAAATTCCTGTTACCACTAACAAAATTGTTTGGCATGCTTCAAGAACATGCAAAAAATAACAAACTGACTTTTGGGGTAGGGAAAAAATCATGCTGCGGCAGAGAGCTTTTCTTCATGCTCATCAAGATTAAGAGCTTCCAGCAACTTAGGCCAGGATTCTGGGATGCCCCCTGGGAGGTCAAATTCCATTAATTTGCCACGATTGCGATAAAACTCTTCTAGTGGCTGGCTCTGCAATTATATTTCAAATGCTATTATGTCAGAGGTAAAATTTATCTTATTCAAAGAGGATGGCAAAAAAAGGTACATAAGAGAGAAAAAGATGTCCTCGGGAGAAAAGGAAGGCAAATGCTATAAAATATCATGTCCTATTGAGAAATCCTATTTGAGGCCAAGGCGGTTATAATTAATCCCTAGTTTCATATTTTCTAATTCCCTAATCCCCCATTCATTCCTCTTTCTATAAAACAAGTTTGAGTAACAAGCCTGAAATCCTTTCTGCTATGATCAACCAGCTTGATCATCCCAGACTTCAGTTCATTTAGGAAACTACTGGACCAACTCCCTATTGGAAGATGAAGTATTAGACAAGGATCTTTACATGGGAAAAAAGAAAGTTATGCTCTTGGCAGTAAATTATAGCCACGGCCAGATTTTCAACAATTTAAATAATTTGAAAGTATAAGAAGCACTCTTTAACTATTCTTTAACAATTCCGTTCACAAAAGAGAAAACAAAGAAAAAGTAAATAACAAAAGCATGCTAATCAGAAAGAAGGGAAAAAAAATTGACTATTACTCCCTCAGTTTTTGCTAGATAACACTTCATATATGATGAAACTATCAATAGAAACCTTAAGAAATTCAACAAACTATGATTGTAGTAATTACCTTTTCACTGTATACAAGAAGCCGTTCTTTCACAACAGCTTCAGTATCATCAGCTCGGGTGATCAGTTTGGAAGCACACTGCGAAGGGGGCATCAGTGGAGCCATACTTATGTCAGGCATTCCATTCTCACCCTTGATATTAATAGAGGCGACGTTAAAGTTTTTACCACACTGGCCACAAATCCTTCTACCAAGGCATTTCTCAATTAAAGCTAGCTCAGGTAATCTCAAATTAACCACCAAATCTATATCAGTTACTCCTTCCAATATTTCCTGAAATCAGAACCAAGGTGTGAGCAGATCCCAAGGGAAAAAACAAAAATAATAATACATGATACTCATTCTAATATGCAAAACAAAGAGGCATCAAACAAATTGTCACTACAAAAGTAGAATAAGGTCACTTGAGAATAAAAATTTAAGAAAAGTAGATCACGTACAAAGCTAATACAATATGCTACAAAGAGATACAGATACAATTATACAGCCACTCTATAATACTAGAACCATTTACGGTATTGCATACCCAAAAAAAATTAAACTTTTATAGTGGTTTACAATCTTTACCTCTCAAGAAGTAGATCGTGAATAAAGTTAGTACAATATGCTACAAGGAGATACAGATACAACTACGCAGCTATTCTATAATACAAGAACCAATGAAGGTATTGCAACCCAAAAAAAAATCTAACTTTTAGAGTGGTTTACATCTCAAGAAAAACATCATAGAATTTAACAATATAACGAAATTTAAAAATCTACACAATGAAGTAGGATGTTTTGTTTAAACTCAAGAGAGCAACAAAAATCTGATAACATGTGAGGAATAGAAATAAATAAATAAATAAATATAGCAATAGGAAGAAATAAAGCCTGACATGTTAACTCAAATAGGAAACAAATTAACCCACATGTTTATTATTTGATACAATATTGTATAAAAAGGTTCGCTCCAACAATAAAAAAAAACTTACTGCTTGTCTTATAGTACGTGGAAATCCGTCAAGAATGAAACCTGATTCACCTCTTGCTTCTCCAGTCTCAAGCCTCTTTGATAACAGAGAAATTATTATTTCATCGGATACTAGTTTACCTTGGTTGACAATTTCAGCAAGCTGGACATCAGAATGAACAAAAGATAACTGTCAGGAAGACGAAAAGCCTGGCCCTTTTGGGGGGTGGGGGGGGGGAGGTGGTTAATACGTAGTCATTAATAGTCAATTGTTGTTTGTCTTTAATAGAATAAGGTTTAAATAAATATTTGATGGGGGATGGGAGATGTAGCTAAGTGATGCTAACTCTTCATAGCAGAGAGTAGTACACCCTTGATCTGAAATAAAGCATCTAACTATTCCTTTAAAACAAATCATATGGTTTTTGGTTTCAGACTTATAGGCCTATGATGGCAGATACGTAAAAAGTCAAACCTGATATATAGTGTTAGGTTGAGAAAGTGAATTCTTCAAACCCCCACCACCACCCTTTTTACCCTTTTTATATTCCATCTCCTCTCAATTTCCCTCTGCTTACAACACCTGAAGAAGTTGTTGGATTTAGTGGCATATATTCTCCTCCTCCTCCTCTCCCTCCCCCTTAATCCCTTTGTCCATGGTCTCCCCTCAATTGTGGAGAAAATGGGCATGGTTACTAAACTTTTGGTTTACAACATGCAATTCTAAATTTTTCAATGTTTTCAGTATATACCCCTAATTTTTTTGATTTATTCACAATATACGCAACTTTTTCAAATTTACCATATGCCCCTCAATTTTACAAAAACACATCACATACCCTTAATGGACAATGGACATTAACTTTGTTAGCTATAGCCCTTAATCAATCCATAAATCTCTAACTATCCCCACAAACCCCTAATTAAACTGCTAGAGATGTTCCTAGACCTCCAATGGTGATTACTTATGCATGTAAGAAGCATGGCAAGGGCAGTAAAATCAACTAATGATGCAAGGGCAAGGGAGTCATTAATATTAATAATTCTGTTAAGAGGAGTTTGTTATAGAGAGAGAAGAATCTGTTAGCAAGTTGTTAGCAGGTTAAGTGTATTTAAGGGAGGGTATTCTATTCTAATAATCATGCTAAAATATTGTTAAGCTTTTGCTTAGTTGGAGAGCTCCTTTCCACTCGAATGAAAGGGTGTATTGAGAAGATTACACTCATCAATCAATACAAACTATTCCCCCCTCTTTTCTCTATTTGCTGTATTGTAGCCTAAATCTGCTTCCAGGTGACCTGAGTCCTAGCATAAACCACTAATCCCTCCCCTAATCTTTCTCCTTCCCTTTGCTCCCATCACTCTCCACATGACCATCACCACCATACCAATCACATACGCCCAGAATCGCCACTACTGTTATCAATCACCATCTCCCTCTGCTGTCGAAAGAGAACCACGACAAAAACAAGCTTACAATTCTCGAATTCTCTTCAATTTCACCACTTCAAATGTTACTTCTCTCCCGCTCAATTGCAATTTCTCCGATTATCTTCTATGCTTCTGGATCACCATGACTGCCACCATGATGCCGCCACTTCTCGCTGTCAATTGGCTACAATCTGTCAAGTAACAACCAACCAAACACGATGTCGATTTCATAAATAAAAACAAAAAAATCATATCTCTTCTCCCGAAAATTTCTCTATGCATTGCCTGTTCATCCTCCCTGTTGTATACCTCTCAATGGCGCCACCACCAACCTTATCCCTCCCCAATCCATTGTGCAATTGTTATCCTTCCCCAATGCATTGTGCGATTGTTATAGGTGTTGTCATTGATGAATAGATAGAGACTTTGAAGGGAAATTTGAGAAATTAAGGCTTTGGTTATGTAGATTTGGGGATTAGTTGATAAGATGTTCCTACCCTGGTCGTTTTTAGCAAGAGGAAAGATAAAGTGGGGTTGAATGGAGAGAGAGAGAGAGAGGGAAATGGAATATAGGGTAAGGAGTAAAGAGGGAAAGACGAAAGAAGCCATGGAAACTGTTAGAATTTTTGAAATGGTGGCATCCTTGATTGATAAACTCTATTGTAGGGTTTTTGTGGGTAAGATATAAAATGAATTTTGATTGAACATTTCAAGATTTATGTTTGAAACTTTGAATTCATTTAAAGGTTTTGTTAAATTATTTTTTTATTTCTAATTGACAGAGTTTGGATGTAAAAGGAGAGGGGAAATTGGAGTTATGGCATTATGCAAAAGTGGATGTGATTGATGGGGGAATATTTAGAGAAAGAAAAGAGTGTTAAAGGGATAAGAGATGTAGTAACGTCATTAAGTGTTAGGCCCTGTTCACTTCACCTTTAAAGAATAATACTACCACCGTTTTTATTAAGTTAACACCATTCTCTTTTCACGCTTGTCAACGCACTATTTTAACGATTAATATCTCTAATTCTCGACATTGTAAAATTATAAAAAGTGGATGATAATAAAATATACATTGAGACGATTCAACAAGATCTCATTTGACTATATTTTATCGTAGTTATAAATCACAAAATCTAGTCAAAGTGTATTTTGTGAATAGTGTAAAAATCAAATGGTGTCAACTAAAAACAAACGGAGGAAGTATTAAGTAAAAATAATTTCACTTCATTAAAAATAAATTTAATTCAATAAAAATAATTTCAGTTTAGTTAAAATAAGTTCAGAAAATTCAGTAACTTTAAAGAAGAAATATAATAGAAAATCAGTAAAAATAATTTCAGTTTAGTGAAAATAATTTAAATTCAGCAAAAATAATTTCAATTTAGTAAAAATAATTTCAATTTAACAAATATAAGGTAAAGTGAACGGGGCCTTAATATGACCGACGGAGTGACGCTCATATAGTCAATAAAGGTATCCTGAAGCATTTGTGAAAAACTTATATGTTGAACTTTGAAAAAGTAGAGGGTACCAAATTATTTTACTCGACAAATATAAAAATGGATTATTAAATATAGAGAAAATCTCTTTTTATCTTAAGCCTTAAATTAGAGGAGATATCACCTCTTGTTTCACATAAATAATTTTTTGAATTTCCATAAAGTCAGATTTCATTGTTTTCAGCTATTAACCCCAAAATTTGACATTTGAAATCATCTTTCCCCTATGAATTATGTAGGCAAACCCATCACATATAAATTAAATATAAAATGATCATATGGTTAGAGAGGGCAAATGGGAAGGAATGAATATATATATATATATATAGAGAGAGAGAGAGAGACAAGGTATGGAAAACCCCCAAATATTTACCACCACCATTACGCTGCCGCCGCCACCACCATTAACACCTTGCACAATTGAAACTTTGATATTTGACCTTAAACTACAAAATTTGAGTTTTACACAATTAAAAGTCCTTTAATTGTTTACATTTGTAGATCTCTCTTTTCCCCTCATTTAATCTTCCTCTTCCTCTTTCTCGGTGTATGTGGTTGAATTTTGGTGGGGTGCAATTGTTATAAATTGGGAGGTATTTGTAAGGTGGTGGGTTGTGAATTATTAGGGAAGATGGATGGGTTCCCGTTGGTGGTAGCGTTGTGTTGATGGTGGAGTGATAGGGTGGGTTTTGGGTTGGTTGAGGTGGTTTAACGGGTAGGTGAAGTCGGGGATGGGGTGACTAGTTGGGCAGCAATGTGGTTTGGCTGCAAGGTGTCTAGAGTTGTGCAAACCTGCGGGGTAGAAGGGTGGGGTCAATGATGGGGTGACAGCAGGGTGGTTGGCAGTCTGGTTTGAGTTAGAGGTGGGGAGGCTAGGGTTGGGTTGGCCAGTGGGCAGTCGGGTGGTATTGTTGGTCTTGGCAGTGGTCAATGTCGAATGAGCCATTGTATTATGATGAAACCCTTGCGGGATTATTGTAGAAAGGAGTGGAGGAAACAATAAGGCAAAGGAAATGGGAAAATTAAAATGATCCAAAAACTGCCAAATCTTGTGAGAAAAAAATGACCCAAACAATAACGCAAAGCTTGTGCAATCAAGTAACTCCCTTTGCTCCAAGCAAATCAGCCACATTACCCTTTTCGTATATTCCAAATAGATAGATTGTTAATAATCACTCAAAAAATAAAATGCAATTTCTGTATTTTCACAATCATTTGCGAATGATTCTTTTGCTAATGAAAACAATTAAACTGATTAAACGACTTTAAATTGTACAAAAATTACAGACTAAGAGCCAAAATTCTATTTCTGTACAAAGGTATAGTTAAAATTTCACACTAACTCCGAAAACCCATGAAAACTACCTATGAATTTACTTAATTATTAGTAACATGAACCCTAATCCTACATCATTAAATCGATTCAGTTAGCACGGCATAGCATCAATTCCATCCGACAATGCACCAAAAACACAAATTTACAACCCAAAAAATAAAAATTGTTTCAATATCACATTGATTTCGAGATTGAATATCAAATCACTTAGAATGAAAGATAAATTAAGGGAGAAAAAGTGGACCTGATGAGAAAGAGGGCCATTGGAAGAAAGCTCATGGCGGACGAGGTCACCGGTGGCGATATGAGGGACGCCGAGGAGACTAGAAAGGCGACTAGCATAGGTGCCTTTTCCGACGCCAGGAAAACCCAAGAACACCCACTGCACGTTTCTGGAGCTCAGATCTGACCCAGATGACGGAGAGGCTGAGGCGGAGGCGGAAGCGGAGGTCGTAATCATGGCCTTCCAAATAGAGGGGAAGGTGGATGACCTTGAATGGTTGACAAGGCGAGTAATGGCGGCCATTGTTGAGGTGAGTGAGAGAGAATGAAGGTGAGAATGGTCGGAAGAGAAAAGGGTAATGGCGCCTCCTTTTCTCCTAGTCCTGGATTTTGCAGGTTAATGTTTGCCTGCTTTTTTGTGGAATTGTTGAGGAAGTTTTGGGATGCATGTACTTGGGGTTGAGGAATATTCTTTTTTATTAATTTTTTTTTTTTTGGCCATGGGTGATCTGAAAGTCTGAAGGTCCGATTGACCGATTTACCGTAATTTATACTCCCTTCGTTTTTAAATACTAGTTTCATTACTCCATGCGCGGAGTTTTAGGGGAAATTGGAGAAAATAATAAAATATGGAAGTAGTGGGGTGGGTTGAAAGAATAAAAATTGTATAAAGCAAAAGTAGTGGAAAGAATTGGAGGAGAGAGAATATTTAATTAATAAAATATGATTTATGTTAGATCCACTAGGTAAGAAAAATTAATTAAATATTGTAAAAGTTTTTCAAATAAGGAAATGGAAAGTGTATCAAGTATTTAAAAACGAAGGGAGTATTATACACCGGAGCACCATGTTATTTGTGTACTCCGAGTCTAAAAAATACTCCCTCCGTATTTTATTATTTGCTCCACTTTTTTTTTTTTTTTAGAAATTTCACTTTGAAATATTTTGCAAATAAATTTTTAAATTTCAACTTCAAATTTGAATTACAGTCTATATGTCGCGCTGAATGAGAGTTTAAAGGATTAGCGAGAACGCATCATGGTGGGGCGAAGACGGTTTCTTTTAAGGAGAGTGCGGTGGTTTAGAGAAGGGTAAGTGACGATGGTGGGTGGAATCAAATAGTGAGGTGGTTCAAAGAAGGATACTATGGCAGGGTGAGCAGAAGAGACAACGCATATTTTTATTAAAAATGGAATTGGAAATGTTTGTAATTCATCATTTGTATTATTTTAGTGTCAAAAATGGATTTGTAAATGAAGTTTCACAAACAAAATTGGTATCAAAGTTTAGATGGATCGTTTGTGAAAGGAATAGTGTCCTTCGAACAAGTGTATTATTTCGATATAAGGTTCGGAATTATTAGAAAGCTAATTATTTCAGTGAGGTCAAGTGATCGGAATGCCTAACTGGAGGCCGCTTCCGATCAGTAATATTAATGCATAACTAATATTACAGCTTAATCTTGACTGAACCCTTCGGGTCACACTTAATCGAGTAACCGAACCGAACGACGAATTAATCCGAAGGATTAATTGAGACAATAGAGTTTTATGGACAAAGACGTCGAATTCCGAGCTTAGAGCGTCGAACCGAGCGCCATGCATCGAGTCGATTCAACGAATTGAGAAGACAAGAAAATAAGTCAAACAACAAGTCAAGGCATACGGTCCTAGCCTCGCATCGACCTAGCCGAGTGAGGGCTAGGGCCAGCTTGATGCTGCCGCAAGCCATGCACTGGTCACAAGCCTATCAAGCCACGTGCGTGGGCTGGTTTGGGCTGCTGGCCGAGTGCATGGTGCGCAAGCAAGGACACAGCAGCTAGCGCAGCTAGCAAGCAACACCAGCAGCCCGACTTGCGCTTGGGCTTGCGATGGCAGCAGCACAACCCAGCAGCAATAGCGGCCCGCAAGCGTGCGAGGTCTGCTATGCTGCGATGGGGCGCGCTGGCTAGCCCAACCGAGAGCACAAGGCAGCCAGCGAAGGTCGGGCCTTGGTGCTCAAGGCAAATAGCCCAGCCGAAGGGCCAAGGATGCCACATGGCATGCCTTGAGGACCAAAGCTTGGGGTGTGCCATGCACATGGGGTTGGTGGGTGTATGCTTGCTCTCCAAGGATAGGTTTGTGGTCCTTACCTACTCCCTCCCTCATGTTGACATTTGTCATTTGACTATTGCATAGCTAATTTAATTAAATTTGGAATTAAATTAATTGCTTACTTTTCTCACTCTATCATTTCTCCTACATGGAAAGATGATTGAAGTTTTTGGGAACCTTTGCCTATAAATACCAACTTTAGGAGTTTGGATTATTCACTTGAGTTGAACTCAATAAGGCATCTCCCAATAGGTGAGAAAACCTTTACGTTCGTAATACTCTAGTATTATTTTGGTCTAGCCCCGACTAAGCTTCGGGGTAGGAGTCGTTCGGGTCGGGTCTCGAGGGTGAGAGCCATTGGAGGCTTGCGCATTTGCGAAGCTCTACGCTTTCAAGTACGAGCTCTAACAAAGAGTGAAGCACGCATCAAGGGTATGATCGTCTTTTCTTTCTCTCTTTGTTAATTAATTATGTGATTGTTAATTAATATGCATGTTTTGTTACTTTAAGTTGTGTGCAGATTTTGGGAGGGTTTGGACATCACGAAACCCAACAGCAGTATTGGAGCCGCGTGAATTTAATTATTATAACTAATAATTAATTAAGGTGATTTAAATGGATTTAAATTTCTAGTTTTGCTTTCTAATTGGATTAGAAGCTCGTTTTATTTAATTAGTTTAATCTCATATCTAGACTAATTTTGGCTAAAGAATCTAGATTTTGACCGAAATGTAGTGAATTTTGGGTGGAATCGATGTTCTAAATCAGTTTTGAATCTCTTTGACGAATGTCTAGAAGCCAAATTCTACCCAGAAACATGTTTTTTGTAGGGGTTTTTGTTTTTGACGAAAAATTTTAAATCTTTAAACCTTGATTAATTATGGCATGTTAATGTTAGATTATGTGTCTGGTTACATCATTAATCTACTGCAATTATAACCCTTATTAAGCATGTTTATGAAGTCATATTTGGTGAGTTCATTTTTCACATAAACTTGCAATTTCACATTTTTGCAAATTAATTGCTTCAAATGTCAATGTTTAGGGTGAATTTGTAATTTTCAAGTCCCTAAAAATGTTAAAAATCCAATCTTTAATTGTTTATTTGGTTGGAACTTAACTTTCTAGATTCCATGCTGAACTAATTTTGATTTAATCATTTTGAGTTGATTAAAGTCTTAAAGGTTCAAAACTTGTGATTGAAATCTAATTAATCTTCATATTGGAAGATGTAATTTTTCAAGTTTACACAAGTTAGTGTTGGAAATTTTTCATTGGATGATTGTGTTTATTTTTCCAACTCCTTTTATTTTGTCAAATCTCATTATTAAAGAATGGTTCTTGAATTAATTTTGGTATGTGCAATAAAATTGAATTTATTCAAGTTGGACTTATTTTATTTTCATTTTTGCTCAATATTGGTTCTAAAATTAATTTAGAATTAATTATTTATATCACACAAAAATTGGGATAAAATCACGAGGCATAAGCGCGCAAAACGAGGCATGAAACCCCAAGCATCTCTCTCGGTCAGTCGGGCTGCTTGTGTATCCCGCATGTGGCTGCCGAGGATGCGGGGTGGTGCATCGTTGGTGCACTGCTAGTGCGTGTGTGCGAGCAGCCTTGGTGCGTAAGTGTAGTGTTGTTGCGTGGGCTGCGGCTTGCGGCTGCCAGGCAGCATGCACCTCACTCAAGAGCAGGCCTTTGAGGCCCTCACTTGTGTGTGCGCAAGCGTGCTGATGTGGCCAGCATAATGCACTTAGTGCAATGCTATCAGCCGCATGCACATGCTTGGCACAACAAGTGGATGTGCAAGGGGCAACAGCCATGCAAGGCAGCCGAGCCTCGGGCCTAGCAAACCGAGCCTCGTGGCTTGGTGCTAGGCACTCGGGCATCGAAGGGCTATGCGATTTTGCGATTTTTGCCGTTTTAATTATTTATTTAATTATTTTAACGAGGCTAGGCCTCGAGTTTCTGGCACTTGCAAAATAATTTGGCAAAATTTGGGTAAACCGGCTTAATTAAATTAATTGGATTAATTTTAATTAAGTTTCATGCGAAATTTAGTGGGAGCTTCCTTAATTATTTGAGCTAATTTTATTGCATTTAATCACATAATCGATTAACAACTTTGACTAGTTTTAATTAGGCGTGTTAATTGGATTAACCACCTAAGTTAGTTACTAGTTTGCGCGTGTTTTGCTTTATTGCTTGTTTTACTTTGTAAAATGCATGGGCCATTCACATTAGTGAATGGATGAATGGAATAGATATTCTAATGCAGGCTTTACAAAATGGCAACTAGTGAGGCTCGACTAGGATAGTAAATAAGGACTGCGATCCGTTTTGTATTTTTGTAAATCTAAATACGGACTGCGTGTCGTTGCATATTTTTGTACCTTAATATTTAGATTAGTCCTAGTCTTATTAGCAGTTGCATAATTGGTGGTGATGTCTCGAAGACGGCGTTTCTAGGAAGACGAGCCAAGAGGATGCAACGAAGGCCCTTGAAGATTTGAAGACTCAAGTTCAAGGGGTTATGCTAGTTGCCAAATGCATCTTTAATTATGCTTTATATATTTTGCTTATATAATTGCGATGTTAGATGCATGTTTAGGATTTCGAATGTTGTGATGATTAAGTGAGTTCACTTAAATCAACCAACATAGAAACCCTAAGTCCTAATGAATATTGAGTTAAATTTGCCATTCCAAAATGACACTTACGGAACTAATGAGAATAGTAATGGGCTGTGCCAAAGGACATCATTACTACTTTCCTAGGGAAGTAAGGTATGTTAGTGCGCTTGCCAAAGTAAGGCATCGCAGACACGTTAGTTTTTGTTAGACTCAACGATATTAGTAAGGAGTCCTTAGATGTCGTGGTAATGGAGATAAAACGTCAAGAAAGCATTAGATGCGACATTTTATCGAACCAAGAGTAGCTTAGAGCTATTAGCAATTGGATTGCTTACCTTAAAATATTAAGTGTTAAGACAAGCCAAACCATGCTTAATCACTTTTTGATTTTTGGGATCTTGGAATCGTTTTATCCTCGCCTAATTGGGACAAAATTTAAATGTGTGGATAAAATGCTTAATAAGATTGAAATTGCTTGTTTGGATGCATTTCAATGCTTATTATGTTATCTTGATGAATGGTAATACTTTGCACTTATATTTATAGAATTCTAGATCAAATTATAATGTTTCAAAGGATTGGTAAAAGGAAATCTTTTGAGAATGGTTCTCAAGGAAAGAAAAGGCATTTCTAAAATACAGCTTCTTATAATTGACTTTTATGACTAAAGTCCGAAAGGACGGTTGGATATCATGTATTCAAAATACTAGGTAGTTTTGATAAACATTATTTATTGAGTTGAAAACTCAAATTGTCAATAGTGGACAACCAACATATCTTTTCGCTTCATACACAAATGAGTAGGACTCATTGATGTAGTAATTTAAGTACGAATTAAGGAAAAGATAGAACTTTGTTTTATGGTGCACTAGATGCTTAATTATTCCTAAAAAAGTATAAAAGTCAAAACACTTAAGCAAATGGTTATGAGATGATGTATGATAAGAAATATAGGAAACAAGAAACAAAGAAAAGGAATAAGATTCCATTTCTACCCATGAGTTCATGTTATTATAGTTAACTTAGCAAATCGTTATCTTCACAAGTATCATATACTGCTTGAGTGTTATTGACCTCAAACTATTGAAGTTATGTTAAGTTATTGACTTACAAGATTAGAATGAAGCAAGTAGTGCTACATTGGTTGTGAGGTCGTATGCTTTGTTTAAAGACCTTTTAAGCTAAGGCTGGAACGAATAATGGTTATTGTGTTCCATAATCAGCAAACAATCCGTTTACACACGGAAAGACTCACATTCAAAATAAAAGAACACTAGTTATTGGTTTTGTTTGAATGGCATGGTTGTTTAAGCCATGAGTCAAGGATGCTTGATTATAAAAAAACATTTTTCTAATATGAAAACTCACAAAGGTCAAGTCATGGACATGATTTGTGTTCCGAACATCTTTAGTAATGTCACATCGACAAGAACATACTCAAGGCTCTATTAGATAGACTCTTGATAGTTGATCGACTCGGAATTGTTCTAAGACAAGCAAGTCTTACTTGTTGATAAAATTGACAAAGAAAGGAGCTATTGTGCTTGGTATAGACAATTAACTCCGAAAGCTAGGATTCCATTACTTCAACGTCTCACAAGAGTTTGAAAGAATGTGGCTATATTCATCAAATGTGAACAAACTAGACCTTGAGTAGCTCAAAAGTTCAATGAAGTATAGAAACTACTTGGCAAGATATCAAAACGTCTAGATTAGATCAAGCGATGTTTGCTTGAGCCAAGTGTGATCATCTCAAAGTTATGAAATTGGAATTTCATAAATAGCTCCACAAAGAATATAGTATGTCTTCATAGAGAACTTGATGCCATTTGTAAATGACTCGAACGAAGATGGATGCCCTTCCGATAAAGTTCTTAAAACATTTGCACAAATGACTAATGTTACACTCAATAAAATGTCGAAGCTAAGAAAGGACGCCATAATCAGTTATGGATAGAAATAGTTTCTGACGTCTTTTTAAGTATATGTCTAAGGCTCTTAGCCTCAATGGGAGCTCACCGACTCAATGGGAGCTAAGTGACTCAGTGGAAGCTCAGTGGCTCAATAAAGGCTAAGATAGATCAAGTGGGAGCTAACTGTTTGTTTCACAACAAACTTTTACCCAAAGACAATATATATGTCTCTTTGTAATCATTCAAGTGAGACTACGGGCATTACCTCCACAACTTAATTGAGAACATATTATTTGTTGCTCTAAGTGGTGTCTTTCTGGAAAGTAAAACATTTCCAAAATGACAAGTGGGAGGAAAATGAACTCGATGACCATCGAGATTAGCAACAAACTAGAACTTAGAATCTCGGAAGACTTTAGAAGGGCTTCATGAGAATAATTGATAAAGAATACTCAAAAGGACTTTACAAGTGCCTTATGAGAGAATTCATTACTCACAAAACTTTAGAAGTGTCAGAGTAAGATCAACATAATTAAAGGGATTTAAAAGCGCCTTGAAACTCAGTGTTTGATGCAATTGCCCCGTATAGGTATAGAATTAACCAAAGGCTTGGATTGAATCCTATAAATTTCTATTAAGTTAGAAATAAACCTAAGACTTACAAGCATACTATTTACTCTTGGATGGTAAGGGAATAGTGTCTTGTAAATTAGCTACGACAAATCTAAATTCCGAATAATGGTTAGAGGCCATAAAATCCGAAAAAGACTCCATGTTTGAAAATCATGTTTGAAACTTGATTAATTTGATGAAGGGTAACGACCAATCAGTTGCAAATAAGTTTTCAAGGAGAAAACTAACAAATATGGAAATGTATATGCATACATAGCTAGATTGGTTGAAAAGGATACAATTAGTTCATGGCGTTGATTTTAATAAAAACCTATTCACTAATCGGAATGCTTAAGTCTTTTCCTGATTATTCTAGCAAAATTGCGCATATGAAATATGGCAAAATAGATACCAAAATCGCCATCCTAAAATAGGATTTTGGAAGAGACTATGGAAATAGTCTAAGGGTTTTGTAAATCTAAATAGTGCTAGATTTGAAAGCAAGCTCAAGTAATCCATTGCTGGAAGCATTACATGTCGGAATTGGAACGTGTTTTCTCATAAAGTTAATATAAGGTTTGACTTGTTGAGAAACATGAAAATTCTTTGAATAAAGAAGTTTAGTGGGAGCAAAAGTCAATTTTGTAAAGGTCCAACAAGAAGTTTACGAACTATGTTGTGAAATAACTATCAAATGCTAAATGCTTGGGTTTGAAAGAATGTTTCAATGATGGACCAAGCTAAAGGCGATACTTAATACATAGTGGGAATTAAGATCTATTGGATAGACTTAATAAAATGTTTGAACGAGTAAAGGAATTTACCGTGTTAAACATGAAGGACCTAAAAAGGCTTTCGACCCACATGTATAAAACTAAGTACATGTTTGAACAAAGTACAAGCTAGGAAAATACTAAGTCAAACAAGAAAGACTCTAATAGAGACTTTCAACCATATCATATAGCAAACAATTTAACAAGACTCGATGAAACTAGATGAGCTAAAAGTCACATGAATGGGATGAAATTGGGAATATTTCCGCAATTGAATCCATCATGTATGCTACAATATGGAATCGTCACATGACCTATATGCTTATAGCATGACAAGTATAAAATACCAATCGACTTGAATCAAAGCAATGGATCGTTTGATTATGATCAAGAACATCCATATCACTTGGTTAAGTAAAAGGATGAGTTCTTGACATGGAAACAAATATAATTTGAATATTGATGTTGTGAGCATAACCTTAGCAAGGATCAAATCCTTAACAAGGAAGCCATTTATAAGCACGAGGTTAAAATGCGTCGTGGCTTGAGAATGGTAACATGAACTTATGTCCTTGTATATTGTGCAGAAATTTAAGGTAAATTTCCATAATCACAAATAATTAGGGTATCCAAATCATTGTGAGCCAGTTGGAGTAAAATCCAAGCAAAGCATCATTAGTAAATCTGCTAAAGTATATGTTGAGAACATTGTTGCCTTAAAGACAATAATAAGGAAGTTGTTCAATGGATAGTTCGTTGTTAAACTTTGATGATTGTAGGGTGTCAAGTTGAGGATCTCAAATCATGAAAATGAGTGGGAGCCATCACTTGGACAATAAATCCTAAATCACATATAATTCATAACACTCTCAAATTTTATCATCTTATTATGAGAGTTTTTGATAATGAAGATGCTAAGTTTTGCAAAATAATCATAACTAAACCTATGCAATAAGTGAAGCACAACATTCACAATTGCATAAAAGAAATTAAGCATATTACATATGGGTATGATTTCTATGAATGTTTTGTCAAGAGTATTACTCTTAAAACATTTGGGGAAAACCATTTATCATAAGATGAAACGTTGAAAAGTTTCATAGTGGAATAAATTTTTTACTAATAAATTCCACAAACTATTTAATTGTGGTTTAGAATTAAATAATGAGTCCATTTGATTTGACGATATTAAAAATAGGGTATCAAGACCATGTCTTGGATAAAGAAACACCTATTAAGTGAACGTTGAATATCACATCGTAAATATCCCTAATCGAGGTCATTGAAAGTTGGACGAATAATGACCGCATGAGATTGGTGCGTAGTATGATATATAGCACCGTTTCTTGTGCTACAAGGACAAATTGTCATAAATCATTTGCACAGGTATTGGTTTGGAACTATACCGGATCGACCTATGAGAACACTTTAGGAGATTTGATAATCATCATAAGTATATCGCTCATTATGGTTATCGGAACCTCTTTCCTCGATCATGAGTGTTGTTAGTTCTCTTGTTTGAGTACTAGTCCGCTTTGATGTTGTCAAATGTCTACCGTAAAAGGGGATTATAAAGGCAACAGTTGGGCGGCTAGGGCCTCTTAGTAAGGGAAGCTAACAATGCAAGACTGGGAATGTCCCTCTATCAATAATAGGGAACATGTCTTTGTTGTTAACAAGGCCTCTCGAAGAGCGAGACTGTGAAAATGTATGGCTGTGCTCAGATGGATTTTAGAAATCATCTTCTTATTGACAGTCAAACTCGAAAATCGAGAAACACTTCTGGACGTAATAAGGATGATGAAGAATCTTACCTTATAGTTCATGAAGAGATATTAAGTGACATAAGAAATAGGCTATACACAATTAGCACACTTGTCCGAAAGGACAAGTGAGAGATTGAAAGGAATGTTGTCCTTCGAACAAGTGTATTATTCTGATAGAGGGTTCGGAATTATTAGAAAGCTAATTATTTCAGTGGGGTTAAGTGATCGAAATTCCTAGCTGAAGGCCGCTTCCCATCTGTAATAATAATGCATAATTAATATTACAACTTATTCTTAACTGAACCTTTCAAGTCACACCTAATCGAGTAACCGAACCAAAACGACGAATTAATCCGAAGGATTAAATGAGTCAATAAAGTTTTACGAACAAAGACGTCGAATTTCGAGCTTAGAGCGTCGAAACCGAGCGTCATGCGTCGAGTCGATTCAACGAATCGAGAAGACAAGAAAATAAGTCAAACAACAAGTCAAGGCTTACGGTCCTAGCCTCGCATTGGCCTAGCCGAGTGAGGGCTCGGGCCAGCTTGATGCTGCTGCAAGCCTTGCACTGGCCGCAAGCCTAGCAAGCCACATGCGTGGGCTACCTGGGGCTGGTGGTCGAGTACATGGTGCGCAAGCATTGCAAGCAGGACCCAGCAAGTAGCACAGCTAGCTAGGCTTTGCTAGCGTATGCTGCGGCTAGCAAGCAGCAGCAGCAGCAGTTCGGCTTGCGCTTAGGCTTGCGATGGCAGCAGCATAACCTAGTAGCAATAGTGGCCCGCAAGCGTGCGAGGCCTGCTATGATGCGATGAGGCGCATTGGCTAGCCCAGCCGAGAGCACAAGGCAGCCAGTGAAGGCCGGGCCTTGGTGCTCAAGTTAAATAGCCCAGCCGAAGGGCCAAGGATGCCACATGGCATGCCTTGAGCCCCAAGGCTTGGGGTGTGCCATGCACATGGGGTTGGTGGGTGTATGCTTGCTCTCGAAGGATGGGTATGTGGTCCTTACCTACTCCCTCCCTCATGTTGACACTTGTCATTTGACTATTGCATAGCTAATTTAATTTAATTTGGAATTAAATTAATTGCTTACTTTTCTCACTCTATCATTTCTCCCATATGGAAAGATGATTGAAGTTTTTGGGAGCCTTTGCCTGTAAATACCAACTTTAGGAGTTGGGATTATTCACTTGAGTTGAACTCAATAAGGCATCTCCCAATAGGTGAGAAAACCTTTAAGTTTGTAATACTCTAGTATTATTTTGGTCTAGCCCCGACTAAGCTTCGGGGTAGGGGCCGTTCGAGTCGGGTCTCGAGTGTGAGAGCCGTTGGAGGCTTGTGCATTTGCAAAGCTTTACGCTTTCAAGTATGAGCTCAAGTGTATTATTCCGGTAGAGGGTTCAGAATTATTAGAAAGCTAATTCTTCAGTAAGGTCAAGTGATCGAAATGCCTAGGTGGAGGTCGCTTCCGATCAATAATATTAATGTACAATTAATATTACAGCTTAATCTTGACTGAACCCTTCGGGTCGAACCCAATCGAAAAACCGATCCGAGACGTCGAATCAATCCGAAGGATTTGATGGGTCGTTAGAGTTTACAAACAAAGGCGTCGGATATCGAGCTTAGAGCGTCGAGACCAGGCGTCATAAGTCGAGTTGAATTTAGAATTCGATAAGGCATGAAATCAATCAAGTAACAAGTTCGAACCTAGCCGTAGCCTCGCATTGGCCTAGCCATGTGAGTGCTAGGCTAGGCAAGGTCCCAAGTAATGAGTGCCTAGCAACCCCTAACACACGCACATCGCATGGCACAAGCATCGCAAGATGCGTGCATGCGTGGCTAGGCGTGCTAGCATAGAAGCGCTAGCCATCGCATCGTGCTAGGCATGAGCTAGCACTGCCCGCAAGCATCGCATGCATGGTGCATGCTTGCTAGCATGCTAGGCCAAGCACCCAGCCATCGCTAGCCGCAAGCGTTGCAGCATGCTAGCAGCGTGCTAGGCTATGCGTGCTTGCTAGCATGCTAGGGCCTAGCGCTGGCGCATTGCTAGCAGCAGCCTCGCACACTACCATGCACCAGCCAGCAACGTGCTAGGCATGCTAGCTGTATGTGTGTGCTAGCAGGCAACAACACGTGCTAGGTCTCGCATAGCAGCAGCGCCTAGCAGCACGCACCAAGCAGCAGTGAGGCATGCGTGCTGGCTTGCCTTGTGCTGGCTGGCTGCGCATGCATTGCGGGCTAGCTGTGTGTGTGTGCTAACTGGCTGGCTCGGCTGCCTAACCTTGGTGCTAGGTGCCAGCTGGAAGCCAAGGCAGGCTGCCAGCAAGCCACATGGAGGAGTGGTCCGGTTTCATGAGTGGGGACCAATAGTTGGTCTTTTCCTTGGGGAGCAAGGTGGGTTGGTCCCCTCCCTTGGTGGTCCTCACCTTCTCCCTCTCCTCCTATTGCCACTTGTAACTTGTTGATTGAATTGCAATTTTATTTTGTTTTGAGTAAAATAAAATAAGGAAAATTGCAATTGAGAATGGAAAATCAAGGTTCATTTCCGTATAAATACCCAAGTTTTGGGATTTGGGAAGAACACTTGAGTGGAACTAAAAAGGAATCTCCTTAGAATAGTGAGAAAACCTTAAGTTCGTGAAACTCTAGTTTTTATTGGTCAAGTCCGGACTAACCTTCGAGACTAGGATTGTTTGGGTCGAGTTTGTGGGTACGAGCCGCTAGAGACCTTCGCATTTTCGGGGTTCAAGTTTTGAAGTAAGAGCTCGGGATCGAGCGAAGCACGCGCCAAGGGTATGAATGTCTTTTCCTTCACTCTCTTAATTGTTGTTTAATTTGTGATTGCATTCTTAGTTGCCTTATTTAGTGGGCGGGTCTTGGGCAGGTTTCTCTTCCGCGTAGAGTCGAACTCTACGAAACCTAACAGGAACATCATTCAGAAATTATTAAACACACGTGTACATTAATTGCTGAGCATTAACTCCAGCTTTAATTGCACTTTTTGAGAGCTAAGGCTCGGATTTCGAGGTTGTCTCAAGGCAGTAGGATGATCACTTCTCTCCTAAGAGGAGCTTGTTCCCATCTACATTCCGCACTTTTTACATCCGAACACGTTCTAACTTGATTGTCGGAGGCGGAACTCCCACCCATAGGAGTGTCCGTTGTTTTGCAGTTATAGGCGTCCAGAGGCCAGTCTTGGTGTTGTAACTCTCTCGCATGACACATAAAAAACCCCAAAACAGTAAGTGCTGACATGGATATTGTGCAGGGTGAGATAAAAAGATTGAAGGAGGTTATTGTTGCCGGTAGATTGTATGAAAGACTAGTCAAGGAAGGAGTAATTGTGTCACCTCAATTCCAGGATGATGATTATGAAGATATGATGATATGTAGATGGCACTTTAGCTCTGCTCATGCCACTAGTGAATGTTTGGCCTTCAAAGGGTTTCTGTATAAAAAGATCAGAATGAATGCAATGATTGTTTCAGAGCAGGAATATCAGGTGATGAAACTTGCTGAATTCAATCTTATAGGGAAGAAGGACAAAGCTAAGCCTGCTGAGAATAGTTAAAAGACCAATAGGTCACCTAACAAGATAAGTAATCACAAACAAAAGGCATATTCTTACAAAGAGGCAATTCAATTATTTCCCTTGCAACCCAAAGCAATAGAGGGACTTAAGAATTTACGACACAATCTTTGTCATTCTTGTGCTAATTTGTTGCATTTTGAATTGGTCAGGACTGAGACTATTCCAAATAATCCCAATTGGATACCTAGACACCAAAGAACTTATCATAAGAAGAAGACAGAGATCAACAATCTGACTCCTTCTATAAAGCACATATTGAATTTCCATAAGGTGAATGAAGGAAAGGAAAACTTTGCACCCATGGCCAAAAAAGGCAGCTACGTGAGTATGTAAGAGAGAATAGAAGGAGTGTTGAAGGATAAAGTGACAAAGAATGATAATAAGCTCAAGGAAAAAAATGAAATCCATAAAAAAGGCGAAGTCAGTTAGAAGGAGTTTAAGCAGCCAGATTCAAGCGATGATAGTTTAATTGGATGAAGAGGCTTTGAAGAAAGGTATCCTCAGAACCATTCCATCACAAATTGTCCAACCTAAAGTTGACACAGTGATTGAACAATTAATGGATGGTGAAAAGTCTATTGAGTTTCCTAGCGATATTATCCAGAATCATCCCATAGTGAAGGAGCCGGAAAGCATTCCAGAAAAGGATCTAACTTTAGAGTATCATAAGGAGGAAAGCTTAGGTGAGGATCTAATGGCCACAGATCAACCAGCATATGAGTTAGTAGACTATGACCTAGAGGGTCTTGACCTGGAAGTTTCAAGATTAGATCTGGAATTTCTGTCAAAGTATTCAGAGGAGCATTGTGAGGCAGATTATAATACCGTAACTTTACCAGTAGAGTTTAGAGCTCAAGTGGTGAAACCTGGTACCAATTCATGGGCAGATGAAGTGGATCAGGCAGAAACTGTAGGTAGGTATAAAATTTCTACTATATCTGCTGAATTGAATAGAGCGTTATCTAGTTCTCCTAGTAGAAAAACAGTAACACATGATCAGGAACAATTAGTCATTTAACATTTTTTAAGGGATTACAATGTTAATAATGCGCATAAAAAACCTCTTTTTGTGACTGTGAAGGGTTTGAACTAGGGAAAGTATTAGTCAATACAAGAGCTACAATAAATCTAATGCCTTTGTCTGTTTTTCATAAGATTGGTAAAAGAAAAAAAGATTTGGCTAGTGTTAAGATTAATATAGTTGGTTTCAATGGTAAGTCTAAACGTACTGAGGGGTTAGCATATATTGAAATCCAAGTTGGTACTACTAGATAGTTTCAACATTCTTCATAGTAAGAGGAGAAGCATCTTGTAATTCTATCCTAGGTAGAGAATGGTTGCATCACACATATGCTATTCCTTCTTCTTTGCACTAGAAAATAATATTATGGAATGGTGATGAATACGAATTAGTTTATGCTGATGTAGAAGCCTTTATGATTGATACTAACCAACATTTTCCCAGGTTTCTTGCAAAGTTAACACCAAAGACAGATGAGATTGTACTCAAACATGATTCCCAGTCAGTTCCTAAACTGAAGGTGGTGTACCGTGCAATCGCCAGGATAAAAAAGGTAGATGTAGATGAAGACAACATTATTCGCCTGTAGAGTCCAGCTCTAAGTTTGGAGTACTTAAGATTGGATATGTTTGAGTATCATTCTTTGTATGTTTGTAGTTTGAACAAATATTATGGAAAATTACATAAAAAGCAAATTTAGATATGGTACTTTATTAGCTCTTCAAAATATATATGCAAGTTTTTACTCGCAACATATATAGAGGTTATCACAAACATGAAGCTCCTGAATGTCTATCTGACTACTCAAACTCTGATGACCATACCCGATCATCTCCAAACTTGGACAAAGAGTTATATGGTAAAGAAGAGAATGAAAAGGTATGGGTTAAGAGTACAGATATCAAATAGGAGGTCCATGATCCTCTAGAAGAAGTCAATCTCGAAACTAATGATTATCCTAGTTTCACTTATATAAGTAAGGAATTACTTAGAAAGGACAAGTGTAACACTCCCAAATGTCCCTCTACGGAAATACCAGTATAATACGTATCATTATACCGTAGAAATAAACTTAGGCATATCACCGCCGTGTGATTACGCAAGGCTACCGAAACTACTAACCAAAACCAATACTTTGCAGCGGCAACTCAAACTCTTTCTTTATTAATAATATCTATAAATAGAAACCATTGTCATGAGTAATTATAAATAAACAAGGACCAACATTCCTAATCTAGGTGAAGAACATTATGCACTCCCATATGCTCAAATGTTGACTCCACCTGAAAAATAGTCAACACTGCTTACCATTAAGGTAAACAGGGCGAACCAAAACAAATAGGAAATACGAATTAGCAAAATATGCTAAGTGCGATAACTGCAAGATAAGTAAATTCAATTTATTAGCAAACATGCTTTTAAAACCAATTCCAATAACTCCAAAACTCATGATTCAAAATCAATTCCAATAACTCGATAAAACGATTTATAAAACCAATTCCTCTTTTGAAAACCAATTCTCAAATCTTCTCAAAACAATTCTAATAACTCAATAACTCAATAATAATGATTAGTAAAATCAATTTTTTTCGAAAACTCAATCTTCTCTTTAAGTGTGCACACCCCCCAAGCTAGTATCCTACTATTTCAAGGCTATTGAGGAAAGACTAGGTCATACAAAGTCCATAGTCTTCAATGAATCCGCATAGTGGGATTAATATAATAATCATGCTTGTAAGGCTCTTATAAATAATTCAATAATTCTCATGAAATTCCTCTTTGAATAAATCAACCTTTATAATAGATTAACTCAAAAATCCTTTTTATTTGATTCAACATGCTTTCAAAATCAACCTTTTAATAAATGCTGAGAATTAAATCTCATATTAATAACTTTTTAAAATCAATAACTCTTCCTTTGAAAAACCTTTTATTTAATTCATCAAAATTTTCAAATCAATTTCTTTATTTAAACATGATAAGTAATTCAAACCATTCAAAACATGATATGAAAATCAATCCTTCAAAAATACATTTATTAAAACTAATATTAAAATCAATACCTCCAAACATACTTTATTTCATAAATCATAATTCAAATAAATTTAATTCAGTCACCAATAAAATCATATAAAATATGTTATTCAAACTAATCACTTTCAAAGGTATCTAGACACCTAAACGTACCTTGGTTCCGAATATCAATCACCACTTTGCACTTTCAAAGTTCAATCACGAATACACCTTGCAATTAACATAACCATAAGGTTATCACATCATCTTTAGACATAAACCTAAATATAATGTGCACGGACTATAAAACTCTTTTAAAAATAATACATTATTATCAAATTATAGCTTTGAAATAGGTATTTATATTTTAGAAAACTAAGCATGAAGAAAATAAAGGAATAGGATTAAAGAGAATTGGATTTGCATTGGAAAGAATAGGCAGAACTTGAAGAGGCCATAACTCCTTCAATATAACTCCGAATTGGGTGATTCTTGAGCCTAAACTCAAGGACTTTTCAAGATGAACAATTTTTTGTGAAATTGAAAAACCTCAAAACTGAAAATAAGTGCCAGAAAATTGGCTCCAAAGATATACAAGCTTATTTTCTTTTAGAAAAGAGGAGAAGAAAAGTAGGAAAAGGTTGAGGGAAAAGAAGAGTAAGAGAGAAGAAGAGAGAATTGAGTGTTTGGTGTAAAGAATATGAGAGGTATGAGGGGGTATTTATAGGCTAGCTCATGCAAGAATTATGGTAGGAGAATGTAGGAAGAATTATGGTAAATTGGTTTAAGGAAATTACCTGGAGAAGAGAGCTAAAGAATTATGGAAAGTCTAGGTTATGGTGATTAAGTAATGAAGAAATAAGGTAAATATGTAGTCGTGAAATACAAAATGGTAAATGGCTTTGCTTGGGGAATAATCAAGAATGGTTTAAGGTAGGGAAATAAGATGATCAAATATTTAGGAGATGGAAAATAAGAGTTAAGGAAAATAATAGAATGGAGGAAGATAATTAAAATACTAAAATTACCAAAATAATTTTGGTCAAAATACAATATGGTGGCCGAAAATTTGAGCTTTCCTAAGCTCATATTTCCGGACCTCCCTTTAAATATTTAGGCAATTATTTTGCTAGTTTTTACAGAATAAAAATGATTGTGTAAATAATATATTTTGTAGAAAATAATAAATTAGAAAAATACCAATTATTCACTAAATAATTTAACTAAGAAAATCAGATTTTCTACACTTAGAAAATCCGAAAATCAAAGCTACTCAATTAGAAATTTTTGGCCGTTTAAATAATAAAATATAATTTTGCTTAATTAAAATATCCAAATATGTATAAATAATCCGGTTTTTAAAATAAAATAAATGGATAATAAATCTTATCTAAAAATCCAAAATAATAATTGAGTTGTAAAATGTTTTGGCGCCAAAATTCAAATATCATTTTGGCTCCAAAATTCAAATAATAAAATAAATTGCTAAAATACCCTTTTAAGAAAATACTAATTACGTTTTAAAAATTCGGGGTATTACAACAAGTCATTATTGATTGATATACTTCACAAAAATAAGGATTGTTTCGCATGGGTGCATCATGAAATGCCTGATTTAGATAATTCTATTATCCAATATATACTTCATATTAAAACTAGTTACAATCCTATAGTCTAGAATCCGAGATGTTTAGCGCCATAATTGATTCCTAAAATAGAAGAAGAGATTGCCAAACTATTGGAGGCAAGATTCATACAACCCATCAAATATGCAGAGTGGATAGCTAATATTGTTCCCGTAATTAAGAAGAATGGCAAAATTAGGATATGCATAGATTACAGAGACATCAATACCCCATGCCTGTAGCAGATATGTTGATAGATGCCTCGTCAAGACACAAGTTTGTATCAGCGCTAAATGGTTTTTCTGGGTATCACCAAATAAGGATCACTGAAGGTGATCGCTCAAAGATGACGTTTAGGTGCCCAGGCTCTTTGGGGCTCTATGAGTATGTGGCGATGCAATTTGGACTTAAGAGTGCAGGGGAAACGTATCAGAGAGATATGAATCTCATATTTAATGAAATGATTGGCGACTTTATGGAGGTTTACATAGACGATGTTTTGGTAAAATCCCATGACTTATCAAAGCATTTGGAACACCTCATTTTAGCATTTGAAAGGATGAGGAAGTTCAATGTAAAGATGAACCCCCTTAAACGTGCCTTTGGGGTTAAAGCCAGTAAGTTTTTGGGATTCCTGGTGCACAAGAACGACATAGAAGCTAAAGCAGTTCTTGAAGCATCACTTTTGACCAATAAAAAGGAACTATAGAAGTTTTTGGGGCAGATTATTTATGTTCGAAGGTTTATCTCTAACTTAGCTGGGAAAACAAAAGTGTTTTCTCCTCTCCTTAAACTTAAGCAAAGAGAAGAGTTCAAGTGGGAGCCCGAACATCAAGATGCCTTTAAACAAATCAAGGGGAAGCTGGCGACTCCACTAGCACTAATTCCTCCTAAACAAAATGGAAAGCGTTTGAGATTGTATCTTTCAGTTACCAAGGATTCAATTGCAAGAATGTTAACCCAAGAGAAAAAACAAGGTCATGAATAGGTAATTTTTTTTATTAAAGTAGAATTCTACATGATACTGAAACTAGATACACCAATGCTGCAAAATGGTGTTTGAGTTTGTATGATACTTCCATCAAACTTAATCATTATTTTATGGCTTTCCCGTTGGAGATTATTTCACAACAGATGTGCTCAAATACTTGTTGAATAACCCTTTCATCAAAGGAAGGTTGTGTAAATGGAGTATGCAATTATCACAATTCGAACTGCTGACTTATGTACCTCAGAAAGCTGTTAAGGGACAGGCCTTGGTTAACTTTTTGGCCGACCATCCACCTATGGAGAATGTTATGGTCTAGGAGGAAAAACCATGGACAATGTTCTTTGATGGATCTAGTAGGAGGGAGTCATCTGGAGCCGGAATTGTGATTTATTCACCTTCTGGTGTAGTGACTAAAATGACAATCATTTTCTCAACTCAATGCACAAATAACAGAGCAAAGTTTGAAGCCTTAGTGATTGGTTTGAGGACTCTGAAAGATATGGGGGTTACGAAGGTTAAGGTGTTAGGCGATTTGCAGTGGGTGATAGCTCAAGTAAACAATGAATACAAAGAAATCTCAACTCTGGCAATGACCTTCTCATATATCGTTCAAGAGTTAATTAATGCTTTTGAATTCATCTAAGTATCTCATATCCCAAGAGAAAAAAATAGAGAGGCTGACTTTTTGGCACAACAAGCTTCGCTACCCATTTTTGAAGGTTTCGATGAATCAATGATTCACATAAATACATACAAATTGAAACCTTTAGATGAAAAAGTGAAGGCAGAAGTACATAAATATAGTATCCTCACCCAGGACATAGATTGGAGAGAGGAGATTAAGGAGTACTTAAAAGACCCCTAAAAAGGGAAGGTGCTAGAAAACGTTAGGCTAGCAGCTACTAAATACTTTCTTATGGGAAGTAAGCTGTATAGAAAGGATCCTCAAGGCATTTTACTAAGGTGCATTAGCACAAAGAAAGTATTAACCAATTTAGCAGAGGTTTATCATGGAATTTGTGGGTCTCATAAAGCAGGAACAAAGATGAGGTTGTTAATCCATCACATGGGATTTTATTGGCCTTCAGTTAGACAAGATTGATTGCCGTATGCAAAGGGTTGTAGACAATGTCAACGCTTTAGACCAATAAGTAGGGCACCGACAATAGAGTTACGTTGCACCCCATTATTAAACCTTGGCCTTTTAGAGGTTGGGCGATGGATGCAATTGTGCCTAGTAAACCTCCCTCATTTGCTCATCATGAATATATTCTAATAGTTACAGATTACTTCACAAAGTGGATAGAAGTCCAGGCTTTCCAAAACTTAAATGCAAGGGCAGTGATCTTGTTCTTGGAAGAGAAAATCTTTACAAGGTACGGGATTCCAGAATCTATAACTATAGACCAAGCAACTATGTTTACAGGATACGAGTTCAATTCCTATCTCAAGGAATTTGAAATCCAAAAGATTTAATCAACCCCTTACTTTGCTCAGGCCAATGGACAAGCCGAAGCTACTAATAAAGTAATCTCTCCAGGAATTGCTAAGATGCTGGATGAAAATCCTAAAAATTGGCATGTTCTTTTACACTATGCTACTTGGGCATATAGAACATCAAAGAGAGATTCAATAGGGACTACTCCTTATCAATTAGTTTATGGACTTGAACCTATTGTACTAGCAGAGCTAAGTGCTAAGTCCACTAGGGTAGCTAAGCAAATGGGGATAAGCCAAGAAGGCTACCAGTAATCGATGTCCATTGAATTGATGGACGTTGAGGGTGAAAGACTCCAAGCGCTAGCTAAAATCGAAGCTCAGAAAAAACAAGTAGCAAAGTCTTACAACAAAAAGGTAAAACATAAGATCTCTTTGGAAGGAGATTTGGTGTGGAAGATGAAGCTTCCTGAACATGACTACAAAGATCATATCTTTGAAAAATGGTCTTCTAAATGGGAGGGTCTATTCAGAGTTCACAAAGTCATGGTAGGGAACGCCTACTTGTTAGAAGAGTTAGATGGGGAAATGTTTTCAAGGGCGCTTAATGGAAAGTTCTTAAAATGGTACAACCCAAGCATATGGGAGTATAATATAAAAATCTACAATAGAAGCATCCATCGTTAGAGGCTTTTGACAAATAAAATGTACTATTTACAAGCGAAGGGACTTTTTAGCTATTGCTTTACGTTTAACCTCAGAAAGAAGAATCTTGCATTTGTTCATCAACGCCATCTGTTCACCGTGGCGATCAAATTGCATTTTTTCATCAACGCCATCTCGGAAATCTGGCGCTTCAATTGTTTCTTCTCTTTCTACAATCTTGAAGTTTTCGTTCTTCCATAGATTAGAGGCTTGAAGCTTCTTTTCTTCTTCTATGATCTCATCGATCTTAGTCCGCAGATGGTCCATTTTAACATCTAGCTCCAGATCTTTCTTCTTTAAAAGATCTCGTTGTTGGAAAACTTAGGACACTTGTCGGGATATATAAGAAGTCATCAAAGGGGGAAGAGATGATCTTTTCTTGGCTAATTCAATAGCACATGCTTCACAGGCGACATATAGTTATTCCCATACAACTGGATCATTGTTTTCCAACAGACGAACTTGAGTCATGAGTTTCAGAGATAGTTTAACCTGTGAACTTGGTGCTTCTTGCAACTCTACTCTCTCACAAAGAGACAGGGCTTTGTCAAGAAGCTTGATCTCTAGAGATGTAGGTGATGGGATACATGTGTATAACAATCAGGTGTTGATAAAGACTAAATAAACATCACAATTGTATAAGGTTAGGATGCTTTCTTTCACCTGACACATATATGGTTGAAGCTTTGTTGCCTTGATTTCCTTGGTCAATGATTGTTAATAATGGAAATAACAGGCATGTTAGATACCAATAAAGAGATATGAAAGAAAGAAATGTGTTACTCACCTAAATCTGGAGATAAACATTTTTCTGCAAAAGTCACTTCACGAAGATTTGATTTTTTAGTATCAATCTGAGGCTCAGCACCCTTAGTCTAAAAATTTGTGGTGTCATCGTGAACCATTTCTAGAATAGACCCACTGGTTCTTGATGCAGTATCATCATAGATCTCCACTTCCTGATCTTGAATCGTCACAGGAGGTTGTGTTGATTCAGGCAATGATTCGGGAGTTGAAATGGATATAGTGTCAATCTGCCCTTGTTCATCACCATCCTAGACATCTTTTACCTTGGTAAGTTTTGCAACAGAAGGTTGTTTTGGCTCGGGTATTGTAGGGAATTTTTTTTACTCATCGTTGAGCTCTACTATGGTTCATGCTTTACGGCAAGGCGACGTTCCAAGGAAAAGAAGCTAGAGATAACGAGTCGCCAAAAAGTTTTAGGAACTTGTAAACCGTTCACGGGTGTGAAGGTTACACCCCATTCACGATCACAGAGATCGCTAACTCCATGTTGGGTTTCGTATTGTCTGACACTACGCGGAATGAAACCCGCCCAAGGCCCGCACACAAATTAAAGTAACTAAACATGCATATTAATAATCACATAATTAATTAACTAAGAGAGAGAGAGAGAGAGAAAGACGATCATACCCTCGACGCATGCTTCGCTCCTATAGAACTCGGACTTCAAAGCCTTAGCTCCGCAAGTCCGTTAGCCTCCGACGAAGTCCACCCTCGAGATCCAACCCGGACGGTCCCTACCCCGAAGGTTAGTCGGGGCTAGACCATGAAAATACTAGAGTATTACGAACTTAAATGTTTTCTCACCTATAGGGAGATTCCTTATTGAGTTCAACTCAAGTGTCCCTTCCCAATTCCAAATAATTGGTATTTATAGGGAAGGCATCTCTTGAACTTCAATCTCCTATCCATGTGGGAGAGTCGGTAAAATGCATTTTATCCAATTTATTTTTAATTCAAAAATCAAATTGAAATACAAGTAACTCAACAAATAACAAGTGTCAAGAGGTGAGCAAGGGGTTAGGTGATGACCACAAGGGGGGACCATTCTCCCCTTGCTCCCCAAGCAAACCCACACTCACATGCCTCTCACATGCATATCCAACCACATGCAAGATCAGCCACGCACACATGTGCTACACGATGACGCTGGCTCACGCACATGGTGTGGCTGGTTGCCAGCCTCGCTGTGCGGTACACACACACGTTGTGGTGGCATTGCTAGCTTTTGCCAGTTAGCTACTGCTTGTGCTATGCGTTGCTCAGCTTGCACAACCTACAGCATACGCGCATGATGGGCATTGGCACAAGGCTTGGCTGGCTGCCAGCCCTGCTGTGCGGCACAGCCAGGACACGAACTTACCAACTTGCATGCTGGGCCTTGTGCTATGTGGCATTGCTGCTCGCATGGCCTAACATGCTTGCTACGTCCTCGCGGCCCTTAATGCACCTGCTGCTACGCCCCTACTAGCCCAGCCATGCGTGTTGGTGCTAGCTAGCATGCGATTAGGCGCAACAGCCCCGCAAGCATGCTCAGCCAACAAGCCTAGCACGCATATGCATGCTTGGCTTGCGGCACAACCATGTATGCGGTTGGTGCCCTATGCTAGCCTAGCCTTTGCATGGCTAGGCTAATGCGAAGCTACGGCTTAGTTTAAACTTGTCATTTGCTTGATTCCTTGTCTCGTCGAATTCTAAATTTAACTCGACTTACGACGCTTGGATTCGACGCTCTAAGCTCGATATCCGACGTCTTTGTTTGTAATACTCTACTGACTTATCTAATCCTTCGGATTGATTCGTCGCCTCGGATCGGTTACTCGATTGGGGTGTGACCCAAAGGGTTCAGTCAAGATTAAGTCGTAACATTAATTATGCATTCATATTACTGATCGCAAGTGGCCTCCACCTAGACATTCCGATCACTTGACCTCATTGAAGAATTAGCTTTCTAGTAATTTCGAACCCTCTATTGGAATAATACACTTATTGGAAGGACACCATTCCTTTCAATCTCCCACAAGTAAGAGTTTATCTAACAGAGCCTTGAGTATGTTCTTGTCGATGTGACATTGCTAAAGATTTTTGGAACACAAATTATGTCTATGACTTGAACCTTGTGAGTTTTCATGTTAGGGAAATGTTTGTTTATAATCAAGCATCCTTGACTCTTGGCTTAGACAACCATGCCATTCAAATAAAACCCGTAACTATTGCTCTTTTACTTTTAATGTGAGTCTTTCCGTGTGTGAACAGATCGTTTGCTGATTATGGAACACAATAATGATTATTTGTTTAAGCCTTAGCTTAAAAGGTATTTAAACAAAACAAATGACCTTACAACTGATGTAGTACTACTTGCTTCATTCTAAGCTTGTAAGTCAATAACTTAGCTTAACTTCAATGGTTTGAGGTCACTTTCAAAGTGGAACACACAAGCAGTATCCAATACTTGTGAAGACAACGAGTTACTACGTTAACTACAATAACATGAACTCATGGGTAGAAAAGGAATCTTATTCCTTTCCTTTGTTCCTTGTTTCCTATATTTCTTATTATACATCATCTCATAACTTTAAGAACCATTTCTTTGAGTGCCTTGACTTTTAAACTTTGTTAAGCATATTTACGCATCTAATGCGCCGTAAAACAAAGTTCTATCTTTTTCTTAATTCATACTTGAATTACTACATTAATGAGTCCTACTCATTAGTGTATGAAACGAAAAGATATGTTGGTTGCCAACTATCGACAATTTGAGTTTTTCAACTCAATACTTCATGTTCATCAAAGCTACCTAGTATTTTGAATACATGATATCCAATCGTCCTTTCGGACTTAAGTCATAAAAGTCAATTATGAGAAGTTGTATTTTAGAAATGCCTTTCCTTTCTTTGAGAACCATCCTCAAAGATTTCCTGTACCAATCATTGAAAACAATATAATTTGATTTAGATATTTTACAAATATAAGTGCAAAGTGTAACCATTTATCAAGATACATAATAAGTTTGAAATTTAAAGCGTACATGCAAATTTTCAATCTTATTACGCGTCTTATCAACGAATTAAAATTTTTCCTTGTAGGCGAGAATAAAACGATTCCAAGATCCCAAAAATCAGAAAGTGATTAAGCACACTTTGGCTTGTCTTAACACTCAATATTTTAAGGTAATCAATCCAATTGCTAATAGCTCTAAGCTACTCTTGGTTCGATAAAACGTTGCATCTAATGCTTCCTTGACATTTTATCTCCATTGCCACGACATCTAAGGACTCCTTACTGATATCGTTGAACTTAACCAAGACCAACTTGTATACCTAGTATACCTTACATTCTTAGAGAAGTAGTGATGCCTCGCTTTGGTGTAGCCCATCACCACGTGCATTAGTTCGGTAAGTGTTGTTCTTGGAATGAAAATTTTGGCTCAATATTATAGGGACCTAGGGTTTCTATGTTGGTTGATTTAAGTGAACTTAATTAATCATCGCAACATCTGAAGTCCTAGACATGCATCTAACATATCATTCACATATATAAGCATGACCCCTTGAGTTTTCAAGTCTTCAAGGGTCTCCGATGCATCCTCTTCGCTTGTCTTCTTAGAAACGCCGTCTTCGAGACATCTCCACTAATTATGCAACTACTAGTTACTATGACTAGGATTAATCTAAATATTAAGGTACAAAAATACGGAACGGTACACAGACCTTATTTAGATTTACAAAAATACATAATGGATCACAGTCCGTATTTACTATCCTAATCGAGCCCCACTAGCTGTCATTTTCTCAAAACCTGTGATAGAGTATACACTCCATTCATCCATAAACTATATGTGAATGGCCCACGCATTTTACAACGAAAAAACAAGTAACAATGCATAATATGCTTAAAAGGTGGTTAATCTGATTAACGCGCCTAATTAAAACTAGTCAAAGTTGTTAATCATATTATGTGATTAAGACGCAATAAATTAGCTAAAGTAATTAATGAAGCTCCCACTAAATTCCGCATCCAACTTAATTAATCCAATTAATTAAGGCGGTTAACCCATATTTTGCCAAATTATTTTGCAAGTGCCGGAGGAACCGAGGCCTAGCCTCGTTAAAATAATTAAATAAAATAATTAAAACGGCGCAAATAACGTAAAATGATAGCCCACCAAATGGTCGAGTGCCTAGCATCAAAGCCATGGGGCTAGGCCTGCTAAGCACCAAGGCCCTTGGCTACGCATGCTTGGGTGCTGCTGGCGCTGACAGTATGTGGCTGGCCTGCTAGCAATTGCTGGCTTACTCCCCTTTTTGCCGCACAAAACCGCAGCCTTTGCACACACATCGAAGCACCAAGTGTGCACCATATATGCACACACCACACACTAGCGCACAATCATGGCAAGGCAGCCCACACACGCGCCTTGGCAGTCACATGTGGGCTGCGTAAGCACCCTGGCTAGCCAAAGGGTGTGTTTTTGGGTGGTCTTTTCCTTGATTTGTGTGCACTTGTATCGGGATTTAATCCCGATTTATGTGTGATAAAAATTAATTCTAAATTTATTTTAGAACTAATTTTGAGCAAAAATGAAAATAAAACTAGTCCAACTTAAATAAATTAAATTTTAGTGCACAAACCAAAATAAATTCAAGAACCATTCTTTAAATTATTTTAGGTTCATCTTGGTGCTACAAATTTAAGGGCTATACTCACAATTAATTTAACCATACATAAATTAATAATGAGATTTGAAATAATTGAAGGGGTTGGAAAAATAAACCCATTAATCTAATGAAAAATTTCAAACACTAACTTTTGTAAAATTGAAAAATTATATCTTCCAATATGAAGATTAATTAAATTTCAATTACAAGTTTTGAATTTATAGGACTTTATTCAACCTAAAAACGATTAAATCCAAAAAAATAGTTCAACATGGAATTTAGAAAGAAAAGTTCCAACCAAATAAATAATTAAAGATTGGATCTTTGACATTTAAGGGACTTCAAAATTACAAATTCACCATAAACATTCACACTTAAAGCAATTAATTTGCAAAATTGTGAAATTTCAAATTTATGTGAAAAATGAACTCACCAAATTAAGTGCTTAATAAGGTTTATTATTACAGTAGATTAATGATGTAACCATACATATAATCTAACATTACATTCCATAATTAATCAAGGTTTAAAGATTTAATATTTTTCATCAAAAACGATAAACCCCTCAAAAACATGTTTCTGGGCGGATTTTGGCTTCTGGACAGTTCTTAAAAAGGGTAAAAAATGATTTAGAACATCAATTCTACCCAAAATTCATTACTTTTGGGTTGAAATCTGGGTTCGAGAGCCAAAATAAGTATAAATATGAGATTAAAACTAATTAAAAACGAGTTACTAATCTAATTAGAAAACAAACCAGAAATTTAAATCCATTTAAATCACCTTAATTTAATTATTAGTTACAATAATTAAATGAGCGCGGCTCCGTTACCGCTGTTGGGTTTCGTAGTGTCCGACACTACGCGGAATGAAACCCGCCCAAGACCCGCACACAAATTACAGTAACTAAACATGCATATTAATAATCACATAATCAATCAACTAAGAGAGAGAGAGAGAAAAAAGATCATACCCTCCACGCGTGCTTCGCTCCTATAGAGCTCGGACTTCAAAGCCTTAGCTCCGCAAGTGCGTGAGCCTCCATTGGAGCCCACCTTTGAGACCCGACCCGAACGGTCCCCACCCCAAAGGTTAGTCGGGGCTATACCAAGAAAATACTAGAGTATTACGAACTTAAAGGTTTTCTCACCTATAGGGTGATGCCTTATTGAGTTCAACTAAAGTATCCCTTCCCAATCCCAAATGATGGGTATTTATAGGGAAGGGAGCTATTGAACTTCAATCTCCCATCCATGTGGGAGAGTTGGTAAAATGCATTTGATCCAATTTATTTTTAATTCAAAAATCAAATTAAAATGTAAGTGAATCAACAAATGACAAGTGTCAAGAGGGGAGCAAGGGGTTAGGTGAGGACCACAAGGGGGGACCATTCTACCCTTTCTCCCCAAGAAAACCCACACTCACATGCCTCTCACATGCATATCTAACCACATGGAAGATCAGCCACACACACATACGCTGGCTCACGCACATGGTGTGGTTGGCTGCCAGCCTCGCTGTTTGGTACACGCACATGTTGGGCTGGCATTACTAGCATTCGCCAGCTAGATGCTGCTTGTGTTATGCGTTGCTCAGCTCGCACAGCCCACAACATACGTGCATGATGGGCATTGACACAAGGCTTGGCTGGCTGGCTGCCTGCCCTGCTGTGTGGCACAGCCAGCACACGCACAGGCCGCCTTGCGTGCTGGGCCTTGTGCTGTGTGGCATTGTTGCTCGCATGGCCTAGCATGCTTGCTAGGTCCTCGCTGCTGATAAGGCATCCACTAGCCCAACCATGCGTGCTGGTGCTAGCTAGCATGCGATTAGGCGCAGCAGCCTCGCAAGCATGCTCAACCAGCAAGCTCGATATTCGACGTCTTTGTTCGTAATTCTCTAATGACTCATCAAATCCTTTGGATTGATTTGTCGCCTCGGATCGGTTACTCGATTGGGGTGTGACCCGAAGGGTTCAGTCAAGATTAAGCTGTAATATTAATTATGCATTAATATTACTGATCGGAAGCGGCCTCCACCTACACATTCCGATCACTTGACCTCACTCAAACATTAGCTTTCTGGTAATTTCGAACCCTCTATCGGAATAATACACTTGTTGGAAGGACACCATTCCTTTTACTCCATAGTGGTCCGGAACCATGACTGGATGTTCAAGGATGATGGTATAAATCCAACTTAATAGAGATAGAACCCGCTCTACATAGGCCTCTACTTAATTCTTATGATATTCATGTGCGCTTTTCGATCAATATACATTCATCAAATTAATCTTAAACCTGTTTAATCTACGTTAGTTGATTAATAATGCACAATCAAATTTGTTATAGGTGATGACTTGAATTAAAATCATATTAAGCCTAAATCAAATTATTAGTTATCTTATTAGGCGTGATTTCAAGTACAAATTCCCTTTATCCTTGCAAAAAGTTTTGTGATCAAGAAATAACAATAAATCATGAACAATTAAGAAACATATAATTAATTCAACAATCATCATCATAACATCATCAAATATTATTAATAGTACAATCCTAGGCATGATACTAAACGGATTAATAATAAATTCTAGCATGTTACTAATAATTAAAATAAAGCATTATCCTAAACATGATTCTATAAATCAAAATCAACATCCTAATTATGATACTAGAAATCATAAAAATATCCTAGCATGATACTAGGAATTAATATAATATTATAAACATGATTTCTACTTCAAAATCAAAGAATAATAGTAAGGGTGATCGAATTACTCAGTTTGATGCCTCAACCTTCTTGCTATTAAAACAATATACATGCTAGTAAAGTTCAAGAAAGGTAAATCAATAAAGTAAATAAATCAAATATGAATTGGATTTGGGACCAAACCCTCAGAATTATCAACCTTTCACGTCGAGGTCGAAGGCAACGTCGAGGATGGCTAGGAGTATTCAAGTATCGTGAAGGAGGTATTGTGGATGATTTGGTAGAGTATCTAGGATGTGTTTAGGTTAAGGCTAATAATATGGGGATAGAGAGAGAAAAGATGATTAAGATGATTGAGGTGATTGTTGATGATTGTTGGTGATTGAAAATGGGGTGAAACGACCTCTATTTGTAGGAAAAAAGAGGGTCAAAGAAATCAAGAAAGATAAGAATTTGAATCAGAGTGATAGGAGTATCGCGGCGCAACATAGTCCATCGCGATGCGTAAGGACAGCAGTTCTGGAATAAGATAAATAATATATTGTTGGAAAGCTATGGAATGGAGTCTACTTTCTAACCCAATTGGAATCAAATTGACATCTGATAGGCCGTCGTCGAGCCTACCAAAGATTAATCCTATCTTGGTCTCACTAACTAATAGCAAGAGTAAAAAAGGGTCGAACCCAAGAGAGGCGTTGAATCAACCACCGAGATACTACCATTTAAATAAGCTAAATGAAGTTGAAATTGGTTTTGTTTTAAGTAACTTCTACTAATTCAATTCAACTAAAAGCTAAGAGGAGATTAACAATATTAAGAGGAATCTAGGGCTCGGGTTATACCACTCAACTTTATCACAAATCACAATAACATGCAACAACCAAGGTAAATTAAGGGGATAACATAGGGGAAGTCATTTAAAACACCCAACTACTTTCTCAAGCTAGAGGGATTACTTGAATCATGAATACAACCTACTCTCATGGTTACAAAGCATAAGGCAAGTGTTAAAGCATAATCATGATGACATAAACATTCCCTTGACTGAAAATTCCTATTCTCCTAGCATTTCAAGTCAATTAAGCATAAGGGAGCTTACTCAAGTTCATATCTTGTGGGGAGAGGCCGCGCACCTATGTTGAGAGGCCTCTCCCCACAAAATTTCTTGATTCTACCAAGGGAGCCAGTAGCTACAGTAGAAAGGTGGAGAGGCCTCTCCACTGACCTGGAGAGGCCGCGCCTGAGGAGAGGCCGCTTCACTACAATTATCTCTTTCTTCTTGATTTGGGCTCCTTTGCCTTGGCTTCTTTCCATCATCATCTTGCTTCCAACCTTGGTTTATCATCCATAGGCTTTAATTGATTGTCTTTAGTCCTAAAATCTCAACAGAAACACTAACAACCTGTGAAGCATAGGATACACAAAAATTGCTTAATATTAGAGTAAAAGTCACCCAAAACACCGATTTATTAAGTGAACAAGGTTCAAAAACACCCTAAAATCATATCAAATAACAAGTTATCAAATCTCCCTAGGCTAAGCTTTGCTTGTCCTCGAGCAAAACAACAAACCAAAGAAGGGAAATATCTTGATTAATCAAACCAAGGAGGGGCAACAAGAAGAATGCACATATACACAAATCCGCATGGTAACAACCATAACTGTTTCGGGGTATTTTTGATGTCGTGCGGGATAGTTACGTCACCAAGACTGGGTCCTCGCCGGTTGTACCTACAAACAAATGGAAGCTCCGGTTGGTCGGAGTTTCGCCTTCGACGATCAAGTTAGTACGTGTTCGGAGTAAAAAGTGAAAAGTAAAAATATCTTCGGATCCCAAGATCAGGTGTTTTCTCTATTTAAGAGAATTGATTGTAATGTAATAAATGAACGTGCCCCCAAATTGGGGTAAATCTCCCTATTTATAGTGTCATTGGTAATTATTCCCTTACCTAGGTCACTCTGACCTAGGTTTGGAGGGTTGTGCCGTTGTGCGGCTTTCTTGGGAAATGGGCCTTGAAGGCCACCATTTCCTTTGGGGTATCTGCCTACCACATGTCATGTCCCAATAGGTCCACTTTGGACTCTCCCTAGGGTGACACGTATCATTCTCTAATTGGACCACGTGGTTGGGGTAAAAATACCCAAATCATTTACCCCTCACAAGGGTGATGTGGCGTGCCACGTGGCATCTATGACAATTGTCACACATGCACTGGTGAGAAGTTTTTTTCTGTTCACTTTTTGGAGTAAATTTAGGGATTTGCTCCCCAAATTTTACCCCTTTATAAATATTTATTTACCCCCCTCATTTTCGCACGTTTACGAAAAAAAGTTTTGAGAGAGAATTTAACTTTCTAAGAGAAAAACACCTGCCGCTTGTACCTTGCCTGCCTGCATCGCAACCGACTCTTATTTCCATGCAGCTCAGCAGTACCTTCGCTTCAAAGGTAACCACCTATTTTTCTCTATCTCTTTCTCTTTATTTTCAGCTTGTGCTTGTTATTTTTTACTTTCGAAAAATGGTTTCAAAAACACGCATGACATGGCCTAGGATATCGATCAGCCGGTCATCGGGGATTGCTGAGTCTAGAACTGGGTGTGCTGGCTGCCCCTTCTTGGACCCCGTCTTTCGAACATCTTCGAATCTAACTGTCTCTGTGCCTGTGCAAGACACTATGGCCAGAATGAAAAAGGACGGTCAGACACCAGAATGAGGATGGCTCCTTTAGGGCGCCTGTTAGTGAAATCTCTTATCATCTGCCCGGTTCCCCAAGTAGCCTTAGGACTCAATTTTAAGAGAGTCTGGGGAGGAGTCAGGGAGCAATGCTTCTAGCTCTTTCCACCAAGCGTCCCATTCGGAAGTTAGGTCCGACAATTTTAACGGCGAATCGGGGCCGTCTTCTTCTGATAAGGAATCTGAGAGCTCTGAGGAAGAGTTCTCACGGCTGGAGGAGGCGAGAGCGCTCCTCTCTATAGAGAAAGGTGAGGAATGGGCCTCTTCCTCCCACTAGGAACAATTTGCCGCTTACTATCACCATGTCCTAACAAGTAGGCAGACATCCATGATTGACAAGCTGAAAAAATTTAAAACTTACCATGTCATGGGGTATGGATACGATATTCATGTCCCTAATCCGGAAGACACCGTTGTCAAGCCGGAAGAATCAGGCTATGGGGACGAATGTTTTGGCTGCTATGAGGCGACCATTCAAGTTGGTCTAAGATTCCTCCTCCATTCGGCTGTGGAAAGGATTTTGGACGGATACCAGTTGGGTGTCTAGCAACTTGCCCCAATTCTTGGTTTAATATTCTGGGGTACGTTGCTGCCTGCAAAATGCTTAAAGTAGAGCTAGGCTTTTAAGCGTTCGCTAAAATGCACTGCCTAACCCGGACCCCCAAAGCAAGCGGGTCTGGATGGTACACCCTTTCAAGCCATAATAAGGGTTTCTTGATGGCTATTGGAAAGGAGTCAAAATGGAAGGACTAGAGGGGCAAGTTCCACATCATCTCCTCTCCCGAAAAAGTAAAGAACAAAAAATACAACTGCTGGAACCGGGACTCCCCTCTTCTAGGTCAAAGAGCTAATTTGCCGCATGTCCCAAGGAAGGGTCGGGTGTAGATTCTTGAGCCGGGTCTCTTCAAGGTGACCACCCGGCTAGTGGAGGGAAATAGAGAAAAAGAGATAGTTCCCTATATCTACATTCCTAACTGTGAATGGCTAGCTGATGGAACTTACTTGGTCGTATGCGACTTTAGTTATGAGATACCCTGAGGTAGATGGCCAAATGTGTTTTAACTTGATAGTTATTATAAAACTTAACAACCGACCTCTTTGCTCATTTAACTTGCTAATCATTTGACTTGTGTTATGTAGACAAAGCTATTAAGAAGCTTTCTACCTTGAAGAAACCTGCTCCAAACTCAGCCGCCAACTACCGCATGCTGAGCAAGCGGAAGTCTAACGAGCTCGAGGCATACAACCCGCCCAAGGTAAGCATTTTTCCATTTTAATTGAATTTAGATTTGATTGAGTTACTTCTCCCGCATGCTATTAATACGCTTTGTTTTTTATGCACAGGGGTAATCAAGCAAACCTCTCACCTTCTCTCAGCCCGGCCAGAAGCTTCAAAAGCAGACGGCCGACAACGTCAAAACTCCTGGCAAGTCCAGGAATCATGTAGATCACAAGCCTAGCAAATCTAACCAACTAAGGGACGACTATCACCCCTTAATTGGAGGGAAATCTCCTGCCGTTCTCGAGGCGCCAAAGAAGCTGGACGCCCAAAAGGTGTCGAAGAGTGGCAAGAGTCCATTCACCACTACTATCGGCTCAGTAGTAGGCGGGAGCAGACTTCCCAAGGAGAGAGAGGAGAAGGATGCTCAAGGTATCTCAGCTTTTAATCCCTTGCCTTACCCTTGCAAGGTTAAGTTATATCATCAGTCACCAAACACTTTTGAAGACACCTGGTCTCTTGGCCAGACTTATGTCAACTTCTTACAAGGTGTTGATTGTGTAGATGCTAGCCTGAGGCCGGATCTTCAGCTTTACGCCAAATACATGCTTTGGGCCGTCTCTGGAGAGGAATAAGAGGCTATAAGAGAAGTCGACACCCTTAACTTTGAAGCCATACTTGCCCTTCTAGATGAGGTATACTGACTTTTAACTTGTAGTTTTTTGTATCTTTCAAGTCGCTTAATATTAATGGAATGCTTTTGCCGGATGCAGGAAATGTTGCGGGTGAACGACCTTAAAAAGTCGTTCAATGAGAAGCAGAAAGAGGTAAAGGCTGCTAAAGATCGAGCCGCCTCTGCTCTAGATACGACCATGTTTGATATTTCTCAGAATGGGATATTGACTCGTGATATCCAGTATTCTCAGGCGACAACTAATCCGTAGCTCAAGGCTAGTTTGGATGCGGCCCAGAAGCGGTTACTTGAGCTGGAAGGCGAGCTAAACACGCTCAAGGCTAAGCTTAAGCCGCTAGAAGATGCAGTCGCTGAGGCTGAGGGGCTTCGCAACCGATGCGAAACCCTTAAGCGTAAACTGGCCAACCAAGAGGAGATGATCACTCCTCTCCTAAGAGGAGCCTAATCCCATATACTTTCCGCACTTTACTCCTCATACACGTTCTAAGTTGATCGTTGGAGGCGGAACTCCCACCCACAAGAGTCTCTGTTATTTTGCAGGTATAGGCGTCCAGAGGCCAATTTTGGTGTTGTAACTCTCCCGCAGGACATATAAAAACCCCGAAACATTTGGCGCCATCTGTGGGGAGAGTACATCTGAGATGGTCTCACAAGAACCTATACCGCCTCTTAATGAGAAACAGCCTATGGCCGACGTCCAAGTCTATATAGACCAAGATACAGATGACGACTATGAAGTCGATACACAATCGGCCCCTGACAGGTCCCTAAGAACTAGGCGCATCTGTCCCATCAAAAGGAGAGAACGAAATAGCGAGCAGGCGGGCCCTAATGAACCATTTAGCCATACGACTGGTCCACCCCAGTGGCCGAAGGATCCACCCCCATCATCAGAAACGAGCTCATGACTCTCATGATAAGTTTCAAAGGGAAAATAAAGGATCTAATTGATAAGCGGACGACTGTTGCCATCAAGGAACAATCGGCCAAGAAGCCCTCCCAGTCTGGGAGGAACAAGATGGTCAAAGGCCGAGAGGCTACTCCTTACCCTAAACCTAAGGAGAGGCAGTCTCCCTTAATCAACTTGACCAAACTCCGGTTCCCTGAGCCAGGAAAGAGGAAAGCCATCCGGCATGTACAGCCGGATGGTTCAAAGAAAACATATTATGATGCTTGGATGTTAATCTAGTAGAAGAAGAATATACAACTGTCGGAGTCAGCTTCAACGTTGAACCTGTAGGGTTTCGTAGTGACCCACACTACGCAAAAAGGAACCCCCCCAAGACCCGCCCCGATAACTAAAGCAATTAAGACAAGCATAAACATAATTAAGCAATAATTAAAAGAAGAGTGAAAGAAGTTATACCCTCGATGCGTGCTTCGCTCGCAAATCGAGCTCTTACTTCGAAAGCTCGAGCGTCACCAGTGTGAACGCCTCCAACGGCTCGTACCAACGAACCCGTCCCGAATGGTCCAAGTCCCGAAGGTTAGTCGGGACCCGACCAATAAAAACTTAGAATTTTACGAACTTAGAGGTTTTCTAACCTAATGGGAGATTCCTCATTGAGTTCTACTCAAGTGATTCCCATATGCCCAACACTTGGGTATTTATAAGGGAATGCCACTTGATTTCTCATTCTCCCACCAATGTGGGAGAATTAGCATTTCAATCATAAAATGACAAGCAATAGATAATCAACAAGTGTCACATGGTGAGGAGAGGTTAGGTGAGGACCACATGGGGATCCATCACACCTTGCTCCCCAAGATAAAACACCATCCCTTGGTCCTCACACAAAAACCGGACCATCTTGCCACTTGGCTGCCAAGGATGAGGTGCTGCCCTACCACCCTACGCACAAGCGCAGCCAGCTAGCACAGGCTGCTAGCCAGCACATGCTGCTTCTTGGTGCGTACTGTTGGGCGAGTGGTGTGGCGCTGCTTGCTGGCACACGCACATGCCCAGCACGTTGGTGCCTGGCTTTGCTCGCTAGGCGCTGGTGCTTGACCTTGCTCGCTAGGCGCTGATGCTTGGCCTTACTCGCTAGGCGCTGGTGCCTGGCCTTGCTCGCTAGGCGCTGGTGCCTAGCTTTGCTCGCTAGGCGCAGGTGCCTGGCCTTGCTTGCTAGGCGTACACGCACATAACACTAGCACACACAGCGACGTGCTGCTACACTAGCAAGCACGCATAGCACGTTGCAACGGCTGACGCTGCTTGGCTAACACACACGCATGCATAAGCACGCATAGTGTTGCTAGCGAGGCCCAACACTTGCGTGCTGCAGCTGGCCTTGTGATGCTACGCTAGTGCTGCTAGCACGCCTAGCGCGCCAGCGATGCTAGCCTTGCCATACCAGCTAGCTAGCCAGCGCTGCTAGCAAGCTCGGTATGGGTGTGTGGTTAGGCTATCCTAGCACTCGCATGGCTAGGCCAATGCGAGGCTATGACTTAGCACATACTTGTTGATTTTTCTCGTCTCGTCAAATTCTAAATTCTACTCGACTTGCGACGCTCGATCTCAACGCTCTAAGCTCGATATCCGACGTCTTTTTTCGTAAAACTAACTCCGACGACTCATCAAATCCTTCGGATTGATTTGTCGTCTCGGATCGGTTGTTCGATTGGGTTCGACCCGAAGGGTTCAGTCAAGATTAAGCTGTAATATTAATTGTACATTAATATCACTGAACGGAAGCGGCCTCCACCTAGGCATTTCAATCACTTGACCTTACTGAAGAATTAGCTTTCCGATAATTCTGAACCCTCTATCGGAATAATACACTTGTTGGAAGGACACCATTCCTTTCAATCTCCCACTTGTCCTTCCGGACAATTGTGCATATAATGTATAGCCCATTTCCTATGTCGCTTCTGTCTCTTCGTGAACTATAAGTTAAGATTCATCATCATCCTTATTACGTTCAGAAGTGTTTCTCGATCTTCGAGTTCGACTGTCAATTAACAGATGATTTCTAAAATCCATCTAAGCATGGCCATGCATTTTAACAGTCTCGCCCTTCTAGCGGCCTTGTTAACAACAAAGACACATTCCCTATTGTTAATAGGGGAACATTCCAGTCTCATACTGTAAGCTTCCCTTACTAAGAGGACCTAGCCGCCTGAGTGTTGCCGTTATAATCTCTAGTTACGGCAGACGTTTGGCAACATCAAAATGACTAGTACTCAAACAAGAGAAGTTCAACAATACTCATGGTCGAGGAAAGAGGTTCCGATAGTTATAATGAGAGATGTACTTATGACAATTTTGAATCTCTTAAAGTACTCTCATAGGTTGATCCGATGCAGTTCCAAACTAGCACCTGTGCAAATAACTCATGACTACTATGTCCTTGCAGCACAAGAAACGGTGCTGTAAATCATACTACACACTAATCTCCAGTGGTCATTAATTGTCCATCGGTTAAATGACCTCGATTAGGGATAATTTTCGATTTAAATATTCAATGTTCACTTAACAGGTGTTTCTTTATCCAAGACATGGTCTTGATACCCTGTTTTGAATATTTTCACAAATCGAATGGACACATTATTTGATTCTAAACCATAATCAAATAGTTTGTGGAATTTTATTAGTAAAATTTTATTCCACCATGAAACTATTCAACGTTTCATCGTATGATAAATGGCTTTCTTCAAATGTTTCAAACATTTACAGAAATCACACCCATACTTAATATGCTTGATTTCTTTTATGCAATTACGAATGTTGTCGTTCACTTATTGCATAGGTTTAGCCATTATTACTTTGCAAATCTTAGCATCTTCATTATCGAACAATTTCATAATAAGATAATAAGATTTATAGAGTGTTATGGATTATATGTGATTTAGGGTTTATTGTCCAAGTGATGGCTCCCACTCATTTTCATGACTTGAGATCTTTCATCTTGACAACCTACAATCAACGTTCGAAAACGAACTTTCCATTGAAAACTTTCTTTTATTATTGCCTTCCAGGCAATAATATTCACAACGTATATTTTAGCAATAATTCTGATGTTGCTTTGCTCGGATTTTATTCCGAACAATTCACAATGATTTGGGAGACCCTAATCACTTGTGATTATGGAAATTTACCTTAAATTTCCGCACATTATACATGGATTCTCGTCCATGTTACCATTCTCAAGCCACGACGCATTCTAGCTCGTGCTTATAAACGACTTCCTTATTAAGGATCTAATCCTTGCTAAGGATGTGCTTGCAACATCAATTCTCAAATTGAAATTATTTCTACGCTTCAAGAACTGATCCCCTTTTACTTATCAAAGTACTTTGGATTTTCTTGACCATAATCTAATGATTCATCACTTAGATTTGGATTGATTGGTATTTCATACTTCTCATGCTCTAAGCATGTAAGTTGAGTGACGACTCCATATCATAGCATACATGATGGTTTTAATTGCAGAATCATTCCCAATGTTATTACATCCATGTAACTTTTAGCTCATCCAGTTTCACCGAGTCTTGCTAAATCGTTTGCTATGAGACATGGTCGAAAGTCTCTACTAGAGTCTTTCTTGTTTGACTTAGTATTTGCCCAACATATACTTAGTTCAAACATTTACTTAACTTTATACATATGGGTCGAAAGCCTTTTCAAAGTCCTTCAAGTTTAACACGGTAAATTCCTCTACTCGTATAAACATTTCATTAAGTCTATCCAATAGATCTTAATTCCCATTATGTACTAAGTGTCGCCCTTTTGCTTGATCCATTGTCGAAAATCCTTTCAAATCTAAGCATTTAGCATTTGATAGCCATTTCACAATAGAGTTCACAAACTTCTTGTTGGACCATGCAAGATTGACTTTTGCTCCCACTAAACTTCTTGTTTATAAGAATTTCTATGATTCTCCATTAGCTAAACCTTTTATTGGCTTTATGAGAATACATGTTCCAATTCCTTCATGCAATGCTTCATTTAATCCCACAATGGATTTCTTGAGCTTGCTTTCAAATCTAGCATTATTTAGAATTACAAAACCCTTAGACTGTTTCCATAGTTTCTTCCAAAATCCAATTTTAGGAAGGCGGTTTTGTATTTAGCCATATTTCATATGCAAAATTTTGCTAGAATAATCACGAAAAGACTTTAGCGTTCCGATTGGTGAATAGGTTTTTATTAAAATCAACACCGTGAATTAATTGTATCCTTTTCAACTAATCTAGCTTTGTATGCTTATGCATTTCCACATTTGTCAGTTTTCTTCTTGAAAACTTATTTGCGATTGATGGGTCTGTCATCCTTCACGCAAATGAATCAAGTTCTAAACATGATTTACAAACATGGAGTCTATTTCGGATTTTATGGCCTCTAACCATTATTCGAAATTTTGTATTTTTCGTAGCTAATTTACAAGACACTATTCTCTCACCATCCAATGATGAATGGTATGCTTGTAAGTCTTAGGTTTATTTCTAACTTAATAGAAATTTATAGGATTCAATCCAAGCCTTTGGTGAATTCTATACTTATACGGGGTATTAGGTTGAGCATTTACATTGTCTGTTTAATTCTGACCAATCTTATCAACTGCTTCTAAAGCATTTTGATTGTCAGTTTTATCAGGTTGACATTGTTGCTCGTCCTCTCAAACTTTGTCCGAGTTGAGCATTTACATTGTCTGTTTGATTCTGACCAATCTTATCAACTGCTTCTAAAGCATTTTGATTGTCAGTTTTATCAGGTTGACATTGTTGCTCGTCCTCTCGAACTTCGTCCGAGTTGAGCATTTACATTGTCTATTTGATTCTGACCAATCTTATCAACTACTTCTAAAGCATTTTGATTGTCAGTTTTATCAGATTGACATTGTTGCTTGTCCTCTCGAACTTCATCCGAGTTGAGCATTTACATTGTCTGTTTGATTCTGACCAATCTTATCAAATGCTTCTAAAGCATTTTGAATGTCAGTTTTATCAGGTTGACATTGTTGCTCGTCCTCTCGAACTTCGTCCGAGTTGAATTTTCCTCCCACTTGTCATTTTGGAAAGGTTTTACTTTCCAGAAAGACACCGTTTAGAGCAACAAATACTATGTTCTCAATTAGGTTGTGGAGGTAATGCCCGTAGTCTCACTTGAATACTTACAAAGAGACATGTATATTTTCTTTGGGTAAACATTTAGCTCCTTCTTGAGCTATTTTAGCCCTTATTGAGCCACTTTGCTCCCACTGAGTCAATGAACTCCCACTGAGCTAAGAGCCCTAGACATATACTTGAAAAGACGCTAGAAACTATTTCTATCCATAACTGAATATGGTGTCCTTTCTTAGCTTCGACACTTTTGTTTAGTGTAACATTTATTCATTTGTGCAAATCTTAAGAATTTTATAGGAAGGGATATGATTCATCATCATTCGAGTCATTTCCAAATGGCATCGAGGTCTCCATTAAGACACACTATGTTCTTTATGGAGTTTATTGTGAAATTTCAATTTCATAAGTTTGATGTGATCATACTTGGTTCAAGAAAACATCGCTCGATCTAATCTAGCTAGATGTTGTGATATCTTTCCAAGTCGATTCTATACTTCACTGAACATTTGAGCTACTCGAGGTTCAGTTTGCTCACATTTGATGAATATAGCCATATTCTTGCAAATTATTGTGAGACATTGAAGTAATGAATTCCTTTTAGCTTTCGGAGTCAATTGTCTATACCAATCACAATAGCTCCTTCTTTTGTCTCTTTCAACAAGTAAGACTTTCTTGTCTTAGAACGATTCCGAATCGATCATCTATCAAGATTCTATTTAATAGAGCCTTGAGTACGTTCTTGTTGTTAGTGACGTTGCTAAAGGATTTGGAACACAAATCATGTCCATGACTTGAACTTTGTGAGTTTCATGGTTGGGAAATGTTTGTTTATAATCAAGCATTCTTGACTCATGGCTTATGCGATCATGTCATTCAAGTAAACCTAGCAACTATTGCTTTTAATTTTGAATGTGAGTCTTTCCGTGTGTAAACGAATCGTTTGCTGATTATGGAACATAATAACCATTATTTGTTGTAGCCTTTGTTTTAAAAGGACTTTAAACAAAACAAGTGACCTTACAACTGATGTAGCATTACTTGCTTTATTCTAAGCTTGTAAGTCAATAACTTAGCTTGTCTTCAATGATTTGAGGTCACTTTCAAAGTGGAACACTCAAGTAGTATGCAATACTTGTGAAGATAACGAGTTGCTAAGTTGGCCATGAACTCAAGGGTAGAAAAGGAATCTCATTCTTTTCTTTGTTCCTTGTTTCCTATATTTCTTATAGTACATCATCTCATAACATTAAGAATCATTTCTTTAAGTTCTTCGACTTTTATACTTTGTTAGACATGATTAAGCATCTAATGCGCCGTGAAACAGAGTTCCATCTTTTCAATTCGTACTTGAATTGCTACATCAATGAGTCCTAATTTGTGTATGAAGTGAAAAGATATGTTGGTTGTCAACTATTGACAATTTGAGTTTTTCAATTCAATATTTCATGTTTATCAAACCTACCCAGCATTTTGAATACATGATATCCAACCGTCCTTTCAGACTTAAGTCATAAAAGTCAATTATGAGAGGTAGTATTTTAGAAATGCCTTTCCATTCTTTGAGAACCATTCTCAAAGGATTTATTTTACCAATCAATGGAAACAATATAATTTGATTAAGAATTCTACTAATATATAAGTGCAAAGTTTAACCATTTAACAAGATCATAATAAGTTTGAAATTCAAAGCATATATGTAAACTTTCAATCTTATTACGCGTCTTATCCACGCATTAAAAATTGTCCCTTTTTGGCGAGAATAAAACGATTCCAAGATCCCAAAAATCAGAAAGTGATTAAGCATGCTTTGGCTTGTCTTAATCATTAAATATCTTAAGGTAAGCAATCTAATTGCTAATAGCTCCAAGCTACTCTCGGTTTGATAAAATGTCGCATCTAATGCATCCTTGACATTTTATCTCTTTTTCCACGACATCTAAGGGCTCTTTACTGATATCGTTGAGCTTAACCAAGACAACTTGTATACCTAGTATACCTTAAGTTCCTAGGGAAGTAGTGATGTCTCACTTTGGCGTAGTCCATCATGTACGCGCATTAGTTCGGTAAGTGTTGTTCTTGGAACGACAAATTTTATCTCAATATTATTTAGGGACCTAGGGTTTCTATGTTGGTTGATTTAAGTGAACTTAACTAATTGTCGCAACATAATAGAAATCCTAGACATGCATCTAACATTCAAATATATATAATCACAATATATATAAAGCATAAAATACATGCATTTGGCAACTAGCATGACCCCTTGAAATCTTCAATTTCCATGGGTCTTCATCGGCTCGTCTTCATCGAAACGCCATCTTGAGATATCTTGGCCAAAATAAAATAACTAGCTAGAACAACTAAGATTAATCTAATAGTACAAAAATACTTAACGGTTCGCAGATCATATTTAGATTTACAAAAATACATAACGGAACATAGTCCGTATTTTCTATCCTAGTTGGGTCCCACTAGTTGCCTTTTCAAAAACCTGTTTTGAAAACAATCTTCCATTCACCCATTCACTATTTGTGAATGGCCCATGCATTTTACGAAATACATAATTAAACACGCAAAACTAGTAACTAACTTAGGTGGTTAATCCAATTAACGCGCCTAATTAAAACTAGTCAAAGTTGTTTAATCCATTATTTCTAAAAGCAAATTGCTCACGTAATTAACTAAGCTCCCACTAAATTCCTCATCCATATTTAATTAATCCGATTAATTAAGTTGGTATAACCCATAATTTGTCAAAAACAAAAATTTTGCAAAAGCCGGAAAAACCGAGGTCTAACCTCGTTAAAATAATTACATAAATAATTTTGAAACGACAAAATTTTTCGTAAAAATTACATAGCCCATGTATCCAAAAAACATCCCACACAAAAACGAGGCCTAGCATCATGGTTGCGGCTGTGCTGTGCTTGGGCGCAGGCAGCCTGCCTAGCAAGGCATTGCTGCGCCTGTTAGCACCAGCACGCATCATGCTTGCATGCGCGCATGTGTGCTGGTAGGTGTGGCTGGCCTGCTGTGGCTTGCTGCCTAGCAGCACTTGCGAGCAGTGCCCAGCAGCCACACACCACACACAGCAGCACGCTTGGTGCACTATGCTTGCTCCCCACACAGCAGCAACACATAGAGGTGGGAGCACCACCATGCGCACCAAGGAAGCCACATGTGGGCTGCGAGAGCAGCCCGGCTAGCCTTGGTGGTGCTTGGGTGTCTTTTGCCTCGATTTATGCGCTTTTGACTCGGGATTTTAATCCCAATATTCGTGTGAGATAAAATTAATTCTAAATTTATTTTAGAATCAATTTAGAGCAAAGTGAAAATATAACAAGTCTAACTTAAATAAATTCAATTTTAATAGTGCACAAGCCTAAATTATTCAAGAACCATTCTTTGAATCAATTTTAGGTCTAACTTGATGCTACAAAATTGAAGGGCTACATCCATAATTAATTGAACCAAAATGCAAATTAATAATGGATTTAACAAATGGGAGTTGGAATAATAAATTAACCATCTAATGATAACATTTTCCAACTTTCATACTTGTGTAAAATATCAAGATTACAACTTCCAATATGAAGATTAATCAAATTTTACTCACAAGCATTTGAACTTCATGGATTTTAATCAACCAAACATGAAAAAAATCCAAACTTGGAATTTAGAGTTAAAAGTTCCAATCAAGTAAAAATTTAAAGATTAGATCTTTAACATACTTGGGAACTTAAAATTACACATTCACATCAAACCTTCACACATTGTTGCAATTAATTTGCAAAATTTGTGAAAAACAAGTTTATGTGAAATAGAGCATATCTACTTAAGCACTAATTAAAACTCCATAATTATGCTTAAGGATAATTTAAAAAATGCAGTAGATTGGGGATGCAATAATGCATTTAATATACCCTTGAAATGCTTGCATTAATCAAGGCTTAAAAGATTTAAAACTTTCGTTAAAAAAAACGAAAAAACCCCAAAAACTTGGGTTTCTGGTTTGAATTTGTCTTTTGGACAGCCCCATAAGGTTTGAATCTGTTCCAAAATGTCGATTCCACCCAAAAAACACTATTTTTGAGCCAAAATCTGGGTTCAACAGCCAAATCGATAAAAATACGAGTTTTAAAATTAATTAAAACGATCTTCTAATCTAATTAGAAAAGCAAAACCAGAAATTAAATCTTACTTAAAACACCTTAATTAATAAATAATTGCAATAATTAAAAGGAGCGCGGCTCCGTTACCGCTGTAGGGTTTCGTAGTGACCCACACTACACGGAAAGGAAACCCCCAAGACCTGCCCCGATAACTAAAGCAATTAAGACAAGCATAAACATAATTAAGCAATAATTAAAAGAAGAGTGAAAGAAGTTATACCCTCGATGCGTGCTTCGCTAGCAAATCGAGCTCTTACTTCGAAAGCTCGAGCGTCACTAGTGTGAACGCCTCCAACGGCTCGTACCCACGAACCCGACCCGAACGGTCCAAGTCTCGAAGGTTAGTCGGGACCCGACTGATAAAAACTTGGAGTTTTACGAACTTAGTGGTTTTCTAACCTAATGGGAGATGCCTCATTGAGTTCTACTCAAGTGATTCCCATATGCCTAATACTTGGGTATTTATAAGGGAATGCCACTCGATTTCCCATTCTCCCACCAATGTGGGAGAATTAGCATATCAATCATAAAATGATAAGCAATAGATACTCAACAAGTGTCACATGGTGAGGAGAGGTTAGGTGAGGACCACATGGGGATCCATCACACCTTGCTCCCCAAACCAAAACACCATCCCTTGGTCCCCACAAAAAAATCGGACCACCTTGCCACTTGGCTACCAAGGATGAGGTGCTGCCCAGCCACCCTACGCACATAGCAAAGGCTGCCAGCCAACACATGCTGTTTCCTGGTGCATGCTGCTGGGCGAGTGGTGTGGCGCTGCTTGCTGGTACACGCACATGCCCAGCACGCTGGTGCCTGGCTTTGCTCGCTAGGTGCTGGTGCCTGACCTTGCTCACTAGGCGCTGGTGCCTGGCCTTGCTCGCTAGGCGCTGGTGCCTGGCCTTGCTCTCTAGGCGTACACGCACATAGCACTAGCACATACAGCGACGTGCTGCTACACTAGCAAGCACGCACATCACGTTGCAACGACTGATGCTGCTTGGCTAGCACACACGCATGCACAAGCACGCATAGCGTTGCTAGCAAGGCCCAACACTTGCGTGCTGCAGCTAACCTTGCGATGCTACGCTAGTGCTGCTATGTGCGAGGCGCTAGCATACTAGCACGCCTAGCGCGCCAACGATGCTAGCCTTGCCATACCAGCTAGCATGCGATGCTAGCATGCATGCGCTGCTAGCAAGCTCGGTATGGGTGTGTGGCCTAGGCTAGCCTAGCACTCGCATGGCTAGGCCAATGTGAGGCTACGACTTAGCACATACTTGTTGATTTTTCTCGTCTCGTCGAATTCTAAATTTGACTCGACTTGCGACGCTCGATCTCGACGCTCTAAGCTCGATATCCGACGTCTTTGTTCGTAAAACTCCGACGACTCATCAAATCCTTCGGATTGATTCGTCGTCTCGGATCGGTTGTTTGATTGGGTTCGACCCGAAGGGTTCAGTCAAGATTAAGCTGTTATATTAATTGTACATTAATATCACTGATCGGAAGCGGCCTCCACCTAGGCATTTCGATCACTTGACCTTACTGAAAAATTAGCTTTACGATAATTATGAACCCTCTATCGGAATAATACACTTGTTGGAAGGACACCATTCTTTTCAGAACCTATAGGAAAGCTTTTAGAATACCTCAATGAGGTATTCCCAGTCAAACCATGAGAACCAAACAGGCGGCATGTCTGCACGTTCCGGTCCTCAAGTGTACCATGCGGTCTCGTATGCTCCTCAGCAGACATACATTCCGTATGGACAACCTTACATGCAGCCTACCTTTTTCGGGGGGCATGCATCACACAATGTCCAACCTTTGGACTGGCAGCTTCGCCTGCTAAGACTTGGAGAACAACCATCTGCGTTCTCCAAGGAAATAACTAAGGCCGCACAGCCGGCTTAGGTGAAGAATGTGTTGGTAAGTACTTATGATAGTACCACTAACCTAGAAGACCACTTGATGCCGCATGGTGTAGATGCTTCGCAGCCACATTGAAGGGCGTCACCGAGCAATGGTTCGACAACCTACCAACCGGATACATAAATAACTATAAGACGCTTGCATACTTGTTTGCGTCAAACTTCTTAATGAATATCACTACAAAGAAAACAAGTCTTGACTTGGGAGCTATACAGCAGGGTGGGAAGGAAGGGCAACACTCGTATATCAGGCGGTTAGATCTGATGTAAATTCATATTCAAGGACTGTCTGATGAGGTGGCCTATACAGAATTTTTCAAAGGTCTGAAGGACGGGTAAGCCTTTAAGTTCGACCTTGTCTGGAAGAGGGTTGCTACCCTCCAAGAGGCGCTGATGGAGGCGGACGCCTATATACAAGCGACCGAGCTCTGCAATATCAGCAAACAGTCGGATTCAAAGTGGTCTGACAAAAAAGAGAGTCGGTCATTACAACCAGCTAGGAAAGAAGAAAAGAAAAGAAAAGAAGTTTTGGTGGCTGATACTTCTGAAAAGCTGTCCTAGAAGAAAAAGAGAGAAACGAAAACATACTCTACGAAGTATGAATTCAATAAAGAATATTACTCCATCCTCATGGAGATTAAGGACCGGGTCTCCATTGAGAAGCCGACTGCTATGAAAGGTTCTGCCAAAAATATGAACAAAAATAAATATTGCCACTACCATGAGGATATTGGCCATGACACCAACGAATGCTTTAGTTTCAAGTGGTTGTTGGATCGTCTAGCTGATAAAGGAGTACTCAAGTCTTATATTTTGAGGTCCAAGGTTACCTTACAAACTAAACCCGGGCAGTCGTCTAAGAAGAAGCCCCACTCTGCTAATAGTTCGGACACTCATGAAACTCTGATCTATACAATAGCAGGCTGCTTTGCTGGAGGCAGCCCAACAATCCAGGGTAACAAGGAATACAATAGACGGCTTGACGTCAACTCGGTCGACAAGGGGCAGGCGTCTAAGGACTCCTTCCCCAAAGTTGTAATTACTGAGGATGATAGGGGCAAAGTCAAGAGGCCGCATGATGGCCGTATTGTCATCGAATGCAAAGTGGCCAACCAAAGAGTTGGCCGAATCCTCATTGACACTGGGAGTTCGTCTGATCTCATCAGTCACAAGTGCCTGGCCAAGCTCAGGTACAAGCCCGAAAGCATGCATCATGTTTCTCATCCGTTAGTGGGATTTGGGGGTGGTGTGGTACATCCGGTAGGTCGAATAGACCTACCCATTCGTTTGGGCAAAAAAGGGGAGAAACGCCACATGGTGGTCCGATTCTTAGTGGTTGAAGAGCTGACGGCCTATAACATGATTTTGGGGCGTTCCAACCTAAATGAATATCAGGTTGTTATCATTCCTTCTCTTATGCTCCTCAAGTTTGCAAAGGATGATGAAACATTCGGCTCCCTTCGGGGAGACCAAAAGATGGCCAGGGAGTGTAACCTCTCTAATATCAAACCTACTATGGTCGAATCTGGCCCAAGTGGAGAAACTACTGACCTTGAGTACATCAAGGAAGGCGCGCCTGCTGCCACTGTAGCCGGCAAGAAGAGAAAGGCCAACCGAATGGTTTTCGAGAAAAAAGACAAGCAATAACAATCATTGATCGTTGAAAGGCTGGACGACCTCCGTCCCCAGCCGGCTGGTGAGCACATGGACATCGTTCTATATGACTCTCGTCCTGGACGAACTGTCAAGGTGGGAACGACTTCTTTTGCTAAACTTGGTGTAAAATTGCACAAATTTTTAAAAGAATTCAAAGACATCTTTGCCTTTGAGGTGGACGAGATGCGAGGCATCAACCCGGATCTAGCCATCCACAAGCTTGTTGTGGATCCAAAAAAGAAGCCGGTAAGGCAAAAGAAGAGGAACCATGGAGAAGAACGAAGCCAGGCGGCAGCCGTCGAGGTGAAAAAATTGTTAGATGCTGGGTTCATTCGGAAATGCTATTTCCCTAGTTGGGTTGCTAATATTATGCTTGTAAAGAAGCCGAATGGAACCTGGCGCATGAGTGTAGACTACACAGACTTGAACAAGTCATGTCCGAAGGATAGCTATCCTCTTCCAAAGATTGACAGTTTGGTCGACTCTATAGCCGGCCATGCCTTTATGAGCTTCATGGACGCCTATTCAGGCTTCCATCAAATACCCTTATGTAAGAAAGATCAAGAGAAGATAGCATTTGTCACTGATCAAGGGTTATTTTGCCATACCGTGATGTCGTTTGGTTTGAAAAATGCACTTGCTACTTTCCAACGAATAATTAATACAGTCTTGATTAATCAAATTGGGAGAAATGTAGAGGTGTACAATGATGATATGATAGTCAAATCCAAATTACAAACGGACCATCTTACAGACCTCCGAGAAACATTCTCCACACTTAGGCGGCACCAGGTCATGCTCAATCCCAAGAAGTATGTTTTTGGTGTTGAGTTTGGGAGGTTCCTTGGATTTCTGATTGATCAAAGGGGGATAGTGGAAAACCCAGAAAAAATATAAGCGGTCATAGACATGAAGTCGCCCCGCACAATAAAAGAAGTTCAAAAATTAACAGGTTGCCTGGAAGCATTCGGGAGATTCCTTAGTCAGTAAGGCGACAAGTGTCTCTATTTCTTCCAAGCAATCAAGAAGAAGACTATGTTTGAATGGGGGGTGGATGCAGAGGCGACCTTCCAAAAGTTGGAAGAACACTTGCACTCTTTGCCAAGGCTCGTCAGCCCTCTGCCAAGGGAAGTGTTATACATGTACTTGGCCATCTCTGATCATGCTCTCAGTGTCGTTCTCCTTGCTAAAAGAGATGGCTGCAAGCTCTTGGTATATTTCATTAGCCATGTCCTGAGGAATGCTGAGTTACGGTACCCCATGGTTGAAAAATTTGGCCCGGCCTTTCTTAATGGTAGTTAAGAAGCTAAAACCTTACTTATTGGCGCATCCGGTCGTGGTCTACACTGACCAGCCAATCAAGCGGCCACTAACAACCGTGGAATCATTCGGCCGAATGATCAAATGGGCGATTGAGATTCAAAGCCTTGAAATAACTTTTGAGCCAAGGAAAGCAGTGAAGGGGCAGGCGATTTCCGACTTCATTGTTGAAATGACAAGGCCGACTGATCTTGACAATCTTGAACAAGTGTGGAAGGTATATGTAGACGAGAGCTCCACAATGAATGGTTGTGATGCAGGCGTCATATTTTAGTCTCCTGAAGGAGACAAGCACGAATATGCACTACGGTTTAAGTTCCAAGCCTCGAATAACGAGGCAGAGTATGAAGCCCTACTAGCCGGCATCCGCATGTGTAAGGCGGCTGGGGCAAAGAAAGTTGACGCCTGTTCTGATTCACAAATGATTGTTAGCCTATACTATGGTGACTATGAAGCCACGCATCCGGCTATGATCAAGTATTTACAAGCGGTCAAAGAAGAGGCTGGGATACTAGAGGAATTTCATCTAAGTCAGGTGCCCGAGTCTGAAAATAACCAGGCGGATGCTCTCTCCAAGTTGGCATCATCCGCCTCTTATGACACACTTAGGTTAGTCTTTTGGGAAGTGATTGAAAAACGGAGCATCGAAGAGGAACCCATTGGGATCTTAGATCAAAGCTCAACCTGGATGGATGACATCTGGGCATACTTAACAGACGACACCTTGCCGGATACTTATCCAAAGATGATCATAATAAAAAAACGTGCGTTGAACTTTGAAATACGCAAAGGGGAACTTTTCAAGAAGGGCTATCTTCAACCTCTTTTGAAATATGTCACCTTGGAAAAGGGGCGAGAGGTTCTTGAAGATTTTCATTCGGGGTTCTGTGCCTCCCATATAGGCGGCAGGTCCCTTGCAAAGAGAGTCAGGCGGCAAGGCTACTTCTGGCCTACCCTAGAAGCAGACGTCATGGAGATGGTGAAAAAATGTGACAAGTGTCAAAGGTTTGACAAGCTTATCCATCGTCCGGCCACTGATCTGACGGCCATCCATAGCCCAGTACCATTCGCCAAATGGGGCATGGACATCCTGGGTCCGTATACGCCTGCTACAAGCGGACGAAGGAATATTTTGGTTGATGTCGACTACTTCACCAAATGGGTAGAGGCGGGGGCTGTCAAAGGCCTTAAAAAAAAGATGTTATCTCCTTCATCTAGAGAATGTTATCACCCGGTATGGGGTACCCATGTTTATGGTCTTCGATAATGGTCCTCAATTTGAGACGCCTGCTCTCAAGAACTAGTTGGGAGACCAAGGGATCTCTCACTGCTTTACATCAGTCAGCCGTCCTCAAGCAAACGGACAGGTTTAAGCCTTCAATAAGTTAATCTCTGATGGCATCAAAAAGAAAATTGAAAGAGCTGGCGGCCTATAGGCTAAAAAAGGGGCAACTAGTGAAACTCCATTTCTCATGGTTTATGGGGCAGAGGTTGTTTTGCCTATTGAGCACTATGAGCCGACTCTTGGAGTCATGCTCTATGATGAAGAGGCTAACTAGGAGGCCATGCGGCTGGCATTGGACTCACTTCCAGAACGCAAGGGCAATGCTGCCTTGTGTGAAGGGTTTCGTAGTGACCCGACACTACGCGGAAGGAAACCCACCAAGACCCGCCCCTTAATTAAAACAATTAATAAGCATATTAAACTTAATCAAACAAGATTAAGAACAAGAATTATACCTTTGTCGCGTGCTTCGCTCCCAAAGAGCTCTTACTTAAAAATCCCGAAAACACGAGATCTCTGGATCGTACCCTCGACCCGACCCGAGCGTCCTTAGTCTTGAAGGTTAGTCAAGACCCGGACAAAATAACTATGAGTTTTACGAATCAAAGGTTTACTCTTACTTAGAGTTGCCTTTTTAATTCCACTCAAGGTTGTTCATTTCTCAATACCCAAGCTTGGTATTTATAGGGAAATGAACCCTTGATTTTTCATCCTCCACCAATGTGGGAGTGTTGAAATACAATGATTTATTTAATTTTCAAATTAAGTAAATAATCAAGTTAATCACATTTCGACAAGTGGCATGATCATATGCAAAAGAGTAGTGGCCAAGGTTAGGTGGGGGACCATATGCCTTGCTCCCCAAGGCCTTGATTTGGTCCCCACATCCTATTCACAAAACCGGGTCAAGCAAGGCTAGTTGGTTGCCATCTAGCGTGCCAGCTAGCACTGCCTTGCTGCCCAGCACCCCAGCCAGCCAGCCAGTGCGTGCTGGTGCTGGGATGGTGCTGGTGCTGGGCTGGTGCTGTGTGCTGGCGCTGGGCGCTGCTATCACATAGTGCTGGCACTGGCCCCCAGCAACCCACGCACAGGCTAGTACGCACACATACCTTGCGCACCATTGCTAGCCTAGCCAGCATGCGTGCTGCTAGCGAGCTATGCATGTTGGCCCCATTCTCTTGCATCGTGCTACGCATCACGCCCCACGCAGTGCGCTACGCACCATGCAGCACGCTACGCACCACGCATACTCGCACACGCATCAGCTAGTGCCTAGCACTGCTATGCTTGGTGCGAGGAATGCACACACGCACAAGCACATGCGCCAGTGCCCAGCACTGCGATGGCTTTGCTTGGTGCATGTGTGGCCCTGCCATGCGCACCCAGGCATCCATGCTAGCTGCGATGGGCTGCCTGGTGCTTGTGGTGATTGCGATAGGCTGCCATGCGCACCCAGGCATCCATGCTAGCACGCTGCTAGCTGCGATGGGTTGCCTGGTGCTTGTGGTGCTTGCGATAGGCAGCGATAGTGCCTAGGCATCATGCTAGGGCTGCGATGGTGCGCCTAGCACACCTAGTGTGCTTAGGCTTGCGCCTAGCACACCTAGTGTGCTTAGGCTTGCGCCTAGCCATGCTAGATGCATGCTAGCTCGAAATAGCCTAGCATCCACATGGTTAGACCATTGTGGTGTTACGGCTACATTCATACTTGTCGCTTTGTGATTTTGCGATGCTTAATCTCGACGCCCTAGGCTCGATATCCGACGTCTGTATTCGTAAAACTCTGTCGACTCATTAAATCCTTTTGGATTAATTCGTCGTCTCGGATAGGTGATTCGATTGGGATCGACCCGAAGGGTTCAGTTAAGATTAAGCTGTAACATCAATTGTACATTGATATTACTGATTGGAAGCGGCCTCCACCTAGGCATTCCGATCATTTGACCTTACTAAAGAATTAGCTCCGTAGTAATTCTGAACCCTCTATCGGAAGAATACACTTGTTGGAAGGACACCATTCCTTTCAATCTCCCACTTATCCTTCCGGACAAGTGTGCATACAGTGTATAGCCCATTTCCTATGTCACTTAATGTTTCTTCGTGAACTATAAGGTAAGATTCTTTGTCATCATTATTACGTTCATAAGTGTTTCTCGATCTCCGAGTTCGACTGTCAATAAGCAGATGATTTCTAAAATACATCTGAGCACGGCCATGCATTTTCACAGTCTCGCTCTTCAAGCGGCCTTGTAAACAACAAAACATTTTCCCTATTGTTAGTAGGGGGACAATCTCAGTCTTGTATTGTAAGTTCCTCTTACTAAGAGGACATAGTCTCTTGAGTGTTCCCGTTATGATCCCAGTTACGGTAGACGTTAGGAAACATCAAAGAGTCTAGTACTGAAACAAGAAAACTTCACAATACTCATGGTCGGAGGAAACAATTTTCGACAGTCATAATGAGAAATGTACTTATGACAAAATTTAAAATTTCTTAAAGTACTCTCATAGGTCTTATCCAGTACAGTTTCAAACTGTGCCTGTGCAAATGATTTATGACCGTCACGTCCTCGCAGCACAAGAAACGGTGTTGTAAATCATACTACACACTAATCTATGGAGGTCATCAATCGTCCATCCGTTAGATGACCTCGATTAGGGACAATTTTCGATTTAAATATTCAATGTTCACTTAACAGGTGTTTCTTTATCCAAGAAATGGTCTTGATACCCTGTTTTGAATATTTCCGTAAATCGAATGGACTCATTATTTAATTCTAAACCACAATTAAATAGTAATGGAGTGAATGATAATTTTGCACAAAAATTAGTTACTCCATTAATGAATGGTTTTAATACAGTGTCTTACATTAAATATCCTATTTAATTAAAACACATGTACAGGGAATTTCAAAGCCAGTCTCCAACATGCTTAATTCCAATCGCCTCAATGTGCTTGTTGTGTTTCACTTGAGGCAGCGGTTTAGTCAAAGGATCGGCTACATTATCATCCGTGCCAATCTTACAAATTCTGATTTCACCTTCGGATTTCCATTCCCTTATCATGTGAAATCGCCTTTGTACGTGTTTGACCTTCTGGTGCTCTCTCGGCTCCCTGACCTGAGCGATAGCTCCATCGTTATCACAATAGAGGTCTATCGGCCCCTTGATTGAGGGTACAACACCAAGTTCGCTAATGAACTTGCGAATCCAAACAACTTCCTTGGCAGCTTCTGAAGCGGCCAAGTACTCGGCTTCAGTTATAGAGTCTGCAGTGGTGCTCTGCCTGACACTCTTCCAGCTAAACGCTCCTCCATTGAGATAGAATATGTACCCTGACTGTGACTTGAAGTCGTCTTTGTCAATCTGGAAGCTAGCGTCGGTGTAACCTTCAACAACCAGTTCTTTGTGGCCTCCATACACCAGGAATTTATCCTTGTTCCTTTTCAGGTACTTAAGGATGTTCTTGGCCGCAGTCCAATGCGCCTCTCCTGGGTTCGATTGGTATTGGCTCGTTGCACTCAGGGCATACGATACATCTGGCCTTGTACATATCATGGCATACATGATCGATCCGATTAGCGAAGCATATGGGATCTGATTCATTCTTTCTCGCTCAACAGGTGTCTGTGGACACTGTTTCTTGCTGAGAGTTATGCCATGGAACATGGGTAAATGCCCTCTTTTGGCATTTTCCATGTGGAATTGAGCCAGTACTTTATCAATGTAAGTACTTTGGCTTAATTCAATCATCCTCTTAGATCTATCCCTGTAGATCTTGATGCCTAATATGTACCGTGCCTCTCCTAAGTCCTTCATTGAAAAGCATTTTCCCAACCAGCCCTTTACGGACTCCAACAATTTTGTGCTGTTTCCAATGAGAAGTATGTCATCGACTTACAAGACTAGGAATGGAATATCACTCCCACTAACTTTCTTGTATACACAAGATTCATCTGGATTCTTTCTAAAACCAAACTTGCTAATGGCTTCATCAAATCGCAGATTCCAACTTCTGCTGGCTTGCTTTAGTCCATTAATGGACTTCTTCAGCTTGCAAACCTTTCCAACGTTGCCTGGATCGACAAAACCTTCTAGCTGTGTCATATACACAGTTTCTTCCAAAATTCCATTAAGGAAGGTGGTTTTGACATCCATTTGCCATATTTCATAATCGTAATATGCAGCAATCGCTAGGATGATCCGGACGGATTTTAGCCTTCCAACTGGTGAAAAAGTTTCATCATAGTCAATCCCGTGAACTTGTCTATAACCTTTTGCCACTAGTCTAGCTTTGTATATTGATACATTTCCATCCTTGTCTGTCTTCACTTTGAAGATCCATTTGCAACCAATGGGTGTATAACCCTCGATCAAATTCACCAAGTCCCAGACTTGATTTTCAGACATGGAGTCCATCTCGGATTTCATGGCCTGATCATCGGTTAAGACGATACCGAGGTATCTGTCTGGTTGAGATCTTTGCCGTTGCGACCTACGAAGGGTAATAGGTTGAGCATTTACACTGTCTGTTTGATTCTGACCAATCTTCTTAGATGCTTCCAAAGCATCTAGATTGTCAGTTTTGTCAGGTTGACATTGTTGCTCGTCCTCTCGAACTTCGTCGAGTTCGATTTTCCTCCCACTTGTCATTTTGGAAAGGTGTTCCTTCTCCAAAAAGATACCATCAAGAGCAACAAATACTTTGTTCTCGGATTTTTTGTAGAAGTAATACCCTTTGGTTTCTTTTGGGTATCCCACAAAGAAACACTTATCCAATTTGGGGTGAAGTTTGTCCGAAATTAATCGCTTGGCATATGCTTCGCATCCCCAAATCTTGAGAAAAGACAACCTAGGAGGTTTCTTAGTCCATAATTCATATGGAGTCTTTTTAACAGCTTTTGACGGAGCTCTATTCAGTGTTAGTGCTGCAGTTTGTAGCGCATGTTCCTAGAAGTAGATAGGGAGTTCACTAACACCCATCATTGATCGAACCATGTCTAACAATGTTAGATTCCTCCGTTCGGACACTCCATTCCATTGAGGAGTTCCGGAAGGTGTCAACTCTGAAAGAATGCCATTTTCTTTCAAGTGATCGTCGAATTCATGGCTCAAATATTCGCCACCTCGATCCGATCGAAGTGCTTTGATTTTCTTGCCAAGTTGATTTTCAACTTCTTTCTGAAATTCTTTGAATTTCTCATAGGATTCAGATTTGTTCGACATTCTGTAGACATAGCCATATCTACTATAATCGTCGGTGAAAGTGGTGAAATATCGGTAACCTTGTCTTGCGGGTGTACTCATTGGTCCACATACATCCGTGTGTAGTAGACCTAATAAGTCACTTGCCCTTTGTCCAACTTGGAGAATGGCTGTTTTATCATCTTGCTTAATAAGCATCCTTCGCAATTTTCAAACGACTCTAAGTCGAATGAGTCAAGAACACCTTCTTGAAGAAGTTTCTTGATGCTCTTGATGTTAATATGGCCAAGACAACAATGCCACAAGTAGGTTTGATTCGACTCGATGGTCTTAGCCCTTTTGGCACTGTTTTTGATGTTATAAACCTGTTTGTCTAGAGAAAGCACATAAAGACCATTTTCTGAATGTGCCTTACCATATAAAACATTATCAAAATAAATAAAACAACTATTGTTTTTGATTCGAAATTCGAATCCTTTGGTGTCCAACGCCGATATTGAAATAATGTTTTTGGTCACTCTTGGAACATGATAGCAGTTTTCATGTTCTAGAATAAGACCTGAGGGCAAAGACAAACTGAGAGTTCCAACGGAAACGGCAGACATCCTTGCTCCATTGCGGACCCGAAGCTCTACCTCTCCCTTCTCTAGCCTCCTATTTATCCTTAGTCCCCGAGCATTGGAGCAAAGGTGTGAGCCACATCCGGTATCTAATACCCATGATGTTTTGCTAGCGAAGTTTAAGTCTATAACGAAAATACCTGATGAAGAAGCAACGTTGCCGTTCTTCTTATCTTCCTTGAATTTGAGGCAGTCCCGTTTCCAATGTCCCTTCTTCTTGTAGTAGAAACATTCGGAATCAGATTTAGAAGAGGCTGCCTTTTTGTCCTTGCTGCCCTTGGCAAATTTTGACTTAGGCGGGAATTTCTTCTTTTTCCCTTTAAAGCTCTTCTTTTTGCCCAGACGTTTGAATGGCTTGCCCTTCCTCACCATGAGCATGTCATGCTTGCCCTCATCCTTGAGGATTTGCTCGGCTTGCTTCAACATACCATGAAGCTCGGTGAGGGTTTTCTCCATACTATGCATGTTATAGTTCATTTATAACTGATCATATCCTTTGTGAAGGGAGTGGAGAATGATGTCAATTGCCATTTCGGTTGAATACTCAGCATCAAGCCTTTCCATGTTCTCAAATAATCCGATCATTGTGAGGACATGCGGGCTGACTGGCTCTCAAGGATCTGCCTGTGGGTTTCATACCTTTCAGTTCGGGCCTGCTCTTGAAACATATTCCGAAGCTCAAAAATGATCTCAAAAGCCGTCTCCTTTTCAAAGAAAGTCTTTTGAAGGTCTAGAGACATAGTGGCCAACATGATGCATTTGACATCTCGACTGGCACTTTGCCATCGGTTTAGGGCAGGCTGAGTGACCTTCTCATTGGGAGCGTCGGGCATTTCCTCATCAAGGACGTATTCCTTTTGCTCCTGCATTAGTACAATGCGGAGATTCCTTTGCCAATCAAGAAAGTTTGGCCCGCTCAACTTCTCCTTGTCGAGAATTGAGCGCAAAGAGAATTGGTTGTTGTTTGAGTTACTTGCAGACATTGTTCTACAATTGAAAGAATTTGAAGTGAAAAACCATTCATAAATCAATAAGTTGAAATTTAAAACGTTTATGCATATATTCAATCTTATTGAGCATTTTATCCACGCATTTAAAATGTCCCTTATGGGCGAAAATAAAATGATTCCAAGATCCCAAAGATCAAGAAATGGTTAAGCATGCTTTGGCTTGTCTTAATCATTAAATATCTTAAGGTAAGCAATCTAATTGCTAATAGCTCCAAGCTACTCTCGGTTTGATAAAATGTCGCATCTAATGCATCCTTGACATTTTATCTCTTTTTCCACGACATCTAAGGGCTCTTTACTGATATCGTTGAGCTTAACCAAGACAACTTGTATACCTAGTATACCTTAAGTTCCTAGGGAAGTAGTGATGTCTCACTTTGGCGTAGTCCATCATGTACGCGCATTAGTTCGGTAAGTGTTGTTCTTGGAACGACAAATTTTATCTCAATATTATTTAGGGACCTAGGGTTTCTATGTTGGTTGATTTAAGTGAACTTAACTAATTGTCGCAACATAATAGAAATCCTAGACATGCATCTAACAATCATATATAATAACAATATATATGTATATAAGGCATAAAATAGATGCATTTGGCAACTAGCATGACCCCTTGAAATCTTCAATTTCCATGGGTCTTCATCTTGGCTTGTCTTCATCGAAACGCCGTCTTGAGACATCTTGCCAAAAATTAAATAAAAGAAGCTAGCTAGAACGACTAAGATTAATCTAATAGTACAAAAATACTTAACGGTTTGCAGACCGTATTAAGATTTACAAAAATACGTAACGGAACGCAGTCCGTATTTTCTAACCTAGTCGGGCCCCACTAGTTGCCATTTTCAAAGACCTGTTTTGAATAACAATCTTCCATTCACCCATTCACTATTTGTGAATGGCCCATGCAATTTTACGAAATACGTAATTAAACACGCAAAACTAGTAACTAACTTAAGTGGTTAATCCAATTAACGGGCCTAATTAAAACTAGTCAAAGTTGTTTAATCCATTATTTCTATACGCAAAATGCTTACGCACTTAATTAAGCTCCCACTAAATTCTGCATCCGTACTTAATTAATCCGATTAATTAAGTCGACATAACCCATAATTTGTCAAAATTTTGCAAAATAGAAAATCGAGGTTTTTAGCCTCGTTAAAATAATTACCAAAATATTTTAAAATTGAAAAATTTGCAAAATTTCATAGCTCAAACATTAAGCAATAACTTCCCACAAAACACCTAGTGGATGCGCACCATGGCTGCTAGGCAGCCCATGGCCCTGTGCCATGGTGCGTGGTGCTGGCAACTAGAAGGCATGCCTAACACAGCCTGCCTTGCTAGCTAGCACCAGCAGCATGCTAGCTACTTGCTAGCGCAGGCAGCAGTGGACACTTGGGTGTTTTTGCCTTGATTTGCGTGCCAATTCTCGGAATTTAATTCCGATTTGTGTGTGACAATAATTAATTCTAAACTACATTTTAGAATTAATTTGAAGGAAAATAAAATAAAATTAAATTAAGTCCTACTTAAATAAAATTTATTTTATTGGTGCACAAGCCTGAATTACCCAAAAATTTCAATTTTGAACAAACTTAGGTGTAACTTTATGCTTAAAATAAAATGAGCTATGTCCATAATTAATCTTGCCAATATGCAAATTAATAATGGGTTTGACAAATGGGAGTTGGAAAAATAAATTAACCATCCAATGATAAAAATTTTCCAACTTTTATACTTGTGTAAAATACCAAGATTACATCTTCCAATATGAAGATTAATGAAATTTTACTCACAAGTAATTGAACTTGATGGATTTTAATCAACCAAACATGAAAAATTCAAACTTTGTTCAACATGGACTTTAGGGTTAGGGTTCCAATCATTTAAACCTTTAAAGATTAGAACTTTAACATTATAGGAACTTAAAATTACAACATCACAACAAGCTTTCACATTTTATTGCAATTTGTTGGCAAAATTTGTGAAAAACAAGTTTATGTGAAAAATGGTATATCAACTTAAGCACTAATAAAAACTCCATTATTGTGCTCAAGGATATTTTAAAACCAGTAGATTAGTGATGCAAATGTGCATTTAATCTAACCTTGTAATGCTTGCATTAAACAAGGCTTAAAAAGAATTAAAATTTCCTTGAAAAACGAAAAACCCCAGAAAAAATGGGTTTCTGGTTCGAATTAGGCTTCTGGATAGCCCTAAAAGTATTGAATCTGTTCCAGAATGTCGATTCCACCCAAAAATCACTATTTTTGAGCCAAAATCTGGGTTCGACAGCCAAATCGAAAATAAAATCGAGTTTTAAAATTAATTAAAACGAGCATCTAATCTAATTAGAAGAACATGAACCAGAAAAATAAATTCTTTTAAAACACCTTAATTAAAAATAATTGCTAAAATTAAAAGGAGCGTGGCTCTAATACCACTGTAGGGTTTCGTAGTGACCCGACACTACACGGAAGGAAACCCACCAAGACCCGCCCCTTAATTAAAACAATTAATAAGCATATTAAACTTAATCAAACAAGATTAAGAACAAGAATTATACCTTTGTCGCGTGCTTCGCTCCCAAAGAGCTCTTACTTCAAAATCCCGAAAACACGAGATCTCTGACGGATCGTACCGTCGACCCGACCCGAGCGTCCTAAGTCTTGAAGGTTAGTCAAGACCCGGACAAAATAAATATGAGTTTTACGAATCAAAGGTTTACTCTTACTTAGAGTTGCCTTTTTAATTCCACTCAAGGTTGTTCATTTCCCAATACCCAAGCTTGGTATTTATAAGGAAATGAACCCTTGATTTTTCATCCTCCACCAATGTGGGAGTGTTGAAATACAATGATTTATTTAATTTCTAAATTAAATAAATAATCAAGTTAATCACATTTCGACAAGTGGCATGATCATATGCAAAAGAGTGGTGGCCAAGGTTAGGTGGGGGACCATATGCCTTGCTCCCCAAGGCCTTGATTTGGTCCCCACATCCTATGCACAAAACCGAGTCAAGCAAGGATAGCTGGCTGCCAGGTAGCGTGCCAGCTAGGGTTGCCAGCTAGCACTGCCTTGCTGCCCAGCACCCCAGCTAGCCAGCCAGTGCGTGCTGGTGCTGGGCTGGTGCTGGTGTTGTGTGCTGGCACTGGCCCCCAGCAGCCCACGCACAGGCTAGCACGCACACATACCTTGTGCACCATTGCTAGCCTAGCCAGCATGCGTGCTGCTAGCGAGCCACGTATGCTGGCCCCATTCCCTCGCATCGTGCTACGCATCACGCCCCACGCAGCGCGGTACGTACCACGCAACACGCATCACGCTACACACCACGCATCAGCCAGTGCTTAGCACTGCTATGCTTGGTGCGAGGCACGCACACACGCACAGGCACATGCGCTAGTGCCCAGCATTGCGATGGCTGTGCTTGGTGCGTGTGTGGCCCTGCCATGCGCACCCAGGCACCCAGGCTAGCACGCTGCTAGCTGCGATGGGCTGCCTGGTGCTTGTGGTGCTTGTGATAGGCTGCCATGCGCACCCAGGCATCCATGCTAGCACGCTGCTAGCTGCGATGGGCTGCCTGGTGCTTGTGGTGCTTGCGATAGTGCCTAGGCATCATGCTAGGGCTGCGATGGTGCGCCTAGAACACCTAGTGTGCTTAGGCTAGGTGCATGCTAGCTCGAACTAGCCTAGAATCCACATGGTTAGACCATTGTGGTGCTACGGCTACACTCATACTTGTCGCTTTGTGATTTTACGACGCTCGGTCTTGACGCCCTAGGCCCGATATCCGACGTCTGTATTCGTAAAACTCTGTTGACTCATTAAATGCTTTCGGATCGGTGATTTGATTGGGTTCGACCCGTAGGGTTCAGTTAAGATTAAGCTGTAACATCAATTGTACATTGATATTACCGATCGGAAGCGGCCTCCACCTAGGCATTCCGATCACTTGACCTTACTGAAGAATTAGCTCCGTAATAATTCTGAGCCCTCTATCGAAAGAATACAGTTGTTGGAAGGACACCATTCCTTTCATTGTGATATGATATCTAACGTCTGAGAATGACGAGAGCTTACAATAAAAGAGTGCACAAGCACCCCTTGAAAGTAGGGGACTTTGTGTTACGGAAAATGGAAGCAGTCGGTAGGGCCAACGAGCAGGGAAAGCTAACTCCCAATTGGGAAGGCCCCTACCGGATCTGTGAAGAAGTAAGAGGCAACTAGCCAAAACTTGGAACGTAGACAACTTGAAAAAGTACTACTTCTTAGATTTTTATATTATTTGTACGTGAAAGCATATTAATAAAATTTGCAATTTATTTTCCAGTTTTTTTCAAGTCTCTTCAATGGGGCAAGCCGCCTGTGCACAACAAAGTTGGCCTTATTTCTTTTTATCACCTACTCTAACATGAGTAAAAATGCTAAGTCTAAACAACTTAGCAACTATGTTCATTTCAGGACAACCTAATAAGGCCTATGGCTGGATGATCAACTTAAGGCCTATGGCCAAATGATCAACTTGAGGCCCATGGCCAGATGATCCTTATAAAATTAAACTAATACGTCTATCCCAAACATGAGCAGGCGTCCGGCAACATCCATCCGGGTAAATTCCTCGCAGAGAGCATCTCCCATTTGGGTGGCACATTGCTCTATAAACATAAAATAAACGGCCCTACAAAAAGTCTTTAAGAAAAACTTGCAGTCGTTTGACACAAGATGAAGATAAATGTACCGCTTGCTTCAAACAAGCGGGAGACAGTTAAAATCTAAGTTAGAAACCGCCTGCTATTTCTTTGGACAATACAGTCGACATAAGCTAAGTTCTAAACTTGGCTGCTATTTGCGTAATGAGCTAAGTTTAACCTAGCAAATGGAGAAACAACATGCGACCATAGCGAACTGTTTCTACTATTCACTCAAGTTCAAGTGACGGAGACTGACTAACCCCAAAGGTTAACTCATAGTCACTCAACCAATCTTGCACGGAACCTAAACGGTACGAATGAGTCGCCTGTTCTTTTGATAAACAGTCGACAGTTAGCCACTATTCCTATTTAGGTTAGCAAAACCCATGAAGCTAGCGCCTGTAACCCAACATGTGGTTGCCGCTTTAATTACGCATCCAGTTTTGCGCCTGTTCAGTACAGGTACCAAACAAACGGACATTTTACAATCAATAATAGTGGCTAAGCGTGATTCGTAAATTAAGGCCGATAGCCAGATCAAGCTGGGACCGTATGTCCAATGGTCGTCTGTCTGCCTGGTTTGGGGCAATCACCACAGTGATTGATTGACTTAGAAATCTGCCATACTCTTTAAAGGATCAAAAATTTCAAGTCAATCCATTAGCCTTAGAAAACCGGGCGCATAACCGCCTAGGGCATAAAAAGTCGGCATACCAAATACCAAAACAGTGAGCATATTGACATTCAAAGCATTCATGACATGCAAAAATTGAAACAACAAGCAATTTGGAGAAACCGGCCAAAACTGCCGGATGTTTAATGTAAACAGTCGACCAAAAGACGGACAAAAAATAGAGACACTGTCAACAAACCCCGAGCCTCTTGGTTCTTCAGGCGGACCTTAAGCTTATCTACCCGAATGTTGAGTACCTCGGCCTCCTTGTGTGCCAACTTAAGAGGCGCGAGCTCAGCCTTGAGGTCCGATACGGACTTCTCCAGTCCTGAGATCCTCTTCTAGGCCGCCTCTAAATCCTTCTTGACCTGCGTATTGGCAGACGCCTGGTAATACAGTATGTCAGTGGTCAGAATTTCATTTTGTGCAATCTGGAACATAGCTTTGTCAGAATCAGAGGCGGCCTGGACCTTTGCAGCCGTTACCTCTTTGTTCTTTTCGTTTATGGGCTTGCGGAGACCATACACTCGCAGCACAGACTGCACTCGGCTAATAAACAGACGTCAGTTACAGGCGGCCAGGTAATTATATATACAACAAAAAAAGAATTTTTCGCCAAGTATACCTCAGCCAGGAGAGCTAGGATGGCTTCTAGCTTAAGGGAGCCGACTCTTTTAACAATCTCCTTGTCCTCAACGGAGATGGCCCTAAGCATGGATTTGGCCATCTGAACCAGATCAGGCCCTTGAGGGGCATCTGCAATTAATACCCTGTTAACACATGGTATAAAGGCGGCCACTAGACCGACTATTTTCAGAAGAGATTGTTGAACTTATACCTTCTGCCGCCTCCTTTTCCTTAGCAGGCCAGCTGCTCCCAGGGGCAGCTGTAGATCTTCCTCCGCTTAAGGGAAGGCTCCTTCCTTGCCTTTCGGTTGCTTGTTTCCTGGCTCTACCAGGGGTCGACACATCTCCAACCGTCTCTCTCCTAACTTTAGGATCCGGCTGATGTGAGGAGGATGGTCTGGCTAAGTCACCCTGCAACAAAAGTCATTGAGTAAGGGACAGGCGACATGAAGATAAAAAAGATTAAATAGCAAAGTTCAAATAGCTCACCCTGGGCGCCTGCTTGGCAGGCTACTCTTCAATAGACCGCTTGCCAAGAATGGCTGCGCGGTAATGAGCGACTGCTTCCTTGGATGCCGAGATTTTTTCCATGGCTTTGTCTGCAAAAGATGAATCAAGGAGTTAGTTTGGCACAAAAATAATCAAGTTTTCCAAAACACTTGAACAGGCGGTCAGCTACCTCTCGGCATCTCTTCACTAAGGCCACAGGCGGCCAGATATGTCCCATCGTATAGCCAGTTATACTTGGGAATATAATTTTGAGGAATGAACTCCCTTGCCCCAGTCTCGGATTTCGCCTGTATATCCACTTTGAAGAGCCCTTTGTCAAAGATCTCTTGTTTTGCTATATGAGGAACATGCGGCAGCTCAGATCCGCTTGTTAGGAAAGGTGGGTTCCTGTTCCACCTGTTGAACTTTTCAGGGTTGGAGGCGATGTAGAAAGTGTTCCTCCCATCTTTCCATTTGTTCTCCTTCCCCATAGTCATCAAATAGCCCTTATGGTTAGACCGCTGGTACCAGCCGGTCCCGCTTGTTTTCGGGGTCCGACTGAGGTAGTGCATATGAGAAAATGCTTCAAAGCTTGGCTCTACCTCATGCATTTCACAGCCGACAGCATAGCCCAAGATGTTGAACCAAGAATTTGGGGCCAGTTGCCAGACACCTAGTTGGTATCCGTCTAAAATTTTCTCCACAACCGGATGCAGAGGAAATCTCAGGCCAACCTTAATAGCCGCCTCGTAGCAGCGAAAACATTCGTCCCTGTAGCTGTCCCCCTCTAGCCAAACTATGGTATCCTCGGCATCCGACACGCAGAGTATGTAGTCATGACCCATTATATGGTCAACCCAAAAACTGCCAATTTTTTAAGACATTGCCTTCCGCCTGCCTTTGGGAACGTGGCAGTAGTAAGGGGTAAACACGTCCCTTTGGCTTGTAGCTGGCTCTACCCAGTTTTCCCCCTTATCTATTAAATGGGATTCTCTCGCTGTATGAAGCCGAGAGTGCCTCTGTTTAGAGTCGTTAGAGAAGCGGCTTGAGGTACTTGGCTCAGAGTCACTACTTGAGCTCTCGGGCCTATCATCCGCCTTCTCAGTTAAGTCAATAAGGCCAGGAGTGCCGGTTTGAACCTCCTCCCTTGATTATTCCAAAATAGAATCACTAGGGGTGCTTGGGGCACCAGGAGGCACGTCCGAAACCTCACTAACAGGCGCGTAAAAGGAGGAGCCGTCTGAATTTGTTACCCTTGCAGTTCTTTTTATTCTGGCCATGGTGTCCTGCACAGACACATAGACAGTCGGACTCGGGGCAATTCGCAAAGGGTGGTCCAGCAAGGGGCAGTCGACACTCCTAATTCTAGATTCGGCCGTCCCCGGTGACCGGCTGATCACTAATCTAGGTCGTGTCGTGTGCTTTTGGGATACCATTTTTGAAAAAAGATAACAAGCAAAAGGAAAATGCAAAAGAAAGCAGGCGGTTACCTCTAAGAGAAGAAGACTGGAAGTTCTTGACAAACGGGCGGCTATTTGAGCAGGTGGTCCAAAAGCAAGTGGCAGTTGTTTCGGGGTTTTCTGATGTCCTGCGGGAGAGTTACAATTCCAAGACTGGAACCGGACACCTGTACCTGCAAAATAACGGAGACTCCTGTGAGCTCCGCCTCCAACGGTCAAGTTTGTACCTGATTAAGGAGTAATTAATGCGGAAATTAAAGTGATTAGGTCTCTCTAGGTGAGAGTGATTAACGTAGGTAATCTGCTTTGTTAGCGAGATCAGCCGGTTATTACTGTGTGTAATTAATGTGTTTTTTCCGTAATGTTTTTGTGTTCTTTTTTGTAATCCCCCTTAATGAGGATTAAGGGAGGTATTTATAACCTTGGGAAACGTGCCCATCCTAGGTTTAGGTTAACCTAGGGCCGATTGGGCTTCCCTCGGAAGTTGGGCCTGGGTGGCCGGTTTCTCCATTAGGCATGGAGTATGCCACATGTCTTGACATAACAGGTCCAAGGTGGACGAATAAGCGCGTGCCACGTGGGAAGCCCTGACTGTTCCAACTGGGGGACACTTGGCAGGTCCTGATTGGTCCACGTGGCGCATTCCGATTGGTGGGAGCAAAATCCCCTAATCATTTGCCCCTCACAGGTGGCACGTGATTGGTCACGTGTTACCTGTGACAGGTGTCGCACTGTAACAGGCGACGGCCTGCTACAGGTGTCAGTCGGCGAAAGGACGAGAGATTTTCCCGCCCAAATTTTGAATTCTGAAAGTGACCCTTCGCCTTCTCACTTCGCCTATATAAGGGAGAGTTGTATTGAGTCATTTTCACAATTTGAGAACTTTTTGAGAACATTCGGACCCCTGAACTTGCTCTGACATTTTGGACCTTTTCAGCCTACCGCCTGTTCTGACAAGCCGACTGCACAGGATTTTCAGAACTTCATCAACCGTTACTCGTTCAGGTAACTCAGTTCTATTACTCTTAATTTTCTTTTTATTTTCAGAAATGGCACCACGGAAGCACACGACACGACCTAGGTTAGTGATCAGCCGGTCACCGGGGACGGCTGAATCTAGGACTAGGAGTGCCGCCTGCCCTTTTCCGGACCCATCTTTGCCCTTTATACAAAGTCCGACTGTATCTGTGTCTATGCAGAGCAGGATGGCCAGAACGAAAAAGACAGCTAGGATCACAAATTCAGACGGCTCCTCCCACAGGGTGCCGCTTAGTGAAACATCTGACCAGGCGCCAGATGTGGAAGTGAAACAAGGCGGCCTGGACGCCGGCAATTCTGTGGGGGGAGTCATAGTGACCCCTTCCCATTTAACAGTTAACAAATCTGCTCCTTTTCAAAGAGAGGAGGCGGGCCCCTCCGGGAGAGGGGAGGAGTCGTCCTCTTCAGACTCGTCGGAGGACGATTCCGAGTCAAGCTCTTCTGGACATGCTTCTTTGGGTACAGAAGAGAAAAACAGCCGCCTGCAAGAGGCGAGACTTTCTCACGCAGTTGAGAAGGGGGACAATTGGGCGGAACCATCCGCCTCTTACCGAGAGCTAAATACCCCCTACTACTGCACGGTACCTCGGGGCCGAATCACAGCCATGCAAGAGAAAGTGGAGAGCTTTATTGCAAACCACACCATGGGCCCCGACTTTCTAGTGTTTGTGCCGGATCCAGAAGACACAGTCGTCTGGCCGGCTGGTTCCAGTTATGAAAGCGCCTGCTTTGGCTGCTACGAGGCGGCCATCAAGGCAGGGCTTCGCTTCCCATTACATCCGGCTGTTCAGCGGATTTTGGATGGGTATGAGTTGGGGTTATGGCAGTTAGCCCCAAACTCCTGGGTCAACGTACTCGGCTATGTGGCCGGGTGCGAACTGCACGGGGTGGAGCCGAGCTTCGAGGCTTTCGCCCATATGAACTATCTCAGCCGGACCCCTAAGACAGGCGGTACCGGCTGGTATCAATTGACAAGCCACAGGGGCTACCTCATGACAAGAGGTAAAGCAAACAAGTGGAAGGACTGGCGAAGCACCTTCTTCATCATTGAGAGTTCAGACATTGAGCAGAACAAGCGCTTCAATAGGTGGAACAGGAATCCGCCCCTTCTTGCAGGCGGCCGTAGCATGCCGCCTGTTCCCCCCAAGGCTAAGAAAGAGATCCTTGATAAAGGACTCTTTAAAGTAGAGTCGAGGGTCGACTCTACTTTAGGGGTACGAGAGCAAGTACCCCTGCAATGCGTCCCGAGCTTCAAGTGGCTCTATGACGAGTACTTTTTGGCCGCCTGTGGCCTCAGCAGTCGGTGCTCAAGAGGTAGTCGGCCTGTCGAATACTCTGTTTTTCCATACATTTGTTGTTTATCTTTTATTAACTTTGCTGTTTGTTTTTGCAGCTGACGCCATGAGCAAAATCACCGCCTCCAAGACTGCGGCGGCCATGTTGCGGGCCTCTATTATGCAACAAGCTTCAACCGACTCCCCCAAGAAGGGGGCACCCTTGGTGAGCTCCAAACCTTTCACCCTCTTTTTGGAGTGTTTATGCATATACTGACTTTTTTCTTCTTTTTTAGACGGGTGCTCCAAGAGCTTCATCTTCCAAACAGCCGGACCCCAAGGCCCGGAAGACGACTGTTGGGAGCTCTCCTGGTTCTGCCAGGAAACAGGTGGCGGCTGAGAAACAGCCGGCCACTTCTTCTAAAACTCCAACTGGGCCGCCTAGAGGTATGAAGTTGTCCTTGTAAATTTTAGACTTGCTCCCTTTGTTACTAAGTCTAATTCGTTTGTTTATGCTTGATGCAGCCGGCCCCCAAGAGCCTGACTTGGTAGAGATGGCCAAGTCTATGATCAGGGCAGTTCCTCCAGCTGAAAGGGAGGCGGTCAGGGGTGTCGGCACCCTTGACCTTGACGGGATTGCAGGGGTCCTTGCTGAGGTATACTTAGCATATTTTTGAGTATTTGAATTTCTGGACGCCTGTTTTCTTTTTTGTTTGGAAACTGACGCCTGTTTTTTTGTACTTAGGCCCTGCTCCGAGTTAACGACCTTCGCAAGCCGCTTGATCGGAAGAACAAAGAGGTAAAGGCTGCAAAAGCTATGGCCGCCTCTGACTGTGATAAGGCAATGTTTCAAATTGCCCAAAATGAAGTACTGACCATTGATATTCTTTATTATCAGGCGCAGGCTACCGCCGCTGTTCGGGCTCAGTTAGAGGCGGCCCAGAAGAAGAATGACGAGCTGGAGGCGACCATCACAAATCTCAAGGCCGAGCTGAAACCTCTTCGCCTGAAAATGTACTCTTACGAAGCCATGGAGAAATCCTTGGCCAGCGTAAAGGAACGCCTGGTGACCCAGGAGAAGAGTCTTACCCAAGAGCTCTCGGAAAAGGCCGAGCAAGAGAAGAAAGAGCTGGTCCGGGAGATGATGGAAGACTCCGCTCAAATCCAGCGCATGACCTGGGGCTGCCTCTTCCCCAGTGCCGACTTTGCCTCTTGGGAAAGAACGTACCGCCAGTGTTCGGAAACATATAATCAAGAGATCCTGGCGGCTGCTGAAGAAGAGGCGTTGGGGGAAGCGTTGGAGGAGGAGGAGCCGGTAGTGGCGCTTGTGCCGCTTGGGGGTAAGGCATCAAAAAAGGATGCAGCTGAAGCCGAGTCCAGCAAGAAGAGTGCTGACCAGGCGGCAGCTGCTAATACTGAACTGCCCCCTTCTTAAGCTTTATGTATTCTTTCCACGGCCTGCGTGCCGTTTGCTTTGTATTTACCCGGCCAAGGGGCCGGGGTTTTGAATAATTTGCTGGTCTTTAATGACCGGCTTATTTTTAATGAATTTTTGTTTTGCTTCAAATTTGTCTAAGTATTCCATATCTAATATCAAATTGTTTACTAGACCGACTGTTTTACATGGCCGAACGTTGCAGACAGGTACGGATAGTTAGTACGCCACCTATTATGCCCCTGGACGACTGGTTGTCTGTTTCCAGGATAGACGATCAGTCGGCCATTTATCCAATCGGTATTCGAACTATTTTGTCTGGATCCTTTTTAGGCAGGCGGTCCTGTCATTTGTAAATTTAACCAAGTAGGAAAGTGGTCTGACCAAGTAAATAGAGTATTACCTAGTCGCCAAGGAACTGAGTAGTAGAGATAACAAGTGGCGGGTACCGGTTGTTTCCCTTTATTGCCAATGTTTGTTGGCTTTTAACTCATAATTTGTTAACCTAGCAAGAGTAGTGGTTGAGAGCCCCTGTTTGTTAAAAACAGGCGGACGACTCATACCTTTAAGGCCTTAACTAAGTTGGGTGACTATTAAGTTAACATAGGAGTTACTTAGTCTTCGTCACAATCTAGATTGAGTAGTAGAGGTACTAGGCGGCGGATGCCGGCTGATCCCCTTGATTTGCCAATGTTTGTGAGCTATTAACTCAATAGGTTACCTAGCAGGAATAGGGGTTTGAGTGCCCCTGTTAGCCAAAAAACAGGTGGTTTACTCAAACATTTTAGGTTCCATACCAAATTTGAGGGATTGACTATGAGTTAACGTTGGAGTTACTCAGTCGCCGTCACTTTTGCTTGAGAAGTAGAGGTACCAGGCGGCGTAGGCCGGCTAGACCCCTTGATTCGCCAATGTTTGTTGGCTATTAACTCAAGAGGTACCCCCTGCATTTATCCCAAGTAATACAGGCGGTCATCTGACTCAGATGTTAACTGCTAACACTGGTTTGGTTAGTGATAGAGTTATCCTTGTCTCAAAAACGGCTACGTGGTTGCCCTTGGGGACAGTCGTATAGGTGCCGTGTAATTAGTTTATAGAACAATGTTCCACCAAAAAGGGAGCTGCTCTCTGCGACGAATTTCATCCGGAGGGATGCCGTCGGACGCCTGCTATGATGTTGGGACATGTCGTATTAGTTTTGTAGATTTGATCAGTTGGCTTGGCGCCTGGTCTGATCATTCGGCCTGTGGCCTTGGTAAGTTCTTGGTGAACGTAGGTGCTAAGTAAAAGGAGGGTAGCCGCCTGTTAGGCACAGGGTCGGCCAGGCCCTAATCTTTTTAGCTAAGTATTAGGGGGGTGGCTATGTGTTTGGAACCAGTCGGCCATCTTCTTATGGAGAGTAGCCGACTATATGCCCAGACGACATGCCCCTATTGTGAGTAAAATACTCAATGGAGAGTAGCCGACTGTAAAGTTACAGATGGCATGCCCCTCTGAAGATAGAGTGAAAAACTCAATGGAGAGTAGCCGACTGTAAAGGTACAGACGGCATGCCCCTCTGAAGATAGAGTGAAAAACTCAATGGAGAGTAGCCGACTGTAAAGGTAAAGACGGCATGCCCCTCGTAAGTAAAATTAAACACGGAGAGTAGCCGACTATTTGTTAGTAAGCGTGCCCCTCTTAGTACAAATTTGAATAGTAAGTGCACTTTTATTAAGTAGCTCTTGACTATTTACATCATTCAAAAGAAATATTTCTTAAGATTATCTACATTCAAAGTTCAAGGCAACGGTTGTCCGTCTGGTGTTTCCAGACGGTAGGTACCGTCCCTGACTTCCTCATAGATTCGGTAGGGTCCTTCCCAGTTGGGAGTTAGTTTGCCAGACTCATTAGCCCTACCAACTGCTTCCATTTTTCTAAGTACAAAGTCCCCTACTTTGAGTGGACACCTGTGTACTTTTTTGTTGTATGATCTAGTCATTCTCAGGCGATAGATCTCATGGCGTAAGACAGCATTGCCCGTCTTTTCAGGAAGTGAGTCTAATGCCAGGCGCATGGCTTCCCAGTTTGCCTCTTCGTCATATAGCATTACTCGAAGAGTCGGCTCGTAGTGTTCTATTGGAAGAATAGCTTCCGCACCGTAAGTTAGGAGGAATGGAGTTTCTCCAGTCGCCCCTTTTTCAGTCGTCCTAATGGCCCAGAGAACATGTGGTAGTTCATCCGCCCATAGGCCGCCTGCTCGTTCAATCTTTTTCTTGAGACCGTCTGAGATGATTTTATTAAAGGCTTCTACCTGGCCGTTTGCTTGTGGACGGCCGACAGATGCAAATTAGTTTGCAATTCCTTGGTCACCCAACCAGCTTTTGAGAACAGGCGTCTCAAATTGGGGACCATTATCAAAAACCATAGACATGGGAACCCCGAACCGAGTGATGACATTTCTCCAAATGAATGAAATTACATCTTTCGTCTTGATTCCCTTTACAGCCTCCGCCTCTACCCATTTAGTGAAGTAGTCGACGGCAACAAGTATGTACCTTCTTCCGCCTGTAGCAGGCGTATATGGACCCAGAATGTCCATGCCCCACTTAGCAAACGGTAGTGGGCTGTGAATGGTAGTGAGGTCAGTAGCCGGACGGTGAATTAGTTTGCCAAACCTTTGGCACTTGTCACATTTTTTCTTCATCTCCATTGCATCTGCTTCCAAAGTAGGCCAAAAGTAGCCCTGCCGCCTTGCCCTTTGAGCAAGCATCCTACCACCTATATGAGAAGCACAGTAACCAGAGTGAAGATCGTCTAGTATCTCTCGTCCCTTTTCTGGAGTAACACACTTTAAGAAAGGTTGAAGGTACCCCTTTTTGTGAAGTTCTCCCTTTATCATTTCAAAACAGGTGGCTCGTTTTTTCAGTGCTGCCGCCTGTTGAGGATCATCCGGCAGTGTACCGTTTGTCAGATATGCCCTAATTGAATCCATCCAGGTTAAGCTTCTGTCTAGGATTCCAATAGGGTTTTCCTCGATGCTTCTCTTCTCCATTACTTTCCAAAAAACAGTTCGAGGAGTATCAGAGGAGGCGGATGATGCTAATTTTGACAGTGCATCCGCCTGGTGGTTTTCTGATCTCGGCAATTGGATTAGATGGAAATCCTCAAGGGAGCCGACTGCTTGTCGGACCGCCTGTAAATACTTGATCATGGCCGGATGGGTTGCTTCGTATTCGCCATTGTACTGACTCACTATCAATTGTGAATCGGAACAGGCGTCTATTTTTCTTGCCCCTGCCGCCTTGCACATGCGGATCCCGGCTAGTAAAGCTTCATATTCTGCCTCATTATTTGAAGCCTGAAAACTGAAGCGTAGAGCATACTTGTACCTGTCGCCCTCTGGCGACTGACATATGACGCCTGCTCCATAACCATTTGAAGTAGAGCTTCCGTCCACATATACCTTCCATACTTGGTCTGGAACTTGAGAGTCAGGAGGACGAGTCATCTCTACAATAAAATCAGCAAAGGCTTGCCCCTTCACTGCTTTTCTAGGCTCGAATGTAACTTCGAGGCTCTGTATTTCTATGGCCCATTTGATCATTTGGCCTGACGACTCCATGATCGTCAGTGGCCGCTTGATAGGTTGGTCTGTATACACGACGACTGCATGTGCCAAAAAGTAGGGCTTCAATTTTTTAACAGCCATGAATAGTGCAAGACCAAATTTCTCCACTAGGGGATACCTCAACTCGGCATTTTTCAGTACGTGACTGACAAAGTAGACCGGGAGCTGACAGCCGTCCCTTTCAGCAAGGAGAACAGCGCTTAACGCATGATCAGAGACGGCCAGGTACTTGTAGAGAACCTCTTTGGGCAAAGGGCTGACCAGCCTCGGCAAGGAATGCAAGTGAACTTTTAATTTCTGGAAGGCGGCCTCAGCATCCGGCCCCCATTCAAACCTTGCCTTTTTCTTAATTGCCTGGAAAAAGTATAGGCATTTGTCGCCTGATCGGCTTAGAAATCTTCCCAAGGCCGCCAGACAACCTGTTAACTTCTGAACCTCTCGGATGGTACGAGGCGACTGCATGTCAATGACCGCCTGCACCTTCTCAGGGTTCGCCTCTATTCCTCTCTGATTGATAAGGAATCCGAGAAATTTCCCAGACTCAACTCCAAATACACATTTCTTGGGATTGAGCATGACATGGTGCCGCCTGAGTGTGGCGAAAGTTTCTCGGAGGTCCGACAGATGATCATTCTGAAGTTTAGTCTTGACAATCATATCATCAATGTATGCCTCGACGTTTCTCCCAATCTGATCAAAGAACACAATGTTTATCATTCGTTGGAAGGTAGCCGGGGCATTCTTAAGACCAAACGGCATGACCGTGTAACAGTATAACCCCTGATCAGTGACGAAGGCCGTCTTCTCCCGATCTTTCTTCCATAAAGGAATTTGATGGAAACCAGAATAGGCGTCCATAAAACTCATCAAGGCATGGCCGGCTGTTGAGTCGACCAGGTTATCAATTTTAGGCAGAGGGTAACTGTCTTTGGGGCACGCCTTGTTTAAGTCTGTGTAGTCTACACACATTCGCCAGGTGCCATTCGGCTTTTTAACAAGCACCACATTTGCAACCCAGTCTGGGAAGTAACATTGCCGAATGAACCCTGCATCAAGTAATTTTTTAACTTCGGCGGCTGCCGCCTGACTTCTTTCTTCGCCATGGTTCCGCTTCTTTTGCCGTACCGGCTTCTTTTTCGGATCCACGGCCAGTTTATGTACCGCCAGATCAGGACTAATTCCTGGCATTTCATGGAATTCGAATGCAAAGATGTCCTTGTATTCTTTCAATAGGTTGTGAAAGTCGTCACCAAGGTTTCTCAGAGCAGTCGTCCCAACTTTGACTGTTCGGTCAGGATGTGAGTCGTCTAAGATCAGGTCCGCATGCTCACCAGCCGGCTGAGGGCGGAACTCATCCGGCCGCTCCTCTGCCAATGATTGCTATTTTCTTTCTTTTCTTGCGGCCCCTGTCTGGGATGCCTTTCTCTTTTTGCCGCCTGCTTCTTGAAAAGTCGCACTCTCCTTGTCAAGGTCTGTTTTTTCACCGCTTGACCCAGTAGCCATAACAGTGGGCTTGACATCCGAGAGATAGCACTCTCGGGCCATCCTCTGATCTCCCCTTAGGGAGCCGACTGTTCCATTATCCCTCTCAAACTTGAGCAACATAAGAGATGGGATTATAACAGCCTTGGAATTATTCAGGGTAGGTCGACCCAGAATCATGTTGTAGGCCGAGAGTTCCTCTACTACCAGGAACCGGACTACCATGTGTCCTCCTTCCCCTTTTTCGCCCAGGCGGATGGGTAAATCTACTCGTCCCAGTGGGTGGACGACTCCTCCTCCAAACCCTACTAAAGGGTGGGAGGCCAGATGTATGCAATCAGTCTGATATTTTAGTTTCGACAGACATTTGCTACTGATGAGATCTGAGGAGCTTCCGGTATCTATGAGGATTCGGCCAACTCTCTGGTTGGCCACTTTACATTCAATAACGAGAGGGTCGTCATGCGGCCCCCTTACCCCTCCTAGATCTTCTTCAGTGATGACAATCTCAGGAAATGAATATTTGGACGGCCGTTCTTGGTGAACAGAATTTACATCTAACCGCCTGATATTGTCTTTGTTGCCCCTAATAGTGGGGCCGCCTCCTGAGAAGCCGCCTGCAATGATGTAGACGACTGCATCATCTGTATCAGAGCTGTCGGCCTGCTGATGCTTTTTGGCCGACTGCTTTTTTGAGGAAGTGTTCCCCGTAGATTTCTTGACATAAGTGTCAAGATCACCTTGCTCAGCCAGGCGGTCTAGATACCGCATGAGACTGATGCAGTCATTGGTGTGATGACCAACATCATTATGATAAGCACAGAATTTATCTTGGTTCCGGTTGTTTGCAGAACCCTTCATGGGGACCGGCTTCTCAATTGAGATCCGTCCCTTGATTTCTTTTAGGATAAACTGGTTATCCTTGTTAAACGCATACTTTGGGGAGTATGGTTTGAATTCTTTTTTCTTTTTCTGGGCCGGCTGTTTAGAGGAATCAGCCGCCCAGACCTCTTTTCTTTTCTCATCTTTGTTAGACGACTGTTTCTGTCGTCCTTCTCTTTTGTCGAACCTTTTCCCATCCGACTGTTTTATCGTACAAAGATCAGTCGCCTGTATATAGGCTTCTGCTTCAATCAAGGCCTCTTGAAGAGTCGCCACCCTTTTTCGAACCAAATCAAATTTGAAGGTAGACCCGTCTTTGAGACCTCTGAAAAAGTCAGTATAAGCTACCTCATCCGGTAACCCTTGAATCTGTATTCTCATCAGGTTAAATCGCCTGATGTAAGAACGAAGCCCCTCCTTCTCGCCCTGCTGAATTGTTCCCAAATCAAGGGTCGTTTTCTTCGGAGGGATGTTCATGGCGAAGTTGGAGGCAAATAAGTAAGCAAGCGTCCTGAAGCTATTTACACAACCAGTCGGCAGGTTGCCGAACCATTGCTGTGCGATTCCTTTGAGAGTCGCTGGGAAACACTTGCACCAAGTGGGATCATCCAACCCTTGAAGGTACATCAGGTTGGTGAATGCCATCAGATGGTCTTCTGGGTTAGTAGTGCCGTCATAGGCGCCTACTAGTACATTTTTCACTTTGGCCGGCTGAGCGGCTTCAGTAATTTCCTTGGAGAAGGCCGACGGCTGTTCACCAAGTCTAAGCAACCGTAGCTGCCAGTCCATAGGTTGGACGTTTTTTGCTGCAGGTCCACCAAACGGAGGTGGCTGCAAAAAATACTGTTGTTGCGGCACAAACGGTAAGTTTGGTACCGCCTGGTCGCTATGAAAGCCTGACTGACGGGAGGTGTCGCTTGAGTGACTCTCATGATACGACTGAGTATGCCTCATCGTGGCATTTCGCAAACTGTCTTGAAAGTTTGAAGTAGAGGCCGACTCTGACAATCGGTCACTCTTCTTCTGCTCTAGCAGTAGCCGAGCATCTGTGAATGTTTGCTTCGACCCGTCCGCCTGAATATGACGAACAGGTTTCCTATTTCCTGTAGGATAACGGAATTTTGTGAAATCAAGGGCAGGTGGCTCCCGCTTCCTAGATTTAGGATGAGGAGTCGCCTCTCGCCCTTGAACTGGCTTCCTCTTCAGTGAAGTGGAGGGTTTCTTGGCCGACTGCTCCTTGACTGGAGCAGGCGGCTTCTTGTTGATCAACTCTTGAATCTCTCCCTTGAAGTCCCTCATGAAGGTCATGAGTTCGTTCCTTGTAATGGGAGCAGACCCATCAGTCGGCTGTTGCCGAACAGGCGGTGCGCCTGCTGGCTCGCTTCCTGTTTGAAGATGCTCCCGTTCCCTCCTTTCGGTATGACGGGTACGTCGGGCCCTTAGGGTCCCGTCTGAAGCTGTATGAGCTTCAACTTCGAATTCACTTTCGGTATCATGGTCCGACTGAACTTGAGGGTCGTCTAGGGGACGCCTCTCTTCAGGAGTCGGTACAGACTTGGATGCCATCTCAGAAGTACTCTCCCCACAGACGGCGCCAAATGTTTCGGGGTTTTCTGATGTCCTGCGGGAGAGTTACAATTCCGAGACTGGAACCGGACGCCTGTACCTGCAAAATAACGGAGACTCCTGTGAGCTCCGCCTCCAACGGTCAAGTTAGTACCTGATTAAGGAGTAATTAATGCGGAAATTAAAGTGATTAGGTCTCTCTAGGTGAGAGTGATTAACGTAGGTAATCTGCTTTGTTAGCGAGATCAGCCGGTTATTACTGTGTGTAATTAATGTGTTTTTTCCGTAATGTTTCTGTGTTCTTTTTTGTAATCCCCCTTAATGAGGATTAAGGGAGGTATTTATAACCTTGGGAAACGTGCCCATCCTAGGTTTAGGTTAACCTAGGGCCGATTGGGCTTCCCTCGGAAGTTGGGCCTGGGTGGTCGGTTTCTCCATTAGGAATGGAGTATGCCACATGTCTTGACATAACAGGTCCAAGGTGGACGAATAAGCGCGTGCCACGTGGGAAGCCCTGACTGTTCCAACTGGGGGACACTTGGCAGGTCCTGATTGGTCCACGTGGCGTATTCCGATTGGTGGGAGCAAAATCCCCTAATCAGCAGTCGTCCAAAATGTTAGAGCAAAGGTTAAAAGTTCTGTTCGAAAAAAAAAAAATTCTGGAATGTCCAAATGATTTGGACATCCCCTATTTATAGGAGGAGAATTTCAAGGGTCAGTACAAAAGAAAAGCGGTAAAAAACCGTTAGCCAATCAGAGCGTGACACCTATCACAGACGCCACGTGGCAAGCCACGTCACCCCTGTGAGGGGCAAATGATTAGGGGATTTTTCCCCGCCACGTGGACTAATAGAGCTCTGCCACGTGTTATCCAGGTGGACCAACTAGAGTCCGCCACGTGACACCTCGTGAGAGGCCTATGATGGACTAATCAAGTCACGACACGTGGCAGGCAGATCGCCAAATGGGAAAGTGACCTAAATATTAATCTAAATATTAAGGTACAAAAATACACAACGGTACACATACCGTATGTAGATTTACAAAAATACATAATGGAACGCAGTCCGTATTTACTCTCCTAGTCTAGCCCCACTAGTTGCCATGAAACTTGTGATAGAATATTCATTCCATTCATCCATTCACTATATGTGAATGGCCCATGATTTTACAACGTAAAACAAGCAACAATGCAAAATACGCGCAAACTAATAACTAACTTAGGTGGTTAATCCAATTAACGCGCCTAATTAAAACTAGTCAAAGTTGTTAACCAATTATGTGATTAAACGCAATAAAATTACCTCAAATAATTTATGAAGCTCCAACTAAATTCCGCATCCAACTTAATTAAAATTAATCAAGTTAATTTAATTAAGCCGCTATACCCAAAGTTTGCCAAAATTATTTTGCAAGTGCCAGAAAAACTAAGGCCTAGCCTTGTTTTAATAATTAAATAAAATAATTAAAATGACAAAATCGCAAAAATTGCATAGCCCTATGATGCCCAACTGCCTAGCACCAAGGCTTGGTCTGCCTTGCGTGGTTGCTACCCGCACAACCGCTTGGTGCACCAATCACATGGGATCGGGTTACGATGTCGCTTGCGCGTTACACCGACCACATCAGCGTTCTTGCATGTACACAAGTCACGGCCTCAAAGGCCTTAGCTGCACGACCTTGTGCTGGATGTAGCCATTCATCGCAGCCCACGCACCGCATCACGCTGCACTATGCAGCGCATACACGCATTGATGCACCAGCAGCCCCGCACACCTCGGCAGCCACATGTGGGCTGCGCAAGTAGCCTGGCTGGCCGAGGGAGTTCTTGGGGCTTGTGTGCCTCGATTTGTGTGCTCGTGCCTTCGTGATTTTATCCCGATTTGTGTGTGTGATATTAAAATTAATTCTTAATTAATTTTTAGAACCAACATTTGAACAAAATGAAAATAAAAAAAGTCCAACTCAAATAAATTCAATTTTTAGTCCACAAACCAAAATTAATTCAAGAACCATTCTTTAAATTATTTTTGGCTCTACTTGATGCTACAAAATTTGAGGGCTATTCTCACAATTAATTTAACTAAACATAAATTAATAATGAGATTTTACAAAATTAAAGGGATTTGGAAAAATTAAACATAATCATCCAATGAAAAATTTTCAACACTTTTGTGTAAACTTGAAAAATTACATCTTCCAATATGAAGATTAATTAAATTTCAATCACAAGTTTAAACTTTTAAGACTTTAATCATCTTAAAAATGATTAAATCCGAAAATTAGTTCAACATGAAATCTAGAAAGTAAAGTTCTAACCAAATAAACAATTAAAGATTGGATCTTTAACATTTTAGGGGCTTCAAAATTACAAATTCACCATAAACATTCACACTTGAAGCAATTAATTTGCAAAAATGTGGAATTGAAAGTTTATGGGAAAAATGAACTCACCAAATTAAGCACCAAATATGAATTTATAAACATGCTTAATAAGGGTTATTATTGTAGTAGATTAATGATTTAACCATAAACATAATCTAATATTAACATGCTATAATTAATCAAGGTTTTAAGATTTAAAATTTTTCGTCAAAAACGAAAAACCCCTCGAAAAACATGTTTCTGGGTGGATTTTGGCTTCTTGACAACTTTCAAAGAGGGTTAAAACTGATTTAAAACATCGATTCCACCCATAATTCACTACTTTTAGGTCGAAATGTGGGTTCAGTACCCAAAATTAGCATTAAAATTAGATTAAAACAAATTAAAACGAGCTTCTAATCTAATTCAAAAGCAAAACCAGAAATTCAAATCCATTTAAATCACCTTAATTAATTATTAGTTACAATAATTAAATGAGCATGGCTCCAGTACCGCTGTTGGGTTTCATAGTGTCCGATACTACGTGGAATGAAACCCTCCTAAAATCCGCACACAAATTAAAGTAACTAAACATGCATATGAAAGGAATGGTGTCCTTCCAACAAGTGTATTATTCCGATAGAGGGTTCAGAATTATCGGAAAGCTAATTCTTCAGTAAGGTCAAGTGATCGGAATGTCTAGGTGGAGGCCGCTTCTGATCAGTAATATTAATGTACAATTAATATTACAGCTTAATCTTGACTGAACCCTTCGGGTCACACCCAATCGAGTAACCGATCCGAGGTGACGAATCAATCCGAAGGATTAGATAAGTCGTTAGAGTTATACGAACAAATACGTCGGATATCGAGCTTAGAGCGCCGAGATCGAGCGTCGCAAGTCGAGTCGAATTTAGAATTCGACGAGACGTAAAATTAATCGAGTTACAAGTACGTGCCTAGCCGTAGCCTTGCATTGGCCTAGCTATGTGAGTACTAGACTAGGTAAGCCCCATCGCAAGCCTAGTATGCTAGGCATGCTAGGCTCATGATGCTAGCTATCCATGGCAGCCCCGCATCATCGCATAGCAGCATGCTATGCTGTGCATGGTGCTGGGGGCTAGCAGCCTTGCTAGCATGATGGGTGCTAGCAGCCTTGCTAGCATGCTAGGCGCTGACAGCAGCAACATAGCCTTTGCAGCCTAGTGTATCGCAGCAGCACGCACTAGCCAGCAGCGTGCTAGGCATGCTGGGCTGTGCGTGTGCCTCGCATAGCAGCGCCCAGCGTCACACACCAAGTAGCAGCATAGCAGTGCATGATGGTTCCCCCTCTTGAAATGGTCCTCACCTAATCACTCTTCCTCCATTTGACACTTGTAACTCATTGATTGCATTGTTCATTAATTTGTTTTTGATTAAAATAAATTAGTAGTAAAATGCAATTCTCCCACATGGATGGGAGAAGGGAGATTCAAGTCTCCTTTCCCTATAAGGGAAAACCAGCTAAGTTGAACTCAATGAGGCATCTCCCTTAAGTTGAGAAAACCTCTAAGTTCGTAATACTCTAGTCTTTCTTAGTCTAGCCCCGACTAACCTTCAGGGTAGGGGCCGTTCGGGTCGGGTCTCGAGGGTGGACTCCGTTGGAGGCCGTCGCACTTGCGAGGCTAGAGCTTTCGAAGTAAGAGCTCGATTTGCGAGCAAAGCACGCATCGAGGGTATAATTTCTTTCTCTCTTCTTTTAATTATTGCTTAATTATGTTATGCTTGTTTTAATTGCTTTAGTTATCGGGGCGGGTCTTGGGGGTTTTCCTTTCCGCGTAGTGTGGGTCACTACGAAACCCTACAACATATTAATCAACAATCACATAATTAACAAAGTGAGAGAAAGAAGAAAAGACGATCATACCCTTGATGCGTGCTTCGCTCTTTCTTAGAGATCGTACTTGAAAGCGTAGAGCTTCGCAAATGCGCAAGCCTCTAACGGCTCTCACCCTCGGGACCCAACCCGAACGACCCCTAACTCGAAACTTAGTCGGGGCTAGACCCAAAGAACTTAGAGTATTAGATTAAAAGTGTTTTCGCTTGTGGAGGTCCTTCAAAGTTCAAAACTCAAGTGCCATTTCTCAATGCCAAATGATTGATATTCATAGGGAAAGGAGCCCTTGAATTCCAATCTCCCATCAATGTGGGAGAGTTGGTAAAAAAGCATTTATTCAATATTATTTATTTTAAAAATTAAATTAAAATGCAAATGAATCAGCAAACAACTAGTGTAAATTAGAGAGCAAGGGGTTAGGTGAGGACTACAAGGGGGGACCATCCTTCCCTTCCTCCCCAAGAAAGCCCACACAATCTGGCATCCCCACATACACCCAATGATCGCGCGCCAGCTTGCCACCCAACCTTAGGCACCAAGACGCGCTACGCTGGCGGCCTGGTGCTTGGCTAGGCCAGCCAGCTAGGCGCTATGCGTGCAAAAATGGTTTCATCTAATGATAAATGGTTTTCCCCAAATGTTTCAAGAGTAACACTCTTTACAAAACATTTATAGAAATCACACACATATTTAATATGCTGGATTTCTTCCACGCAATTCTGGTGAATGTTGTTGTTCACTTATTGGATAGGTTTAGATATGATTACTTTGCAAATCTTAGCATCTTCATTATCGAACACTTTCATAATAAGATGATAAAATTTAAGAGTGTTATGGATCATATGTGATTTAGGATTTATTTTCCAAGTGATGGCTCCCACTCATTTTCATGATTTGAGATCTTTTAACTTGACAACCTACAATCATCAACGTTCGAACGAACTTTCCATTGAACAACTTTCTTATTATTGCCTTTCAAGAAACAATATTCTTAACATATATTTCAGTAGACTTTCTGATGGTGCTCTGCTCGGATTTCATTCGAAACGGCTCACAATAATTTGGGAGTCCCTAATCACTTGTGATTATGGAAATTTACCTTAAATTTCCGCACATTATACATGGATGCGCGTCAATGTTACCATTCTCAAGCCAAGATGCATTCTAGATCGTGCTTATAAACGACTTCCTTATTAAGGATCTAATCCTTGCTAAGGATGTGCTTGCAACATCAATTCTCCATGCGTCAAGAACTTATCCCCTTTACTTATTAAAGTACTTTGGACTTTTCTTGATCATAATCTAACGATCCATCACTTAGATTTTAAATTGACTGGTATTTTATACATCTCATGCTCTAAGCATGTAAGTTATGTGACGATTCCATATCATAGCATATATAATGGTTTCAATTGCAGAATTATTCCTAGTATTATTCCATTCATGTGACCTTTTAGCTCATCCAGTTTCACCGAGTCTTGCTAAACATTTTTCTATGTGATACGGTTGAAAGTCTCTACTAGAGTATTTCTTGTTTGACTTAGTATTTTCCTAGCTTATACTTAGTTCAAACATTTAATTAGTTTTATACATATGGGTCAAAAGCCTTTCAAAGTCCTTCATGTTTAACACGGTAAATTCTTCTACTCGTTTAAACATTTCATTAAGTCTATCCAATAGATCTTCATTCCCGCTATGTACTAAGTATCGCCTTTTGCTTGGTCCATTGTCGAAAATACTTTCAAATCTAAGCATTTAGCATTTGACAGTCATTTCACAATAGAGTTCGTAAACTTCTTGTTGGACCATACAAGATTGACTCTTGCTCCCACTAAACTTTTGTTCATAAGAATTTCTATGATTCTCCTTAAGCTTAACCTTTTATTAACTTTATAAGAATATATGTTCTAATTCCTACATACAATGCTTCACTTAATCCCACAATGGATTTCCTGAGCTTGCTTTCAAATCTAGCATTATTTAGAATTACAAAACCCTTAGACTATTTCCATAGTCTCTTCCAAAATTCCATTTTAGGAAGGCGGTTTCGTTATCTATTTTGCCATATTTCATATGCAAAATTTTGCTAGAATAATCACGAAAAGACTTAAGCGTTTCGATTGGTGGATAGGTTTTTATTAAAATCAACGCCGTGAATTAATTTTATCCTTTTCAACTAATCTAGCTATGTATGCTTATGCATTTCCACATTTGTCAGTTTTCTCCTTGAAAACTTATTTGCGATTGATAGGTCTTTCACCCTTCATGCAAATGAATCAAGTTTCAATCATGATTTACAACCATGGAGTCTATTTCGGATTTTATGGCCTCTAACCATCATTTGGAATTTGGATTTGTCATAGCTAATTTACAAGACATTATTCCCTCACCATCCAAAGGTAAAATATTATGCTTGTAAGTCTTAGGTTTATTTCTAACTTAATAGAAATTTATAGGATTCAATCCAAGCCTTTGGTGAATTCTATACGTATACGGGGTAATTGCATCAAACATTGAGTTTCAAGGTGCTTTTAAAGCCCTTTGATTATATTAATCATACTTCACCACTTCTAAAGTTTTGTGAGGATTGAATTCTCATTTAGGAACTTGTGAAGTCCTTTGAGTATTCTTGATCAATCATTCTCAGGAAGCCCTTCTAAAGTCTTCGGAGATTCTCAGTTTAAGTTTGTTGCTAATCTCGATGGTCATCGAGCTCATTTTTCTCCTACTTGTCATTTTGGAAATGTGTTACTTTCCAGAAAGACACCACTTAGGGCAACAAATACTATGTTCTCAATTAGGTTGTGGGAGCAATGCCCATAGTCTCACTTGAATACTTAAAAAGAGACATGTATATTGTCTTTAGGTAAAAGTTCATTGTGAAACAAATAGTTAGCTCCTTCTCGAGCTACCTTAGCCCTGATTGAGCCACTTAGCTCCCACTAGCCAATGAACTCCCACTGAGCTAAGAGCCCTAGACATAAACCTGAAATGACGCTAGAAACTATTTCTATTCATAACTAAATATGATGTCCTTTCTTAGCTTCGACAATTTTGTTTAGTCTAACACTAGTCATTTGTGCAAATCTTTAAGAACTTTATAGGAAGGGATGTGATCCATCATCATTTGAGTCATTTCCAAATGGCATCGAGGTCTCCATCAAGACATACTATATTCTTTGTGGAGCTTATTATGAAATTTCAATTTCAAAAGTTTGATATGATCACCATTGGCTCAAGCAAACATCGCTCAATCTAATCTAGAGTTTTGTTATCTTGCCAAGTCGATTCTATACTTCACTGAACATTTGAGCTACTCAAGGTCCAGTTTGTTCACATTTGATAAATATAGCCACAATCTTTCAAATTCTTGTTAGACGTTGAAGTAATGGAACCCTCTTTAGCTTTTGGAGACAATTGTATGTGCCAAGCACAATAGCTCCTTTCATTGTCGATTTAAACAAGTAAGATTTGCTTATTTTAGAACGATTCTGAATCGATCAACTATTGAGAGTCTATATAATAGAGCCTTGAGTATGTTCTTGTCAATGTGACATTCCTAAAGATGTCTGGAACACAAATCATGTCCATGACTTGAACCTTGTGAGTTTTCATGTTAGGGAAATGTTTGTTTGTAATCTAGCATTCTTGACTCATGGCTTAGACAACCATGCCACTAAAATAAAACCCGCAACTATTTCTCTTTTACTTAGAATGTGAGTCTTTCCATGTGCAAACGGATCGTTTGCTAATCATGAAACACAATAACCATTATTCGTTCTAGCCTTGGCTTAAAAGGACTTTAAACAAAACAAATGACCTTACAATCGATGTAACACTACTTGCTTCATTCTAAGCTTGTAAGTCAATAACTTAGTTTGATTTCAATGGTTTGAGGTCACTTTCAAAGTGGTACACTCAAGTAGTATCCAATACTTGTGAAGATAACGAATTGCTAAGTTAACAACATGAACTCATGGGTAGAAAGGGAATCTTATTCCTTTCCTTTGTTCCTTGTTTCCTATATTTCTTATCATACACCATCTCATAGATTTAAGAACCATTTCTTTAAGTGCCTCGACAATTACACTTTGTTAGGCATAATTAAGCATCTAATGTGCCGTGAAACAAAGTTCCATCTTTTCCTTCAATTCGTACTTGAATTACTACATCAATGAGTCCTACTCATTAGTGTATGAAGTGAAAAGATATGTTGGTTGTCAACTATTTGACAATTTGAGTTTTTCAACTCAATATTTCATCTTCATCAAAACTACCTAGTACATGATATCCAACCGTCCTTTCGGAATTTAGTTATAAAAGTTGATTATGAGAAGTTGTATTTTAGAAATGTCTTTTCTTTCCTTGAGAACCATTCTAAAATATTTTCCTTTACCAATCATTGAAAACAATATAATTTAATTTAGAATTCTACAAACATAAGTGCAAAGTATAACCATATATCAAGTTCATAAAAAGCATACATGCAAACTTTCAATCTTATTACACGTCTTATCCACGTATTAAAATTTGTCCCTTTTAGGCGACAATAAAACGATGCCAAGATCTCAAAAATTAGAAAGTGATTAAGCATGCTTTGGCTTGTCTTAACACTTAATATTTTAAGGTAAGCAATTCAATTACTAATAGCTCTAAGCTACTCTTGATTCGATAAAACGTCACATCTAATGCTTCCATGACATTTTATCTCCAATGCCACGACATCTAAGGACTCCTTACTGATATCGTTGAGCTTAACCAAGACCAACTTGTATACCTAGTTTACCTTAAGTTCCTAGGGAAGTAGTGATGCCTTGCTTTGGCGTAGCCCAGCACTTCGCGCATTAGTTTGGTAAGTGTTGTTCTTGGAATGGCAAATTTAGCTCATTATTATAGGGACCTAGGGTTTCTATGCTGGTTTATTTAAGTGAACTTAATTAATCATCGCAAAATTTGAAATCCTAAACATGCATCTATCATACCATTCAATCATATATAAACACAATTATATATATAGAACATAAATAAAAGATGCATTTGGCAACTAGCATGACCCCTTGGGTCTTCAAATCTCCATGGGTTTTTTATGCAACTTCTTGGCTTATCTTCTTAGAAACGCCGTCTTCGAGACATCTCCACCAAATATGCAACTACTAGTTACAATAACTAGGATTAATCTAAATATTAAGGTACAAAAATACGCAACGGTACGCAGAGTGTATGTAAATTTACAAAAATACATGATGGATCGCAGTCCGTATTTACTATCCTAGTCGGGCCCGACTAGTTTCCAATTTCACAAAACATGTGATACAATATACATTATATTCATCCATTCACTATCAGTGAATGGCCCATGCACTTTACAACGAAAAACAAGTAACAATGCATAACACGCGCAAACTAGTAACTAACTTAGGTGGTTCATCCAATTAACACATCTAATTAAAACTAGTCAAAGTTGTTTACCAATTTTGTAATTAAAACGCAATAAATTAGCTCGAGTAATTAATGAAGCTCCCACTAAATTCCGCATCCAACTTAATTAATCCAATTAATTAATCCGATTACCCAAATTTTGCCAAAATATATTTCAAATGCTGGCAAAACCGAGGCTTAGTCTCGTTAAAATTATTGAGTGATTAAAACGGAAATATAGCAAACACATAGCCCAAAGATGCATTACGATCCCTAAGTGCCAAGCACTAAGGCTTGAGGTGCCTTGCGTGGCCGCACCTGCACAGCCGCTTGTGGCCCAAGCACGTGGGAGTGATCTCAATGTCGTATACACGTTACACCGGCCACATCAGCGCACTTGCTCACACACAAGACATGGCCTCAAAGGTCCTAAATCATGCGAGCTTATGTTGCCTTACAACACATCGCAACACCAAGGCACCCTTATCGTAGGACCTTGTGCGTATCACCCTTGCATCCTCGATGCACTAAACATGCACACACCGCACTATGCGTGTAGCAACATGCATGCACCAAGCCCAAAACCACCACAAATTAAAATCACTTCGAGGCATAAGCAGCCCATGCACACCATGGTAGCCAGATGTAGGTTGCGAGAGCAGCCCGGCTAGCCATGTGGTGTGCTTTGGCGGTCATTGCCTCGATTTGCGTGCTATATCTAGAGATTTTATCCCGATATGTGTGTGACATAAAATCGATTCTAAATTTATTTTAGAACCAACATTGAGCAAAAATGAAAATATAACAAGTTTAACTTAAATAAATTCAATTTTAGTGCACAAACCAAAATTATTCAAGAACCATTCTTTAAATCAACTTTCGGTTTATCATGATGCTACAAAATTGAAGGGCTATACTCACAATTAATTTAACCATATATAAATTAATAATGAGATTTGACAAAATTAAAGAGGTTGGAAAAATAAACCTATTCATCGAATGAAAAATTTCTAACACTTACTTGTGTATAATTGAAAAATTACATCTTCCCATATGAAGATTAATTAAATTTCAATCACATGTTTCGAACTTCCAGGACTTTAATCAACTCAAAAATGATTAAATCCAAAAATTAATTCAACATGGAATTTAGAAATCAAAGTTCCAACCAAATATACAATTAAAGATTGGATCTTTAACATATTATGGACTTCAAAATTACACATTCACCATAAACATTCACACTTGAAGCAAATAATTTGCAAAATTGTGAAATTTCAAGTTTATGTGAAAAATGAGCTTACCAAATCAAGCACCAATTATTACTTAATAAACATGCTTAATAAGGTTTATTATTGAAGTAGATTAGTGATGCAACCATACATTTAATCTACCTTTAACATGCCATAATTAATCAAGGTTTAAAGATTTAAAATTTTTAGTCAAAAATGAAACCCCTCGAAAACATGTTTCTGGGTGGATTTTGGCATCTAGAGAACCCTTAAAAAGATAAAAACGATTTAGAACATCGATTCCAACAAAAATTCACTATTTTTAGGTCGAAATCTGGGTTCGTCAGCCAAAATTAGTATAAATACGAGATTAAAACTAATTAAAAAGAGCTTCTAATCTAATTAGAAAGCAAAACCAAAAATTTAAATCCATTTTAAATCACCTCAATTAATTATTAGTTACAATAATTATAGTGAGCGCGGCTCCAATACCGCTGTTGGGTTTTGTAGTGTCCGAAACTACACGAAATGAAACCCGGCCAAGACCTGGACACTAGTTAATGTAACTAAACATGCAATCACATAATTAAGCAACAAGAGGGAGAAGGAGAAAAGACGATGTTATCCTCGACGCGTGCTTCGCTCACTTACGAGCTCTTACTTGAAAGCTCTAGCCACGCAAGTGTGTAGGCCTCCGACGGCTCGCACCCTCAACCCGACCCGAACGGTCTCTATCACGAAGGTTAGTTGGGGCTAGACTAAGAAAATACTAGATTATTACAAACTTAAGGGTTTTCTCACTTTCAAGGAGATGCCTTATTGAGTTCAAGTCAAGCGCTTTTTCCCAAATCCAAAATTTAGGTATTTATAGGGAAGGAAGCCTTGATTTCCCATCTCCCATCAATGTGGGAGAATTGCATTTTGTTCAATTTATTTTTAATTCAAAAAAAAAAATTGCAAATGAATCAACAAGCTCTAAGTGGCACATGGTGAGCAAGAGTAGGTGATGGAGGACCACTAAGGGTGGGGAGCAAACACCCCTTGCTCCCCAAGCAAGGCCACCAAGACCGGTCCATGTTCGACTAAAAGCTGGCCCTACGCACGGCTGGCTGGCAGCCTGCCTTGGCTGCCAAGACTGCCCAGCAATCACTTAGCACCAAGGCTGGGCTAGCTGGCCAACCTGCCATCGCATGCGCGCAACAAGCCACGTACGCATTGCGAGCTGCTGTTGCGATGCGTTGAGTGTGCTGCTGGGCGAGGCGTAGCAAGTGCGAATGGTTGGTGCTGCTATGCTAGCAAGAACGCACAACCACATCAAATGCACGCATAGCACGCTGCTTGCGATGCTGCAAGCTGTGTGATATGCATGTGCTAGCGATGGCCACCTACTGCTAGCTTGTGGCTAGTAATGCTATGCTATGCTAGCAAGCCCGAGGGTTATACACCCATTGGTTGCAAATGGATCTTCAAAGTGAAGACAGACAAGGATGGAAATGTATCAATATACAAAGCTAGACTGGTGGTAAAAGGTTATAGACAAGTCCACGGGATTGACTATGATGAAACGTTTTCACCAGTTGCAATGCTAAAATCTGTCCGGATCATCCTAACGATTGCTGCATATTACGATTATGAAATATGGCAAATGGATGTCAAAACCGCCTTCCTTAATGGAATTTCGGAAGATATTGTGTATATGACACAACCAGAAGGTTTTGTCGATCCAGGCAACGCTGGAAAGGTTTACAAGTTGAAGAAGTCCATTTATAGACTAAAGCAAGCCAACAGAAGTTGGAATCTGCGATTTGATGAAGCCATTAGCAAGTTTGGTTTTATCAAGAATCCAGATGAATCTTGTGTATACAAGAAGGTTAGTGGGAGTGATATTGCATTCCTAGTCTTGTATGTCGATGACATACTTCTCATTGGAAAAGTGCTTTTCAATGAAGGACTTAGGAGAGGCACAATACATATTGGGCATCAAGATCTACAGGGATAGATCTAAGAGGATGATTAGATTAAGCCAGAGTACTTACATTGATAAGGTACTGGCTCGATTCCACATGGAAAATGCCAAAAGAGGGCATTTACCCATGTCCCATGGCATAACTCTCAGCAAGAAATAGTGTCCACAGACACCTGTTGAGCAAGAAAGAATGAATCAGATCCCATATGCTTCGCTAATCGGATCGATCATGTATGCCATGATATGTACAAGGCCAGATGTATCTTATGCCCTGAGTGTAACGAGTCGATACCAATCAAACCCAGGAGAGGCGCATTAGCCTGTGGCCAAGAACATCCTTAAGTACCTGAAAAGGAACAAGGATAAATTCCTGGTGTATGGAGGCCACAAAGAACTGGTTGTTGAAGGTTACACCGACACTAGCTTCCAGACTGACAGAGATGACTTCAAGTCACACTCGAGGTACATATTCTGTCTGAATGGAGGAGCGTTTAGCTGGAAGAGTGCCAAGCAGAGCACCACTGCAGACTCTACAACTGAAGCCGAGTACTTGGCCGCTTCAGAAGCTGCCAAGGAAGCTGTTTGGATTCGCAAGTTCATTATCGTACTTGGTGTTGTACCCTAAATCAAGGGGCCGATAGACCTCTATTGTGATAACAATGGAGCTATCGCTCAGGCCAGGGAGCCGAGAGAGCACCAGAAGTTCAAACACGTGCAAAGGCGATTTCACATGATAAGGGAATGGAAATCCGAAGGTGAAATCAGAATTTGTAAGATTGGCACAGATGATAATGTAGCCGATCCTTTGACTAAACCGCTGCCTCAAGTGAAACACAACGAGCACATTGAGGCGATGGGAATCAAGCATGTTGGAGATTGGCTTTGAAATTCCCTGTTTATGTGTTTTAATTAAATAGGATATTTAGTGTAAGACACTGTATTAAAACCATTCATTAATGGAGTAATTAATTTTTGTGCAAAATTATCATTCACTCCATTACTATTTAATTGTGGTTTAGAATTAAATAATGAGTCCATTCGATTTACGGAAATATTAAAAACAGGGTATCAAGACCATGTCTTGGATAAAGAAACACCTGTTAAGTGAACATTGAATATTTAAATCAAAAATTGTCCCTAATCGAGGTCATTTAACAGATGGACGATTGATGACCGCCATAGATTAGTGTGTAGTATGATTTACAGCACCGTTTCTTGTGCTGCGAGGACGTGACGGTCATAAATCATTTGCACAGGCACAGTTTGCAACTGTACTGGATAAGACCTATATGAGTACTTTAAGAAATTTTAAATTTTGTCATAAGTACGTTTCTCATTATGACTATCAGAACTTGTTTCCTCCAACCATGAGTATTGTGAACTTGTTTCTTCCGATAGAGGGTTCTGAATTATTACGGAGCTAATTCTTCAGTAAGGTCAAGTGATTGGAATTCCTAGGTGGAGGCCGCTTCCGATCAGTAATATCAATGTGTAATTGATGTTACAGCTTAATCTTAACTGAACCCTTCGGGTCGAACCCAATCAAATCATCGATCCGAGACGATGAATTAATCCGAAAGGATTTAATGAGTCGAAAGAGTTTTACGAATACAGACGTCGGATATCGAGCCCAGGGCGTCGAGACCGAGCGTCGTAAAATCACAAAGCGACAAGTATGAACATAGCCCTAGCACCGCACTAGCCTAGCCATGTGGATGCTAGGCTAGTTCAAGCTAGCATGCACCTAGCATGGCTAGGCACAAGCCTAAGCACACTAGGTGTGCTAGGCGCACCATCACAGCCCATCGCAGCCCATACAACATCACTAGGCGCACCATGCGTGCCCTAGGATGGCTGGGCACCATCGCAAGCCAAAGAGCATCACTAGGCGCACCATGCGTGCCCTAGGTTGGTTGGGCACCATCGCAGCCCAGGCAGCATCTCTAGGCGCACCATGCGTGCCCTAGGATGGCCGGGTGCCGTCGCGGCCCTAGCACAATGTTGGGCGCATGGCAGGACCACACGCACCAAGCACATCTAGTGCTAGGCACTAGCGCATGAGTGGTGCGTGGTGCTTGGCCGAGGCTTGTGCATGCATAGTGCATGGTGCATGGCCGAGGCTGGTGCGTGTGGCTGTGCGAGTGTATGCGAGGGAGAGCTAGCAAGCAGCGTCAAGCCCATCATGCGTTGCTCGCTATCAGCACGCATACTAGGCATTGCGAGCCTGGGGTTGGATGCGTGGGTGCGCGTAGTGTGGGTAAGTGTGCGAGGCAGTGCGTGAGAGTAATAGGGCCAGCACCAGCACGCACCAGCACCTAGCACCAGCATGCACCAGCGCATAGCACCAGCACGCACCAGCGCATGGCACTAGCACGCACCAGCGCCAGCACACAACACTAGCCCAACACCAGAACGCACTGGCTGGCTGGGGTGCTGGGCAGCAAGGTAGTGTTAGCTGGCAGCCCTAGCTGGCAGCCAGCTAGCCCTCCTTGACCCGGTTTTGTGCATAGGGTGTGGGGACCAAATCAAGGCCTTGGGGATCAAGGCAATGGTCCCCCCCCAAGCGTTGGTCATCTTTTTTATTTCTCTATTATTATGCCATGTGTCGATTTGTGATTGAATTGATTAATCATTTAATTTTGGAATTAAATAATTATCATTTTACCAACTCTCCCACATTGATGGGAGATCGAAAATCAAGGGATCATTTCTCTATAAATACCAAGCTTGGGTACTTGGGAATAAAAAACCTTGAGTGGAATTAAAAAGGCAACTCTAAGTAAGAGTAAACCTTTGATTCGTAAAACTCATAGTTATTTTGTCCGGGTCTTGACTAACCTTCAAGACTTAGGACGCTCGGGTCAGGTCGAGGGTACGATCCGTCAGAGATCTCGTGTTTTCTAGATTTTGAAGTAAGAGCTCTTTGGGAGCGAAGCACGCGTCAAAGGTATAATTCTTGTTCTATATCTTGTTTTATTAAGTTTAATATGCTTGTTAATTGTTTTAATTAAGGGGCGGGACATGGTGGGTTTCCTTCCGCGTAGTGTCGGGTCACTACGAAACCCTACATATTTTTAACTTGTTGTTTGCTAGATTTCTCGTTCGTCAATTTGCTAAATTCGACTCGATTTACCATGCTCGGTTCCGACGCTTTAAACTCGAAATTCGAAGTCTATGTTCGTAATAATCTAATGACTCATTTAATCCTTTAGATTAATTCGTCGTTTTGGTTCGGTTACTTAATTGGTTGTGACCCAAAGGGTTTAGTCAAGATTAAGTTGTAATATTAATTATGCATTAATATTACTAATCAAAAGCGGCCTCCAACTAGGCATTCTGGTCACTTGACCTCAATGAATAATTAACTTTCTAATAATTTCGAGCCCTCTATTGGAATAATACGCTTGTTCGAAGGATACCATTCCTTTCATTTCATTGCAGCCATTTTTGGATATGTATCCGGCAGAGTGTCGTCTAGTCGATAGGCCCAGATGTCGTCCATCCAGGTTGAACTTTAGTTAAGAACTCCAGTGGGATCTTCTTGAATACTTCTTTTTTCCATCACTTCCTAGAAGACTGACAATGGTGTATCACGAGAGGCGGATGACGCCATCTTTGACAGAGCATCCGCCTAATTGTTCTCTGACTTGGGCACTTGACTTAGATGAAATTCGTTAAGAGTCTCAGCCTCTATTTTGACCGCCAACAAATATTTGACCATAGCCGGATGGGTGGCCTTGTAGTCACCATGGTATTGGCTAACGACCAACTGTGAATCAGAGTAGGCGTCAACTTTCTTTGCCCCTGTTGCCTTACACATGCGTATACCGGCTAGCAGGGTTTCATTCTCAGCCTCATTATTTGAGGCTTGAAATTTGAACCGTAGTGCATACTCATATTTTTCCCCCTTAGGTGACTAACATATTATCCCTGCACCTCGCCGTTCATAGTAGAGCTCGCGTCCACATACACTTCCCAAACCTAATCAGAATTATCCAGTTCAACTGGCCTTGTCATTTCAACAATGAAGTCGACAAACACCTGACCCTTCATTGCCTTCCTTGGTTCGAAAGTGATTTCAAGAGCCCACATGAGAATCTTACCACATGACTCTAGGTTTGTCATTGGCCGCTTGAGAGGTTGGCCTGTATAGACTACCACCGGATGTGCCAAGAAGTATGGTTTCAACTTCTTAACTGCCATGAATAGAGCAAGGCCAAATTCCTCAACCATTGGGTACCGAAGTTCTGCATTTTGAAGAACATGACTAATGAAATAGACCGAGAGCTGATTGTCGTCTCTCTCAGCAAGGAGAACAACACTAAGAGCATGATCTGAGACGGCTAAATACATGTAGAATGTCTCCTTAGGCAGAGGGCTAACAAGCCTTGGCAAGGAGTGCAAGTGTTCTTTCAATTTTTGGAAGGCCGCCTCCGCATCATCCTCGCATTCAAACATGGTCTTCTTTATAATTGGTTGGAAAAAGTAAAGGCACTTGTCATCTAACCGGATGAGGAATCTCCCCAATGCCGCCAGACAACCGTTTAACTTTTGAACGTCTTTAACAGTGCGGGGTGACTTCATGTCTATTACTGCCTGGATCTTCTCTAGGTTTTCCTCTATCCCCCTTTGATCAATCCAAAATCCGAGAAACTTCTCGGACTTGGCACCAAATACACACTTATTGGGATTGAGCATGAACTTGTGCCGCCTGAGTGTGGTGAAGATTTCTCGGAGGTCAACAAGATGATCCGTCCGCAGCTTGAATTTGACTATCATATCATTAATATATGCCTCTAAATTTCTTCCAATTTGATTAATGAAGGCCGTATTAATCATTCGTTGGAAAGTAGAAGGCGCATTTTTCAAGCCAAACGGCATCACTGTGTAATAGAATAACCCCTGATTAGTGACAAATGTCGTCTTCTCTTGATCTTTTTCCACAAGGGTATCTGGTGAAAGCCCAAGTAAGCGTCCATAAAACTCATCAAGACATGTCCGGCTGTAGAGTTGACTAGATTGTCCATCTTTGGATGAGGATAACTGTCCTTAGGACATGCTTTGTTTAGATCAGTGTAATCAACACACATGCGCCAGGTACCATTCGGCTTTTTGACAAGAACAACGTTCGCAACCTAATCTGGGAAGTGACATTACCAAATGAACCCTGCGTCTAACAACTTCTTAACTTTGGCGGTTGCCGCCTGACTTCTCTCCTCGCCATGATTTCTTTTCTTTTTCCCTAACAAACTTGTTCATTGGATCCACGACAAATTTGTGGACAACGACATCCGAGCTGATGCCTGGCGTCTCTTCCACTTTAAAGGCAAATATATATTTGAATTCTTTCAGCAGGTTGTGCAAGTCTAACAAAATATCTTGGCAAAAGCAACCGTTCCAACTTTTACATTTTGCTCTGGATGTGTGTCGTCCAGAGCGATTGCAATTGCTTTTCTTTCTTAACAGTCACTAGTTGGTCGACCTTTCCCTTCTTGCTACCTGCTGTGGAGCAGGCTCTGATTCCTTGACATCGTCACGGTCTTTTGGCTCCACGTCCATGTCAACAACCGTGGGCTTGACGTCTAAGAGATATCAATCTAGAACCGTCTTATGGTCTCTATTGAAGAAGCCAAAATAACCATCATCTCTTTCAAATTTCAGCAGCATGAGAGGTGGAATAATAGCGGCCTTGGATTTTTTCAAAGTCGGACGACCTAAAATGAGATTATAGGCGGTCATCTCGTCCAACACAAAGAACCGGACGACAATATGGTGCCCCTCTCTCTTCTCTCCTAGCCGGATGGATAGGTCAATACGACCGACTAGGTGCACAAATCCACCCCCAAAACCAACCAAGGGGTGAGTGACCTTGTGCATGCTACCTGTCTTATACTTTAGCTTTGACAAACAACGCCAGCTGATGATGTCAGATGAACTACCTATATCAATGAGGATCCGGCCAACCATTTGGTTGGCTACCTTGCATTCAATGACGATGGGGTCATCATGCGGTCGGCGGACTTCACCCTTGTCCTTCTCAGAGATGATGACTTCAGGAAAAGTGTCGGTAAACGTCTGGCCCTCATCAACCGAGCTGACATCCATTTCTCTGACAAGGCCCTTGGTGCCTCTTATAGTTGGGCCCTCACCGGCAAAGCCCCTTGCTATGGTGCAGATCATGTCCTAATCTGTGTCAAAACTATTAGCAGGTTTTGCTTGCTTTTTTACGACTGCCTGGAGTCCGTCTTCAAGGTTACCTTGAACTTGAGGATGTAAGACTTCAACACCCCCTTATCAGCCAATCTGTCCAACAACCGCTTGAGGCTGTAGCTGTCGTTGGTTTCATGGCCAATGTCTTCATGGAAGTAACAATAATTGTCCTTATTCCGGTTCATGGCCGGACCTTTCATTGCAATGGGCTTTTCAAGAAGCACACGGTTTTTTATTTCCATGAGGATGATGTAGCAATACTTGTTAAACTCGTACCTAGGGACGTACGATTTAAACTCTTTCTTCTTCTTGTTGGACGGCTGATTAGAATCCTTAACCACCTGAACTTCTTTTCTCTTTTTGCTCTTTTCAGCTTTTTGAGCCGGCTGATCTTGTCGACTCCCTTTTTGTTTGTCAGACTTCTTAGAGTCCGACTGCTTGCTAGTGGAGCAGAGCTCGGTCGCTTGTGTAGAAGATTCCGCCTCCATGAACGCTTCTTGAAGAGTTGAGATTCTCTTCCGAACGAGGTCGAACTTAAAAGTTGACCCGTCTTTTAAACCCTTAAAGAAGTGAAAAGACAGGTCAGCTTTCAAATTCGACCTCGTCCAGAAGAGAATCTCCACTTTTCAAGAAGTGCTAATGGAGACAGAAGCTTATATATATGCGACCGAGCTCTACTCCACCAGCAAACAGTTGGACTCAAAGAAGTCCGACAAATAAAAAGGCAGTCGACAAGACCTGTCGGCCCACAAAGCTGAAGAAAGCAAGAAGAGTAAAGAAATCTGGGCGGTTGAGGATTCTTATCAACCGTCTTTGAAGAAAAAGAAGGAGTTTAAACCGTACGTCCCAAATTACTCTATCCTCATGGAGATAAAAGACCAGGTGACTATTGAAAAGCTCGCACCAATGACAGGTCCGGCCAAAAACCGGAATAAAGACAAGTACTGCCACTTTCATGAGGATATTGGACATGACACCAATGACTGCTATAGCCCCAAGTGGTTGTTGAATAGATTGGCTGATAAAGGGGTGTTGAAATCTTACATCCTCAAGTCTAAGGTGACCCTGAAGATGGACCCTGGACAGTCGTAAAAAAAGCAAGCAAAGCCTACTAGTAGTTCGGACACCGACAAGGAGTGATAAGTGGCCTTTATGTCACTATTCAGGATCCTTTTTCCTTCCATTTCCCTCCATTTATCGCTTGTTTAGCCCTATTTTGCCGCGCTTCTCCGCATATTGCACAACAATGCTATTTCCTCGTACTTCCCCTCTACTTTACCTTTTTGTACTGTTTTGGGTGTTTTCCTGTGTTTTGCAGGTAAAACAATCGATACGTGAAGTAGAAGAAAGTTCGGGATAGTTTCGAGAGCCGATTTAATGAGAAAATCAAGTGAGGAGCTTCCAATCAGGCTGCGCGCCCAGGAGAGCCCTCTCTCCCACTCTGCGCGGGCGTGCAACCTAAGGGAGAGGGCGCGCATTCAAGGCCAAATCAGGATGCATACCTCGTAGATGCCTCGCGCCCTGTAGAAGGCGCGCTCATCATCCTGCGCGGGCGCGATGATTCCTGGAGAGGGCGCGCAGATTAGCTTGAACTCTTGAAGATACAAGGCAACTTTCTGTAGATACCAAGCGCGCTCAGTAGAGGGCGCGCATTATACTTCGCGGGTGCGCAGATCTTAATAGAGGGCGCGCACAATGAAGTTTGCGGGCGCGCAGTCCTTAGTAGAGGGCACGCACATCATCCTGCGCGGGCGCGCAAAGAACTGTAACGGGCGCGCACGATGTCTGCCCAGCCCGTTTTTTTATTTCCCCACTTAAAAGCTGATTTGAAAGGGAATGAAGGCATCTATTTCATTTAGGGAAAAGTGCTTAGAACATTTCTAGAGAGAGAATAGCCTCCATTAATGCTTGTATAAGTTTCTAGAGAGAGAAAGTTCAAATTATTAATTTTTTATCATTCAAGCTTTAGTCTTTAATATAGATTAGTTCTTTGATCATCCTTGTAATCAATATTGGAGCATTCTATTGGATTTTTTGTGGTTCACCATTGAAGGTTCAAAAACCCATTTTCTTATTTCAATACAAAGTTGAAGCTTTGTAAGCTCTTTCTATCTTTATCTCTTTTATTTTGGTTTATTTATATATTTCAAGTATTATTGATAGTTATGTTTATGATTTTGATTATGGCCAATATTTTGGGTATTGTTGATATGAGTAGTTTCTCTCTCCTAGGCTAGACTTTTAGCTAGGGGAAGGAGAATGGATGACTTGGTTGCTATTTGATTAAATACTTGATTTTTGGGGATTTAAACCCTTGTTGTATGAACTTGTGCTTATTGTTATATGGTTAATGTTGTGCACCATTGACTATATTATTACATGTCCTAATTGATGCGCGGGAGTGATCATGTTAGGATAGATCGTAGTTTATACATTTCTTAATCAATTGCATGGGAATGAGTTGTGTTAAGTAGGATCTTTGATCCCTCGTTTGTGAATCCTTGATTATCTATGTGTTTAGCTCTTAATCTCCAAGTTTGACGTTCCCGGATCCCCCTAGTGTTTTTAATCTCATAGTCTCCAATACTTGTTAGTCTTTGTTAATTGTTAGAGTAATTTTGTTAGCCTTAGTTTATTCATTGTCTTGTTGCTGCTATCTAAAGTAAAATTGATAGAGTTAGGATAGGAGATATAAATTGTAATTTTTGCTCTAGGTAGTAGTAACGACCTATTACCACCCGATCAAAATTTTGGCGCCGTTGCCGGGGAGGCGGCTTGTTTTGCACATTTATTTGCGTTATAAGTGGATTTGTTGCTTTTTTTTTATTTTGTTCTTTTTCCACTTGCTAGTCATTTCTAATTGTTTTCTTAGATTTGGTGAATGCAAATAAGATCTCAAGGACCACCTACTCACAACATTGATCACGAAATCGACCGCACCTTAAGACAAGTCCGTAGACTTTATCAAGAAGAGGGGCGAGGTTTTGGTGCCATTTTTGATAGTGAAAGTGATTCTAGGTCCTCACATTCCCAAGGAAACGAAATGGCGGGACAACAAGCGGATGTTTTATTTCGTGAGTTCGATAATCCGGAGGATTATGAGCTCACCGGTGGGATATTGCTACCCGTCACGGAAACTAACTTCACCATCCATCCTCAATACACTGGAATGGTTCAAGCGGAGCAATTCTCGGGTTTGCCAAGTGAAGACCCCATTGAGCATCTTGATAGATTTCTTGAACTTCGTGCCATGATACAAACCAACCAAGTTTCTCAAGAATACATTCGGATGCACCTATTTCGACAATCTCTTGCGGGGAGGGCAAAGAAGTGGCTCAAGCAAGTCAAGCCTAATTCTCTCACAACATGGAGGGAAATCATCCAAGCATTATTGAAAAGGTTCATCTCCAAAGAGAAAACCGCCGACATGAGGAGGAAGATTGCATTTTTTGAACAAGAAGCGGAGGAAAGCCTTAGTGAAGCTTGGGAGAGGTTTAAAGAGTTGGTGCAAGCATGTCCTCACCATGAATACAATCAAAACTTACTCATGAGGTTCTTCTATGATGGCTTGGAACCGATGTCTCGAGCTAATTTGGATGCAGGGGCGGGTGGACAATTGATCAAAGTCCCTCAAAATCAAGTCGAATCAACAATTGAAGAGGTAGTTAAAAACTACTCTTGGGGAGGTAGAAGGAGGAATGCGCCAAAGAGAGGTGGAAAATATGAGTTGGAAAAAGTTGATCAATTGCAACATCAAATTGAGCTTTTGACAAAGGGGCTCGCAAAGTTGAACACCAATGTCACTAGTGGTGCAAGCTCCTCCCAAGTTAACTCTTTCTCTTGTCAAAATTGTGGTGGCACAAACCATGATACATCCTATTGTGGAGGTTTAAGCCCGGAGCATGTAGCGGCTTACAACACAAGGCAAGAAGGATTTAAGGGAAATGGAGGAGGAGTAGCTTGGACACAACCACCAGCCGGATTTGGAAACCAACCCCAACAATGGAATCAACAATGGAACTAACAACAAGCTCAACAACCATACAATTCCAACCTTCGATACCAAAACCCTTCTCCATACCAAAACCAATATCAAAACCAAAACCCAAGAGGAAACTACCCTAAGAGCCATAAAAAAAATAACCAACACCAATACTAAAATCAAAACCAAGCAACTCAAAGAAGTCGAGAGCAAGTGTCTCAACCCAATTCTACTCAAACCCAAATTCTTCAACAACTTCAAGCTATGAACCAACAAATGAAAGAAGTCAAGGCCCATAACAAGATGGTTGATTCACAACTAGCTCAATTGGCCAAGAGGGTTCCTTTCAACCCACCATCTACTTTACCCGGGCAAACACAAACTAACCCTTCCAACATTGTGAAACCCGACTCTTGTAAAGCAATCACATTGAGATCTGGCGCATCCTATGAGGGTCCTAAGGAGGGAGTTAGTCAAGAAAAGAAGGGAGAATAAGAGGTAGTTCCAGAGAAGAAGAATGATGAGAAAGAGAGTAGTATTGAGAAAAAAGAAGTCTAAGGATGTGGTAACATCCTCAACTTCTAGTGAAGCTAGAAATCTTGATGGACTGGTTCCTTTTCCCGGTTGACTTGCGGAGAGAAAATTGAATGACAAATTTGCAAAGTTCCTAAGTGTGATGAAGAACTTGCACATAAACCTCCTCTTCATTGAGGTAGTCACACAAATGCCTTCATACTCCAAGTTCTTGAAAGACATTCTCACAAACAAGAGGAAGCTCAATGATGAGCTTATCACTCTTCCCCATCAAGTGAGTGCACTTATTCAACACAAAATGCCAAAGAAGCAAAAGGATCCGGGAAGCTTTACCTTGCCGGTCAAGATTGGGAACATGGAAGCTAGGGGTGCATTAGCCGACCTTGGAGCAAGTGTTAGTTTGATCCCTCTATCCATTGCACAAAAGCTTAACATTGAGATTATCCCCACAAGAAAAAACATTCAATTGGCCGACTGTTCAGTGAAGCTACCTTGTGGTGAGCTTGAAGATGTCCCTATTCAAGTTGGGCATATCTATGTGCCTTGTGATTTTGTAGTGATGGATATGGAAGAAGATGTGGATACACCTTTGATTTTGGGCCGTGAAGCTCTTAAGGCCTTGGGGGCGGTAATCAATTGCAAGAACAACACCAGGCCATTACATGCGAGGTAGCCGATGAAAAAATTGTCTTTGAATTATCTAAGCTCCTCAAGACCCCCATGGTTGAGAAGTGTTATAGGGTTGATGTTGTAAATTAAGAACTAGATCGTTTGGGAAGGGTTATGATGAGTTCTCAAGATCCAATGGTTGAAGCTCTCACATGTGAGGAAGAGTACTTCTCTCAAGAAGCAAAGGAGTTTGTTATGGACATTGAAGAAGCCAAAGAGGAGGAAGCGAGTGATTCCAAGCATGATGAGCTAGAACATGAGGAGGAAAAATTGGAGGATAGTTCTAAGCCTCCTCCCAAGGTAGAACTCAAACCCCTTCCCCCTTCTTTGAAATATGCTTACCTTGGAAATGAAGGGGAATACCCTATTATTGTCAATGCTTCCCTTAATGGTCTTGATTTGGAAAAATTGATTGTTGTTTTGAGAAAGTATAGAAATGTGATAGGGTATAGCATTGATGATATCAAGGGTATTAGCCCTTCTTTGTGCATGCATCGTAATCACCTTGAAGATGACCAATCCACCTCCATTGAACCTCAAAGGAGGTTGAACCCCAACCTCCAAGTGGTTGTCAAGAAAGAAATTTTGAAATTGCATGAAGCGGGTATAATCTATGCTATCTCCGATAGCAAGTGGGTTAGCCCGGTTCACGTGGTTCCAAAAAAGGGTGGAATGACCATTGTCAAGGGAGAAGGAGGAGAGGAAATCTCCACCCGGACGGTGACCGGGTGGAGGATGTGCATTGATTATAGGAAGTTGAATAAAAATACTAAGAAAGATCATTTTCCTTTCCCCTTCATGGACCAAATGTTGGAGAGACTCTCCCATCATGCTTTCTATTGCTTCTTGGATGGATATTCCGGCTTTTTCCAAATTTCTATCCATCCAAGTGATCAAGAGAAAACCACTTTTACATGTCCATATGGGACATTTGCATACCGAAAAATTCCATTCGGGTTATGCAATGATCCCTCAACTTTCCAACGATGCATGACTTCCATTTTTTCTAAAATGCTTGAAAATGAAATTGAAGTTTTATGGATGACTTTAGTGTTGGTGGCTTGTCTTTTGACCCATGTCTTTATAATCTTGAGAAAGATTTGAAAAGGTGTCAAGAGACGAGTTTGGTGTTGAATTGGGAAAAGTGCCACTTTATGGTCAAGGAAGGCATAGTCCTAGGCCATAAAGTATCGAAAAGGGGCATAGAAGTTGATTCGGCAAAGGTTTTGGTGATTTCCATGTTGCCCCCTCCTACTTCTGTTATGGGAGTAAGAGCCTTTCTAGGGCATGCCGATTTTTACCGGAGGTTTATCAAAAAAAATTCATCAATTGCCAAGGCTTTGACCGAATTGCTCAAAAAGGATGTTGTATTTAGCTTTGATGAGGCTTGCCTTGAGGCGTTTCAAAAACTCAAGAAAGCCCTCATCTCCTCTCCCATTGTGCAAGCTCCGGATTGGAGCTTGCCCTTTGAACTAATGTGCGATGCTAGTGACCTTGCAGTAGGTGTCGTACTTGGACAAAAGAAAGAAGGAAGATCTTGTGTCATCTACTATGCAAGTAGAACGCTTGATGAAGCTCAAAGGAATTATACCACAACGGAAAAGGAAATGCTAGCGGTTGTCTTTGCCATGGATAAGTTTAGATCCTACCTTATATGCTCCAAGGTGATCGTGTACACGGATCATGTAGCGGTTTGTTATCTCATGACCAAAAAGGAAGCAAAATCGCGTCTCATCCGTTGGGTTCTTTCGCTCCAAGACTTTGACATGGAGATGAGGGACAAAAAGGGAGTGGAGAATATGTGGCGGATCATCTATCTAGACTTCCTTTTGGGAATAAGGAGGATGTGCCTATCAATGATGAGGTGGGGTTTGAGACCCTCATGGCTATTGTGTTAACATCAAGCCCTTGGTATGCGGACATTGCCAATTATCTAGTATGTGGATTCGTTCCCCCGGAATTCTCCTCTCAACAAAGGAAAAGATTTTTCAAGGAAGTGAGGAGGTATATTTGGAATGATCCTTATTTGTTCAAGAAATGTGGAGATGGCCTTTTCCAGAAATGTGTCCCGGATCATGAGATCGAGGGGGTTCTTGAACATTGCCACTCATTACCGTGTGGAGGGCATGGAGGAGTTGAAAAGACCGTGGCCAAGATCTCTCAATCTCTTCTTTGGTGGCCAACAATGCACAAGGATGCCCATAAGTTCATTGCAAGGTGTGATAAGTGCCAAAGGAGTGGCGGGATAACCAAACGTGACGAAATGCCTCAACAAAGCATTTTGGAGGTTTAGCCCTTTCATGTTTGGGGGGTCGACTTTATGGGGCCTTTTGTTTCTTCATGTGAAATCTCTATATCTTGGTGGCGGTGGACTATGTGACCAAGTGGATGGAAGCTATACCCTCCCCCACCAATGACCACAAGGTTGTGCTCAAGCTCCTTAAGAAGGTTATTTTCCCGCGATTCGGGGTTCCAAGAGTTCTAATTAGTGATGGTGGTTCTCATTTTGCCAAGAAACAACTCGAAGCTCTCCTCAAACGATATGGGGTTCATCACAAAATTGGCCTACCTTACCACCCCCAAACTCAAAGACAAGTGGAGGTATCAAATAGGGAGATCAAGAACCTCCTTGAGAGGATGGTGAACAAGTCTAGAAAAGATTGGGCTCTCAAACTCGATGATACTCTTTGGGCCTTAAGGACGGCACACAAGACCCCATTAGTACAACCCCTTACCGGTTGGTTTATGGCAAGGCTTGTCATTTGTCGGTCGAGTTGGAATACAAGGCTTGGTGGGCCATCAAGGAGCTTAATAATGGACCTTGGGGAAGCTGGAAAGAAAAGATTGATGAAATTGAATGAATTAGAGGAGCTTCGTTTCGATGTGTATGAGAATTCAAGGCTTTATAAGGAGCAAACAAAGAAGTGGAACGATCAAAGGATAAAGTTCAAAGAATTCAAGGTTGGATATGAAGTTCTACTTTTCAACTCTAGACTTCGTCTTTTCCCCGGAAAACTGAAATCCAAGTGGTCCAGTCCTTTCAATATTTCTAATGTTACTCCCTATGGGTCCTTTGAGTTAGATGCGGGCAATCATAAGTTTTGGGTTAACGGACACCGCATCAAACTCTATCATTCAAAGAACGAAGTTGGTCGTATTGAGTGCCTTAGGCTTGACCCCATGGATTACGAGCCTTCCCTTGTAGAACTTTTATGAATCGGAGCAACGGTCAAGCTAATGACCTCAAAAAGAAGCGCTTCTCGGGAGGCAACCCGAGCCCCTTTCTCCCTTTTATCCTTTGAGTTTTTGATTTTTCGTAATTAGATTATATGATTGGATCTAATCCCTAGTTGTTTTTATTGTAGGTCAAGTAGGCCTAAGGAAGGAGCACAATGGAAAGGATTAACGACATTCACGAGCGTTTTATGATCTCGGGATGAGAGCTCTCGAAGCCAATTCCGTAATATAGGAGTATTGTCGTTTTGAACTTGAACTTTTATATGTTTTTTATGGGGTTAATAATATTGATAAACAATTTAGTTTGATGTGTTAGGAATTTTTAGTAGAGTTAGAGAACATTTTGAGATTAATGGTAGGAGGAAAAATATTCTGTAGATGCCTTGAGAGGGCTCTACAGGGCGCACAAGTGTTAAGGCCAACAGAAGAAGGTTTCTGTAGATGGCAAAAGAGCCCTCTACAGGGCGCGTAGGAGGTTTGCGTGGGCGCGCACAATTTCTGAAAAAGAGCCAATGTTCTGTAGATGGCCTTCGCGCCCGTGAGAGGGCTCTCTCGCAGGTCTGCGCAGGCGCGCAGGTGATTTGCGCGGGCGCACACGATTCCAGTTCAGAAAAACGCAGGTATGCTTCTTTCATCCTCATTTTCACTCTCACGCTCTCACTTCTCTCTCCTAAACCCTAACCTCCATTACTAACCTCCATCATACCTCAAAATCTTCACCTTTCCTCCCCAAATCTCCCTCAAAAATTCATTAAACACTCACCATAATCTCACTTTGCACATTTTTGCTCATAAAAAACCCTTGAATCTCACCCAAGAGATTTCAAGAAAAACCCCAAAAAAACCCCAATCTCCCACTGCACGATTCGAACCTCCTAGGTAGAGTTTTTGTTCGAATTTTCATCTTCAAGAAGGTATATCTAACTTCCTAAGCCTAGTTTTCATTACATTTTGATAGAATTCATGATAGGCTTCTTAAATTTGTGATGTTTGTGGGGGAAATTTTGGACTCAATTCAAATACATGTTGTATTTTTGCAATTCTTATGATAATATTGACATGTATATGAGTACTCTGGCAAATATGTGATTCTAATGAAATACTTGTGGATGATTGCAATTTTTGGGATTTTCTTGAAATAGTTAGGGAATTGTGAATTTTTAGATATAGGTATTTGTGGGTTTATGATGTGTAAATTGTTGGCCATGAATTTCACGATGAGTGTGAGTAGTTTGGGAATTTTGACAATTGTTTGGGTGATGTATAAATCTCATGAGCTCCTTGCCTATTGACTAACTTTGTTACGTTGTTGTTGTATTCGTTGTGCTAATTGTTGTTTTGTAGGATTTCACTTGATAGTGCGATTGAATTTTTGGGTTAGTACTCTTCGAATTGTGGTTTGGGTTGATATTTTCGGTGTTTTGGTGTGAAATTATTTGTGGTATAAACCTTTGAGAAGTGGTTGGGGCGAAGATGTTGAAATTTTGTAGAAAACGATCAAAGAGTGGAAAGGAACCACAACCCTCCCAACCTTCCTAATCCCAACAAAATCAACCAACTTTACCCCCTCTTACCTTCCAAAATAATAACCACGAAGCCAACTACAAAAAAATGAAAGAGAGGAAGCTTAGACACTCCAAACATTATCACCGTCCTGCCACCGCAAGCTTAGACGTTGACGAAGACATTTGGGTACTCTTGAAAACCTCAATTTGGGTACCTTTGTGAACTCGGCTTTCAACACCTACCTTGAGCCAACTCTTGAATTCTTTTCCACTTTCTCCAGTGAAGCTGTGGGGGATGATGACTTCAGAGCAACCTTCCAGCTTTTCAACAAAACTCATACACTATCCTTGAGAGAACTCAACATTGCCCTGGACTTTAATCTAGATGCTAACCTTGTCGCTCCCGAGAACTCCTCCTTCGAAGGTTATAATGAAAGACATTGGTGGAGGGGGATCACGGGAAAAGAAGAGTTCAACACCCGTTACTCTTTAGCCAGTGAGATAGTTCACCCGGCCCTAAGAATCCTGCACCGTATACTTGGATACGCTATTTTCAACTAGCAGGATTTAGGGAAAAGAAGAGGTCAATATGGTTGGCCTCCAGGCTACACTGGAGGTTGGGATCCCCATGGCCCACCTGACGGCTTCTCTTACGGGGGTAAGGGGCCGAACTCCGGTGATGCTAGCCCTAGTGGGCATTAGCCCCCTGTCCTTCCCTTCCCTTGTTTTGTCTTGGAGCAACGAGGTCGTTGCTCTTTCTAAGTGTGGGGGGGGGGTATAAGTGTTAGGTGTCGATTCTTTTGTATATAAGGGGCTTGCATCACTATAGTGTGGGGTGGAAATCTTAGCTTGCTGTCTATTTCCGCTGCTTTTATTTGATATCCTGTTGTTTTTGCTGTTTATGATGAGAAGATCTAATCCTTTGTGTATAGTTTATGCTCCATTTCTTTCTTTCTTTTCGGTGTGTTTTCCTTGTCTCACTGATGCAGATTAAAGAAGGAACTTCAAAAACAACTCACCCGCGCTTCAAATTGCAAACCCGATGGTGAGTATGGTATGACTGCGCATTCCAAATTCAAGCGGCATTCGGTGAGACCCTTCCTTTTTCTTTTTGGTGTGTTTAGTTTTTTTTCTTAGCCTAGGAAGGAGTTGAATGGTTTGAGGATGTTTGCATGCGGTTCCAAGGAACCTGGGATCGTTGGTATTGATACCGAACGATCACTTGTATGTCGATTGGGATTTATTTGGATCTTTATGCATCATATGTGAACCCTCTTTACTCCTTTCTTTTGTTTCATTCCCTTTTTTTATTTGTGATAAGCGTAATTATGGCATGATGATATAGTGATATTTTGGAACTTGCTTACTACATTCGAACTCTATCTCCGTGATGATGCACCTTAGAATGCTTGTTTCTTTGTTCTTAACTTTGTGATGAGATGCACATTTCGAGATTGTTGTTGATTGAATTAGTCGAGTCTTAGTCAAGGTAGCAAAGGCAAGAACTAGTGATGGCATTTAAACCCTTAGTTCACGATTTGTGGTATGATGGAGTTGCTCCTCATAGTGGATTTAACGCCCCCTAGTTGGTAGTTTCTTACTCTTCTCGTCCCTAGTGAGGTTCATTTTGTTCAAGCCTTCATCAAATTGTTGGGCATTTTTAGGATCCTCATCTATGCATGTTTGAATCCTTGTGTTGATCGTTAGCTCCCAAGATTGTGACCTTGGACTTTTGGGGGAGGAAAAGGGCACCATTTCTCATTTTCATTTATATTTTCTTTCATTTAGTTACAAATTTGATTTTCACTTTTGCATCAACCTACTTGCCAAACAATTTGAGCCTAATGTTTCCCATTCTTGTCTCACCCCCATTACAAGCCTAACGACCTATGTTTTACCAACCCTTTTAGTTAGTGAAGCACTGGGCTTGTAAGGCTAGTATGAAGAGTGTAGTGGATATGAGCATGAACCTTTGATGAAATTTGTTTGGAGCAAATTCTTGAGATGAAAGTCTAAATTTGAGCATGAAAGAAAATTTGGGAAGTGTGATGCTTTGAGCTATAAAAAAAAAAAAAAAAAAAAAAAAAAAAAAAAAAGAAAAAAAGTGATATGAGAAATTGATCTATCTTGTATATCCTTGAATAAAGTTAGTGATGAGAATGAAATCAAAATGTTTGGATGTTCGTTTGAGTTCTGGTTATGTCTTGAGTTTTGACCTTGAGGGCTTCCCTTCCTCTTGCTTCACTTAGGGATTGCCGCCACTATTTCAAATTGTTCTTCCGACCTCTACCTTAAGCCATGTCATTACAACCCATGTAAAGCCCCTTAGACCTTAGAAGTACGTGGTCATTAACCGGTGGAGGGAGATGGTTTTCAACCCTATGGAAAGAGCATGTATAGATGAGATGTCGGGATGATCTTTTACCTCCTCAAAGTAATTCTTTTTTCCAATTCCTTCGTGGAATCATGAGGAGCCACCTAGGGGGATGATTTGAAGCTAGGGGGGAACGCGGACCGTTTTAGAGGGGACTAGGGAGGAAGATGACTAATTAGTTCTCTGTGCTTGGCTTAGACTTGAGTCTTGCAATCTTTAGCATCTTGAGAAGTGCGTGCACCATTTAGATGAGAATGACTAATATTCTTTGATGTTGTTTATCATGGTTGAGCCCGAATAAAGCAATTGTCCATCTTGAAATTCGATGTTGTTTTTTTTAAGCTATGCCGAATTATGTTTATCTTTGTAAGGTTTGATTTGTATTTTTCTTATTGGTATTTGCCAAGAGTTGGGGGTTAATCTCTTAGGAAACCTTCACGAGAGCATACTCGTCCTTATAGGCGACTTTGAGGTTTAAATGGCTTGTTATTTGCGCTAAAAACAACCGTGATTCCTACGAAAGTGATTTAGTGTATATTCTTGTGTCTTTATTTTATTTTTAATCTTGGTTGTCTGCCTTTATTTCTAATTTGGGTGGTGATCTTGCTTGAGGACAAGCAAGACGTAAGTGTGGGGGAATTTGATAAGTGGCATTTATGCCACTATTCATGATCCTTTTTCCTACCATTTCCCTCCATTTATTGCTTATTTAGCCCTATTTTGCCGCACTTTTCCGTACATTGCACAACAATTCTATTTCCCTCGTACTTCCCCTCTACTTTACCTTTTTGTACAGTTTTTGGGTGTTTTCCTGTGTTTTGCAGGTAAACCAATCGATACATGAAGTAGAAGAAAGTTCAGGATAGTTTCGAGAGCCGGTTTAATGAGCAAATCAAGAGAGGAGCTTTTAATCAGGCTGCGCGCCCAGGAGAGCCCTCTCTCCCGCTCTGCGCGGGCGCGCAACCCAAGGGACAGGGTGCGCATTCAAGGCCAAATCAGGATGTATACCTTGTAGATGCCTCGCGCCCTGTAGAAGGCGTGCTCATCATCCTGCGCGGGCGCGATGATTCCTGGAGAGGGCGCGCAAATTAGCTTGAACTCTTGAAGATACAAGGCAACTTTCTGTAGATGCCAAGCGCGCTCAGTAGAGGGTGCGCAGTATACTTCGCGGGCGCGCAGATCTATGTAGAGGGCGCGCACAATGAAGTACGCGGGCGCGCAGACCATAGCAGAGGGCGCGCACGTCATCCTGCGCGGGCGCGCAAAGAACTGTAGCGGGCGCACACTATGTCAGCCCAGCCCGTTTTTTTTATTTCCCCACTTAAAAGCTGATTTGAAAGGGAATGAAGGCAGCTATTCCATTTAGGGCAAAGTGCTTAGAACAATTCTAGAGAGAGAATAGCCTCCATTAATGCTTGTATAAGTTTCTAGAGAGAGAAAGTTCAGATTATTAGTTTTGTTATCATCCAAACTTTAGTCTTTAATATAGATTAGTACTTTGATCATCCTTGTAATAAATATTAGAGCATTCTATTGGATTTTTGGTGGTTCACCATTAAAGGTTCAAAAACCCATTTTCTTATTTCAATACAAAGTTGAAGCTTTGTAAGCTCTTTCTATCTTAATCTCTTTTATTTTGGTTTATTTACATATTTCAAGTATTATTGATAGTTATGTTTATGATTTTGATTATGGCCAATATTTTGGGTATTGTTGATATGAGTAGTTTCTCTCTCCTAGGCTAGACTTTTAGCTAGGGGAAGGGGAATGGATGACTTGGTTGCTATTTGATTAAATACTTAATTTTTGGGGATTTAAACCCTTGTTGTATGAACTTGTGCTTATTGTGATATGGTTGATGTTGTGCACCATTGACTATATTATTACATGTCCTAATTGATGCGCGGGAGTGATCATGTTAGGATAGATCGTAGTTTATGCATTGCTTAATCAATTGCATGGGAATGAGTTATGTTAAGTAGGATCTTAGATCCCTTGTTTGTGAATCCTTGATTATCTATGTGTTTAGCTCTTAATCTCCAAGTTTGACGTTCCCCGATCCCCCTAGCGTTTTTAATCTCATAGTTTCCAATACTTGTTAGTCTTTGTTAATTGTTAGAGTAATTTTGTTAGCCTTAGTTTATTCATTGTCTTGTTTTTAGTTATTAGGTTGATGATAGAAATCTTCAACATCAGACCATAATACCCCCCTTTTGTTACTTGCAATTTATCCTAGATTTCGTATTAATAGTGCTAAACCCCCGTTTCCTTGGGAATCGACCCTACCTTACCGCTATCTAAAGTAAAATTGATAGAGTTAGGATAGGAGATATAAATTGTAATTTTTGGTCTAGGTAGTAGTAACGACCTATTACCACCCGATCAAGGAGCCGATCTACACCATAAAAGGAAGCTTTGCCAGGGGGGCCCAACAATCAAGGGCACCAAGGTCCATATAAGATGGCTGGATGTCAGCTCCGTTGATGAGGGTCAGGCATCTACCAACACATTCCCTGAGGTTATCATCACTGAAAAGGACCGGGGTAAAGTTTTTCGACTGCCTGATGACCCCATTGTCATTAAATGCAAGGTGGCCAACCAAAATTGGGCCGGATCCTCATTGATACTGATAGCTCATCTTAAATCATCAGCTACAAGTGTTTGTCCAAGCTGAAGTACAGGCCCAGCAACATGCACAAGGTCACTCACCCCTTGGTTGGTTTTGGGGGTAGAGTTGTGCACCTAGTCGGACGGATTGACCTACCTATCCGGCTGGGAGAGAAAGGAGAGGGGCGCAACATGGTCGTCCAATTCTTGGTCGTGGAAGAGTTTACCACCTATAATCTGATTTTTGGTCGTCCGGCTCTGAACGAATCCAAGGTTGTCATTATCCCATCCCTTATGCTGCTAAAGTTGTACAAAGATGATGGTTCTGTTGGCTCCCTGAACGTGGACCAGAAGAAAGCTAGAGAGTGCTACCTCTCAGGCGTCAAGCCCACAGTGGCCGCAAGCGGCTAGGGTAAGGAGCCAATAGACCTTAATGATATCAAATAACAAGAGCTTGACCCACCAGCAGCTGGCAAGAAAAGAAAGGCCAATCAGCTAGTTACTGTAAAAAAAAAGAAGTAATAGCAATCACTGACCAGGGAACGATCAGATGACCTCTGTCCCCAGCTGGCTGAAGAACATATGGATATCTTACTGCATGACACACGTCCGGAGCATACTGTAAAGGTTAGGACGGTTGCTTTTTAAAAACTGGGTGCAGACTTGCACCATCTACTATAAGAATTAAAGGACATTTTTTCCTTTAAAGTAGAAGAGATTCTAGGCATCAGATCTGATCTTGGAATCCACAAGTTCGTCGTAGATGCAAAAAAGAAGCATGTTAGGCAAAAGAAAAGAAATCACGACGAGGAGAGATCTTAGGTGGCAGCCACCGAGGTCAAGAAGTTGTTAGACGCTGTGTTTATTCGGCAATGTCACTTCCCAAACTGGGTTATGAATGTTGTCCTTGTAAAGAAGCCGAACGATACCTGGCGCATGTGTGTTGATTACACTGATCTAAACAAGGCATGTCCATAGGAAAGTTACTCGCTTCTAAAGATCGACAGTCTGGTTGACTCTATAGTCGGACATGCTTTGATGAGTTTTATGGATGCTTATTCCGGCTTCCATTAGATACCCTTGTGGAAAAAAGATCAAGAGAAGACGACATTCGTCACTGATCAGGGGTTATTCTACTATACAGTGATGTCGTTTGGCTTGGAGAATGCGCCTGCTACTTTTCAACGTATGATTAATTTGGTCTTCATTAATCAGATTGGAAGGAATGTAGAGGTGTACATTGATGTCATGATAGTCAAATCCAAGCTACAGACGGACCATCTAGCTGACCTCCGAGAAATTTTCACCACACTTAGGCGGCACAAGGTCATGCTTAACCCCAAGAAGTGTATCTTCGGTGTTGAGTCTGGGAAGTTTCTCGGATTTTTGATTGATCAAAGGGGGATAGAGGCCAACCTAGAGAATATAGAGGTGGTCATTGACATGAAGTCTTCTCGCACAATAAAGGAAGTTTAGTAATTAACCGGTTGTCTGGCCGCATTAGGGAGGTTCCTCACCCGGTTAGGTGACAAATGCGTCTATTTCTTCCAAGCATTTAGGAAGAAGACTATGTTTGAATGGGGAGATGATATTGAGGCGGCCTTCTAAAAATTGAAACAACACTTACACTCCTTGCTAAGGCTTGTTAGCCCACTGCACATTACATGTATTTAGCCGTCTCAGACCATGCCCTATGTGTTGTTCTCAGACCATGCCCTATTTCATTAGCTATGTTCTCCGAAATGCTGAACTCCGGTACCCAACGATTGCAAAATTTGGTCTCGCTTTATTCATGGCAGTCAAGATGTTAAAACCATATTTCTTGGCATATCCAGTGGTGGTCTATACACCCAGCCGACCGAATGCTCAAATGGCCTATTGATGAAAGGAATGGTGTCCTTCCAACAACTGTATTATTCCGATAGAGGGTTCGGAATTATTAAAAGCTAATTCTTCAGTGAGGTCAAGTGATCGGAATGCCTAGTTGGAGGCCGCTTCCAATCAGTAATATTGATGCATAATTAATATTACGGATTAATCTTCACTGAACCCTTTGGGTCACACCCTAATCGAATAACCGATCCGAAACAACGAATCAATCTGAAGGATTAGATGAGTCATTAGAGTATTACGAACAAAGACGTTGGATGTCGATCTTAGCGTCGAAACCAAGCGTCGTAAGTCGAGTCAAATTTAGAATTTGATGAGACGTAGATTCAACAAGCGAAAAGTTCGAGCTAGGTCGTAGCCTCGCATTGGCCTATGCATGCGAGTGCTAGGCTAATCTAAGCTACCATGCACATTGCAAAGCATGCCGCAAGCCTAGCATGCATTGCGTGCTAGGCTAAGCATGCCAGCAGCAAGCGCATGCTAGCGTGCTAGTATGCTGGGCCATGCACCCAGCCGCAAGAATTGCACGCACCTAGCATGAGGATCGCGGCATGCTAGGCATTGCACAGCGCAGCACACAGCATAGCAAGCCATGTGAGCGTGTGTGTGGTTGTGCATGCTTGCTAGCAAAGCAGAGCCATCTATCGCAGCATGTTGTACGTGCGTGCTAGCTCTTCGCAGCCTCGCACCAAGCAGTGGTGTGCTAGGCATGCTGGGCTATGCGTGCAAATGATTGTTAAATCTCTTAAAGTATTCTCATATATCAATCCAGTATAGTTTTAAACAAATACCTGTGCAAATGATTTATTGAAACGAATGGTGTCCTTCCAACAAGTGTATTATTCCGATAGATGGATCATAATTATGAGAAAGCTAATTCTTCAGTGAGGTCAAGTGATCGGAATGCCTAGGTGGAGGCCGCTTCCGATCAGTATTATTAATGTGTGATTAATATTACATCTTAATCTTGAATGCCTAGGGGCGTGGCACCAGCACGCAAGCTGGCTTGTGCGTGTGCTTGTTGTGCCGCACACAGGTCTGGCAACCTACCAAGCCTTGCGTCAATGCCCATCATGCGCTTATGTTGTGGGTTGTGCGAGCTGTGCAACGCATAGCGCAAGCAGCAGCTAGCAATGCTAGCACAGTGTGTGCGTGTACCGCACAGCGAGGCTGGCAGCCAGCTACGCATTGCGCCTATGCCCAGCCACACCATGTGTGTGAGCCAGCGTATGCGTGTAGCACATGTGTGTGTGGTTGATCTAGCATGTGGTTGGATATTGCATGTGAGAGGCATGTGAGTGTGGGTTTGCTTGGGGAGCAAGGGGAGAATGCTCCCCCCTTGTGGTCCTCACCTAACCCCTTGCTCACCCCTTGACACTTGTCATTTGTTGATTCACTTGCATTTCAATTTGATTTTTTAATTAAAAATAAATTGGATAAAATGCATTTTACCAACTCCCCCACATGGATGGGAGATTGAAGTTCAAGAGCTCCCTTCCCTATAAATACCCATCATTTGGGATTGGGAAGGGACACTTGAGTTGAACTCAATAAGGCATCTCCCTTTAGGTGAGAAAACCTTTAAGTTTGTAATACTCTAGTCTTTTCTTGGTCTATCCCTGACTAACCTTCGGGGTAGAGGCCGTTCGGGTTGGGTCTTGAGGGGGGACTCTGTCGAAGGCTCTCGCGCTTGCGGAGCTAAGGCTTTGAAGTCCAAAACGTATAGGAGCGAAGCACGCGTCGAGGGTAAGAATGTCATTTCCTTTTCTCTCTCTTATGTTGTTAATTATGTGATTAAATATTTAGTTGCTTTAATTAGTGAGTGGGTCTTGGGTGGGTTTCTCTTCTGCTTAGCGTTGGACGCTACGAAACCCAACAGCGGTATCGGAGCTGCGCTCACTTTAATTTTTGTAACTAATAATTAATTAAGGTGATTTAAAATGGATTTAAATTTCTGGTTGTGCTTTCTAATTTGATTAGAAGCTCGTTTAATTTGTTTAAATCTCGTACTTTTTATTAATTTTGGCTGACGAACCCATATTTTGACTCAAAAATAGTGATTTTTGGGTGGAATCGATGTTCTAAATCGTTTTTGGCCCTTTTAGATTTGTCCATAAGCCAAAATCCACCCAAAAACATGTTTTCCGAGGGGTTTTTCGTTTTTGATGAAAAATTTTGAATCTTTAAACCTTGATTAATTATGGAATGTTGAAGGTAGATTAAATGTATGGTTGCATCCCTAATTTATTGCAATTATAAATCTCATTAAGCATGTTTATGAAGTCATAATTGGTGCTTAATTTGGTAAGTTCATTTTTTACATAAACTTGAAATTTTCACATTTTTACAAATAAATTGTTTCAAGTGTGATTGTTTATGGTGAACTTGTAATTTAGAAGTCCCTAATATGTTAAAGATCCAATCTTTAATTGTTTATTTGGTTGGAACTTTGATTTCTAAATTCCATGTTGAACTATTTTTTGGATTTAATCATTATTGAGTTCATTAAAGTCCTAAAAGTTCAAAACTTATGATTGAAATTTAATTAATCTTCATATTAGAAGATGTAATTTTTCAATTATACACAAGTTTGTGTTGGAAATTTTTTCAATACATGAATGGGTTTATTTTTCCAACCTCTTTAATTTTGTCAAATCTCATTATTAATTAACGTATGGTTAAATTAATTATGAGTATAGCCCTTCAATTTTGTAGCATCAAGATAGAACTATATTGATTTAAAGAATGGTTCTTGAATAATTTAGGGTTATGCACTATTAAAATTGATAATTAAGTTGGACTTGTTTTATTTTCATTTTGCACTAAATTGGTTCTAAAATAAATTTAGAATTAATTTTTATCACACATAAATCGGGAATTAAAATCCTGAGGTAAGTGCACGCAAATCGAGGCAAAATCGCCCAAGACACGCCCTTAGGCTAGCCAGCCCGTGTGGCTGCCAAGGTGGGTGATGGGTTGCTTTGCCTCGTAGATGCGCTAATGTATGGTGTGTGTGAGAGTGTGATGCACACTTGGTGCTATGAGCTATGCGAGGATGATGTGTGTCCTGTGTGAAGGTGCCTGCAACTGCTGCTGGGCATCGAGGCATGCGAGCCCCAACAAGCCCAGCACACGCTGCCAACACCAGCATGTACGCAAGCATGAGTAGCTTGCTGCGATGCGTGTGGTGCCAGCAAGCGTGGCGTGCTCTTCTAGGCAAGCATACCAGCTCACACAGCCACGACACCTAGGGAAAGCAAGGCAGCCATGGTGGGGAGCCAAACACCCTAGGCAAGCAAGCCATGGCCTTATTTCCTAGCAAGCCTAGGCCCGTGGCTTTAATGTTAGGGACTTGGGGCATGTTGTGGGCTATTGTTTTGCATAATTGGGGCTATTTTAGTTATTTATTTATTTAATTATTTTAACGAGGCTAGGCCTCGGTTCCTCCGGCACTTGCAAAAATATTTTGACAAAATTTGGGTTAACCGACTTAATTAATTGGATTAATTAAGCTGGATTCGGAATTTAGTGGGAGCTTCATTTATTACATGAACTAAGTGCGTCATAATCACATAAAATGTTTAACAACTTTGACTAGTTTTAATTAGGCGCGTTAATTGGATTAACCACCTAAGTTAGTTACTATTTTGCGCGTGTTATGCATTGTTACTTGTTTATCGTTGTAAAATGCATGGGCTCTTCACATATAGTGAATGGATGAATGGAATGAATATTTTTTCACAGGTTTTGTGAAAATGGCAACTAGTGGGGCCTGACTAGGTTATGTATTTTTGTAAATCTAAATACGATCTGCGCAACGTTGCATATTTTTGTACCTTAACATTATGATTATTCCTAGTCGTAGTAGGTAGTAGTTGCATAGTTGGCAGAGATGTCTCGAAGACGGCGTTTGTAAGAATACAAGCCAAGAAGTTGCATTGAAGACCCTTGAAGATTTGAAGATTCAAGGGGTCATGCTAGTTGCCAAATGCATCTTATACTAATGATTTATGGATATTTTGTTTATATATGCTTGAATCGTATGATAGATGCATGTTTAGGATTTAAAATGTTGTGATGATTAATTAAGCTCACTTAAATCAACAAACATAGAAACTCTAGGTCCCGATAATATTGAGCCAAATTTTCCATTCCAAGTACAGCTATTACCGAACTAATGCGCGTGGTGATGGGCTACGCCAAAGCGAGGAATCACCGCTTCCCTAGGAACATAAGGTATACTAGGTATACAAGTCGTCTTGGTTAAGCTCAACGATATCAGTAAGGAGTCCTTAGATGTTGTGGCAATGGAGATAAAATGTCGAGGAAGCATTAGATGCGACGTTTTATCAAACCGAGAGTAGCTTTGGAGCTATTAGCAATTAGATTGCTTACCCTAAAATATTAAGTGTTAAGACAAGCCAAAGCATGCTTAATCACTTTTTGATTATTGGGATCTTGGAATCATTTTATTCTCGCGTAAAAGGGACTAATGTTAATGCGTGGATAAAATGCTCAATAAGATTGAATATTTTCATGTATGCTTTAAATTTCAAACTTATTGGATTACGAATGGTTTTTCATTTCAAATTCTTTCAATTGTAGAAACATGTCTGTAAATAACTCAAACAACCAGTTTTCATTACACTCAATTCTCGACAAGGAGAAGTTGAGTGGGCCAAATTTTCTTGATTAGCAAAGGAACTTGCGTATTGTTCTTATGCAAGAGCAAAAGGAATACGTCCTTGATGAGGAAATGCCCGACACTCCTAATGAGGAGGTCACTCAAGCTGCCCTTAACCGATGGCAAAGTGCCAATTGGAATGTCAAGTGCATCATGCTGGCCACTATATCTCCGGACCTTCAAAAGACATTTTTTGAAAAGGAGACAGCTTTTGAGATCATTTTTGAACTTCTAAATATGTTCCAAGAGCAGGCTTGAATTAAGAGGTTTGAAACCCACAGGTAGATCCTTGAGACCAAGCTCAAGAAAGGAGAGCCAGTCAGCCCGCATGTTTTTAAAATGATTGGATTATTTGAGAAAATGGAAAGGCTTGATGCTGGTTATTCAACCGAGATAGTAATTGACACCATTCTCCATTCGCTGCACAAAGGAGGCTATGATTAGTTCAAGATGAACTATAATATGCATAGCATGGAGAAAACTCTCACCAAGCTTCATGGTATGTTGAAGTAGGCCTAGCAAACCCTCAAGGATGAGGGGAAGCATGACATGCTCATGGTGAGAAAGGGCAAGCCATTTAAGCGCTCAGGCAAGAAGAGAAGCTTTAAAGGGAAAAAAGAAGAAGTATTTTTTGCCTAAGTCAAGTGCTTCTAAGAGAAGCAAGGAAATGAAGGTAGCCTCTTCTAAATCCGATTCCGAATGTTTCTACTGCAAGAAGAAAGGACATTGGAAGCGGGATTGCCTCAAATTCAAGGAAGATAAGAAGAATAGCACTATTGCTTTTGTATCAGGTATTTTTGTTATAGACTTAAACTTTGCTAGCAAAACATCATGGGTATTAGATACCGGATGTGGCTCAAACCTTTGTTCCAATGATCAAGGACTAAGGATAAATAGAAGAATAGAGAAGGGAGAGGTCGAGCTTCGGGTCGGCAATGAAGCTAGGATGTCTGCTGTATCCGTTGGAACTCTTAGTTTATCTTTGCCCTCTAGGCTTGTTTTAGAACTTGACAATTGTTATCATGTTCCCAAGAGTTATCAAAAACATTATTTCAATTTCGGCGTTGAATGCCAAAGGATTTGAATTTCGAATTAAGAACAATAGTTGTTCGTTTTATTTCGATAATGTTCTATAAGGTAAGGCATATTCAGAAAATGGTCATTATGTGCTTTCTCTAGACAAACAAGTTTATGACATTAATAATACCGCCAAAAGAGCTAACACCATCGAGTCGAACCAAACCTACTTGTGGTATTGTCGTCTTGGCCACATTAATATCAAACGCATAAAGAAACTTCTTCATGAAGGTATTCTTGACTCATTCGACTTGGAGTCATTTGAAAATTGCGAAGGATGTCTGTTAGTCAAGATGATAAAGCAGCCATTCTCCAAGTTGGGAGAAAAGGCTAATGACTTATTAGGTCTAATACATATGGATGTATGTGGACCAATGAGTTCACCTGCAAGGAATTATTGTCGATATTTCATCACCTTCACGGACGTCTATACTAGATATTCTATGTCTACCTCATGTCGAACAAATTTGAATCTTTAGAGAAATTCAAAGAGTTTCAGAGTGAAGTTGAAAATCATCTTGGCAAGTTTAGTACTTTAATATAGATTAGTACTTTGATCATCCTTGTAATAAATATTAGAGCATTCTATTGGATTTTTGGTGGTTCACCATTAAAGGTTCAAAAACCCATTTTCTTATTTCAATACAAAGTTGAAGCTTTGTAAGCTCTTTCTATCTTAATCTCTTTTATTTTGGTTTATTTACATATTTCAAGTATTATTGTTAGTTATGTTTATGATTTTGATTATGGCCAATATTTTGGGTATTGTTGATATGAGTAGTTTCTCTCTCCTAGGCTAGACTTTTAGCTAGGGGAAGGGGAATGGATGACTTGGTTGCTATTTGATTAAATACTTAATTTTTGGGGATTTAAACCCTTGTTGTATGAACTTGTGCTTATTGTGATATGGTTGATGTTGTGCACCATTGACTATATTATTACATGTCCTAATTGATGCGCGGGAGTGATCATGTTTGGATAGATCGTAGTTTATGCATTGCTTAATCAATTGCATGGGAATGAGTTATGTTAAGTAGGATCTTAGATCCCTTGTTTGTGAATCCTTGATTATCTATGTGTTTAGCTCTTAATCTTCAAGTTTGACGTTCCCCGATCCCCCTAGCGTTTTTAATCTCATAGTTTCCAATACTTGTTAGTCTTTGTTAATTGTTAGAGTAATTTTGTTAGCCTTAGTTTATTCATTGTCTTGTTTTTAGTTATTAGATTGATGATAGAAATCTTCAACATCAGACCATAATACCCCCCTTTTGTTACTTGCAATTTATCCTAGATTTCGTATTAATAGTGCTAAACCCCCGTTTCCTTGGGAATCGACCCTACCTTACCGCTATCTAAAGTAAAATTGATAGAGTTAGGATAGGAGATATAAATTGTAATTTTTGGTCTAGGTAGTAGTAACGACCTATTACCACCCGATCAAGGAGCCGATCTACACCATAAAAGGAAGCTTTGCCAGGGGGGCCCAACAATCAAGGGCACCAAGGTCCATATAAGATGGCTGGATGTCAGCTCCGTTGATGAGGGTCAGGCATCTACCAACACATTCCCTGAGGTTATCATCACTGAAAAGGACCGGGGTAAAGTTTTTCGACTGCCTGATGACCCCATTGTCATTAAATGCAAGGTGGCCAACCAAAATTGGGCCGGATCCTCATTGATACTGATAGCTCATCTTAAATCATCAGCTACAAGTGTTTGTCCAAGCTGAAGTACAGGCCCAACAACATGCACAAGGTCACTCACCCCTTGGTTGGTTTTGGGGGTAGAGTTGTGCACCTAGTTGGACGGATTGACCTACCTATCCGGCTGGGAGAGAAAGGAGAGGGGCGCAACATGGTCGTCCAATTCTTGGTCGTGGAAGAGTTTACCACCTATAATCTGATTTTTGGTCGTCCGGCTCTGAACGAATCCAAGGTTGTCATTATCCCATCCCTTATGCTGCTAAAGTTGTACAAAGATGATGGTTCTGTTGGCTCCCTGAACGTGGACCAGAAGAAAGCTAGAGAGTGCTACCTCTCAGGCGTCAAGCCCACAGTGGCCGCAAGCGGCTAGGGTAAGGAGCCAATAGACCTTAATGATATCAAATAACAAGAGCTTGACCCACCAGCAGCTGGCAAGAAAAGAAAGGCCAATCAGCTAGTTACTGTAAAAAAAAAGAAGTAATAGCAATCACTGACCAGGGAACGATCAGATGACCTCTGTCCCCAGCTCGCTGAAGAACATATGGATATCTTACTACATGACACACGTCCGGAGCATACTGTAAAGGTTAGGACGGTTGCTTTTTAAAAACTGGGTGCAGACTTGCACCATCTACTATAAGAATTAAAGGACATTTTTCCTTTAAAGTGGAAGAGATTCTAGGCATCAGATCTGATCTTGGAATCCACAAGTTCGTCGTAGATGCAAAAAAGAAGCATGTTAGGCAAAAGAAAAGAAATCACGACGAGGAGAGATCTTAGGTGGCAGCCACCGAGGTCAAGAAGTTGTTAGACGCTGTGTTTATTCGGCAATGTCACTTCCCAAACTGGGTTATGAATGTTGTCCTTGTAAAGAAGCCGAACGATACCTGGCGCATGTGTGTTGATTACACTGATCTAAACAAGGCATGTCCATAGGAAAGTTACTCGCTTCTAAAGATCGACAGTCTGGTTGACTCTATAGTCGGACATGCTTTGATGAGTTTTATGGATGCTTATTCCGGCTTCCATTAGATACCCTTGTGGAAAAAAGATCAAGAGAAGACGACATTCGTCACTGATCAGGGGTTATTCTACTATACAGTGATGTCGTTTGGCTTGGAGAATGCGCCTGCTACTTTTCAACGTATGATTAATTTGGTCTTCATTAATCAGATTGGAAGGAATGTAGAGGTGTACATTGATGTCATGATAGTCAAATCCAAGCTACAGACGGACCATCTAGCTGACCTCCGAGAAATTTTCACCACACTTAGGCGGCACAAGGTCATGCTTAACCCCAAGAAGTGTATCTTCGGTGTTGAGTCTGGGAAGTTTCTCGGATTTTTGATTGATCAAAGGGGGATAGAGGCCAACCTAGAGAATATAGAGGTGGTCATTGACATGAAGTCTTCTCGCACAATAAAGGAAGTTTAGTAATTAACCGGTTGTCTGGCCGCATTAGGGAGGTTCCTCACCCGGTTAGGTGACAAATGCGTCTATTTCTTCCAAGCATTTAGGAAGAAGACTATGTTTGAATGGGGAGATGATATTGAGGCGGCCTTCTAAAAATTGAAACAACACTTACACTCCTTGCTAAGGCTTGTTAGCCCACTGCACATTACATGTATTTAGCCGTCTCAGACCATGCCCTATGTGTTGTTCTCAGACCATGCCCTATTTCATTAGCTATGTTCTCCGAAATGCTGAACTCCGGTACCCAACGATTGCAAAATTTGGTCTCGCTTTATTCATGGCAGTCAAGATGTTAAAACCATATTTCTTGGCATATCCAGTGGTGGTCTATACACCCAGCCGACCGAATGCTCAAATGGCCTATTGATGAAAGGAATGGTGTCCTTCCAACAACTGTATTATTCCGATAGAGGGTTCGGAATTATTAAAAGCTAATTCTTCAGTGAGGTCAAGTGATCGGAATGCCTAGTTGGAGGCCGCTTCCAATCAGTAATATTGATGCATAATTAATATTACGGATTAATCTTCACTGAACCCTTTGGGTCACACCCTAATCGAATAACCGATCCGAAACAACGAATCAATCTGAAGGATTAGATGAGTCATTAGAGTATTACGAACAAAGACGTTGGATGTTGATCTTAGCGTCGAAACCAAGCGTCGTAAGTCGAGTCAAATTTAGAATTTGATGAGACGTAGATTCAACAAGCGAAAAGTTCGAGCTAGGTCGTAGCCTCGCATTGGCCTATGCATGCGAGTGCTAGGCTAATCTAAGCTACCATGCACATTGCAAAGCATGCCGCAAGCCTAGCATGCATTGCGTGCTAGGCTAAGCATGCCAGCAGCAAGCGCATGCTAGCGTGCTAGTATGCTGGGCCATGCACCCAGCCGCAAGAATTGCACGCACCTAGCATGAGGATCGCGGCATGCTAGGCATTGCACAGCGCAGCACACAGCATAGCAAGCCATGTGAGCGTGTGTGTGGTTGTGCATGCTTGCTAGCAAAGCAGAGCCATCTATCGCAGCATGTTGTACGTGCGTGCTAGCTCTTCGCAGCCTCGCACCAAGCAGTGGTGTGCTAGGCATGCTGGGCTATGCGTGCAAATGATTGTTAAATCTCTTAAAGTATTCTCATATATCAATCCAGTATAGTTTTAAACAAATACCTGTGCAAATGATTTATTGAAACGAATGGTGTCCTTCCAACAAGTGTATTATTCCGATAGATGGATCATAATTATGAGAAAGCTAATTCTTCAGTGAGGTCAAGTGATCGGAATGCCTAGGTGGAGGCCGCTTCCGATCAGTATTATTAATGTGTGATTAATATTACATCTTAATCTTGAATGCCTAGGGGCGTGGCACCAGCACGCAAGCTGGCTTGTGCGTGTGCTTGTTGTGCCGCACACAGGTCTGGCAACCTACCAAGCCTTGCGTCAATGCCCATCATGCGCTTATGTTGTGGGTTGTGCGAGCTGTGCAACGCATAGCGCAAGCAGCAGCTAGCAATGCTAGCACAGTGTGTGCGTGTACCGCACAGCGAGGCTGGCAGCCAGCTACGCATTGCGCCTATGCCCAGCCACACCATGTGTGTGAGCCAGCGTATGCGTGTAGCACATGTGTGTGTGGTTGATCTAGCATGTGGTTGGATATTGCATGTGAGAGGCATGTGAGTGTGGGTTTGCTTGGGGAGCAAGGGGAGAATGCTCCCCCCTTGTGGTCCTCACCTAACCCCTTGCTCACCCCTTGACACTTGTCATTTGTTGATTCACTTGCATTTCAATTTGATTTTTTAATTAAAAATAAATTGGATAAAATGCATTTTACCAACTCCCCCACATGGATGGGAGATTGAAGTTCAAGAGCTCCCTTCCCTATAAATACCCATCATTTGGGATTGGGAAGGGACACTTGAGTTGAACTCAATAAGGCATCTCCCTTTAGGTGAGAAAACCTTTAAGTTTGTAATACTCTAGTCTTTTCTTGGTCTATCCCTGACTAACCTTCGGGGTAGAGGCCGTTCGGGTTGGGTCTTGAGGGGGGACTCTGTCGAAGGCTCTCGCGCTTGCGGAGCTAAGGCTTTGAAGTCCAAAACGTATAGGAGCGAAGCACGCGTCGAGGGTAAGAATGTCATTTCCTTTTCTCTCTCTTATGTTGTTAATTATGTGATTAAATATTTAGTTGCTTTAATTAGTGAGTGGGTCTTGGGTGGGTTTCTCTTCTGCTTAGCGTTGGACGCTACGAAACCCAACAGCGGTATCGGAGCTGCGCTCACTTTAATTTTTGTAACTAATAATTAATTAAGGTGATTTAAAATGGATTTAAATTTCTGGTTGTGCTTTCTAATTTGATTAGAAGCTCGTTTAATTTGTTTAAATCTCGTACTTTTTATTAATTTTGGCTGACGAACCCATATTTTGACTCAAAAATAGTGATTTTTGGGTGGAATCGATGTTCTAAATCGTTTTTGGCCCTTTTAGATTTGTCCATAAGCCAAAATCCACCCAAAAACATGTTTTCCGAGGGGTTTTTCGTTTTTGATGAAAAATTTTGAATCTTTAAACCTTGATTAATTATGGAATGTTGAAGGTAGATTAAATGTATGGTTGCATCCCTAATTTATTGCAATTATAAATCTCATTAAGCATGTTTATGAAGTCATAATTGGTGCTTAATTTGGTAAGTTCATTTTTTACATAAACTTGAAATTTTCACATTTTTACAAATAAATTGTTTCAAGTGTGATTGTTTATGGTGAACTTGTAATTTAGAAGTCCCTAATATGTTAAAGATCCAATCTTTAATTGTTTATTTGGTTGGAACTTTGATTTCTAAATTCCATGTTGAACTATTTTTTGGATTTAATCATTATTGAGTTCATTAAAGTCCTAAAAGTTCAAAACTTATGATTGAAATTTAATTAATCTTCATATTAGAAGATGTAATTTTTCAATTATACACAAGTTTGTGTTGGAAATTTTTTCAATACATGAATGGGTTTATTTTTCCAACCTCTTTAATTTTGTCAAATCTCATTATTAATTAACGTATGGTTAAATTAATTATGAGTATAGCCCTTCAATTTTGTAGCATCAAGATAGAACTATATTGATTTAAAGAATGGTTCTTGAATAATTTAGGGTTATGCACTATTAAAATTGATAATTAAGTTGGACTTGTTTTATTTTCATTTTGCACTAAATTGGTTCTAAAATAAATTTAGAATTAATTTTTATCACACATAAATCGGGAATTAAAATCCTGAGGTAAGTGCACGCAAATCGAGGCAAAATCGCCCAAGACACGCCCTTAGGCTAGCCAGCCCGTGTGGCTGCCAAGGTGGGTGATGGGTTGCTTTGCCTCGTAGATGCGCTAATGTATGGTGTGTGTGAGAGTGTGATGCACACTTGGTGCTATGAGCTATGCGAGGATGATGTGTGTCCTGTGTGAAGGTGCCTGCAACTGCTGCTGGGCATCGAGGCATGCGAGCCCCAACAAGCCCAGCACACGCTGCCAACACCAGCATGTACGCAAGCATGAGTAGCTTGCTGCGATGCGTGTGGTGCCAGCAAGCGTGGCGTGCTCTTCTAGGCAAGCATACCAGCTCACACAGCCACGACACCTAGGGAAAGCAAGGCAGCCATGGTGGGGAGCCAAACACCCTAGGCAAGCAAGCCATGGCCTTATTTCCTAGCAAGCCTAGGCCCGTGGCTTTAATGTTAGGGACTTGGGGCATGTTGTGGGCTATTGTTTTGCATAATTGGGGCTATTTTAGTTATTTATTTATTTAATTATTTTAACGAGGCTAGGCCTCGGTTCCTCCGGCACTTGCAAAAATATTTTGACAAAATTTGGGTTAACCGACTTAATTAATTGGATTAATTAAGCTGGATTCGGAATTTAGTGGGAGCTTCATTTATTACATGAACTAAGTGCGTCATAATCACATAAAATGTTTAACAACTTTGACTAGTTTTAATTAGGCGCGTTAATTGGATTAACCACCTAAGTTAGTTACTATTTTGCGCGTGTTATGCATTGTTACTTGTTTATCGTTGTAAAATGCATGGGCTCTTCACATATAGTGAATGGATGAATGGAATGAATATTTTTTCACAGGTTTTGTGAAAATGGCAACTAGTGGGGCCTGACTAGGTTATGTATTTTTGTAAATCTAAATACGATCTGCGCAACGTTGCATATTTTTGTACCTTAACATTATGATTATTCCTAGTCGTAGTAGGTAGTAGTTGCATAGTTGGCAGAGATGTCTCGAAGACGGCGTTTGTAAGAATACAAGCCAAGAAGTTGCATTGAAGACCCTTGAAGATTTGAAGATTCAAGGGGTCATGCTAGTTGCCAAATGCATCTTATACTAATGATTTATGGATATTTTGTTTATATATGCTTGAATCGTATGATAGATGCATGTTTAGGATTTAAAATGTTGTGATGATTAATTAAGCTCACTTAAATCAACAAACATAGAAACTCTAGGTCCCGATAATATTGAGCCAAATTTTCCATTCCAAGTACAGCTATTACCGAACTAATGCGCGTGGTGATGGGCTACGCCAAAGCGAGGAATCACCGCTTCCCTAGGAACATAAGGTATACTAGGTATACAAGTCGTCTTGGTTAAGCTCAACGATATCAGTAAGGAGTCCTTAGATGTTGTGGCAATGGAGATAAAATGTCGAGGAAGCATTAGATGCGACGTTTTATCAAACCGAGAGTAGCTTTGGAGCTATTAGCAATTAGATTGCTTACCCTAAAATATTAAGTGTTAAGACAAGCCAAAGCATGCTTAATCACTTTTTGATTATTGGGATCTTGGAATCATTTTATTCTCGCGTAAAAGGGACTAATGTTAATGCGTGGATAAAATGCTCAATAAGATTGAATATTTTCATGTATGCTTTAAATTTCAAACTTATTGGATTACGAATGGTTTTTCATTTCAAATTCTTTCAATTGTAGAAACATGTCTGTAAATAACTCAAACAACCAGTTTTCATTACACTCAATTCTCGACAAGGAGAAGTTGAGTGGGCCAAATTTTCTTGATTAGCAAAGGAACTTGCGTATTGTTCTTATGCAAGAGCAAAAGGAATACGTCCTTGATGAGGAAATGCCCGACACTCCTAATGAGGAGGTCACTCAAGCTGCCCTTAACCGATGGCAAAGTGCCAATTGGAATGTCAAGTGCATCATGCTGGCCACTATATCTCCGGACCTTCAAAAGACATTTTTTGAAAAGGAGACAACTTTTGAGATCATTTTTGAACTTCTAAACATGTTCCAAGAGCAGGCTTGAATTAAGAGGTTTGAAACCCACAGGTAGATCCTTGAGACCAAGCTCAAGAAAGGAGAGCCAGTCAGCCCGCATGTTTTTAAAATGATTGGATTATTTGAGAAAATGGAAAGGCTTGATGCTGGTTATTCAACCGAGATAGTAATTGACACCATTCTCCATTCGCTGCACAAAGGAGGCTATGATTAGTTCAAGATGAACTATAATATGCATAGGATGGAGAAAACTCTCACTAAGCTTCATGGTATGTTGAAGTAGGCCTAGCAAACCCTCAAGGATGAGGGGAAGCATGACATGCTCATGGTGAGAAAGGGCAATCCATTTAAGCGCTCAGGCAAGAAGAGAAGCTTTAAAGGGAAAAAAGAAGAAGTATTTTTTGCCTAAGTCAAGTGCTTCTAAGAGAAGCAAGGAAATGAAGGTAGCCTCTTCTAAATCCGATTCCGAATGTTTCTACTGCAAGAAGAAAGGACATTGGAAGCGGGATTGCCTCAAATTCAAGGAAGATAAGAAGAATAGCACTATTGCTTTTGTATCAGGTATTTTTGTTATAGACTTAAACTTTGCTAGCAAAACATCATGGGTATTAGATACCGGATGTGGCTCAAACCTTTGTTCCAATGATTAAGGACTAAGGATAAATAGAAGAATAGAGAAGGGAGAGGTCGAGCTTCGGGTCGGCAATGAAGCTAGGATGTCTGCTGTATCCGTTGGAACTCTCAGTTTATCTTTGCCCTCTAGGCTTGTTTTAGAACTTGACAATTGTTATCATGTTCCCAAGAGTTATCAAAAACATTATTTCAATTTCGGCGTTGAACGCCAAAGGATTTGAATTTCGAATTAAGAACAATAGTTGTTCGTTTTATTTCGATAATGTTCTATAAGGTAAGGCATATTCAGAAAATGGTCATTATGTGCTTTCTCTAGACAAACAAGTTTATGACATTAATAATACCGCCAAAAGAGCTAACACCATCGAGTCGAACCAAACCTACTTGTGGTATTGTCGTCTTGGCCACATTAATATCAAACGCATAAAGAAACTTCTTCATGAAGGTATTCTTGACTCATTCGACTTGGAGTCATTTGAAAATTGCGAAGGATGTCTGTTAGTCAAGATGATAAAGCAGCCATTCTCCAAGTTGGGAGAAAAGGCTAATGACTTATTAGGTCTAATACATACGGATGTATGTGGACCAATGAGTTCACCTGCAAGGAATTATTGTCGATATTTCATCACCTTCACGGACGTCTATACTAGATATTCTATGTCTACCTCATGTCGAACAAATTTGAATCTTTAGAGAAATTCAAAGAGTTTCAGAGTGAAGTTGAAAATCATCTTGGCAAGAAAATCAAAGAACTTCAATCGGATCGAGGTGGCGAGTATTTGAGCCATGAATTCGACGATCACTTGAAAGAAAATGGTATTCTTTAAGAGTTGACACCTCCCGGAACTCCACTATGGAACGGAGTATCCGAACACTGGAATCGAACCTTGTTAGACATGGTTCGATCAATGATGGGTCTTAGTGAACTTCCTATCTCTTTCTAGGGATACGCACTTCTAACTGCGGCACTAACACTGAACCGCGCTCCGTCAAAAGCTGTCGAAAAGACTCCATTTGAATTATGGACGAAGAAACCTTTGAGGTTGTCTTTTCTTAAGATTTGGGGTTGCGAAGCATATGTCAAGAGATTAATTTCTGATAAACTTCACCCAAAATCTGACAAGGGTTTCTTTGTGGGCTACGCAAAAGAAACCAAGGGGTATTAATTTTACCACAAATCTGAGAACAAAGTGTTTGTTGCACGTGATGGTGTCTTTTTAGAGAAGGAACACCTTTCCAAAATGACAAGTGGGAGGAAAATCAAACTCGATGAAGTTCGAGAGGACAAGCAACAAAGTCAACTTGACAAAACTGAAAATCAAAGTGCTTTAGAAGCAGCTAATGACATTGGTCAAAGTCAAACCGACAATGCAAATGCTCAGCCCATTACCCTGCGTAGATCGCAACGGCCAAGAGCTCAACCTAACAGATACCTAGGTATTGTCTTAACCGAAGATGAAGACATCCTAGTTATGGATGGAGATGAGCCAGCGACATACAAACAAGCTATGACGAGCCCTGATTCTATAAAATGGCAAGAGGCCATGAAATCCGAGATGAACTCCATGTCTGAAAATCAAATGTGGGACTTGGTTAATTTGCCCGAAGGTTACAAACCTATTGGTTGCAAATGGATTTTCAAGTTGAAAACAGACAAAGATGGAAATGTATCTATATACAAAGCTAGACTGGTGGAAAAAGGTTATAGACAAATTCACGGCGTTGATTATGATGAAACTTTTTCGCCGGTCGCAATGCTTAAGTCTGTTCGGATTATCCTAGCGATTGTTGCATATTATGATTATGAAATATGGCAAATGGATGTCAAAACCGCCTTCCTTAATGGGATTTTAGAAGAAACTGTGTATATGACACAACCGGAAGGTTTTGTTGATCCAAGCAATACTAGGAAGGAATGCAAGCTTAAGAAGTCCATTTACGGACTAAATTAGGCAAGCAGAAGTTGGAATCTACGATTCGATGAAGCCATTAGTAAGTTTGGTTTTATCAAAAATCTAGATGAGTCTTGTGTCTACAAGAAGGTCAGTGAGAGTGACATCGCATTCCTAGTCTTATATGTCGATGACATATTACTCATTGGAAACAACACTTAACTGTTAGAGTCCGTAAAGGGCTGGCTTGGTAAGTGCTTTTCAATGAAGGACTTGGGAGAGGCACATTACATATTGGGCATCAAAATATATAGGGATAAATCTAAAAGGATGATTGGATTGAGCCAAAGTACTAATATTGATAAGGTACTGGCACAATTCAACATGGAAGGGGCCAAGAGAGGGCACCTACCCATGTCACATGGCATAACTCTTAGCAAGACGCAGTGTCCACAGACACCTGATGAGTGAGAGAGGATGAGTTAGATTTCATATGCTTTGCTTATTGGAACGATCATGTATTCCATGATATGTACTAGGTCAGATGTATCGTATGCCTTGATTGCTACGAGCCGATACCAATCAGACCCAGGAGAGAGGCATTGGACTGCGGCTAAGAATATCCTTAAGTACCTCAAAAGGAACAAGGATAAGTTTCTGGTATATGGTGGCTGTAATGATTGGGTTGTTAAAGGTTATACTGGCGCGAGCTCTTAGACTGACTGATATGACTCCAAGTCGCAGTCAGGGTACATATTCTGCCTAAATGGAGGAGTGTTTAGTTGGAAGAGTGCTAAGCAAAGCACCACTGCAGATTCTACAACTGAAGCCGAATACTTGGTAGCTTCGGAAGCAGCTAAGGAGGCAGTTTGGATTCGTAAGTTCATTAGTGAACTTGGTGTCATACCCTCCATCAAGGGTTCGATAGACCTCTATTGTTATAACGATGGAGCTATTGCTCAGGCCAGGGAGCCAAGGAAACACTAGAAGATCAAACATGTCAAGTGACGATTTCACATGATAAGAAAATGGAAGTACGAGGGTGAAATCAGAATTTGTAAGATTGGAACGGACGGCACAACAAGCACGTTGAGGCAATGGGAATCAAGCATGTTGGAGATTGGCTTTGATTTCCTTATATATGTGTTTTAATTAAACTTGATGTCTTAATGGAAAACACTATGATGAACAATTCATTTTGGAGCAATTAAATTTTCAGCAAATTTATTATTAGTCTATTTCTATTTAATTTTGGTTTAGAATTAAATAATGAGTCCATTTGATTTCTGAGAATATTCAAAACAGGGTATCAAGACCATGTCTTGGATAAAGAAACACCTATTAAGGAAACATTGAATATTTTAATCGAAAATTATCCCTAATCAAGGTCATTTAAACGATGGACGATTAAAGACCACTAGAGGTTAGTGTGTAGTATGATTTATAGCACCATTTCTTGTGCTAAGAGGACATGATTGTCATAAATCATTTGCACAGGTACTAGTTTGAAACTATATCGGATCGACCTATGAGAGTACTTTAAGAGATTTAAAAACCATCATAAGTACATTTCTCATTATAGCTATCGGAACCTTTTTCCTCAACCATGAGTATTGTAAGTTCTCTTGTTTGAGTACTAGTCATTTTGATGTTGTCAAACGTCTGCCGTAAATGGGGGTTATAACGGCAACACTCGGGCCACTAGGTCCTCTTAGTAAGGGAATCTAACAATACAAGACTGGGAATGTCCCCCTATTAACAATAGGGAATATGTCTTTGTTGTTTACAAGGCCTCTCGAAGAGCGAGACTGTGAAAATGCATGGCCGTGCTCAGATGGATTTTAGAAATCATCTGCTTATTGATAGTCGAACTCGGAGATCGAGAAACAATTCTGGACGTAATAAGGATGACGAAGATTCTTACCTTATAGTTCATGAAGAGACATTAAGAGACATAGGAAATGGGCTATACACTGTATGCACACTTGTCCGGAAGCTTCTTCCGAAGCTCCCAAGTATTCGGCTTCAGTTGTAGAATCTGTAGTGGTGCTTTTCTTGGCACTCTTCCAACCAAACGCTCCTCCATTTAGGAAAAATATATACCCTGACTGTGACTTGAAGTCGTCTCTATCAGTCTGGAAGCTAGTGTCGGTGTAACCTTCAACAACCAAATATTTGTGGCCACCATAGACCAGGAATTTGTCCTTGTTCCTTTTCAGGTACTTTAGGATATTCTTAGCCGCAGTCCAATGCGCCTCTCTTGGGTTTGATTGGTATCGGCTCGTAGCACTAAAGGTATAAGATACATCAGGCCAGGTACATATCATGGCATACATGATCGATCCAATTAGCAAAGCATATGGAATCTAATTCATTATCTCTCGCTCAACAGGTGTCTGTAGACACTGTTTCTTGCTGAGAGTTACGCCATGGGACATGGGTAGGTGCCCTCTCTTGGCATTCTCCATGTTGAATCGTGCCAGTACTTTATCAATGTAAGTACTCTGGCTCAATCCAATCATCCTCTAAGATCTATCCCGATAGATCTTGATGCCCAATATGTACTGTGCCTCTCTTAAGTCCTTCATTGAAAAGCACTTTCCCAGCCAGCCCTTTACGGACTCTAATTATTTTGTGTTGTTTCCAATGACCAATATGTCATCGACATATAGGACTAGGAATGCGATGTCACTCCCACTGACCTTCTTGTAAACACAAGACTCATCTGAATTCTTGATAAAACCAAACTTATTGATGGCTTCATCAAATCGCCGATTCCAACTTCTGCTCGTCTGCTTCAGTCTATAAATGGACTTCTTAAGCTTGTTTACCGTTGGAGTAAACAGCGGACCATTTCAGGGGCATTTTATTGTACCAGCCGGGGCAGGAGTAGATCAACCATTGATCACCCATCCGGCTGCCAATGAAACGGCGGCCTGTTTATCGTTGGAGTAAACAGCGGGCCATTTCAGGGGCATTTTATTGTACCAGCCGGGGCAGGAGTAGATCAACCATTGATCACCCATCCGGCTGCCAATGAAACGGCTGCCTGTTTACTGTTGGAGTAAATAGTTAGCCATTTCAGGGGCATATCATGGTATCATCACTCCATCCGGCGTAAAATAGAACGGATGCCTGTTTACCGTTGAAATAAATAAACATCCATTCTACTTTGGAAAAATATTATCCGGATGAGTAGTAAAAGCTTTTTAATACTTGTAGAAATTGCATAAATAAAAAAAATGCAATAGAGAGAATATAAAATAGCAAAACCGACTGCGTCGGCCAGTAGATTAGGAAATTTTTTAAATGTTAACCGGACCCTTGTCCGGGAAAAGTACATTGATGCACACGGCACGCAGGCCGGTAAAAGAAGTTATATATATAACAAAAAGAGAGAGAGAATTCATTGTTGCTCCTATTGCTGCTTTTGCTCTGGCTGCTGCTGCTCCTGCACCTGCTCTTAGCGGCTCTTGAGTCTGCGCCTGCTGCTCACCCTCTTGCTGCTCTTCTTCGACCAAACCGGCCCATTCCTTGAAGGAAGCAGGCGGGTCCAGTCCAAGGACCTTGGCATCATATACCTCTGAGGCATACTTGTACCTAAGGTCGAAGAACTCGTAGTCATAATCCGAGTGTATGAGCCCCCAGGCGAGCTTCATACGCTCCTCATTGTCGGTCTCGTTCTCAGCAATTAGGCCGCGTTGTCCTTTTTTAAGCTCTTCTTTATGAGCCGCCAGACTAGAAGCAAGTTCATTTTTGAGCCGGTTGACGTCAGCGCGAAGGTCGGCGTTTTCCTTATCAACTCCTTCTAAAGCCTTGAGATCAGCTTGGAGATTGTTGACCTTCAGATCTAGCTTATCCGCCCTCGCCTTTTCCGCCCTCGCCTTTTCCGCCTCAGCAGCCGCAATAGTTTGCTTCAGCAATTCCTCCTGTTCCAACTCTTGCCGTTTAGTTTCCATGTCATATCTAATGGCATTGTATTGGGAAACATCAATAAGCTCAGATGCCCGAATCTGGGCATCCCTTACCTCCTCTTGCTTCTTGCGCAAGGGGACCTGAAGCCCGTCAACTCTCAGCATCACCTGTGATATCAGCCAGTAAAGGAATGTTAGAATTATTTTCAAACAACTAAAACGGCAAACAAAGAAATTACAAGAAGGTGATGCATCTGGTAAAATTACGTCAGCAAGAAGAGAAGTGATCCGGTCAATGTTGACTGTATGCACAACCGGCACAGCCTCTTTCTCGGTCCGAGTTAGGGTCCGGATCATCCTCTTGGCATACTGTTGATAGTTGGGCAGGCTGGAGGTAGCATCTGCAATTAGAGATTTTTCTGTCAGGTGTTGAGCATACGTAGCGCCAATATTCTGACGGCTGCCAGAAGAATCCCCGAATCGGCAAGCTTGGGTCTTTACTCGCATAGGCCCAAGCGGCCAAGGGGGATCAAAGGCAAAAGTCATACCTTTGTCGGACTGTGGGGTAGTATCACTCCTAGCCGGATTTGAGCCAGTACCCGTTTGAGTCTGGCCAGCCGGAGTCACCGGCTCCCTTACACCCTCATCCACCACTTTAATGGTGGGAACAATTCCACTAAGGCTTTTGCCTCCAGTGGTGGGCCTGCCTCCTGCAGGCGTTTTTGGAATAGACTTAGCCAGCGGGGGAACCGGCATCTTCAATACCTTAGCAGCAGGTAGAGGAATGTCCCCCACCGGTCTTTTGACCATCTTAGACAGAGAGCGAGGAACAACTTTGTTCCCAGTCTGCAAATATACAAGACCAACCGGTTAATGTCAACACAGCATATAGATGCTACAACCGGTGAAGTAGAGGAAATAAATGTTACCCCGCCGTCTTTAGCCGCCAGCTGCGACTTTTTCTTCTCAATTTTCTCCTTCCGGAGCAGAGCGGCTGAGGTAGCCGGTGTCTTTTCTTTCGGTATCTTCTCCATCGCAACTTCTGCAAAAACAAAAGAAGAATGGTTAACATGCAGTATAAAGTACCAATATCAGGCGGCTAGGGCCGGTGATTAATAAAAACCTACTCTTAGGAAACATGGTGCTAAGGTTGCAGGCGGAGAGAAACGCCTCATCCTTGAACCAGTCCGGGTGGGGCACCCAGAACTGAGGAACTATTATCTCGCTCCCATCATCCAGGCGGGAGGTTGTCTTTTTGAAGAGACCCTTCTGCATGATTTGGTCCCATGCCTCGCTTGGCACTCTAGGAAGAGCACACTTCCTACCAAGCAAAGCTGGGTATTTATTGTATCTACGCAGCCAGCGATTAAGTTGAGAAGATGGAGAAGAGACGACATAAAATTTGCTCTTCCAGCTACTCCATTTGGACGGTTTGTCCAACGTCATCATATATTCCGGGTGCGTGGTTAGAGTATACCATGCATTCCACCCACCCGACGCCCTGCTGAGATAATGCATGTGTGCAAAGGCTTCCCAGCTTGGTTTGACCTCCTGCATCTCGCAGGCGGCAATGTATCCAAGTATGTTGACCCATGAGTTGGGGATCAACTGCCATACGCCCAAGTCATACCCCCTAAGTATGGCTTTAATACAGTGGTGAAGGGGGAAACTGAGGTCGGCTGTGAACGCCGCCTCATAGCAGCCGAAGTAGTTATCAGCATTGTCCACGTCGTCGGTCCAAACGACGCTTGCCTCTACAGGCGGGGCAACCACTTCCCAGCTCTCCCCTACCAGCTTCTTCTCCAAGAAAGCAAGTAATGTTGCATTTAGAGTAACAACATCCCTGGCGGACATGGTCATGTCGGTAGGGTTGCCAGCAGCCGGCCACTTATAGGCTTCCTCGTCAATAGGGGCAGCCGTTCCAGGAGACTCCTCATCAGAGTCGGACTCCTCATTACCGGCTGATCCCTCTCCGGATTCTTCACCGGATCCCTCTCCGGATTCCTAAGCGTTGGAACCAGAGCTATCCAAGATACTATCACCCGGTGTGCTAGGTGTATTCAGGGAATCTTGCGGAACCTCTTCATTAGGACCCATCTCAACCGGTTCCACGGCTTGTTCTTGATTTATAGGGTCAGCCGGATCAACGGCTGCATCGTCGGCCTGGTAGTCAGGGTCGACTGCCGTCACTCTGATCCGAGCCATTCTGTCCTGCACATGAACAGAGACGGTCGGGTTCGATGTAGGTGAAGGTTGTTCCAAGCACCCCCAGACGGCAATCCCAGTCCTAGACTCAGCCGTTCTTGGTGACCGGCTGACCATAGTCGTAGGTTGTGCCGTGTGTGCATTGGTGTAGTCCATATCCTAATAATATGCAACCGGAAATAAAAGAAAGTGACAAGTATGGGATGCAGGCGGTACCTTTGAAATGAGAAAGTTTAAAGAGTTGGCTTGAAGTCACCTCAGGCGGGGAACTTCGCAAAAGTGTTTAAAGCTGAAAAAGACAAAGTAAATACTTAGCCGGTTATTCACTAACTCGCCCAAAAACACCCCAGACGATGTTCAATGAGGTGGGTCAGAAGTACCCCAGACGGTGTAAGGCCGGATGGGGGTTCTTTACGATCATTCGTAAAGGCTAGCTAGATTATTGTAAAGCTCTCTATGATACCCCAGACTGTATTCAGTGAGCTAGGTCAGAAGTACCCCAGACGATGTAAGACTGGATGGGGGGTTATGACTTGCATTTTTGTAAAACTTAGCTAGATAAATTGTAAAATTCACTGAATAAATACCCCAGACGGTATTCAGTGAGCTAAGTTAGAAGTACCCCCAAACGGTATAAAACCAGAAGGGGGGTTGTGATAAGCTTTGGTAAAAATAGTGAAAAGAAATGTAAGGCTCACTCCATGATACACCAGACGGTATCAAAGAATTTGGGTCAGAGGTACCCTATCCGATAAAAATACCTGATGTAGGTGCTACGAGCAACATTTAGTCAACCATACCCCAAACGGTAAACTACCGGATGAGGGTATAGTAAGACCTGTTTCAAAAAGGCTTGTTCAAACAATACCCAGACGGTGAGTCACCAGATGGGGGTGCATTGAATGCACCTTAAAATTTGAAAAGGTCGTGAAAGGACAAGGATGATGACCCAACCGGCTTTAAAAACCGGTTGGGGTTTTTGAAATCATCACTTGACAAAACAAATACCCAGGCGGTGTAATACCGGATGGGGATGCTTTAAAAGCCTTGTTACTATTAAAAAATAATAAAAAAAAAAGAGCCTACTCAAACAATACCCAGACGGTGAGTCACCGGATGGGGGTGCATTAAACGCATCTTAAAATTTGAAAGGTCATGAAAAAGACAAGGATGATGACCCAACCGGCTTTAGAACCGATTGGGGTTTTTGAAATCATTTCTTGGTAAAAGCTAAGAAGTATCCCAGGCGGAGTTTCACCGGATGGGTACTTTGAATGCCTGGTTATTTAAAGGATAAGTCTATTTGGGAATGGATCAGAGACCCCCAGGCGGTGTTAAACCGGATGGGGGTGTTTAGAATGCATAATTCTTAAAGGTTGAAGACCCCTCAGACGGAGCTATGCTGGCTGAGGGAAAGAATTCAGCACTGGGATATGGGTTAAAGGCCCCCCAGGCGACATGCAACCCGGATGGGGTAAAACGTTCAAAGTCCTCAAAAACAGAAGTTAACAGTAGAAAGAAAAGAACAGCCGGTACCTTAGGGATTGGAGAAAGAATACTCAACCGGTAGCCGAATGTGCTTGATTTTAAAATGTCGGATGCAAGGAAACTTAGGAAATTATGCAGCCGGTATCAGAGCTCTCTCAGAAATTTTTGAAAAATTATGCAAAGTGTGGAGGAGAGAGAGAGTGTCTCTCATTTATAGAGAAGGAGTAGAAGGCGAAACGATGCCTTCTGTCCTAAAAACATAAAATTTGAAAAAAGGAGGGTAGAAGACAAACCGTCTCCTCCCATGCGTCTGACACTTGTCACAGGTGACACGTGGGCATGCCACGTCACACCTGTGAGCGGCAAATGTTTAGGGTAAAATACCCCTAAGACACGTGGCCCTATAATGGCTTGCCACGTGTCAAGATCGTAACGGTCAGCAAAGGCCCAATCCCTTTGCGACACGTGTCATTGTACCCTAATTGAGGTACAGCTCTCCCCTACTATAAATAGTAAGGGAAAACCTCATTAATGGGGATCAAATCATTTTCCAACAACCAACCAAACACAAATCCCCTTGCAAACGCTCTCAAATCGAGAAGCATTTATTGTCTTATTTCCTCATTAAGAAAGAGACTAACTTAATCTTCGGAGGTGGAACACCCCAGCCCCAACCGAAGTATTCCGTTGTTTGTGCAGATACAGGCAAAGGAAGGAGCATACTAGGAAATTGTAACTCTCCCGCAGGACGCATAAAAAACCCCCCAAACAATATGTATTTAGGCTACATCTGCTGTAGTTAATTTGGTCTCCAATCGTGTTGTTTATTTTCAAGTTTAGGAAGTAAATGTCTCCTTACATGTCATTGTGAAAATTTTTTTTACATATTTGATTATCGATTGTGACTCGCCAGTCGGAAATTCCTGGGTCCGCCACTGTTACTTTACTATAATAAATTATTCATCCACATTATTATATTATAATAAATTCACTCTCCTAAAACTCCGCATATTTACAAGTGATGCAAATAAAAAAATAATAAAAAAAATAAAAATAAAAAAAAACAAAACAAAAAAAAAACGGAAGGAGTATTTTAATATTGGTCATAGACTTGTAGGTCATTTAATTCTATAATTTAGAGTAGGTTATACTTCGTATAAGGCTAATATTGACTTGAGGAGTTGAGAAGAAGACATAAATAGTGAAGTAACATGTTATCATTGATGCGGTATAATTATTGCCCTAGCTAGTTGATTATGACTACTGTAAGTTAATGTAGAGTGAACATAAAGCTCATTTATTTCGACAATAATTTTTCAAGTATTAATAATATGTACCACTATTAAATTTCAAATTGAAACCGTATAACTCTCCGAAATTGACCGACTCAATTGAGATCTGAACCAATTAAAAGCCGATTTTTTAAAACCAAAAATCGATCAGAACTGTGTTTAAGTAAACCCGAAACCGAACCAAATCGAATAATGTCAAACAGTATAAGAATCGAACTAAAATAGAACCAAAACATTGTTAACCCGAACCATTTCTAAACCAAAACCATTTGAACCGAGTTTAAAATCATTTACACCGAGCCGTTTACAAATCGCGACCCGTTTGCACCGAATTGTTTACAAACCGAACGGTTCCTAATTACTTACGAACCATTTATAATCGAACCGCTTATAAACTGAATTGTTTACAAAACGCTTACTTTTATAAATTGGTAGCCTTAGTGGAATTTTTCTTGTCATCTTAATCTAAACGTATGAACTATAAATAGAAGATTAAAATCACGGTAAAAGAAATTTTAAATGAAATCTAATTATGCAGACATGTTTACTACGTAGTACATTATTACTAGAGTACTATGTATCGATTAAGTTAGTAGTTAGTTCATTGTTAATTTATTTTATACATAACTGATTTTAGACTATGTTCATGCATCATTACTTCATTAGAACAATTTTTTTTTTTTTTTTTCTTTTTTTGGGGAATCATTAGAACAACTATCAAATAAAAGAAAGTGTTGAAAGTATACATTACATTAGGAGATGACAATAACTTATCAAAACAATTATCACTACTTAGCATATGTAGCATTAGTTATTAAGATGTTTGTTAGTAGACTTGACAAAATAAAATGATCAAATCAAGACTGAATAACATTAGTGATGAAGTTTCGGCTAGATATAAAATGAAACTTGCTAACCAATAAAAGGTTAGAAAGTTGTTTATTTATCTTCAATAATCATCTTCTAAAAATGCGTGCTTAAAAGGTGTGGCAAGCAAAAAGAAACAAAGGAAGTAATAGGGAAATATTCTTGTGTGATAAAATGATAACATCCAATTTTTATTTTTACTGTAAACAGAGGAAGTAATAGATCCATAAACTTTCACATTAATTTAAAATTAGTGCCACATCACCTAGGCAAGGTCCCTTATTTTTTTGTGCCAACTCATCTAAGTTATAAAGTCTGTAAACTTTGCCAACAAATCTTTTTTTTTGTCGCAATAGATGTTGTAATTACTATTTAATGGTGGTTAAGGGACCAATTTTAGCCATTTGAAAGTTGAGAGACTTTTCCAAACATATATCAAAATTTAGGGATCGTATATGGTCTTTACTCCGATAATTTCATTAAATTGCGCGCGAGTACAATAAAGCATCCAATGGGGATGACCTAATGATCGTTTTATTTACCTCGTTGTACTCAGCTTATCGCACAGGTTAATTATCTTGTATATAATATTTAAATGTAAAAATTATCTAAGTATAATTTATAGATACATCAAATAGTTTAAACGAATTTTTATTGTGTATACATTACAGGTACGGAAAATTATAGAATTTAAATTGTTGATTCGGGTTTATATTTGGACGAACAATTATATTGTTCTAATGATTAAAGCTATAGTAATCAAAGATAGACAATAAAACTACTCCATTCCGATTCACCCTTTTGTACTATATTGTAACGTGGTTCGTTATATGAAACTCTAAATGTCTCATATGATCCAACATCATATATGTGCTTGCTAAAATCGTATAAGATGTTATTATCAGTCTAAAAATGAATAAAAGGTTGTTGGTTAGGATTAATTGGTTTTGTGAGGGAAGCTAAGGGTTCAACTCCTATTCTTAGCAACCAGATGTACTTTACTTCTTATTTATTAATTTTTTTTTACAGAACATATTTTTTACTCTTTATTCTTTTACTATACTCTTTTTTGGACAGAGCTTTTTTTTTTTTCCTTTTTTATATTTAACGTATCTTTGCATCTCTCTCATTCTAATGTCTAATCTCATTATATTTCTTAATTTCTTACACAAAATTACACCTAATTTTTCTATGTCTCAAGTTCAATGGTGTAGTTGACAAATCTTGTCTACAAATTTAATTGATAGACTTTTTAAACACAATTAAGTTGTTGAAAATTTTATGAAAATACATTTTGCTATATTTTTAAGAGAAAATCTAATATATATATATATATATATATATATATATATATATATATATATATATATATAGGAGTTGGATCATGTGAAAACCAACCTTAAGCTGAAAACTAAAAACATAACATCTTAACCGTAGATTGTGATCTACCATTAACCCATCAAATCTTACGGTCGAGATTTTTTCTCCATTTTTCATGCAAAATGTAATTTTAAATTTGATTTTCTCTTGCCGGCAACGAAAACTCTCCATTCTCCAGCTTAAGCATACTCAACTTAAAATTTTTGAACCCAGGTATCCTCTCTCCTCAGCTTCTAATTTTAAATTCCAAACCTTCTTGATTCATTTAAATGCAATCTATCTTCTTTAATTATAATAATTCGTTAAATTTGTGTTGAACTCTGATCTTGCCTGTATATAAGCCTAAAATTCATCGAATCCTTGCTTATTATTTCGTAATTGATTTTCATTTGATTTTCTTGATGTTCAATTGATTAATTTGGTGCTCAATTGGTTGATTTGATTAAAAACCAACAAGCAGTATTGTTGGATACGGAGCGTTGTTGTTATTGTCAAATTGTGAATTTTGTGGTTTTCCATCGTATACAAAATAAAGCTAATTTAGTATTAGATTAAAATGTTAAAAGTGTTATGCTAGATTTTATGGAAGGATGAAATTGAGTTGGGTTGGAGTTACATATTGTTTTGTAGTTGTTGGGGAAGAAATAAAGCTGGGCACTGATCAATTGAAGAAGCAAAGGTGTACAACGAAATGTGTAGCTTAGTACACTGAAGGTGTTCGATGGAATGCCTAAACCAGTTGTGCTATCAGAAGGAGCTTAATTTGGCAGAAAATGAAGGAGTTTGAAGGTGCTTGATGAGTTCTAATGTAATGATCTAGTTATAAATTTGGTGTCTATGTTATAAAAAATGATATCTATGTTATTTAAAAATGTATCTGTATTTAAAAGGTTTCTATATTATAAGGTCACTATGTATTTAAAAAGGTATCTATGTTATTTAAAAGGTTTCAATATTATAAGTTCACTTTATATTTAAAAAGGTATCTATGAAATTTCTGGGTTGTTTTTCAACCGTCAGATTATTTCATTAATCATCAACGGCTGAGATTTGTTGTTTTTAGTTTTCACCATAAGCCAAGTTTTCAGCGTAACACTCCCGTATATATATATATATATATATATATATATATATATATATATATATATATATATATATATATATATATATATATATATATATATATATATAAAGGGGAGTTTTTCCCGAGTTTTTATAGAGCCACGTATGATTTAATTTTCATAGCGCGTCATGTAGGATTATAAATTTTAGTTGTAGTTAGTTAAATAAGAGATTATTAATTTATTTTATAATTAAATAATTCATATGCCACGTAAGCAAAATTGGCAAATGAGATTTTTAAGTTTTAATTAATTAAATATTAAATATTATCTTTTAATATTAGGAAAAATATTTATCTAAATATATAACAAATTTTAGCACATAAATACAAAAAAAAAAAAAAATTATTTTAAAAATCCAAATAAATCGTGCATCGCACGGATTTCATCTAGTATTATTAAAACTCAAGGGGATAACATGGAATCGACATGTGTCACCCTTCCTTAAATATTTGGCGCCACATGAGTATTGAGATGTCAAGTCCTATTGTCGTTTTAAATACCAAAAATCAATGTAATAATGCAAATTTATGATTATGTTATAATTTGAACTATTAAACTTAAGAACGACATTTACCATCAAACAATCAATGCCTCTTAATATTTATTGTGCTTTGCTTTTAAATTTGACAGTAACACTCCTTATTTCACAACTTTGCACTTCTCAGTATGCATGTACTATTGTTTTATTATTTATTAGTCAATTAATAAGCAAACATAAATTCATGTTCAATTAATATTTCAACTTTAAATCACTATTGAAATTTTGTAACTGTATGTTGGTGACCATCAAATATTCCCACCATAAATTTCTTAGTTTCCTCCCTCTAATGTCTAATCAAATCAAAAAATTAAACATTCAATATTGAACTTAAAAATAATCAAAATAAAAACAATGATCCCGGACATCGTACAAGCAAAAAACTAGTTGGCCTTAAAATCAATGTTATTAGAATCGAGATTCTACTTTAAATCGGAAGAGGGGGTAGAATCAATCGTATAATCGATCAATTCTACAAATTTTGCAAAAATATGAAAGTATACCCAATTGTTTCACTTATTTACTCATTTTTTTTTTTTATGTAAATCATGATATTAAATTCATTTTTTTTTCATTTAACTCAATAAAATGACAATATTGTTAAACTTATTACCTATATAAAGCTAAATTTTATAATGATAAATTGATAATAATGTTCAGAATAGTGCATTACACTTCATTCTTACAATTTAAATTAGTACATCTACGTTCTACGATTTAAATTGAAATTAGTAGTAATTTAAATTAGTAAAGCACTAAAGCACTAATTAGTAGTAATTACACTTCACTCTTACAATTTAAATTGAAATCAATTAATAATTAATCATCAAAGCCAAAACTACCACCATCTACATCATCACTTCCTAAATCAGCTCCTGTGGTAGTTCCTCCAATATCGGTATCGTCGACAACTCCAAAATCATCCAAATCAATTTCATTAGAGCCAATAAAGTTTACAGCAGCCTCATTTTCTTTAGCATGATCATCTTCATCACTCGGTGTTTGAACTTCAACCACATTGTCTATGAGAAAAAAAAGGAAATATAAAAGCGAGAAGTTTAATATATTAGGAGACTAGGTATTTTAGAAATTAGAATGAAAGGAAAAATTAGTAAATATACATACCTTGTAATTCTGTGTACAGGCTTTCATTCTCATCTCGTGTTGCTTGTCTAGTAAATCTTCTAGCCGCTCTGTGTACAGCCATTCTCCACCTGTCGGACGAACAGGTTCCTCTGTTTCAGTAATCCATTCATCATCATATTGCAATTCATCTAGAATTATAGGTTGATGTATTACAGACTTGCTTGCTCGATTTTCTTGTCTACGCTTTAACTTCAGATTATACATCACAAAAACAAGATCACTCATTCTTTGTTGATGCAACTGATTTCTCTTTTTGTATGAACCTGTTATTATCAAATATCAATTAAAAAAGTCTGAACATAAACCCCATTTATATGATTCATGAATGTATCACAAAAATTGGATAGTAGAGCTTTTTACCATCTCAAACGCACTCCAATTACGCTCACAACCAGAAGAACTGCAAATTAAACTCAAAATTCTTACTGCAAACCTTTGTAGCTGCGGACATTCATCTCCATACGACTCCCACCAATTAATCAGCTGAATAGAATAAGTAAGTTAGGAAACTTTTCAGTTTCATGAATTATAATATAAAATGATTGACAAATGACAAAATGGATTTTTTTTTTGTTCTATTCATAATGGCAGTAGACAGCCCAAATATGTTAGAAAATATTCTGTAGATATTTTTTGTAAATCAGAATATTTACTTCCTGTATTTAGTTTATTGCATCTAATCAGTCCTTGATATTAGGAGTGATTACAGGCAACTAATTAGGCAAGCTGTGATATATAAATGGCTGTGTAACCGGACCTTTTCAAGCAACATAGAAAAACCCTTAAACCCAAAAATCAGTTTTAATCGTTAGGTTCTTTTTCTGGCGACCGGAAAAGCTTCGGCGTCATCATTTACCATGGAAAACGAAAACCAATTCATTGTTTCAAAACCAGTTACAATGGAAGACCTGTTGCAACTGGTTACCCAGTTAAAAACCATCAAATCATCCATTGAAACCTCGAACCCATTCAAATTTCTAAAAAATTAAACCACGGAAATTACACAAAATGGTCCAAACTGATGCAACTCGGCATTGGAGGACGAGGGAGGCTCAACCACATCACAGCCCCCCCCCCCCCCCACCTCCTGAAGATCCCGAGTACACCATGTGGGCTCAAAAGGACTCGATTGTAATTTCGTGGGTAATCGAGAATATTGAACCAGAATTACAGAACCAATTTCTTGATTACCCAACGGCAAAAGAATTATGGAAAGGAATAGAAACCATGTACGGCAGTGGAAGGGACGATTTGCAAATTTTTGATCTCACGATCAAAGCAAACAAAATTCAACAAGGCCCAGATCCAATTGAGGTGTATTACAGCAAACTCACCTCAATCTGGAAGGAAATTGATCGAAGGCTACCAAATCCAATGCAGTGCCTAGAAGACAAAACGGTATACAACCGTATAATCCAACAAAACCGACTATACCAACGAGACTCGATGAGTCTCTTGACAAAGATCGAAGAGACCTGTTAAATTCAGACCCTCTTCCCACAATAGAGATTGCGTATGCGACAATCTGTCGCGAAATATCTCGATGAGGGATTATGAAAAACAGTGAGAATCCCTCGACGGGAGATTCAGGAATCGGCAGTGGTCTTGCGACCAAAGGAAGAACGGAGAAACCTAGATTCCGGCGGGATGATGATAAAGCAAATCTCCGGTGTACTCACTGTGGAGGCACGAGACACACCAAGGAGGGGTGTTTCAAAATAATCGGATACCCAGACTGGTGGGCAAATAGAAAGAAGAAAGGGGGAGAAAATCAGCAGCTCCGACCAAGTAAGGCGGAGTATAGTGCGAGCGAAACCACAGAAAGTGATGACAAGGAGGGTGGCGCCATGGTGGCCACCGCCTCACCTCAGAAAACAGGTTTGGAAACTTTTAGTTTAAATGCAGAAGGTATGAAAAGCAATCTCTCTAATTTCTCTTTTAATACCCAAACCGTGCCTTTGAGTACATGTGAGACAAAGCCCATTTGTAATAAGCCCACAACAAATGTCTTATTCTCTTATAAAAGTGAAAATCAGTCCATTGGACTTATGGGCACCTCTCATAAAGATAAGAAATGGATATTGGATTGTGGTGCAACCGATACCATGACTTTTGACAAATCCGATTTTAGAACATTGAACAACCCCACAAAAACTCACATTCAAACAACTAATGGAGAAAATATTGAAACAAAAGGCTCCAGTACTATTGATATCACTGACAATATTAAGCTTCCGAATTGCTTGTTTATTCCCCAGTTGTCTCATAAATTGCTTTCTATTAGCCAATTGACCAAAGATCTAAATTGTACTATTCTAATGGATTCTACTGGGTGTATTGTGCAGGATTCTCAAACAGGGAAGATTATTGGGCATGGTACTGAAGAGAATGGATTGTATTATGTTAAACAGATGTCTCACCAAGGCCACGCATCTCTTGTTCGTGGATCGGTTGAACACCAACTCTGGACATGGCACCGGCGAGTAGGTCATCCATCTTTAGGGTATTTAAAAACGCTTTTTCCTTCTCTTGCTAGTTCAAACATTACTTTTGATTGTGAGGCTTGTTTTTTGGCCAAAAGTCATAAACATTGGTACCCTAGAAGTAATAGTTGAACTGAAACTCCCTTTACCTTTATTCATTCTGATTTTTGGGGGCTAGCTCCCGAATCTAATAACCATGGTTTCTTATATTATGTTACTTTTATTGATGATTGTACTAGAATGAGTGGGATATATTTTTTAAAAAATAAATCTGATGTGCATGATGTGTTTGTCTCCTTCTACAATATGGCCCAAACACAATTTCAAACACAAATCTGTATCCTCAGATCCGATAATGGGGGAGAATACAAGAACCTTGACCTGGACTCATTTATAAACTCCCACGGCCTTATACACCAAACCACATGTCCTGATACTCCACAATAAAATGGTGTAGCCGAAATAAATAACCGAACCCTTCTTGAAATGACACGATCCATGATGTTTGAATCTCGTGTTCCTGCTCATTATTGGCCCGAAGCAATTGCTACAACCAACTACCTCACTAACCGTCTTCCTACCAAAAGCCTAAACTTTTCTACCCCATTAGACACTCTCAAAACCCATACAAGTGTCCCTACTTCTCATTCCTTACCCCCCCCCTCGGGTCTTTGGATGTGTCGTCTATGTTCATTTCCCTAAACGCAGTAGGAACAAGTTAGAACGTCGAGCCGTCAAGTGTGTATTTGTGGGATATGGGATTCACCAAAAAGGGTATCGGTGCTTTGACCTAGTCGCAAACCGACTATATACAACGATGGACTGCGACTTTGTTGAAATCAAATACTTTTATCACCACCTTAGATCTCAGGGTGAGATTTGATGATCTAAGTTGGTTAGTCTATCCAGAACCGGCTGATCCTGATCTGAAAGAACAGGTAGGCAAAGCCACCGAGATGACTGATGATATATTACAGTCTAACAAATCAGATACCATGCTTGGTGATTCGATCACACTGTCTGAGGATCCTGAAAGAGAGGTATGTACTTCTCCTAGTACTCTTAGTACTCCTACTGTTTCTTGCTCTGATAATCCTGAGCCTGATGTTTCTCCTGAAGAAAGAGTGATAGAGTCAGAAATTTCTCCTGAAAAATTCAGTAAAGAAGAGAGACATGAGAAACCAAATGTGGAGCAATCCGGAAAATATAATCATCCTCCCCAAAGCACAAGGGGTGTTCCGCCGAAAAGGTATGATCCGGATTTTGAGGCACAAAGGTCAAAGTACCCCGTTAACAGGCCCGGTGAAGGAAATCTATCTCAGACAGCCAAGGCTTATAATGCAGCCATCTATTCTAAAGCTATTCCCACCACAACCGAAGAAGCACTCAAAAGCAATCACTAGAAGAAAGAAATGGAGGATAAAATCAATGCACTTATCCAAAACTAAACCTGGGAAAAGTGTATTTTACCGAAGGGAAAGAAACCAGTAGGATGCAGATGGGTGTTCACCATAAAATACAAAGCGGATGGCAGCATTGAAAGATACAAAGCGAGACTGGTAGCAAAAGGATATATCAGACATATGGGATTGATTATGCAGAAACTTTCTCTCCAGTCGCAAATTTCAACACCATCAGAGTATTATTCTCAATTGTTGCAAACAAAGATTGGCCTTTACATCAATTTGATGTTAAAAATTCCTTTCTACATGGAAATCTTTCTGAAGAAGTCTACATGGAAGCTCCCCTAGGTTTCTCACAAGATTTCTCAACCAGGAGAAGGGTGCAGATTACGGAAGGCTTTATATGGGCTTAAGCAGTCACCTAGAGCATGGTTCGGAAGGTTTACTACTGCAATGAAGAGATTTGGCTACAAACAAAGCAACTCAGATCATACTCTGTTCTTTAAGAAAAAAGGGAAATTAACTAATGTTTGATCATCTATGTGGATGATATGATCATTGCCGGAGATGACAAGGAGGAAATAGGTCAGTTGAAAGAAAAACTGATTTGAGAATTTGAAATGAAGGATCTCGGAAGCCTCAAATACTTTCTAGGAATAGAGGTACTTAGATCTAACAAGGGTATCTTTATTTCTCAAAGAAAGTATGTTCTTGATCTCCTGACAGAGGCAGGAATGATAGATTGCAAGCCCATAGATACTCCAATGATGATGAACCATGGGCTTCAAATTATAGAAGGAGCGAAATCAGTGGATCAGACACTATATCATAGACTAGTTGGAAAACTGATATATTTGTCTCATACTAGGCCAGACTTATCTTATGTAGCAGGAGTTGTCAGCAGATTTATGCAAAAACCTCAAAAACAGCATCTCGAGGCAGTATACCGAATTTTTAGGTATCTAAAGAGAACACCTGGAAGAGGAGTCATTTATGAAAAACATGGTCATCTGGATCTTCATGCTTTTACCGATGCTGATTAGGGAGGAGATCGAGACAGCAGGAAATCTACTTCTGGATACTTCACTCTGGTTTGTGGAAATTTGGTTTCCTGGAAAAGTAAACAGCAAAAGGTGGTTGCAATGTCTAGTGCTGAATCAGAATTTAGAGGAATAGCAAAAGGGATTACTGAAGTCCTATGCCTCAGAAAACTGCTGTCTGAACTTGGGTATACACCTAAGAAGAGTTGCAAACTGTATTGTGATAATATGGCAGCAATCCGTATATTAGAGAATCCAGTCCAACATGACCGCACAAAGCATGTGGAAATTGATAGACATTTCATCAAGGATCATCTTGAAGCGAAGGTAATAAGTCTCCTTTTGTGAGATCAGAAGATCAACTGGCAAATATCTTAACCAAGGCTGTTATATCACAAGCGCTTGAAGAAGCATTGTCCAAGTTAGGTGTTGGAGATCCTACGACCCAAATTGAGGGGGAGTGTTAGAAAATATTCGGTAGATATTATTTGTAAATCAGAATATTTACTTCCTATATTTAGTTTATTGTATCTAATCAGTCCTTGATATTAGGAGTGATTACAGGCAACTAATTTGGCAAGCTGTGATGTATAAACGGTTGTGTAACCGGACCTTTTCAAGCAATATAGAAAAACCCTTAAACCCAAAAATCAGTTTTAATCGTTTATTAAATAAACCTCTCGCAATTTTAAAAACATCCATTTGCAAATCGATCATCATTCTTTCATCGAGGTCGGGAACCATTCTTTGTACACAACTATATAGTCCTATTTTAATTTTTGCATTAGCTTGAAAATTAGGACTATACTAAAATTGAGGGTTTAAAAAATAGGCAGCAACTTGTAAGGGTCTGTGCATTTGATCCACCCAGCACTCGTCAACAATATCCAAGATAGGCTGGTAGCTACATCGAAACAAAAAAAAAAAAAAAAAAAAAAAAAAACCAAATGTATAAGTGGTATAAGAACTAACCAAATTGCAATTGTAAATTATTGTAAATTGAATTACTAAATAAGAAAAACTTACTTTCTTTCCACATTTTTAAAATTTTCCTTGATTTGATTTTTTGCTTGAGTCATTGCTTCATAGATGAATCCCATCGCCGAGTATTCATCGGAATCCACCATACGTAATACCCTTTCATAAGTGGAAAAATGACCAAAGTGAGCTTTAATTAGAAACAATGTTCCATAGTAGACGCGTGGAAAAACTATTTACCAAACTAAGCTTACAGGGTAAACCGCCATCCAGGTTGACGTTTTTACCCAGGCCAATTTTTTTGTAAATTTCAGTCAAGGCAAAAGCGTCATCCAGGGTGGCGTTTTTACCCTGACTGAAATTTGTAAAAAAAAATTGGCCAAGGTAAAAACGCCAGCTTGATTGGCGTTTTTGTATCAGGTATATTTCGCAAATTACTTCTATTTTTTTCATTGTTCTTCAAAAAAAAAAAAAAAAAACCCCAATTCCCAAACCCTAACCCACACATGGTGCTTGGCCAATCCTCCATATTTGCAGCAAATTCATCATATCCCATTGCTTAGATCTTCATCACACTCACTAAAAATTATTCCTCCTTCTTTGTTCAACACTTTTACGCAGTACATTGATCGAATTTGAGGTATGTATTGAATTTAACTATTTTACTTGTTTATGATGTTTTTTGGGAATTTATGTTTGTAATTTACAATGTATGTACTATATTATTGTTTAAGTATGCGAAATAAGTATAACTATATAATACATTGTTGTTTAATTGTTGAAATTAAGTATATTTATATGTATGTTGTTTAATTGCAAATCATGTATATGAAGCATACATTATTATTCATACTTAGTGTGTAAATTTCAAGTATGTTTACGAACTACATTGTTAAATTAGGTACATTTAAATATATAATACATTGTTAATTAACTACGTAAATAAGTACATAGTTGAACGCTAAGTTGTATATACGCTTTGCTTGAGGATTTAATGGAATCATTGTGGTTTTAGCTGTGTTGTGTATTTGTGTCATCTAATATGTGTTCCAATTGTTATGTAGAACATGGATTCACAATTGATTGTTTTGTTATGCCGTTGGGGGGGTGAAATTTTGTGTGTCGGATCGAACGTCGAGTATAGAGGAGGAAAAATGGAACCGTTGGCATTGAAACCTTGTATGACTTACAATGATTTGTTGAAGAAGGTTTATACTATAACTGCTTCAAACCCAACGAATGTTAAACTGAACATCAAAATGAGATTTGAGAGTGTTAGTGGGGTTCAAATCTTACCTGTTTTAAATGACGACCATTTGGAGGTTTTGAGGGGTATCGTTGCAATGAGGTCTCTTCCCACTGATTTGTATGTGGAAATGGTGCCTGTATGTAGTGAACAGACTATTCACTTAACAGAGCAACAAACCTACATATCTTCCCTCATGCAATACAAGCTCGTTACAAATGCCCTCATACAACATTCCGTCATTTGAATATGGAATGGGATCTTTCAGTAGAATGTTACACGACGATCAATATGACATTCCATTCAGTTCACATTTTACTACACCTGTACATGAAGGGGCGTCGGTGTCAATGTTGCACCAACCTGGTCCATCTACCTCAAATAATGACATTTCATCACCGATGCAGTTGCACAGTTACTCTCCTACGCAAGAACATGTTCAAGCAACACTATTTCAAACTTTGGTGAATGCTGAACCTGTTGTAAACAACAAATTGTCTGTTCTTGATATGTTTGATGATACAAACGATGAGGGTGAAGGAGGATATGAGGAAGATGTTGTAAACAACGAATTGTCTGTTCATGATGCTGTGGCTAGAACTCCATTGCCTTGGTTCACTCAAATAAACGAGAACTATGAGGTGGACACGTATTGGGTTGATTCAGGGAGCCAGACTTCGTCTGTTGTTGGGGGAGAATTTTACCTTGACTGAAATTTTAAAAACGCCACCTTGGTTGGCGTTTTACCTTGGAAGCTTAGTTTGGTGAATAGTTTTGCCACACTACTACTTTGGGAAATTGTTTCTATTAAAGGCTTACTTTGGCAATTTTTCCTTCACAAGTGGCAGGGTACCCTTCAAACATGTTACAACGCTTTGCCAAAACCCTCGAGTATCTAAAACAATTCTTTATATTTTTTTCCCTTCGACTGATTCCGCAAATTTACTCGATCTCCACTTATCAGATGCAAACAAAGCCAACAATGGTCCTTTATGTTCATTTAAACACCTCAAAGTCAGGTATGAAGTTGCAAATCGGGTGACACCAGGCCTAATAAGCTCTCTGCCTTTAATAAACTCTTTCATCCATGTGAGGAATAAGGTTTTAGAGTATATAAAAGTTTTTATCTTCCTAGCCTTTGCAATAGTCACACTATGAACCTTTATTTTTTTTTATCTAGATCCTCTAACATTAAGTCAATACAATGGGCAGCACATGGTGACCAAAATAACCGACTTCTTTTCTCCAAGTGATGAGTGACATTTATGTCACTCTTCAGAATAGTGTTTAGGTCTTTTTCCTCTTATTTTCTTAGGTTTTTCTACCCTATTTCTCCTCTTGTGGCTTCTTTATGTGTTTGATGAAAAGTGTGCTTAATTATGCTTGTTTTAATGATCTGTATGCATTCTTTTGTCATCCCCTCGCTCTCGTGATCTTTGTTGACTTTTGCAGGTTTGATGGTGATCCCGAGCATGGTGGGAGGCCCCTTGTGAAAGGAATGGTATCCTTCGAACAAGTGTATTATTTCGATAGAGGGTTCCGAACTAATTAGGAAAGCTAATTATTCAGTGAGGTCAAGTGATTGGAATGCCTATCTGGAGGCCGCTTCTGATCAGTAATATTAATGTATAATTAATATTACAACTTAATCTTGACAGAACCCTTCGGGTGACACCAATCGTGTAACCGACCGAAGCGACGAATTAATCCAAAGGATTAAATGAGTCGATAGAGATTTTATGAACTAAAACGTCGGATTCCGAGCTTAGAGCGTCGAAGCCGAGCATTGAATGTCGAGTCGGATTTAGGAATCGACTAAACGGAAAAATCAATCAAATAACAAGTCAACGTGCACGAAAATCCTTGCCTCGCAATGGCCTAGCCATACGAGGGCTAGGTAGGCTAGTATGGCTAGCCGAGGTTCATGCCGCTAGGCCAGCCCTTATGCCACTTAGCTCCTACTCAAAAATAGTGAATTTTGTGTGGAATCAACGTTCTAACTCAGAATTTACTCACTTTGTGTTTAAAAATGGCCTTCCAGAAGCCAAAATCTACCTAGAAAGTGGTTTTTCGAGGGGTTTTTCGTTTTTGACGAAATTTTTTAAATCTTTAACTTATGGCATGCAATTGTTGGATTATGTGTTAGATTATACCATTAATATTCTTCAATTTTGACCCTTATTAAGCATGTTTATGAAGTCATAATTATTGGGGCTTAATTTGGTTAGCTCTTATTTTCACATAAACTTGCAATTTCACATTTTTTTAAATTAATTGCTTGGAGTGTGGATGCTTATGGTGAATATGCATTTTGAAGCCCATAAAATGTTAAAGATTCAATCTTTAATGGTTTAAATGGTTGATTCTTAACTTGCTAAAATCCATAATGAACTAATTTTTGGTTTTAATCATTTTAAGTTGATTAAAATATTAAATGTTCATACTTGTGCTTGAAGTATTATTGTTCTTCATATTGGAAGATTATAATATTCAAATGTGCACAAGTGAGTGTTGGATAAATTTTTTCATTGGATGAATGATTATTTATTCAACTATTTTTGTCAAATCTCATTATTAATTTATGTTGGTAAATTAATTGTGAGAATAGCCCTCAATTTTTGTAGCATCAAGTTGAGCCAAAAATAATTTAAAGAATGGTTCTTGAATTAATTTTGGTTTGTGCACTAAAATTGAATTTATTTAAGTTGGACTTGTTTTATTTTCATTATTGTTAAATATTAGTTCTAAAATCAATTTAAAATTAATTTTTTATGTCGCACACAAAATCGGAGTAAATATCTGAGGCATAAGCACGTAAAATGAGGCACCAAGCCACGAGAACCACCCTAGGCTAGTTGGGCTGCTTACGCAGCCCACATATGGCTATCGAGGGAGTGCACCATGCTGGTGCGTGAATACAGTGTGTGCGAGCAGAAGCACTTGGTGCGGCAGTGTGTGTGTGTGGTGCAATGCTACAACTGCTAGGCTGTGCCAGCACCAGCATGGGCGCTAGCACGCTGCTATGCCTGTGCGAGCAGCACCCACGCATGGCGGTAGGGCCTTGGTGCCTAGAAAGTCGAGCCTTATGGCTTGGATGCTAGGCACTCGGCCGTTGAGGAGCAATTATTTTGCGATTTTTTGCAGTCTTGTTTTAATTAAAATGAGGCTAGGCCTCGGTTTTTTCCGGCACTTGCAAAATAATATGGCAAAATTTTGGGTTAACCGGCTTAATTAATTTTAATTGGATTAATTTTAATTTAGTTGGATATGAAATTTAGTCGGAGCTTCATTAATCGTTTGAGCTATTATTATTGCGGTAATTCACATAATCGGATAACAACTTTGACTAGTTTTAATTAGGCGAGTTAATTGGATTAACCACCTAAGTTAGTTACTAGTTTGCACGTGTTTTGCATTTTTGCTTGATTTATTTTTTAAAATCCTTGGGCCATTTACTTTAGAATTGAATGGATGAATGGAATAGATATTCTAATGCAGGTTTTGCAAAATGGCAACTAGTGGGGCCCGACTAAGATAGTAAATACGGACTGCGTTCCGTTTTGTATTTTTGTAAATCTAAATACGGACTGCGTGCCGTTAAGTATTTTTGTACTTAAATTATTTAGATTAGTCCTAACTTTTATAGTTGTTGCATAATTGGTGATGATGTCACGAAGACGACGTTTCAAAGAAGATGAAGCCAAGAAGATGCAATGAAGGCCCATGAAGATTTGAAGATTCATGTTTCAAGGGGTCATGCTAGTTTGCTAAATGCATCTTTATTTATGCCTTATATCTATTTTGCTTATATATAATTGCGATATTAGATGTATGTTTAGGATTTCGAATGTTGAATGATTAGTTTAGTTTAATTAAATCAATCAACATAGAAACCCTAAGTCCTAAAGAATATTGAGTAAAAATTTCCATTCCAAAATGACACTTACGGAACTAATGAGAATAGTAATGGGCTATGTCAAAGCAAGACATTACTACTTTCCTAGGGAAGTAAGGTATGTTAATGGGTTTGCTAAAGCAAGGCATCATATACACGTTAGATTTGGTTAAACTCAACGATATCAATAAAGAGTCCTTAGATGTCGTAGCAAAGGAGATAATCGCCAAGGAAGCATTGAATGCGACGATTTATCGAACCAAGAATAGCTTAGAGCTATTAGAAATTAGATTGATTACCTTAAAATATTAATTGTTAAGACAATCTAAAGAATGTTTAATCACTTTTTGATTTTTGGGGTCTTGGAATCGTTTTATTCTCGCCTAATTGGGACAAATTTATAAATGTGTGAATAGAATGTCAATAAGTTAATTGAAATTGCTAGTTTGCATGTATTTCAATGCTTATCATTTTTTCTTGATAAATGGTAATACTTTGCACTTTTATTAGTAGAATTATAAATCAAATTATAATGTTACCAACGATTGGTAAAAGAAAATCTTTTGAAAATGGTTCTCAAGGAAAGAAAAGGCATTTCTAAAATACAACTTCTCATAAATGACTTTTATGGCTTAGTCCGAAAGGACGGTTGGACATCATGTATTAAAATACTAGGTAGTTTTGATGAATATGAAGTATTGAGTTGAAAAACTCAAGTTTTCTATAGTTCACAACCAACATATCTTTTTTCTTTATACACTAATGAGTAGGACTCATTGATGTAGTAATTCAAGTACGAATTAAAGGAAAATATGGAACTTTGTTTTACGGCACATTAGATGCTTAATTATGCCTAACAAAATATAAAAGTCAAAACACTTAAAGAAATGGTTCTTAAAAGTTATGAGATGATGTATGATAAGTGATTAGGGGATTTTGCTCCCACCAATCGGAATGCGCCACGTGGGCCAATCAGGTCCTGCCAAGTGTCCCCCAGTTGGACGTCTCAGGGCTTGCCACGTGGCACAAGCTTATTCGTCCACCCTGGACTTATTATGTCATGACACGTGGCATACTCCATGCCTAATGGAGAAGCCGGTCACCTAGGCCCAACTTCCGAGGGAAGCCCAATCAGCCCAAGGTTAACCTAAACCTAGATTGGCACGTTTCCCGAGGTTATAAATACCTCCCTTAATCCTCATTAAGGGAGATAACGCAGATTACACACATTAAACACTCTCACCTAGAGAGACCCAATCACTTTAATTTCCGCATTAATTACTCCTTAATCAAATACTAACTTGACCGTCGGAGGCGGATCTCCAATCATCCGGAGTATCCGTTTGTTTTGCAGGTACAGGCGTCCGGTTCCAGTCTCGGAATTGTAACTCTCTCGCAAAACATCAGGAAACCCCGAAACATTTTGGCACCGTCTGTGGGGAGAGTACTTCTGAGATGACACCCACGTTTGTACCGGCTCCTGAAGAGAGACGTCCCCGGGACGATCCTCTAGTTCAGTCGGACCACGATACTGAGAATGAATTTGAAGTTGAAGCTCACACAGCTTCAGACGGGACCCTAAGGTCCCGACGTACCCGTCATACCGAAAGGAGGGAACGGGAACGTCTTCAAACTGGAAGCGATCCAGCAGGCGCACCGCCTGTTCGGCAGCAGCCGACTGATGGGTCTGCTCCCATCACAAGGAACGAACTCATGACCTTCATGAGGGACTTGGAGGAAGAAATTCAAGAGTTGATCAACAAGAAGCCGCCTGCTCTGGACAAGGAGCAGTCGGCTAAGAAACCCTCCACTTCACGGAAGAGGAAGCCAGTTCAAGGGCGAGAGGCGACCCCTCATCCTTAATCTAGGAAGTGGGAGCCACCTGCCCTTGATTTCACAAAATACCGTTTTCCTACTCCAGGAAATAGGAAACCTGTTCATCATATTCAGGCGGACGGGTCGAGGAAAACATACACAGACGCTCGGCTACTGCTAGAGCAGAAGAAGAGTGACCGATTGTCAGAGTCAGCCTCTACTTCAAACTTCCAAGACAGTCTGCGAAATACCTCGATGAGGCATACTCAGTCGTATCATGAGAGTCAGTCAGGCGGCACCTCCCGTCAGTCCGGCTTTCATAGAGACCAGGCGGTACCAAACTTACCGTTTGTACCGCAACAACAGTATTTTTTACAGCCACCTCCGTTTGGTGGACATGCAGCAAAAAATGTCCAACCTATGGACTGGCAGCTACGGTTGCTTAGACTTGGTGAACAGCCGTCGGCCTTCTCCAAGGAAATTACTGAAGTCGCTCAGCCGGCCAAAGTGAAAAATGTATTAGTAGGCGCCTATGACGGCACTACTAACCCAGAAGACCATCTGATGGCATTCACCAACCTGATGTACCTTCAAGGGTTGGATGATCCCACTTGGTGCAAGTGTTTCCCAGCGACTCTCAAAGGAATCGCACAACAATGGTTCGGCAACCTGTCGACTGGTTGTGTAAATAACTTCAAGACGCTTGCTTACTTATTCACCTCCAACTTCGCCATGAACATCCCTGCGAAGAAGACGACCCTTGATTTAGGAACAATTCAGCAGGGCGAGAAGGAGGGGCTTCGTTCTTACATCAGGCGATTTAACCTGATGAGAATACAGATTCAAGGGCTACCGGATGAAGTAGCCTATACTGACTTTTTCAGAGGTCTCAAAGATGGGTCGACCTTCAAATTTGATTTGGTCCGAAAGAGGGTGGCGACTCTTCAAGAGGCCTTAATTGAAGCGGAAGCCTATATACAGGCGACTGATCTTTGTAGTACGGTAAAACAGTCAGACGGGAAAAGGTCCGACAAAAGAGAAGGACGACAGAAGCAGTCGTCAAACAAAGACGAGAAGAGAAAAGATGTATGGGCAACTGGTTCCTCTAAACAACCGTCCCAGAAGAAGAAAAAAGAATTCAAACCATACTCCCCAAAGTATGTGTTTGACAAGGATAGCCAATTTATCCTAAAGGAAATCAAGGGACGGATCTCAATTGAGAAGCCGGTCCCCATGAAGGGTTCTGCAAACAATCGGAACCAAGAAAAATTCTGTGATTATCATGAAGATGTTGGTCATCACACCAATGAATGCATCACTCTCATGCGGTATCTGGACCGCCTGGCTGAGCAAGGTGACCTTAACACTTATGTCAAGAAATCTACGGGGAACACTTCCTCGAAAAAGCAGTCGACCAAAAAGAATCAACAGGCCGACAGCTCCGATACAAATGATGTAGTCGTTTACACCATTGCAGGCGGCTTCTCAGGAGGCGGCCCCACTATTAGGGGCAACAAAGACAATATCAGACGGTTAGATGTAAAATCCGTTCACCAAGAACGGTCCTCCAAATATTCATTTCCTGAGATTGTCATCACTGAAGAAGATCTAGGAGGGGTAAGAGGGCCGCATGACGACCCTATCGTTATTGAATGTAAAGTGGCCAACCAGAGAGTTGGCCGAATCCTCATAGATACCGGAAGCTCCTCAGATCTCATCAGTAGCAAATGTCTGTCGAAACTAAAATATCAGACTGATTGCATACATCCGGCATCCCACCCTTTAGTAGGTTTTGGAGGAGGAGTCGTCCACCCAGTGGGACGAGTGGATTTACCCATCCGCCTGGGCGAAAAAGGGGAAGGACGACACATGGTAGTCCGGTTCCTGGTAGTAGAAGAACTCTTGGCCTACAACATGATTCTGGGACGACCAACCCTGAATAATTCCAAGGCTGTTATAATCCCATCTCTTATGTTGCTCAAGTTTGAGAGGGATAATGGAACAGTCGGGTCCCTAAGGGGAGATCAGAGGATGGCCCGAGAGTGCTATCTCTCGGATGTCAAGCCCACTGTTATGGCCACTATGTCGAGCGGTGGAAAAATAGACCTTGACAATGTCAAGGAGAGTGCGCCTGTTCAAGAAGCAGGCGGCAAGAAGAGAAAGGCATCCCAGACAGGGGCCGCAAGAAAAGACAGAAAATAGCAATCATTGGCAGAGGAGCGGTCGGATGAATTCCGCCCTCAGCCAGCTGGTGAGCATACGGACCTGATCTTAGATGACTCGCGTCCTGACAGAACAATCAAGGTTGGGACGACTGCTCTAAGGGACCTGGGTGACGACTTTCACAAACTATTGAAAGAATACAAGGACATCTTTGCATTCGAAGTCCATGAAATGCCAGGCATTAGTCCTGATCTGGCGGTACATAAACTGGCCGTGGATCCGAAAAAGAAGCCGGTACGGCAGAAGAAGCGGAACCATGGCGAAGAAAGAAGTCAGGCGGCAGCCGCCGAAGTTAAAAAATTACTTGATGCAGGGTTCATTCGGCAATGTTACTTCCCAGACTGGGTTGCAAATGTGGTGCTTGTTAAAAAGCCGAATGGCACCTGGCGAATGTGTGTAGACTACACAGACTTAAACAAGGCGTGCCCCAAAGACAGTTACCCTCTGCCTAAAATTGATAACCTGGTCGACTCAACAGCCGGCCATGCTTTGATGAGCTTTATGGACGCCTACTCTGGTTTCCATTAAATTCCTTTATGGAAGAAAGATCAGGAGAAGACGGCCTTCGTCACTGATCAGGGGTTATACTGTTACACGGTCATGCCGTTTGGTCTTAAGAATGCCCCGGCCACTTTCCAGCGAATGATAAACACTGTGTTCTTTGATCAGATTGGGAGAAATGTCGAGGCATATATTGATGATATGATTGTCAAGTCTAAAATTCAGAAAGATCATCCGTCGGACCTCCGAGAAACTTTCGCCACACTCAGGCGGCACCATGTCATGCTCAATCCCAGGAAATGTTTCTTTGGAGTTGAGTCTGGGAAATTTCTCGGATTCCTTATCAATCAGAGAGGAATAAAGGCGAACCCTGAGAAGGTGCAGGCGGTCATCGACATGCAGTCGCCTCGTACCATTCGAGAGGTTCAGAAGTTAACAGGTTGTCTGGCGGCCTTGGGAAGATTTCTAAGCCAATCAGGCGACAAATGCCTATACTTTTTCCAGGCAATTAAGAAAAAGGCAAGGTTTGAATGGGGGCCGGATGCTGAGGCGGCCTTCTAGAAATTGAAAGTTCACTTGCATTCCTTGCCGAGGCTGGTCAGCCCTTTGCCCAAAGAAGTACTCTACATGTACCTGGCCGTCTCTGATCATGCGTTAAGCGTTGTTCTCCTTGCTGAAGAGAAGGCTGTCAGCTCCCGGTCTACTTTGTCAGTCACATACTGAAAAATGCCGAGTTGAGGTATCCCTTAGTGGAGAAATTTGGTCTTGCACTCTTCATGGCTGTTAAAAAATTGAAGCCCTACTTTTTGGCACATGCAGTCGTCGTGTATACAGACCAACCTATCAAGCGGCCACTGACCATCATGGAGTCGTCAGGCCGAATGATCAAATGGGCCATAGAAATACAGAGCCTCGAAGTTACCTTCGAGCCTAGAAAAGCAGTGAAGGGGCAAGCCTTTGCTGACTTTATTGTTGAGATGACTCGTCCTCCTGACTCTCAAGTTCCAGACCAAGTCTGGAAGGTATATGTGGATGGAAGCTCTACTTCAAATGGTTGTGGAGCAGGCGTCATATGTCAGTCGCCAGAGGGCGACAGGTACGAGTATGCTCTACGCTTCAGTTTTCAGGCCTCAAACAATGAGGCAGAATATGAAGCTTTATTAGCCGGAATCCGCATGTGCAAGGCGGAAGGGGCAAGAAAAATAGACGCCTGTTCCGATTCACAATTGATAGTGAGTCAGTACAATGGCGAATACGAAGCAACCCATCCGGCCATGATCAAGTATTTACAGGCGGTCCGACAAGCAGTCGGCTCCCTTGAGGATTTCCATCTGACCCAAGTGCCGAGATCAGAAAACAACCAGACGGATGCACTTTCAAAATTAGCATCATCCGCCTCCTGTTATACTCCTCGAACTGTTTTTTGGGAAGTAATGGAGAAGAGAAGCATTGAGGAAGACCCTATTGGAATCTTAGACAGAAGCTCAACCTGGATGGATCCAATCAGGGCATATCTGACAAATGGTACCCTGCCGGATGATCATCAACAGGCGGCAGCACTGAAAAAACGAGCAACCAGTTTTGAAATAATAAAGGGAGAACTTCACAAAAGGGGGTACCTTCAACCCTTCTTAAAGTGTGTTACTCCAGAAAAGGGGCGAGAGATACTAGATGATCTTCACTCTGGTTACTGTGCTTCCCATATAGGCGGTAGGACGCTTGCTCAACGGGCAAGGCGGCAGGGCTACTTTTGGCCTACTTTAGAAGCAGATGCGATGGAGATGGTGAAAAAATGTGACAAGTGCCAAAGGTTTGGCAAACTAATTCACCGTCCGGCTACTGACCTCACTACCATTCATAGCCCACTACCGTTTGATAAGTGGGGCATGGATATTCTGGGTCCATATATGCCTGCTACAGGCGGAAGGAGGTACATACTTGTTGCCGTCGACTACTTCACTAAATGGGTAGAGGCGGAGGCTGTAAAGGGAATCAAGACGAAGGATGTAATTTCATTCATTTGGAAAAATGTCATCACTCGGTTCGGGGTTCTCATGTCTATGGTTTTTGATAATGGTCCCCAATTTGAGACGCCTGTTCTCAAAAGCTGGTTGGGTGACCAAGGAATTGCACACTACTTTGCATCTGTCGGCCGTCCACAAGCAAACGGCCAGGTAGAAGCCTTTAATAAAATCATCTCAGACGGTCTCAAGAAAAAGATTGAACGAGCAGGTGGCCTATGGGCGGATGAATTACCACATGTTCTCTGGGCCATTAGGACGACTGAAAAAGGGGCGACTGGAGAAACTCCATTCCTCCTAACTTATGGTGCGGAAGCTGTTCTTCCAATAGAACACTACGAGCCGACTCTTCGAGTAATGCTATATGACGAAGAGGCAAACTGGGAAGCCATGCGCCTGGCATTAGACTCACTTCCTGAAAGGAGGGGCAATGCTGTCTTGCGCCATGAAATTTACCGCCAGAGAATGACTAGATCATACAACAAAAAAGTACACAGGCGTCCACTCAAAGTGGGGGACTTTGTACTTAGAAAAATGGAAGCAGTTGGAAGGGATAATGAGTCTGGCAAACTAACTCCCAACTGGAAAGGACCCTACCGAATCTGTGAAGAGGTCAGGGACGGTACCTACCGTCTGGAAACACCAGACGGCCAACCGTTGCCTCGAACTTGGAATGTAGATAATCTTAAGAAATATTTCTTTTGAATGATATAAATAGTCAAGGGCTACTTAATAAAAGTTTGCATACTTAATATTCAATTTTGTACTAAGAGGGGCACGCCTACTAACAAACAGTCGGCTACTCTCCATACTCAGTTTTCATTTTTACTTAAGAGGGGCATGCCTACTGACAAACAGTCGACTACTCTCCATGTTTAATTTTTATTCTTACTTAAGAGGGGCAGGCCGCCTATACATTTACAGTGGCCTACTCTCCATTGAGTATTTCACTTTATCATCAGAGGGGCATGCCGTCTGTACCTTTACAGTCGGCTACTCTCCATTGAGTATTTTACTCTATCTTCAGAGGGGCATGCCGTCTGTACCTTTACAGTCGGCTACTCTCCCTTGAGTATTTTACTCTATCTTCAGAGGGGCATGCCGCCTGTACCTTTACAGTCGGCTACTCTCCATTGAATATTTTACTCTATCACCATAGGGGCATGCCGTCTGGACATACAGTCGATTCCAAGACAGACGACCACCCTCCTATACTTAGCTAAAAAATGATGGTGGCCTGGCTCCGACCCTGTGCCTAAATAGGCAGCTGCCCTCCTCTTACTTAGCATCTGCGTCCACCAAAGGACTAACCAAGGCCACAGGCCGAATGATCAGACCAGGCGCCAAGCCAACTGATCCAATCTTCAAAACTAATACGACCTGTCCCAACATCATAGCAAGCGTCCGGCGGCATCCCTCCGGATGAAATTCGTCGCAGAGAGCAGCTCCCTTTTGGGTGGAACATTGCTCTATAAACTAATTACACAGTACCTATACGACTGTCCCCAAGGGCAACCACGTAGCCGTTTTTGAGACAAGGATAACTCTATCACTAACCAAACCAGTGGTAGCAGTTGACATCTGAGTCAGATGACCGCCTGTATTACTTGGGATAAATGCAAGGGGTACCTCTAGAGTTAATAGCCAACAAACATTGGCGAATCAAAAGGTTCAGCCGGCCTCCGCCGCCTGGTACCTTTACTACTCAAGCAGGAGTGACGGCGACTGAGTAACACCAAAGTTAACTAATAGTCACTCTCTCAAACTTAGTATGGAGCCTAAAAGGTATGAGTCGTCCGCCTGTTTTTAGCAAACAGGGGCTCTCAACCACTACTCTTGCTAGGTTAACAACCTATGAGTTAAAAGCCAACAAACATTGGCAAATAAAGGGGAACAACCGGTACCCACCGCTTGATACCTCTACTACTCAGTTATTTGGCGACTAGGTAACAATCATGTTTACTTGGTCACTCCTTAAAAATTTAGTATGAAACTAAAAAGGTGTTCATACAGCACCTGTTCACACTAGATTAAATATGGCGGGGAACAGTCGGCCTAGACGGCCTAAAGTCTCTAGCCTAAAAACATGCCAAGTAGGAAACCACTTTCCTACTTGGCTAATTTTACAAATGACAGAACCGCCTGCCTAAAGGGGATCCAGTTTTTAAAATGGTTCGAATACCGATTGGATAAATGGCCGACTGATCGTCTAGCCTGGAAACAGACAACCAGTCGTCCAGGGGCATAGGCGGCGTGACTAACTATCCGTACCTGTCTGCAACTATCGGCCATGTAAAACAGTCGGTATAGTGTACAATTGGATATCAGAATATTCAATACTTGAACAAATTTGAAGCAAAACAAAATATTCATTAAAAGGAAGCCGGTTATTAAAGACCGGCAAAATATTCAGAGCCCCGGCCCCCTGGCCGGGTAAATACAAACAAACGGCACGCATGCCGGGGAAAGAAGACATAAAGCTTATGAAGGGGGAAGATCTTCAATATTAGCAGCTGTCGCCTGGTCAGCACTCTTTTGCTGGACTCGGCTTCAGCTGCATCCTTCTTCGATGCATTACCCCCAAGCGGCACAAGCGCCACCACCGGCTGCTCCTCCTCCTCCAGCGCCTCTTCCTCAGCAGCCGCCAGGATCTCTTGATTATATCTATCAGAACACTGGCGGTACGTTTTTTCCCAGGAGGCAAAGTCGGCATTGGGGAAGAGGCGGCCCCAAGTCATGCGCTGGATTTGAGCAGAGTCTTCCATCATCTCCCGGACCAGCTCTTTCTTTTCTTGCTCGGCCTTTTCCGAGAGCTCCTGAGTAAGACTCTTCTCCTGGGTCACCAGGCGTTCCTTTACGCTCGCCAAGGATTTCTCCAAGGTTTCGTATGAGGACATCTTTTGGCGAAGAGGTCTCAGCTCGGTCTTGAGGTTGTTGATGGTCGCCTCCAGCTCGCTATTCCTCTTCTGGGCCGCCTCTAACTGAGCCTGGATAGCGGCGGTAGCCTGCGCCTGATAATAAAGAATATCAATTGTCAGAACTTCATTTTGGGCAATTTGAAACATTGCCTTATCACAGTCAGAGGCGGCCATAGCTTTTGCAGCCTTTACCTCTTTGTTCTTCCGGTCAAGCGGCTTGCGAAGGCCGTTCACTCGGAGCAGGGCCTAAGTAAAAAGGGGAACAGGCGTCAGTTTCCAAACAAAAAAGAAAACAGGCGTCCTGGAATTCAAATACTAAAAAATATGCTAAGTATACCTCAGCAAGGACCCCTGCAATCCCGTCTAGGTCAAGGGTGCCGACACCCCTGACCGCCTCCCTTTCAGCTGAAGGTACGGCCTTGATCATAGACTTGGCAACTTCGACCAAGTCAGGCTCCTGAGGGCCGGCTGCATCAAGCATAAACAAACGGATTAGACCTAGTAATGGAGGGAGCAAGTCTAAAATTTGCAAGGACAATTTCATACTTCTAGGTGGCCCAGCTGGAGTTTTAGAAGAAGTGGCCGGCTGTTTCTCAGCCGCCGCATGTTTCCTGGCAGAACCAAGAGAGATCGCAACAGTCGTCCTCCGGGCCTTGGGGTCCGGCTGTTGGGAAGAAGAAGCTCTTGGAGCGCCCGTCTAAAAAAGAAATAAAGAGTCAGTATATGCATAAACACAACTCCAAAAGGAGGGTGAAAGGTTCGAAGCCCACCAAGGGTGCCCCCTTGTTAGGGGAGTCGGTTGAAGACTGTTGCGTGATGGAGGCCCGCAACATGGCCGCCGCAGTCTTGGAGGCGGTAATTTTGCTCATGGCGTCCGCTGCAAAAACAAATAGCAAAGTCAATAAAAGTCATAACAAGAAATGCACGGAACAACAGAGTATTCGACAGGCCGGCTACCTCTTGAGCACCGACTGCTGAGGCCACAGGTGGCCAAAAAGTACTCGTCGTAGAGCCATTTGAAGCTCGGGACGCAGTGCAGGGGTACTTGCTCTCGTACCCCTGAAGTAGAGTTCACCTTCGACTCTACTTTGAAGAGTCCTTTATCTAGGATCTCTTTCTTAGCCTTGGGGGGAACAGGCCGCATGCTGCGGCTGCCTGCAAGAAGAGGCGGATTCCTGTTCCACCTGTTGAAGCGCTTGTTCAGCTCTGTGTCTGAACTCTCAATGATAAGGAAGGTGCTCCGCCAATCCTTCCATTTGTTTGCTTTACCTACCTCATGAGGTAGCCCCTGTGGCTCGTCAATTGATACCAGCCGGTACCGCCTGCCTTAGGGGTCCGGATGAGGTAGTTCATGTGGGCGAAAGCCTCGAAGTTCGGCTCCACCCCGTGCAGTTCGCACCCGGCCACATAGCCGAGTACATTGACCTAGGAGTTCGGGGCTAACTGCCATAACCCCAACTCATACCCATCCAAGATCCGCTGAACAACCGGATGTAGTGGGAAGCGCAGCCCAGCCTTGATGGCCGCCTCGTAGCAGCCAAAGCAGGCGCCATCATAACTGGTACCAGCCGGCCAGACGACTGTGTCTTCTGGATCCGGCACGAACACTAAAAAGCCGGGGCCCATTGTGTGGTTTGCGATAAAGCTCTCCACTTTCTCTTGCATGGCCGTGATCCGGCCCCGAGGTACCGTGCAGTAGTAGGGGGTATTTTGCTCTCGGTGAGAGGCGGATGGCTCCGCCTAATCGTCCCCCTTCTCAACTGCGTGAGAAAGCCTCGCCTCTTGTAGGCGACTGTTTTTCTCTTCTGTGTCCAGAGAAGCATGGCCAGAAGAGCTAGACTTGGATTCGTCCTCTGACGAGTCCGAAGAGGACGACTCCTCCCCTCTCCCGGAGGGGCCCGCCTCCTCTCCTTTCAAAGGAGCAGGAGAGAATGTAGAATTGTCAACTGTAAAATGGGAAGGGGTCACTTTGACTCCTCCCTCAGAACTGCCGGCTTTCAAGCCGCTTTGTTTCACTTCCACATCTGGCGCCTGGTAAGATGTTTCACTAATCGGCACCCTGTGGGAGGAGCCGTTTGAGTTTGAGATCCTGGCAGTCTTTTTTGTTCTGGCCATCATGCTTTGCATAGACACAGATACAGTCGGACTTTGTATAAAGGGCAAAGATGGGTCCAGAAAAGGGCAGGCGGCACTCCTAGTCCTAGATTCAGCCGTCCCCGGTGACCGGCTGATCACTAACCTAGGTCGTGTCGTGTACTTCCGTGGTGCCATTTCAAAAAAGAATAAAGTAAATAGAAAATTAAGAGTAAGAGAACCGACGGTTACCTGAACGAGTGAAGATTGATGAAGTTCTCAAAATCCTTTGCAGTCGGCTTCTCAGAGCAGGCGGTAGGCAGAAAGGGTCCAAAATGTCAGAGCAAGTTCAGGGGTCTGAATGTTCTCTCACAAAGTTTTCAAGTGTGAAAATGACCGAAGTCAACACTCCTTTATATAGGCAAAGTAAGTAGGCGAAGGGTCACTTCTAGAATTCAAAATTTTGGCGGGAGAATCTCTCGGCCTCTCGCCGAGTGACACCTGTAGCAGGCCGTCGCCTGTTACAGGGCGACACCTGTCACAGGTAACACGTGACCAGTCACGTGCCACCTGTGAGGGGCAAATGATTAGAGATTTTGCTCCCACCAATCGGAATGCGCCACGTGGGCCAATCAGGTCCTGCCAAGTGTCCCCCAGTTGGACCTCTCAGGGCTTGCCACGTGGCACACGCTTATTCGTCCACCCTGGACTTATTATGTCATGACACGTGGCATACTCCATGCCTAATGGAGAAGCCGGTCACCTAAGCCCAACTTCCGAGGGAAGCCCAATCAGCCCAAGGTTAACCTAAACCTAGATTGGCATGTTTCCCGAGGTTATAAATACCTCCCTTAATCCTCATTAAGGGAGAGAACGCAGATTACACACATTAAACACTCTCACCTAGAGAGACCCAATCACTTTAATTTCTGCATTAATTACTCCTTAATCAAGTACTAACTTGACCGTCGGAGGCGGATCTCCAATCATCCGGAGTATCCGTTTGTTTTGCAGGTACAGGCGTCCGGTTCCAGTCTCGGAATTGTAACTCTCCCGCAGGACATCAGAAAACCCCGAAACAATAAGAAATATAGGAAATAAGGAACATTGGAAAGGAATACGAGATTCCACTTCTACCTAAGAGTTCATGTTATCGTAGTTAAACTTAACAACTCATTATCTTCACAAGTATCGAATACTGCTTGAGTGTTCCACTTTTAAAGTGACCTCAAACCATTGAAGTTAAACTAAGACTTAAAAGCTCGGAATGAAGCTAGTAGTGCTACATCAGTAGGCGCCAGACCAGCATGCAAGTTGCTCGCAAGAACCAGCATGCTAGCAGGCAGCTGGGCTAGCAGCGATGCTTGCTGGGCATAGCAGGCCTCGCCCACGCACCATGACGTCGTGCCATGGGCTGCCTAGCGGCCATGGTGCGCACCGTCAAAGGGTTATGTTGGGGCATTTTGCTTAAAATTTGGGCTATGAATTTTGCATTATCCCGTCTATAAAATATTTTATGTAATTATTTTAACGAGGCTAAAAACCTCGATTTTCGGTTTTGCAAAATTTTGACAAATTATGGGTTATGCCGACTTAATTAATCGGATTAATTATGGATCCGGAATTTAGTGGGAGCTTAATTAATTGCGTAAGCCTTTTGCGTTTAGAAATAATGGATTAAACAACTTTTACTAGTTTTAATTAGGCGCGTTAATCGGATTAACCACCTAAGTTTGTTACTAGTTTTGCGTGTTTAATTATGTATTTCTTAAATTTTGCATGGGCCAGTCACAAATAGTGAATGGGTGAATGGAAGATTGTTATTCAAAACAGGTCTTTGAAAATCGCAACTAGTGGGGCCCGACTAGGATAGAAAATTCGGACTGCGTTCCGTTATGTATTTTTGTAAATCTAAATATGGTCTGCGAACCGTTAAGTATTTTTGTACTATTAGATTAATCTTAGTCGTTCTAGCTAGCTTTATTTTATTTTGGCCAAGATGTCTCAAGATGGCGTTTCGATGAAGACGAGCCAAAATGAAGACCCATGGAAATTGAAGATTTCAAGGGGTCATGCTAGTTGCCAAATGCATATATTTTATGCTTTATATACATTGTTGTTATATATGATTGCTAGATGCATGTCTAGGATTTCTATATGTTGCGACGATTAGTTAAGTTCACTTAAATCAACCAACATAGAAACCCTAGGTCCCTTAATAATATTGAGCTAAAATTTGTCGTTCCAAGAACAACACTTACCGAACTAATGCACATACGTGATGGACTACGCCAAAGCGAGAAATTACTACTTCCCTAGGAACGTAAGGTATACTAGGTATACAAGTTGTCTTGGTTAAGCTCAACGATATCAGTAAGGAGTCCTTAGATGTCGTGGCAAAAGAGATAAAATGTCAAGGATGCATTAGATGCGACATTTTATCAAACCGAGAGTAGCTTGGAGCTATTAGCAATTGGATTGCTTACCTTAAGATATTTAATGATTAAGACAAGCCAAAGCATGCTTAACCATTTCTTGATCTTTGGGATCTCGGAATCATTTTATTCTCGCCTAAAAGGGACAATTTTATAAATGCGTGGATAAAATTCTCAATAAGATTGAAAATATGCATGAACGTTTTAAATTTCAACTTATTGATTTATGAATGGTTTTTCACTTCAAATTCTTTCAATTGTAGAACAATGTCAGCAAGTAATTCAAACAACAACCATATGTGCCCGGAACTCCCCGAGAAGTTGGCCTTTTCCTTAAACTTGGTCAACTGCAAGGAATGGGAGGAGGAACTCAGGAGAACTTTCCGAAATTGTTCCTTGGAGTATACTCTTGATACTCCCATTCCAAGCTTCTTTGCCAAAGGAATCATGACCGATGAGGCTCATGAAGAATGGTCTTCCAATTGCAAAAAGGTCTCACGACTTATGGCAAATTCCATCCCGGGAGATTGGAAGGAAAGTCTTACCTCCTATCTTTCGGACATGTTCCTCAAAGCACTTGAGGACGTTGTCAATGTTAGAGTCACCAAGAGTGACAATGGAAACTTTGATGGCCTCGTGTTTGACTTGACTAGGTCACTTTCAAACATGAGGATAAAGCCACCAAACGTGGGATTTCTTGCTAAGGAAAGGCGCCGACTTTGGACAAAGGTCTACAATGCCAAATTAAGACCCGGCATGCCCCTCCGACCTCATGTGCTTGGAATGACTAGACTCTTCAAATACATGCAGCTTCTCGGAATCCCATTGGAAGATGAGATGGCGGGGCATATCTTGCTTGCTTCACTCCACTTGGGCTATGATGCACTTAGAGTGCATATCGCTGCGGGAAAGGAGACACACTCCCTAAAGGAGGTGGTGCAACTTCTTAGCCAAGCCACCGCCTATGGAATGACCAAAAGGCCCTTGAGAGCTAAGAAGAAGGAGTTCAAGAAGGTCAAGGCAAAGATGAGATGCTTCCATTGTGGCATGCAAGGCCACTACAAGAGAGAATGCATGCTCTTCAAGGAAGAGGGGAACATTCCGACTACCTCAGGTATCTTCCTAAACACTTGTGAATTAAGCTTATCACAGGTATTGGATACTAAGTATGACTCACTTTATGTTGCCTTTTCAGGGACCAAGTGAGAAGCTTATCAAGTGTTGGTGCAAGAGCAAGAAGACGACGAAAATGGTTTTTCGGTCGTGCTTGCATGCATTATTTTGTCTTTGAGATGTAATTAAAACTAATCCTAGTTTTTTGTCATGCTTTTGAACAATATTTTGATCGATGGTGTTGGACACCAAGATATTTGAAATGAAAGACTTCTAACGTAGTTGTTTCAAAGATTATCTTTCAAACATATGTTCAAATTAAATTGCATGCTTTACACAAAGACAATAGGATTGATACCAAATGAACTAAGACCATCGAGTTGAATCAAACCTACTTGTAGCATTGTCGTCTTGGCCATATTAACATCAAGCGCATCAAGAAACTTCTTCAAGAAGGTGTTCTTGACTCATTCTACTTAGAGTCGTTTGAAAATTGCGAAAGATGCTTATTAGGCAAGATGATAAAAAAACCATTCTCCAAGTTGGGAGAAAGGGCAAGTGACTTATTAGGTCTAATACACACAGATGTATGTGGACCAATGAGTACACCCGCAAGGTTACCGATACTTCATCACTTTCACCGACGATTTTAGTAGATATGGCTATATCTACTTAATGTCGAATAAATCTGAATCCTTTGAGAAATTCAAAGAATTTTAGAAAGAAGTTGAAAATCAACTTGGCAAGAAAATTAAAGCACTTCGATCGGATCGAGGTGGCGAATATTTGAGCCATGAATGCGACGATCATTTGAAAGAAAATGGTATTCTTTCAGGGTTGACACCTCCCGGAACTCCTCAATGGAACAGAGTGTCCGAACGAAGGAATCGAACCTTGTTAGATATGGTTCGATCAATGATGGGTCTTAGTGAACTCCCTATCTCTTTCTGGGGACATGCGCTACAAATTGCAGCACTAACACTGAATAGAGCTCCGTCAAAAGCTGTTGAAAAGACTCCATATGAATTATGGACTAAGAAACCTCCTAGGTTGTCTTTTCTCAAGATTTGGGGATGCGAAGCATATGTCAAGCGATTAATTTCGGACAAACTTCACTCCAAATTGGATAAGTGTTTCTTTGTGGGATACCCAAAAGAAACCAAAGGGTATTACTTCTACAATAAATCCGAGAACAAAGTATTTGTTGCTCGTGATGATGTCTTTTTGGAGAAGGAACACCTTTCCAAAATGACAAGTGGGAGGAAAATCGAACTCGACGAAGTTCGAGAGGACGAGCAACAATGTCAACCTGACAAAACTGACAATCTAGATGCTTTGGAAGCATCTAAGAAGATTGGTCAGAATCAAACTGACAATGAAAATGCTCAACCGATTACCCTTCGTAGGTCGCAACGGCAAAGATCTCAACCAGACAGATACCTTGGTATCGTCTTAACCGATGATCAGGACATCCTAGTCACGGATGGTGATGAGTCGGCGACATACAAGCAAGCTATGACGAGCCCCGACTCTGCGAAATGGCAAGAGGCCATGAAATCCGAGATGGACTCCATGTCTGAAAATCAAGTCTGGGACTTGGTTAATTTGCCCGAGGGTTATACACCCATTGGTTGCAAATGGATCTTCAAAGTGAAGACAGACAAGGATGGAAATGTATCGATATACAAAGCAAGACTGGTGGCAAAAGACTATAGACAAATCCACGGGATTGACTATGATGAAACTTTTTCACCAGTTGCAATGCTAAAATCCGTTCGGATCATCCTAGCGATTGCTGCATATTACGATTATGAAATATGGAAAATGGATGTCAAAATCGCCTTCCTTAATGGAATTTTGGAAGAAACTGTGTATATGACACAGCCAGAAGGTTTTTTTCGATCCAGGCAACGCTGGAAAGGTTTGCAAGCTGAAGAAGTCCATTTATGGACTAAAGCAAGCCAGCAGAAGTTGGAATCTGCGATTTGATGAAGCCATTAGCAAGTTTGGTTTTATCAAGAATCCAGATGAGTCTTGTGTATACAAGAAGGTCAGTGGGAGTGATATTGCATTCCTAGTCCTGTATCTCGATGACATACTTTGCATTGGAAACAACACAAAATTATTGGAGTCCGTAAAAGGCTGGTTAGGAAAGTGCTTTCCAATGAAGGACTTAGCAGAGGCACAGTACATATTGGAAATCAAGATCTACAGAGATAGATCTAAAAGGATGATTGGATTAAGCCAGAATACTTACATTGATAAGGTACTGGCTCGATTCAACATGGAGAATGACAAGAGAGGGCATTTACCCATGTCCCATGGCATAACTCTCAGCAAGAAACAGTGTCCACAGACACCTGTTGAGCGAGAAAGAATGAATCAGATCCCATATGCTTCGCTGATCGGATCGATCATGTATTCCATAATATGTACAAGGCCAGATGTATCGTATGCCTTGAGTGCAACGAGCCGATACCAATCGAACCCAGGAGAGGCGCATTGGACTGCGGCCAAGAATATCCTAAAGTACCTGAAAAGGAACAAGGATAAGTTCTTAGTGTATGGAGGCCACAAAGAACTGGTTGTTGAAGGTTACACCGACGCTAGCTTCTAGACTGACAGAGACGACTTCAAGTCACAGTCGGGGTACATATTCTGTCTGAATGGAGGAGCGATCAGCTGGAAGAGTGCCAAGCAGAGCACCACTGCAGACTCTACAACTGAAGCTGAGTACTAGGCCGCTTCGGAAGCTGCCAAGGAAGCTGTTTGGATTCGTAAGTTCATTAGTAAACTTGGTGTTGTACCCTCAATCAAGGGGGCGATATACCTCTATTGTGATAACAATGGAGTTATCGATCAAGCCAGGGAGCCGAGAGAACAACAGAAGGTCAAACACGTGCAAAGGCGATTTCACATGATAAGGGAATTGAAATCCGAAGATGAAATCAGAATTTGTAAGATTGGCACAGATGATAATGTGGCCGATCCCTTGACTAAACCGCTGCCTCAGGTGAAACACAACAAACACATTGAGGCGATGGGAATCAAGCATGTTGGAAACTGGCTTTGAAATTTCCTGTACATGTGTTTTAATTATACTGGTAGTTTTAATGTAAGACACTGTATTGAAACCATTCATTTATGGAGTAATTAATTTTTGTGCAAAATTATCATTCACTCCATTACTATTTAATTGTGGTTTAGAATTAAATAATAAGTCCATTCGATTTACGGAAATATTCAAAACAGGGTATCAAGACCATGTCTTGGATAAAGAAACACCTGTTAAGTGAACATTGAATATTTAAATCGAAAATTTTCCCTAATCAAGGTCATCAACAGATGGACGATTGATGACCGCCATAGATTAGCGTGTAGTATGATTTACAACACCGTTTCTTGTGCTGCGAGGACGTGACAGTCATAAATTATTTGCACAGGTACAGTTTGGAACTGTACTGGATAAGACCTATGAGATTACTTTAAGAAAATTCAGAATAGTCATAAGTACATTTCTCATTATGACTATCGGAACCTGTTTCCTCCGACCATGAGTATTGTGAAGTTTTCTTGTTTGAGTACTAGACTCTTTGATGTTTCCTAACGTCTGTCGTAACTGGGGATCATAACGGGAACACTCGGAAAACTAAGTCCTCTTAGTAAGATGAACTTACAATGAAAGACTGGGATTGTCCCCTTATTAACAATAGGGAAAATGTTTTGTTCTTTACAAGGCCCCTCGAAGAGCGAGACTGTGAAAATGCATGGTCGTGCTCAGGTGGATTTTAGAAATCATCTGCTTATTGACAGTCGAACTCGGAGATCGAGAAACACTTCTGAACGTAATAAGGATGACAATGAATCTTACCTTATTGTTCACGAAGAAACATTAAGAGACATAGGAAATGGGCTATACACTGTATGCACACTTGTCCGGAAGGATAAGTGGGAGATTGAAAGGAATGGTGTCATTCCAACAAGTGTATTCTTCCAATAGAGGGTTCAGAATTATTACAGAGTTAATTCTTTAGTAAGATCAAGTGATCGGAATGCCTAGGTGGAGGCCGCTTCCGATCAGTAATATCGAGGTACAATTGATATTACAACTTAATCTTAACTGAACCCTTTGAGTCGAACCCAATCGAATCACCGATCTGAGACGACGAATTAATCCGAAAGGATTTAATGAGTCGATAGAGTTTTACGAATACAGACATCGGATATCGAGCCTAGGGCGTCGAGACCGAGCGTCGTAAAATCACAAAGCGACAAGTATAAAAATAGCCCTAGCACCAAACTGGCCTAGCCATGTGGATGCTAGGCTAGTTCGAGCTAGCATGCACCTAGCATGGCTAGGCGCAAGCCTAAGCACACTAGGTGTGCTAGGCGCACCATCGCGCACCATCGCAACACAGCAGGGCCACACACGCACCAAGCACAGCCATCGCAGTGCTAGGCACTGGCGCATGTGCATGTGTGTGTGTGCGTGCCTCGCACCAAGCATAGCAGTGCTAGGCACTAGCTGATGTGTGCTAGTGCAAGGATGCTTGGCAGCATCTCCCAGCATGCATGCTAGGCCTTGCGTGCGTAGGCTCGCTGGCTGGGCTAGCAATGGCGTGAGGCTGGTGCGTGGTGTGTGGTGCGATGCATGCTGTGCGTGACTAGTGTGCATGGTCCATGGCTAGTGCATGTGCTGCGAGGCTGATGCGCATGGTACGAGGCAAAGGGGGCCAGCATGCGTGGCTCGCTAGCAGCACGCATGCTGGCTATGCTAGCAATGGTGTGCGAGAGGTACTGCGAGATATGCGAAGGCCAGCACCAGCGCCTAGCACTGGCTAGCACCAGCGCATAGCATCGCCCAGCACCAAGCATGCACTGCCTGGCTGGGATGCGAGGTTGGTGGGCAGGCTGGTGCTAGCTGGCTAGGCTGGCTGGCACTGCTAGCTGGCGTGCTAGTTGGCAATAGCCCAGCAGCCCTTTTTTGAGCCAGTTTTGCATGTGGGGACCATTGCTTGAAGCAATGACTTGGGGATCAAGGCAATGGTCCCCCCCAAGCCTTTGGTCCTCACTTGGCTTTCTCTATTAATATGCCATGTGTCGATTTATGATTGAATTGATTAATCATTTAATTTTGGAATTAAATAATTATCATTTCACCAACTCTCCCACATTGATGGGAGATTGAAAACCAAGGATTCATTTCGTTATAAATACCCTTCAAGGGTGGTTAGAAATGAACAACCTTGAGTGGAATTAAAAAGGCAACTCTTATAATTAGAGTAAAACTTTGATTCGTAAAACTCATAGTTTTGTTTTGTCCGGGTCTTGACTAACCTTCAAGACTTAGGACGCTCGGGTCGGGTCGAGGGTACGATCCGTCGGAGATCTCGTAGTTTCGGGATTTTGAAGTAAGAGCTCTTCGGGAGCGAAGCACGCAACAAAGGTATAATTCTTGTTCTTAGTATTGTTTGATTAAGTTTATTATGCTTGTTAATTGCTTTAATTAAGGGGCGGGTCTTGGGGGGTTTCCTTCCGCGTAGTGTCGGGTCACTACGAAACCCTACACCGACTTCATTATTGAAATGACAAAATCGGCTGAGCTGGAGAATCTTAACCAGGTTTGGAAAGTATACATAGATGGGAGCTTTACTATGAACGGATGTGGTGCAAGCATTATATGCCAGTCTCTTGAAGGGGACAAGTATGAATATGCACTACGGTTCAAGTTTCAAGCCTTAAATAATGAGGCAGAATCTGAAGCCCTACTAACCGGTATCCGCATGTGTAAGGCGACATGGGCAAGAAAAAATGACGCCTGCTCTGATTCACGACTGATCGTTAGCCAATACCATGGTGACTATGTGGCCACCTATCCGGCTATGATCAAATACTTATAAGTGGTCAAAGACGAGGCTGGGACACTTGATGAATTTCATCTTCCTCAAGTGCCCAGATTAGAAAACGTTCTAGCGGATAATCTCTCTAAGCTGGCATCATCCGCCTCTTGTGATACGCCTAGGTTAGTATTTTGGGAAGTTATGGAAAAAAGGAGTATTGAAAAAGACCTTATTGGAATCTTGGACTGAAGCTCAACTTGGATGGATGGCATCCGGGCTTATCTAGTAGACGGCACTCTGTCGAATGTATCTTCAGGAGCGGCTGCAATGAAAAAACGTGCCGCAAGCTTTGAGATTCATAAGGGAGAAATTTTCAAGAAGGGTTATTTGCAGCCGCTATTGAAATGTGTCACCCTAGAAAGGGGGAAGGAGGTACTAGAGGATCTGCACTCAGGTTTTTGTGCATCACACATAGGTGGCAGGTCTCTAGCAAAAAGGGCATGGCGGCAAGGTTATTTTTGGCCCACTCTTGAGGCAGACGCCATGGAAATGGTGAAGAAGTGTGACAAGTGCCAAAGATTTTAGAAATCAAGAAATGGGTCAAAAAGGATTGCTAAGGGAAAGAGAAGAAGGATGAATTGGATTTTAGAAATCAAGAAATGGGTCAAAAAGGGTGAAAAATTCAGGAAAGGCTGGAAAGGCCGCTGGTAGCGGCTTGGGACCCGCTGCCAGCGGCTAAAGCAGAGCTTTTGGATCTTCTTTGCTGGAAGACCCGCTGGCAGCGGCTATACTGCGTAAATTTTTTTTTTTTTTTTTTTTTTTTTTTTTTTTTTTTTTTTAGAAAAAATAAACGTGGAGGGGGGGTACCCGCTGGCAGCGGCTTTTGAGCAGCTACCAGCGGCTGGGACAGCAAAAGGGGAGGTTGGGCTGCTGGAAGACCCGGTGGTAGCGGCTGCAGAGCAGCTGCCAGCGACTACTGCAGGGATAGCCCCCCTTTGGCCTGTTTTGCTCTGTTTTTGCTGCTCTTCGCGCATAACAAATACTCCCAAGGCATCCACCTACACAAACACAATAAAAATACTCTTCACATCACAAGAAAAATAAAAAACTAAACTACAAGAAGAAATGGGGAAGATTTTCGATCGGGTTGCCTCCCGATTAGCGCCTTTGTTTTACGTCGTTGGCTCGACGCGGCTCATCCCACTTCGCTACTCCATTGATGGCTCGTAGAGATCGATGCACTCCACGTTCTCGGTTTTGAAACCCTCGAAGTAGGGTTTGAGCCTTTTTCCATTCACTTTGAACATGTTGTTGGTCTCTAAACTCCGAATTTCTACCGCTCCATGCGGATAGACCTTGTCAACTTGAATTGGACCCTTCCAACGGGAGCTCATCTTGTCATGCCACACCTTATTCTTTGCTTTGTGGTATACCTGGGATAATTTCTTGCCCGGAAATGATGACGGGGTGGGTGTTGCCCCTAGTGGTATAGGTGGAAGCTTGGACTGTTCATTCAATTCCGCCACCTTCACCTGCACATTAGTAGGTATAGAAGAATCCAAGCAATCACCAGACACAACATTAGTAATAGGTGTGAGGAGCTCATCCCCATGATCAATGTTAGAAACATCATGCAATATTGGATCGACAACATTTATAGAATATAAAGAATGAGTATCAACAGGATACTTTATGGTATCATAAATGTTATACACAATTGCTTTCCCATCAACCTCCATAGTCAAAGAACCGGTAGACACATCGATTTTTGTCTTAGCAGTCTTTAAGAAAGGTCTTCCTAACAGGATAGGGGCTGCTTGTTTGTCATGTTCCATGTCAAGGACGTAAAAGTCAGCAGGAAAGATCAATCCATCAACCTTAACAAGTACATCTTCTACTACCCCCTTAGGATATACATTGGACCTATCAGCTAACTGAATTACTACCCCAGTTTCATGCAAAGGCCCAAGTTCTAAAGATTTAAACAGGGAGTAGGGAATGACATTGATTGATGCACCTAGATCCAACATGGCTCGGTGTAATGTGGTGTCTCCTATTGTAACAGGAATAGTAAACATACCAGGATCACCACATTTTTCTGGGAGTTTCTTTTGGAAAACTGCAGAAACATGAGCACTCACCTTCACTTTTTCTTTTCCTCCCAACCTGTGCTTTCTCTTGATCGTACACAGTTCCTTCATAAACTTAGCAAAACGAGGAACACTTTTAATCACATTCAAGAGGGGCATATTTACCTCACATTTGCTGAAAGTCTCATAAATATCCTTGTCTTTCTCATACCTTCGAGTATCTTGCAAGGCTTCTGGGAAAGGTGGCACAGGCTCATAAGAGGTAAAGGTTGGAGGATTCGCCTTAGTTTCTTGTTCTACTTCCTCCTCCTCAACTCCAATCAAGTCTTTAGCCTTCTTAGGTGCAACTACAGTTTCTTGCAACTTTTTTGCCACTTCTCAATGTTATTGCATTAACTTGTTGCTTAGGGTTCAGCTCCGTTTGGGATGGAAGCTTTCCAGAGTCCTTAGCTTCAAGTCGGCTTACTGCACTTGAGATTTGACTGACTTGATTCTCCAGGTTTTGAATACTTGATCTGGTTTCTTGTTGAAACTGCATCATATTCTGCTGCATGGTAGAAACATTAGAAGTTAGTGATCTAATCATTTCTTCAGTTGACATATTACCTGAATTAGAGCTTTGGCCTTGAGGTGTTAGGAACGGTGCCCTATATTGCTGAAACTGTTGTTGACCTTGAGCATGCTGATGTTGTTGGTTTCCTTGGGAATTCCCATATCTCAAATTTGGATGATCTCTCCATCCTGGGTTGTAGGTATTTGAAAAGGGATCATATCTTCTTTGCGGACCTTGCCCTTGAAAACCTAAGGCGTTGGCCTGCTCATTCTGCTCCTCTTGTAATTGAGGACATGTATCAGTGGGATGTCCCATGGAGGTGCATAAACCACAAGCATTCAGTTGCTGCGGATTCCTTGAGTTCACCATGAACTCACGCATCATAGAAGTCAAATCAGCTACTTGACTCTCTAACTCAGTTGTATTCGAATTTGCTAAATTCACCCGGCGCGTGGGAGTTCTCTGACTGAATTGCCTAGAATTTTCTGCTAGCTCTGCAATCAACCTAGTTGCATCTCCTGGAGTCTTATTCACTAGCCCTCCACCACTTGCTGCATTCACCATCCTCAAGTCATCATCAGTTAGACCTCCATAGAAGTATAGGATGAGGTCTTGATCGGAATACCCATGGTAAGGACAGCTAGCACACAATCTCTTAAATCTCTCCCAATACTCATACAAGGATTCATCTTCCTTCTGATCCACATTGCTGATAGCTTTCTTAAGGCTTGCAGAAATAGTGGCTGGGTAGTACTTCTCAAGGAAACACTTCCTTAAATCTGCCCAAGTTGTTATGCTACCTGGGGGAAGATAGTAAAACCAATCCTTTGCTGCATCTTTGAGAGAAAAAGGAAATGCTCTCAACTGAATTTGTTCATCAGTCATCCCAATCGGTTTCATGCTAGTGCAAACCACATGAAATTCTGCCAGATGTTTATTCGGATCTTCGCCTTTCATGCCATGGAATGCCGGCAATAGATGAATTAGACCGGATTTGATCTCAACATTAGTACCTTCCTCCAACTGCTGGTATGCAATGCACAACGGTTGTTGGTTCAAGTTAGGGGCTGTAAGTTCTCTTAGAGTTCGATTGTCAGCCATCTCCTCTTCTTCTTGAATATTGAAGGAGTACGTTGATTCACTAGGGGTTGTTTTTGCCTCTTTTCGCAACCTGGAAATATTCCTTTCAATTTCTGGATCAAACTGCAAAACTTCTTTGTTAGCAGAACGGGTACTTATCATACCCTAGCGAACAAACAAAGAAAGATAGCTAAGAACAGTCCTAAAATAAATTCTACTAAGATAAACAATTAAAAAGTAACGCCTTAATTCCCCGGCAACGGCGCCAAAATTTGGTGTGCCTCAGTCGTATGCAACCAAAAATATCACAACTAAGCTAACTGCAAATAAACGTAGTTAGGGAAGTCGAGTTCGAATCCACAGGGAAAAAGGGACTAATAACTGGAAACCTAAGTGGAAATACTCTAGGACGGTAGTAACCTAAGTAACGAGGGGGGTTTTCACGAGCAATGATGATAAATGAACTAAGTAAGAACAACGAACGTAATGAATAGGTAATCAATGAGAAGAACGGTCTTGGTTATGCGAAATCCACTAATGAACATACAAATTGATCATAGAAGTCTCCTCAATCAAGCTCTATTGAACACCTTGTTGTAGAATTCCTAGATTCTAAATTCTCATAAATAGTTAGAAATAGCAAAGCGCTCCTTTCTAACCCTTTCCAATGCACAATTCAAGACAAGCGCTCTAAATTATCCACAAGAAGAAAATAAACGGAGAAATCAACAAGGATTGAATAAATTAACACAAGCGGTCTAATTTCTTCAATAATATTATTCCCTCTTCAAGTTATCAACCAAAAGCATGCATCAATAACCTAAAGTTGCTACTTTGGAAAGATTAATTAGATGCAAGCGAATCCAATAATTCTAACCTAGCAATTGATTAAAGCAAATCATGAAATTAATTCAAGGAACAATATATATTCAATAGATATTAAGAGAAGAAAGATCTCACAATTCGTAGCTAAAAGCTTCAATCTTTAACCAAGAATCCGGAAGATTAAGCTTCCATGGATTCTAATTCCAAAACAAAGAATTCTGAAAATTCCAAGAAAACCCTAGAAAGCTTTTTTTTCTCAAAACTTAATTCTCCTTTTCTTCTTCAAACTTAATTAAAACTAAGCTATTTATATGTTTCTATATTTTAATAACATAACACAATAATAATAATAAAATAATATCCAAAACACGAGCCAAAACAAAGCCAAATTGCTGAAAATTAACCAAAACAGCCCGAATTTCTGCCAGAGCCGCTGCCAGCTGCTCTGGACCCGCTGGCAGCTGCTCTGGCAGCCCCTCACTCTGGTATACCCGCTGCCAGCGGCTCTGGCCAGCTGCCAGCGGCCCTGGCAGCGGTTCCTGCTGTTTTTGCCTTCTTTCCTTGCTTCTTCTTCTTGCTTTGCTTCACCTTTTCCTCAAGCTTTCTTCCTTGCTCTTCCATGCTCCATCACAACTCTCAAATCACGAGCCAAGGTCCATCCTTCTTACATAACTCTTCATTGGTTCCCGAGCTCACTCACTCACTTATACTCATAAATCCCGCCTTTTGCACATAAGTGAGATCACAGCCCAAAACTCACAAAAGCTAACAAAAGTACATATAAAGCATCAAAACACACCCTAAAATGCTTCTCTCAACCCATGATAAGAAGGCTTATCAAAGCTCATACACCGTCCAGCTACTGATCTGACGGCTATTCTTGAGGCAGACGCCTAGTGCCATTTGCCAAATGGGGCATGGACATTTTGGGCCCGTATACGCCTGCTACAGGCGAACGGCGATATGTTCTAGTCTTTGTTGACTACTTCACCAAATGGGTAGAAGTAGAGGCGGCTAAAGGCATAAAGACAAAGGATGTTATCTCCTTCATTTAGAGGAATATTATCACCTGGTTTGGGGTACCTATTTCTATGGTCTTTGACAATGGCCCTTAGTTTGAGACGCCTACCCCCAAGAATTGGTTGGGAGATCAAGGGATCTCACATTGCTTTGCATCAGTCGGCTACCTTCAAGAAAACGGCCAGGTTCAAGGCTTCAACAAGCTTATCTCATACGACATTAAGAAGAAAATTGAAAGGGCTAGCGGTCTATGGGCAGATGAGTTGCCTCATGTCCTATGGGCCATCAGAACAACTGAAAAAGGGGTAACCGGTGAAACCCCATTTCTTTTGACATACAATGCAGAAGACGTCTTGCTAATTGAGCACTATGATCCAACCCTTCGAGTCATGCTTTTTGACGAAGAGGTTAACTGGGAGGCCATGTGGCTAGCATTGGACTCACTCCCGGAGAGCAAGGGCAATGCCGCTTTGCGTCATGAGATTTACCGTCTAAGAATGACAAGAGCCTACAACAAAAGAGTACACAAACGGCCCTTGAAAGTAAGGGACTTTGTGTTACGGAAAATGGAGGCAATCGGTAAGGCAAATGAGCAAGGAAAGTTGACTCCAAATTGGGAAGGCCCCTACCGAATCTATGAAGAAGTACGAGGCGGCACCTACCGCCTGGAAACTCCTGACGGCAGGAAGCTAGCCAGAACTTGAAATGTAGACAACTTAAAAAAGTACTACTTGTTAAACTTTAAAAAATTTCTAAATAAGTTTATCAATGAAAAGTTGTTCTATATTTTCAATCATATTTATTGCTTTTTGTATAAAATACCGTCTGTGCAATGTGTAGACGGACTTGTTAAAATTTTAAGTCTGCTCCCACATGAGTAGATGTAAGCTAAGTCTAAAAACATAGCAGCTAATGAGGCCAATGGTCGGATGACATTAATAAGGCCAATGGCTGGATAATACTACAAACCATTGCCTGCTCCAACATGAGTGGGCATCCGACAACGCCCATCCGGGTGAATTAGCCGCAAAGAGCATCTCCCATTTGGGTGGTACATTGCTCTATAAACTTAAAAACGAACGACCCTACCGACTGTCCGGATAAGGATAATTCCCAGTTGTTCGAATGATCAAGTGAGACCTAATTATCATTGGTCACCGCCTGTAATGTAACAAACGGTGACCAGTAACCAGTGACCATCTTGGTTAGATATAACCTGTTGTTGCTTAAAAGCCTTACAAACAGGTAAATTGAAAGATCTAAGCTAAGTTAGAACCTTAGCAGCTAAAACATTGCTCGTTTGAGGTAACTACACACGACCAATGGTCGTCTGCTACTAAACGTTAATTTGTCTTCTCTAAGAGCAAGACATCCGGCGAAGCCCATCTGGGTTAACTCGTCGTAGGAAGCAACCGACAAAGACTAATTAATCCCAGGACAAAATCACAGCCGGTTGACCAGAATAACCTAAGATGGAACCTAGATGTCATAGCAAAAGTCGTCTGTCATTCCAACTTAGAATTAAATTTTGAAAATCGATTCAGATACAGTCAATGACCGTCTAACGTTCAAACTGGATGCTCAGTGGACGAATGTCCGCTTGGGTTGGGGCAATCACCTTGGTGATTGATTGACCCAAAACATTAGCTATACCCTTTTTAAAATCAGGCGCACATCCGTGCAGGGGCAAATACATCTGGTGCTGATAAGTGGCATTTATGCCACTATTTAGATCCTCTAATTGCGGTATTTTTCTACGTTTGTCCCTTGTTTGTACCCCTTTTGCTCCGTTTCTCCCTTTATTATGTTTTTGTGCTTTTCCTCGTGTTTTGTAGGCTTTTGGAGTTGATTTTAATAGAATGAAGAGCTTGGAGAATTGGAGTTCATTTGAAGAGCTACAAAGGAAGTTAAGGAGCAAGCAAGCAAGGCCATACGGACAGCGCGGGTCGTGCTTTCAGAATGGCGCGGGTGCGCCAAACCAAGCGCGGGCGTGCCTAACATTGGGGTTGAAAATATTGAAGGAGGCAGAATGTAGGCGCGATTTGGGCGCGGCTTAGGCGCGGGCGCGCCTAAGATAGGCGCGGGCGCTCCTAAGATAGGCGCGGGCGCTCAAGGGCCTGAACTCCGAAACTAACCTTTGTTCACTCTTTTAGCCATAACTTTTTATATACAAATTGGATTGAGGTGATTCAAATTGCATTGAAAACTAGACTTGAAGTTCTTTCCAAAGGTAGGTCGCACGCCCCCAGAAGCCTCCTAGAACAGAAGTTATTGCCGTTTGAAAACGAATGTTGCTGTCAGGCCAATCCCAGTGCGCGGCCGCGCAGGCCTCTATCGCGGGCGCGCACGAGCAGCTACGGGTCTTTTAAATGCTTCTTCCTCTCCTCTTTTTGGCCAAGTTTTGATGGTGGGTTTCTTTGGGGTTTTCTCTCTCCTCTTTGAGGGGTTAAATCCTAACATCTCTCCATCAATCTTCACATAAATTAGGCTTAGATTTAGTTTTAATCTTTGTTTTTATACTTTGCAATGTAGATTAAGAGTAATTTAGGGTATTTAGAGAGAGAAAGTGAAGAGCTTCGATGGTGGATTGAAGAAGATGAAGATGCAAAGTGACATTGTTTTGGATTCCTTTTCAATACTTCAATGAGCATTCTAAACTCTATCTCACTTATTGTTCTTTCTTAATTTCTTGCTTGATTAGAGTAGTTGTTTAGTTTAATTGCTTCTCTTTGTTCTTCTTGTTGGGTTTTGTGTTAGTTGTTCATGATTAGTGAGTAATTCCCTTTACTAAGGGATTGGTGATAGCATGTGGTGAATCTTGAATGTATTAGGCTAGACAAATGTTGGTTATATGTGATTAAATATACCTTGTAACCATGTTTTACTAATTACTCCATGTGAACTGCCAATCATGTGTTGTAATTGGGTGGATTGAACTAAGTTATGACGATAGTGTAACTTAGGGATATCCATTAGGTGATCGATTCTATGCAAAAACCTTAACTTTCACAGCTTATGACGATAGTATGAGCATGTGTTAAGTTGGGAAAGCCTTTGACCCCGATAGGTGGTTAGATGGTATTGTTGGTATTGCCTTATATGAGATATTTGGTTTGCATGTAAACTCATTTCCATTGCCTAACTTTATTGAAGATCATTGTCATGTTTGACCCTCTCCCTTGGTGTTAGTTTAACTTAATATAAATCTCATTTTTGTTTATTGTTCTATCCATCCTATCTCTTTGACCTAGCTTAATTGGTGGTGGTGTTGATAGTGTTTATGTCGTCTCCGTGGTTCGACCCTCTACTTACCACTAAACTTGTTTAGTGTAGGTGTAGGTTTATAAATATTGTTTTGTTGAGGGTAGTTAGTCCAACGACCTAATTATCCTTCACCAAAATGGCGCCGTTGCCGGGGACGGCTTCCATTATTGTTGTATTACCTTATTGAGTCTAGGTCTTTGCGAATATTTTCTTTTCTTTTTTTTTATTTTTTGTTTAAAAAAAAAGGAAAAAAAAAAAGGGAAATTCCAAAAATATTTGAGCTTTCTTATTTGGTTGCTATTTGTTTTGCCTCATTGAGTCATGGATCAATTTGTCCAAAATGAAATGTCATGTCCTTCTTTGCCTCAATTTGAATATGAGCCCTTTTGGGTATACTTTAATAGGTTTGAAGACTTCTCTAATTACCTTGGTTGTACTTTAAGGGAGTCTTGTGAGATAATTTATTGGGGTTTGAATGAGTACACTAGGGGGGTGGTTGAAAACAAATTTAATGGTGAATTTCGAGCCACATCTTCGGATGAGGCTTGGGATTTCTATTTGTGGTTTGCTCGGGATAGCAATGAGCAAGATAATTATGATAATTGTCGTGATTTTTCTAACTCTTGCATAAACTCTAATGATGATTCTTATGTTCCCCATGATGATCCCTTGATGCATGATGGCAACCCTTCCCTTTTGTATGCTAATTGTAATGAGATGCATCCCAATGTTGATAATGTTCATGATATTTTTCAATGTTCATCAATTATGTGCATGAATTCCAATGATGCTTCACACACCCAAAATTCTCAAATGCATAATTCTTCATCTTCCTTTCCTTTTTCATACACGATTCCTAATGAGATCCCCTATGTGTCTAATGAGCCTTTTTGTGAGGGTAATTCAGTGGGGAGATCGAAGGAAGAAGAGTGTATGGAGATGCTTAAGGAGTTTATGAGAAAACAAGATGAAGAGAGGAATGAAAGGGAAGCTTGGATTAAAATGATGGAAAGTAAAATTTCCCAACTAGCCTCATCCCAAGAGGATGCCTTTCCTTCTTCTCCCTCCTCCCATTTGAGTGAGCCTTTTCTCTCTCCTCTTTGAGGGGTTATACCCTAACATCTCTCCATCAATCTTCACATAAATTAGGCTTAGATTTTGTTTTAATCTTTGTTTTTATACTTTGTAATGTAGATTAAGAGTAATTTAGGGTATTTTAGAGAGAGAAAGTGAAGAGCTTCAATGGTGGATTGAAGAAGATGAAGATGCAAAGTGACATTGTTTTGGATTCCTTTTCAATACTTCAATGAGCATTCTAAACTCTATCTCATTTATTGTTCTTTCTTAATTTCTTGCTTGATTAGAGTAGTTGTTTAGTTTAATTGCTTCTCTTTGTTCTTCTTGTTGGGTTTTGTGTTAGTTTTTCATGATTAGTGAGTAATTCCCTTTACTAAGGGATTGGTGATAGCATGTGGTGAATCTTGAATGTATTAGGCTAGACAAATGTTGGTTATATGTGATTAAATATACCTTGTAACCATGTTTTACTAATTACTCCATGTGAATGGCCAATCATGTGTTGTAATTGGGTGGATTGAACTAAGTTATGACGATAGTGTAACTTAGGGATATCCATTAGGTGATCGATTCTATGCAAAAACCTTAACTTTCATAGCTTATGACGATAGTATGAGCATGTGTTAAGTTGGGAAAGCCTTTGGCTTTTGCGTTCTTTGTCCGGTTATTTACTAATAAGGTCAATCTTGGACCTTAAACAAGACTTTCTCGGGAAGTAACCCGTGTTTATATTGCTTTTAATTTTCTTTTATATCTTTTAATTTTGTTTTCCTCTTGTTTATCTTTGTATATAGGTACTTGATGTCTATACTTTTGCGCATGACCTTTGACCGAGAACCATAAGAAGTAGAAAACCAAGGAATATTTGTAAATGGAAGTTGAAGCATCAAAGAAGAGCAATTTAATTGAGATGAGGAAAATGACTTAATTTGCGGGTTTCTACATCCACCTAACATTTTGGTTCACTCTTTCCATCTCCTCTCTTTTGTTGCTTTACCCTTTTATTTTCATATGGTTTGAAAGATAAATGTTTGTGGTTTTGTTGTTTCCTTCTTCCCTTTCTTGGTCTCTTGATTGCTTGATTTACCCCCCATACATACCAAGGTTTATTTTTGACTTTGGTTATTCTATATTTGGATGGCCATGAGTGCCTTATTGACTTGACTTTTGGTATGCATGGCTTTGTCGTTGATCATGCTCTCTTCTAGCGCAATTTGTATATACATTCTCAAGTTGTTCTCGTTTTGTGAATATTTGTTTGTATAGCGTCTTTTCCTTTGAAAACAAGGCAAGTTTGCATATGTGTTTTGATCCGTTCTTGTTTTGGTCTTACTACTTTGAACTTGTGTCCTTGAATGTTTTCCTTCCTAATTGGTAATGGTATGCACGGTTTGAGAGTGTTTTGGGTTGAGTTAAACATATTTTAATGCTAAGGTAGCGGTTTTAAGAACTTTGGGATACTTGTAGCCTTAATCCATGGTTGTGGTAAGACGGTGTCGCTCTCCATGGTGGATATGAACCCCTTAGGTCGGTAATTGCTATACAAATCCCGTGTGAGGTTTATTTGTTCTAGCCTTCATCAACTTTGTTGAGTGGCATATTTGGATCCTTGGTTATGCATTTTCAAATCCAGAGTTTGACTTCTATCTACCCGAGATCGTGACCGAACCCTTTAAGGGAGGACATAGGCATTTTTCATTTTCTTATCCTTCTTTTTGTTTTGTTACAAAATTGGTTTTCTTTTAAATTTGCCCCTCTTGCTAACCCTTTGAGCCTATTTCCCTTTCTTGATTTTGAGCCACATTACAAACCGAATGACCTTTTGTTCCCCTAAACCTTTTGTTTATGTGAAGCATGTTGGTTTGAGAATTGTTTTGTGTTGATTTTGAACGCAAATGAGAAAGTTGTAGTTCTTTGGTCAAGCAAGTGAGTAAACTGTGATTCTATTCAGTGAAATAAGAGCAAATGCTTATGAAAAGCCGTCCTTACTCAAATAAGGTAAGGACCAAAAAAAAAAAAAAAAAAAAAAAACCTTCATATCCCTCGTGTTTGAGCATTGAGGACAATGCTCCGTTCAAGTGTGGGGGAGTCCTGTTTCTTAGTCTTGTAAGTGTGTGTTTATTGAATAAGTGTGGGGGAATACCACCAAATTTTTAAAATTTTCAAAATTTTTCCCACCTTACACCCCAAGCATACCCTTACAACCAATAAAAGACCTTTAGATCCTATATAGTTTAGTCTTTATCGATGGAGGAAGATAGTTGTCAAGCTTATAGAGAGACAGTGCATAGCCAAGACGTAGGGATAACCTTCTCATCGTTTTCATTTCTTTATCTTTTTCCGGTTCCTTCGAGGAACCATGAGAAGCCCACCTAATGGTTGACTTGAAGCTAGTGGAGAGAACGCGGCTAGCTAGTTTGGGATGAAAGGTGAATTGTACGGCTCTTAGTTCTCTATGCTTAGCTTAGTCTATGTTTCTTTCAACCCTAAACATCTTGGAACGTGCATACCCTTATTTGTTTAGAAAGTTGTGCATTCATTGGTGCTTGTTTCGTTCCAAAAAGTCCACCAAGAACGTCTTGTTTTTGTGTTTATTTTATTTGTCTATGCATTGCCTTGTTTGTGTTGCTTTATGTGTAGAGTTATGGGTTAAACTCTTTGGAAACCCTTACGAGAGCACACTCGTCCTCATAGGCGACTTTGAGGTTTAAATGGCTTGTTGTTTACGCTAAAAACAACCTTGATTCCTACGAAAGTGAGTTAGTGTATATTCTTTTTCACCCCTCTCCTTTTAGTGTTATTAGATCCTTTTTCTTTCTTTTTGTTTCTGCTTTTGTTCTTGCTTGAGGACAAGCAAGAGGCAAGTGTGGGGGAATTTGATAAGTGGCATTTATGCCACTATTTAGATCCTCTAATTGCGGTATTTTTCTACGTTTGTCCCTTGTTTGTACCCCTTTTGCTCCGTTTCTCCCTTTATTATGTTTTTGTGCTTTTCCTCGTGTTTTGTAGGCTTTTGGAGTTGATTTTAATAGAATGAAGAGCTTGGAGAATTGGAGTTCATTTGAAGAGCTACAAAGGAAGTTAAGGAGCAAGCAAGCAAGGCCATACGGACAGCGCGGGTCGTGCTTTCAGAATGGCGCGGGTGCGCCAAACCAAGCGCGGGCGTGCCTAACATTGGGGTTGAAAATATTGAAGGAGGCAGAATGTAGGCGCGATTTGGGCGCGGCTTAGGCGCGGGCGCGCCTAAGATAGGCGCGGGCGCTCCTAAGATAGGCGCGGGCGCTCAAGGGCCTGAACTCCGAAACTAACCTTTGTTCACTCTTTTAGCCATAACTTTTTATCTACAAATTGGATTGAGGTGATTCAAATTGCATTGAAAACTAGACTTGAAGTTCTTTCCAAATGTAGGTCGCACGCCCCCAGAAGCCTCCTAGAACAGAAGTTATTGCCGTTTGAAAACGAATGTTGCTGTCAGGCCAATCCCAGTGCGCGGCCGCGCAGGCCTCTATCGCGGGCGCGCACGAGCAGCTACGGGTCTTTTAAATGCTTCTTCCTCTCCTCTTTTTGGCCAAGTTTTGATGGTGGGTTTCTTTGGGGTTTTCTCTCTCCTCTTTGAGGGGTTAAATCCTAACATCTCTCCATCAATCTTCACATAAATTAGGCTTAGATTTAGTTTTAATCTTTGTTTTTATACTTTGCAATGTAGATTAAGAGTAATTTAGGGTATTTTAGAGAGAGAAAGTGAAGAGCTTCGATGGTGGATTGAAGAAGATGAAGATGCAAAGTGACATTGTTTTGGATTCCTTTTCAATACTTCAATGAGCATTCTAAACTCTATCTCACTTATTGTTCTTTCTTAATTTCTTGCTTGATTAGAGTAGTTGTTTAGTTTAATTGCTTCTCTTTGTTCTTCTTGTTGGGTTTTGTGTTAGTTGTTCATGATTAGTGAGTAATTCCCTTTACTAAGGGATTGGTGATAGCATGTGGTGAATCTTGAATGTATTAGGCTAGACAAATGTTGGTTATATGTGATTAAATATACCTTGTAACCATGTTTTACTAATTACTCCATGTGAATGGCCAATCATGTGTTGTAATTGGGTGGATTGAACTAAGTTATGACGATAGTGTAACTTAGGGATATCCATTAGGTGATCGATTCTATGCAAAAACCTTAACTTTCACAGCTTATGACGATAGTATGAGCATGTGTTAAGTTGGGAAAGCCTTTGACCCCGATAGGTGGTTAGATGGTATTGTTGGTATTGCCTTATATGAGATATTTGGTTTGCATGTAAACTCATTTCCATTGCCTAACTTTATTGAAGATCATTGTCATGTTTGACCCTCTCCCTTGGTGTTAGTTTAACTTAATATAAATCTCATTTTTGTTTATTGTTCTATCCATCCTATCTCTTTGACCTAGCTTAATTGGTGGTGGTGTTGATAGTGTTTATGTCGTCTCCGTGGTTCGACCCTCTACTTACCACTAAACTTGTTTAGTGTAGGTGTAGGTTTATAAATATTGTTTTGTTGAGGGTAGTTAGTCCAACGACCTAATTATCCTTCACCAGGTGCATCCGGTAAACAACATGTATTAGGCTACTTAGCAAAATATGTGCACAATGAAAAAATTGCAAAGATTGAAAAATTAATGCAAATTGTAAAGATAGAAAAAATCGACTCAGTCGGCTAATTCATTAAAAGCCCCCTGTTTCGGGGTTTTTTGATGTCCTGCGGGAGAGTTACAATTCCAAGACTGGTCTTTGAACGCTTGTACCTGCAAAACAACAGAGACTCTGGTTGAGTGGAGTTCCGCCTCCGACGATCAATTAGAACGTGGTCAAGGAGTAAAGTGTAGAAAGTAAAGTCTCTCTCGAATTCCAAGTTAGTGTGTCACTGTATTTGTGAATTTCTGCATTCTGTTTTTCCAAGGGGGAACATCTCCCTTTTATAGGGTCTTGAAATGCGTGCCCAGTACTAGGTATCAGAAACCTAGGACTGACTGGGCCAGACTAGGAATTTGGGTCGTTAAAGGCCACTTTCCTAGTTGGCAATCTGTCTCCCACGTGTCGTGGCCTAATTGGTCCACTTTGGACCTCTTACAAGGTGACACGTGGCGAACTCTGGTTGGTCCACGCGGATGACACGTGGAAGATTTTGATTAGTCCACGTGGCGGAATTAAAATCCCCTAATCATTTACCCCTCACAAGGGTGACGTGGCTTACCACGTGGCGCCTGTGATAGATGTCACACTCTAATTAGCCAACGGTTTTCACCGTTTTTTTTTACTGTCTCTTCAAATTCAACCCCCTATAAATAGGGGATGTCCAAATCATTTGTTTGGATGTTCTAGAATTTTCAGAATTTATATTTTAGCCCTTGAAATCTTCTGAGCAAGGACGACTGGCGCTTGCTACCTAACCGCCTACTCTTACAGCCGCCAGATTTTTTCAAGCACCTTCAATCTTTTCAAACCAAAGGTAACCGCCTGTATTCTCTTGTACTTTCTAACGTGCCGCCTGGCGCCCCAAGCACCCTCAGTGATTCCATTTTGGAAGAATCAGGGGAGGAAGTTCAAAATGAGGACTTGGGCTCTATTGGACAGGCCCTTCGAGAGCTCAGGTAGTGACTCTGAGCCAAGTACTTCAAGAAAATTCTCTAATGACTCTGAAGAGAGGAATTCTCGGCTGGAGACAGCGAGAGAATCGCTTTCAGTAGAAATGGGAGAAGACTGGGCAGAGGCATCTGTTACCCGCCGAGAGCAATATGTCGCCTACTATCATCATGTTCCCGCAGGCTGGCGAAAAATGATGGCGGATAAAATAGGGAGCTTCAAAGCTGACCATGTCATTGGGTATGGTTATATCTTATGCACTTTGAATGCCGAGGACACCGTAGTGGAGAGATGTCGAGATGTAGTTGACCGCATGTTCAAGTGTTTTGTAAGACTTGGTTGATTTTGTGTCGAACTAACCCTAAGGTTTATTTTTTGCAAATAAAGCTATGGAGAATCTCTCGGCATCAAAGAAAGCTGCTACTCAATACCGTTCGGCCATCCTGGGCAAGCGGCCTGCTGAAGAGTCGTCTACTTCACAGGTGTCCAAGGTCAACTTTTCTTCCATTTGTCTAACTCAAAATTGATTTGTTGTCGCCTGCTTCTCACTCTGTGGTTTTTGTTGCAGGGCGACCCCAACAAACCCTCTCCTTACTCACAGCCAGATACGAAGATTCAAAAACAGACGGCTGGTGACGTGACAACCCTTGGTAAACCCAAGAAACATGTGGCCAGTTGGCCAGGGAGAAGCCCCCTCCCAAGTCTCCAACCGTCCCTAAGATCAGTCGGCCTCATAAGGAGAAGGAAATGGCGGATGAAGGTATCTAAAATTTTAATTCCTTTCCTTACCCCTGTAGGGTCAAGTTCAATCAACACTCGTCTAGTACCTTTGAAAACAGTTGGTCTATTAGCCGAGTTTACACCAAATACTTAAAAAATGTTGATTGTGTAGATACCTTTAGAGGCCAGATCTTCAACAACTGGCCAAGACCATGCTGAGAGCCGGCACCCTCAACCTGGATGCCATCCTCGCCCTCCTAGCTGAGGTATCCTTGTAATTTTTTACTTCCTTTCTTTTTTTACACAACTCTTAGAGCCGCCTGTTACTAAGGTTCTCTTTTGCCGAATGCAGTCTATGCTGCGAGTGCACGGTCTTCGTAGGCCAATTAACGAGAAGACCAAGGAGGTAAAAGCTGCGAATTCTTGCTCCGCCTCTTCTCATGATAAGGCCATGTTTCAGATTGCTCAAAATGAAATATTGACAACTGACATACTATATTCACAGGCAACCGCCAACCTGCAGGTCAAGGCTGACTTGGGCGCTGCGAAGAAGCGGGTCTCGAAGCTGGAGCAGCAGGTTAAGGACCTCAACGCCAAGCTCGAGCCTCTCAAAGAGGTGGAGAGGGAAGCAGACGACCTTCGTACTCACGTTGACAAACTGAAACAGCAGTCGGCAGAGGGAAGTCCAGCTCGCCAAAAAATACACTTTTAAAGCCGAGGAGGAAAAGTAGGCCCTGGTCAAAGACATGATGGGCGACTGCAACATCATCATGGAGATGACCTACTCAAGAGTACAATGACAAGATCATGGGCCAAGGCCAAGATGGAGAAGAGGAGGAGGGCGAGTCGTCTGATTCCGCATCCGGGGGGTTGAACCAGGACGAGGAGAAGGCGGATGGCGAAAAAGAGCAATAGCCGACTGGGTAACAAAAGGATGCGACTGTTGATACTGTACAGCCCCCTGCTGTTGCTTATGCTTTTCTTGTTTTTATATAAACTTTCTTCGGCCTGCTTTCCGCTTGCTTTGTATCATTACCCGACCAAGGGGTCGGGGTTTATTGAAAATTTTAACATTTTTGTCAGTCTTCTGGCCGACTGTTAATATGAATCATCCGGCAGTTTTGTCGGATTTTCCAATTTGCACTTTGCTTTGAATTTTTACATTTCATAAATTTTGCTAAGTATAGCTTGCCTTTTTGTATGAATGCTTCGAATACTTTTTAATATGCCGATTGTTTTGGTATACCGATTGTTTTTGCTCCTGGGCGGCTGTGTGCCTGGTTTTTAAAGGTTGAGGGATTGACTTGGAAATTGTTGATGCTTTAAAGAGTATGGCTGATTTCTAAGTTAATCAATCACTATGGCTATTGCCCTAAACCAAGCGGACAGTCGGCCATTGGACAGACGGTTATACGCTCAGCATGATCCGGCTCTTGACCTTATTTATAGTTCATAAGACGAACTATGCATAGCTGCCAAGTTTTAATACTTAGCTTATTTTCCGCTTGTATGATATCTGGAAAATAACAGGTGTCAAACGGAATATCTAACCAAGATAGCAGCTGCCTGTTATGTTACCGGCGTTAGCTTCAACTATCTTAGTTTTACCATCCTAAGTAGGAATAGTAGTCGAATACCGACTGTTGTCAAGAAGACAGGTGGTTTTATTCGAGCCTTTTAGGTTGAACGACTGTGAGGTAACCCTTAGGGTTAAATCAGTCTTTGTCATTCGGTTTTAAAATGTATAAAAGAAGCAAGCGGCAAAAGGCAGCTTAATTGCTTCGCATGCTTAGCTGCTAAGTGTTTGACTTAGCTTATATCCTCTAATTTAGCCGACTGAGTTGCCCCTAAGCAATCAGCAGACGGTTATTTGACTCGGATAGTATAGACTATCGCTTACTTTGTAGAACAGTCGGTAGTCTTTGTTATCCTTGTCTCATTTGATCGATGCAAACGACTACGAGCTTGTCTTTATGGACAACCGGTAGGGTCGTTTGTTTTTGTTTATAGAGCAATGTGCCCCCAAATGGGAGATGCTCTCTGCGACGAATTCACCCAAATGGATGTCGCCGGACGCCTACTCATGTTAGGGACAGACGTATTGTTTTATAATTTAAGAATATCTGGCCATAAGCCTCATTTTGATCGTCAGGCCATAGGCTGCTAAGTTTGCTAGACTTAGCTTATTTCTACTCATGTTGGAGTAGTAGGAAAAAAATAAAAAGGTCGTCTGCCTATTAGGCAGGCGTCCCTCCCTTTTGGGAGGAGGCATACAAATAGAAAGTATTGAAAACAAACAACAACTTTTGATTGATGTGCTTTCATTTACAAAAAATTTTACAAGTCTCAGAAGTAGTACTTTTTATAGTTGTCTACATTCCAAGTTTTAGGTAGTTGTCGACCCTCTGGTGTTTCCAGGCGGAAGGTGCCACTTCGTACTTCTTCATAGATCCGGTAGGGGCCTTCCCAATTGGGAGTCAACTTTCCCTGCTCATTGGCCTTACCGGTTGCCTCCATTTTTCGCAACACAAAGTCCGCCACTTTTAGGGGCCGCTTGTGCACTATTTTATTGTAGGCTCTCGTCGTTCTCAGACGGTAGATCTCATGGCGCAAGGCAGCATTGCCCTTGCGTTTTAGAAGTGAGTCCAATGCTAGCCGCATGACTCCCAGTTAGCCTCCTCATCATATAACATAACTCGAAGAGTCAAATCATAGTGCTCAATAGGCAAAACAACTTCAGCCTCATAAACCATGTGAAATGGAGTTTCACCAGTCGCCCCTTTTTCAGTCGTCCTGATGGCCCACAGAACATGCAGTAGCTCGTCAGCCCATAGGTCGCTAGCTCTTTCAATTTTCTTTTTGATGCATCAGAGATTAACTTGTTGAAGGCTTCAACCTGGTCGTTTTCTTGGGGACGGCCGACTGATACAAAATAGTGAGAGATCCCTTGGTCTCCCAACCAGCTTTTGAGAGAAGGCGTCTCAAATTGAGGACCATTGTCAAAGACCATAGACATAGGTACCCCATACCGAGTGATGACATTTCTCCAGATGAAGGAGATAACATCTTTGGTCTTAATGCCTTTGACTGCCTCCACCTCTACCCATTTGGTGAAGTAATCGACAGAAACCAAAATATACCTCCATCTTCCTGTAGCAGGCGTATACGGACCCAGAATGTCCATGCCCCATTTGGCGAATGGTACTGGGCTATGGATGGCCATCAGATTAGTGGTCGAACGGTGTATAAGCTTGCCAAACCTTTGACACTTGTCACATTTTTTCACCATTTCCATGGCGTCTTCTTCCAGGGTAGGGTCGTGCCGCCTATGTGGGAGGTGAAAAAGCCCGAATGCAAGTGTTTTAAAACCTCTCGTCTTTAGTACTCAGATGATCCAACCTGAAGTTGACCATTCGGCTGGCCATCTGGTTCTCTAGGGCCCGCCTGTTCGTCATTCCATTCCCTCCTTTCGGTGAGACGGATGCGCCTTGTTCTTAAGGACCTGTCAAGGGTCGTGTGTGTATCGACTTCATAGTCGTCATCTGTATCCTGCTCTGTATAGACGTAGACGTCGTCCATAAGCCGTTTATCATTAAGAGGTGGTATAGACTGTGAAGCCATCTAAGAAGTACTCTCCCCACAGACGGCGCCAAATCTTTCGGGGTTTTTTTATGTCCTGCGGGAGATTACAATTCAAGACTACTCTCTAAACACCTATGCCAGCAAAACGACGGTGACTCCGGTTGGGTGGAGTTTTTCCTCTGAAGATCAAGTTAGAACGTGTTCGAGGATTAAAGTGCGGAAAGTAAAGTCTCTCTCGGATTCCAAGAGAGTATCTGCAATGAGTAATTGCTCAGTTTTAGTGTGTCAGTGTGTTTGTGAATTTCTACATTCAGTGTTCCCAAGGGGGAACATCTCCCTTTTATAGGGTCTTGAAATGCTTGCCCAGTACTAGGTTTCAGAAACCTAGAACTAACTGGGCTTGACTAGGAATTTGGGCCGTTAAAGGCCACTTTCCTAGTTGGCAATCAATCTACCACATGTCGTGGCCTGATTGGTCCACTTTTGGACCTCTCACGAGGTGACACATGGCGGACTCTGGTTGGCCATTCACTTAGACGGCTTGTCTAGTGTCATCATGTACTCGGATGCGTGGTTAAAGTGTACCACGCCTTCTAGCCGCCTGGGGCACGACTTACATAGTGCATATTTGCAAACGCCTCCCAGCTGGGCGTTATGTCCGGCATCTCGCAAGTAGCAATATAGCAAATAATGTTCACCCAAGAATTAGGGGTGAGTTTCCATACGCCAAGATCATAGCCCCTCAAGATGGCTTTTATTGCGTCGTGAAAGGGGAACCATACGCCAAGATCATATGCCTCATCCTCCTCACTGACGGCATCCGTCTGATGTGAGGTCGACTCCTATGAGCCGGATCACTAGGCGGCCTCAGCGTCGTCACCTTGATCAGAGTCTTCTAAAATACTGTCATTCAGAGTGCTAGGTGCACTAAGAGGATAGTTATATTCTATGTAAGTCGGTTGATCTATAACCTAGGTTAATGGCCGTCCGCTTCGTCCGAGCCATAATGTCTTGCACATGCACAGAGACGGTCGAATTCGAGGAAGAGCAAGGGTGTTCCAAACACCCCCAAGCGGCACCCCTAGTTCTAGACTCGGCCGTACCGGGAGACCGGCTGACCACTGTCCTAGACTGTGCCATGTGTGTTGTGGGTGAATCCATTATTCAATGCGATATATACAGACGGTAAAAGCTTGAAAGAGTTGCGAAAGGGAAAGACGGTACCTCAAAGATGTTTCTGAAAGTGAAGAAAAGCGATGACCGACTGTGACTGGCAGGTGGAAATCAGTCAGTAGCTTGAGAGAGGTACAAACGGTTGACCGAATGTACCCACTTGGAAAGCAAGAGAATTTGCTGGAAATATACCCAGACGGTTCTCGGGAGCTCTGTTTGCTGAGTGCACATGCGGTTGACCGACTCTAGCTACTTTGAAAGGAAGTGAATTGGCTGGAAGTTACCTAGACAGTTTCTAGAAGCTCTGTTGTTGAGTACACAGACGGATGACCGGGTATAGCTACTTTGAAAGCAAGTGAATTGGAAAGAAGGTACCCAGGCGGTTTCCTAAAGCTCTGTTTGTTGAGTCTACAGACGGTATACCGACTGTGTCAGACGGAAGTAGCAGAAATTTAATGAATTGGAAAGAAGGTACCCAGGGGAAGTCTTACTTATAGGAGGATGGAACTAGGGTTACCCCTATAAGTCACAAGCGTCATTCAAACAAAAAAACGTCAGCATGTGACACCAGTCACAAGCATCACGTGGAAAACTTTGAGATTCATAAAGGAGAACTTTTCAAGAAGGGTTATTTTCAGCCGCTATTGAAATATGTCACCCTAGAAAAGAGGAAAGGGGTTCTAGAGGATCTGCAGTCGGGTTTTTGTGCATCACACATAGGCGACAGGTCTCTAGCAAAAAGGGTCAGGCGGCAAGGTTATATTTGGCCCACTCTTGAGGCAGACGCCATGGAAATAGTGAAGAAGTGTGACAAGTGTCGAAGATTTGGCAAGCTCATACACCGTCCGGCTACTGATCTGACGACTGTTCACAGCCCAGTGCCATTTCTCAAATAGGACATGAACATTTTAGGCCCATGTACGCCTGCTACAGGCGGACGGCGATATGTTCTAGTTGCTGTTGACTACTTCACCAAATGGGTAGAAGTAGAGGCAGTCAAAGGCATAAAGACAAAGGATGTCATCTCCTTCATTTAGAGGAATATTATCACCCGGTTTGGGGTACCTATGTCTATGGTCATTGACAATGGCCCTCACTTTAAGACGCCTACCTTCAAGAATTGGTTGGGAGATCAAGGGATCTCACATTCCTTTGCAACAGTCGGTCGTCCCCAAGCAAACGGCCAGGTTGAAGCCTTCAACAAGCTTATCTCAGACAGTATTAAGAAGAAAATTGAAAGGGCTGGCGGTCTATGGGCAAATGAGTTGCCTCATGTCCTATGGGCCATCAAAACAACTGAAAAAGGGGAAACCGGTGAAACCCCGTTTCTTATGACGTACGGTGCGGAAGTCGTCTTGCCAATTGAGCACAATGAGCCAACCCCTTCGAGTCATGCTTTATGACGAAGAGGTTAATTGGGAGGCCATGCGGCTAGCATTGGACTCACTCCTAGAGCGCATGGGCAATGTCGCCTTGTCTCATGAGATTTACCATTTGAGAATGACAAGAGCCTACAACAAAAGAGAACACAAACGGCCCTTGAAAGTTGGGAACTTTGTGTTACGGAAAATGGAGGCAACTGGTAAAGCAAATGAGCAAGGAAAGTTGACTCCCAATTGGGAAAGCCCCTACTGCATCTATGAAGAAGTAAGAGGCGGGACCTACCGCCTAGAAACTCCTGACAGCAGGCAGCTAGCCAGAACATGGAATGTAGACAACTTAAAAAAGTGCTACTTCTAAGACTTCAAAAATTTTGTAAATAAAGTTTATCAATGAAAAGTTCTTTATTTTCAATCATATTTATTGCTTTTTGTATAAAATACCGTCTGTGCAATGTACAGACGGACTTGTTAAAATTTTAAGTCTGCTCCAACATGAGTAGATATATGTAAGTCCAAAAACTTAGTAGCTAATGAGGCCAATGGTCGAATGACATTGATAAGGCCAATGGCTAGATAATACTACAAACCATTGCCTGCTCCAACATGAGTGGGCATCCGGCGACTCCCATCCGGGTGAATTCGTCGCAGAGAGCATCCCTATTTGGGTGGTACATTAATCTATAAACTTAAAAACGAACGACCCTACCTACTGTCTGGATAAGGATAATTCGCAGCCGTTTGAATGATCACGTGAGACCTAGTTATCATAGGTCACCGCCTGTAATGTAACAAACGGTGACCAGTAACCATCTTGGTTGGATATAACCTATTGTTGCTCAAAAGCACTACAAACGGGTAAATTGGAAGATCTAAGCTAAGTTAGAACCTTAGCAACTAAAACATTGCTCGTTTAAGGCAACTACACACGGCCAATGGTCGTCTGCTACTAAACGTTAATTCGTCTGCTCTAAGAGCAAGACATTCTGTGAAGCCCATCCGGGTGAACTCATCGTAGGAAGCAACTGGTAAAGGCTGGTTAATCTCGGGACTAAATCACAGCCGGTTGACCTGAATAACCTAAGATGGAACCTAGACGCCATATCAAAAGTCTCCTGTCATTCCAACTTAGAATTAAATTCTGAAAATCGATTCAGATACGGTCAATGACCATCTGACGTTCAAACCGGATGCTCAGTTGACGACAGTCCGCTTGGGTTGGGACAATCACCTTGGTAATTGATTGACCTAAAACATTAGTCATACCCTTTTTAAAACCAAGCGCACATTCGTCCAGGGGCAAAATACACCTGGTGTATCCGGTAAACAGCATGTATTATTCTACTTAGCAAAATATGTGCATATTGAAAAAATTGCAAAGATGGAAATATTAATGCAAATTGCAAAGATCTACAAAATCGACTCAGTCGGCTAATTCATTAAAAGCCCCCGGCATAAAATACCGGGAGCTGAACATTGTCACACTGGATCCACATCCGGTAAATTAACAGATTGTTGGTTGAAGTAACATAGAAATACTTGGTACGCAGGCTAGAAACAAAGACAGGTTTATATTTGTTGTTACTGAGGAGGAGGCACCGTCTGGTCCTGGCCGAAGGGGGGGCGCTCTCAGGCTGCCTTGGTTAAACTTGATCAGTGTCAACCAGCACTTGCTCTTCTTGCTCCTCATCAGACGGCTCAATGCCGACCCATTTTTTCAAAGGGAGCCGGCGCTTCAAGACCAAGGGACTGGGCATCGTATACCTCAGAGGCATACTTGTACCTCAAGTTGAAAAACTCCAAGTTATAGTTCGGGTGGATGAGATTCCATGCCATTTTCATGTGAGCCTCACAATCTCGCTCATTCTCATCCACCAGTCGTTCTTGTTCAGCAGCCAGCTCAGCCTTGTGGTTAATTTTAACCTGGGCTAGCTCGTCCTTAAGCCGGGAGATGTCTGCCCTAAGCTGGGTATTCTTCTTATCAGCATCCTCCAGTGCCTTTAGATCTGACTAAATGTTTTTTATTTGAACCTCAAGGCCAGACGTCTTATTATTGGTCGTCTCCACAACAGCTGTAAGCTCCTTGATCAGCTCCTCCTGTTTCATCTCTCGCACTTTAGTCCTTATTTCATTCATTGTACATTTGTATTGAGCAACATCAAGTGTATCAGCCGCCCGTTTATTGGCGTCTCTTACCTCCTCTTGCTTCTTCTTAAAAGGGACTTTGAGCCCTTCCACTCTCAGCATTACCTGCAAAACTCAAACGGAAAAACGTTAATTTACCTCTAATAACTCATCCGGCAAATTACCTCAGCAAGCAAGGCATTGATGCGGTCCATGTTGACCTAATGCACCCCCGGGACCGACTCCTTTTCAGACCGGGTGAGGCACCTCAGCATCCGTCTGGAGTATTGTTGGAGGTTAGGCCATCTTAGAGAGGCATCTGCACCAATAGAGTGATGTGGTGAGATAGAAGCATAGGCGGCACTTATAATTTGCCGGCTGCTAGAGGAATCCCCCGATTAGGTAACTAAGGATTTGACTCGCATAGGCCCAAGCGGCCATGAGGGATCAAAGATGTAAGCCATACCTTGATGTTAAGGCTGAGGGGACACCCCACCCCCAGCCGCTGCAGAACCGGATGCAGCATTGAGTGGCATGCCACTCTTCGGCGTCTTAGGGATGCCCGACTCTTTGACAACCGCCTCGGTACTCAGACCGAGGTCCTTCAGGCTTTTGCCTGCGGAAGTTGGTCTCGCCTGAACAGGCGGCCTTGATGAAGCCGTCTGGGCAGACGGGATTTTCCTTGCTATGGAAGGTTCCTTAGCCTTCCGTTTGAGCAGCATTTTGGAGATGGAGCGTGGAACTTTCTTACTTCCACCCTGAAAATTTGTCTGATGTCAATAAAAGATAAGTTAAAACACACAGACGGAGCTTACCCCATCATCCTTGGACGCTAGTTGGGCCCTTTTCTTTTTAAGTTAATCCTTCCGGATCTGGGCTGCTGACCTGGCAGGCATCTTTGCAGCGTCAACCATTTCAAGACCTTTTTTCTCCAAAAGGAAAATTGGTTGGTTAAATGTAAAACAAATCAAAATTATAGAGGCGGCACTAAAGCGTCGGATAAGTGTTCAACTTACGTCAATGAAAAAGGGTACTAAGACCGCAGGCGGAGAGGAAAGCCTCATCCTTGAGTCAGTCCGGATGGGGTACCCAGTTCTTGGGTACATCTATTTCAGTGCCATCATCCAGAGGCATGGTGATCCTCTTGAAAAATTTCGGCTCTATTATTTGAGCTCAAGCCTCCTCAGGGACACGCGGAAGTGCACACCTTTTCCCTAGGAGAGCCGACTCCTTATTGTACTGGCGGAGCAGATGGTTTAGACGTCTAGATGGAGAGGAAACCAAGTAGAACTTGCTTTTCCAGTTGCTCCACTTGACGGCTTGTCCAGTGTCATCATGTACTCTAGATGCCTGGTTAAAATGTACCACGCCCTCCAGCCGCCTGGGGCACGACTTAAGTAGTGCATATGTGCAAACGCCTCCCACCTGGGCGTTATGTCCTACAACTCGCTGGCGGTGATATAGCTAATAATGTTCACCCAAGGATTGGGGGTGAGTTGTCATACGCCAAGATCATAGCCCCTCAAGATTGCTTTTATTGCGTCATGAAGGGGGAACCGGAGGCCAGCTTTGAATGCCGCCTCATAGCAACCAAAATTATTGTCAGCATGCTCAATATCATCATCCCTGATGACTGTCGCCTCTGCGGGAGGCACGATTATTTCCCATCTATCCCCCACTGGCATTTCTCTACAAAGGCGAGGAAGCTTGCTGTTAAGGTGACTATATCCCTTGCGGACATGTGCGCCTCAGTAGGGTTGGTTATAAATGACCACTTATATGCCTCATCCTCCTCACTGACGGCATCCGTCTGATGTGAGGTCGACTCCTATGAGCCCGATCGTTAGGCGGCCTCAGCGTCGTCTCCTTGATTAGAGTCTTCTAAAATACCGTCACTCGGAGTGCTAGGTGATTAGGGGATTTTGCTCCCACCAATCACCATCTGACAAGTGGACCAATCAGGTTCCGCCATGTGTCCGCCACATGGGCCAATAGGAGCCTGCCACGTGTCAAGCAATGATCCGTCCACCTTGGACCAATTACGACACGACACGTGTCCTTCCCATAACACCTGGGATAACCGGTCACCTAGGCCCAACTTCCGAGGGAAGCCCAATCAGCCCAAGGTTAACCTAAACCTAGATTGGCACGTTTCCCGAGGTTATAAATACCTCCCTTAATCCTCATTAAGGGGGATTACATGCTGATCACGCTAAAAAAGCAGATTACATACATTAAACACTCTCACCTAGAGAGACCCAATCACTTTAATTTCCGCATTAATTACTCCTTAATCAGGTACTAACTTGACCGTTGGAGGCGGAGCTCCCACCACCAGGAGTCTCCGTTGTTTTGCAGGTACAGGCGTCCGGTTCCAGTCTCGGAATTGTAACTCTCCCGCAGGACATCAGAAAACCCCGAAACATTTGGCGCCGTCTGTGGGGAGAGTACTTCTGAGATGGCATCCACGTTTGTACCGACTCCTGAAGAGAGGCGTCCCCTAGACGACCCTCAAGTTCAGTCGGATCACGATACTGAGAATGAATTTGAAGTTGAAGCTCACACAGCTTCAGACGGGACCCTAAGGGCCCGACGTACCCGTCATACCGAAAGGAGGGAACGGGAACATCTTCGTACAGGAAGCGAGCCAGCAGGCGCACCGCCTGTTCGGCAGCAGCCGACTGATGGGTCTGCTCCCATCACAAGGAGTGAACTCATGACCTTCATGAGGGACTTCAAGGGAGAAATTCAAGAGTTGATCAACAAGAAGCCGCCTGCTCTGGACAAGGAGCAGTCGGCTAAGAAACCCTCCACTTCACAAAAGAGGAAGTCAGTTCAAGGGCGAGAGGCAACTCCTCATCCTAAATCTAGGAAGCGGGAGCCACCTGCCCTTGATTTCACAAAATACCGTTTTCCTACTCCAGGAAATAGGAAACCTGTTCGTCATATTCAGGCGGACGGGTCGAGGAAATCATACACAGACGCTCGGCTACTGCTAGAGCAGAAGAAGAGTGACCGATTGTCAGAGTCGGCCTCTACTTCAAACTTCCAAGACAGTCTGCAAAATACCTCAATGAGGCATACTCAGTCGTATCGTGAGAGTCAGTCAGGCGGCACCTCCCGTCAGTCCGGCTTTCATAGCGACCAGGCGGTAGCAAACTTACTGTTTGTACCGCAGCAACAGTATTTTTTACAGCCACCTCCGTTTGGTGGACAAGCAGCAAAAAATGTCCAACCTATGGACTGGCAGCTACGGTTGCTTAGACTTGGTGAACAGCCGTCGGCCTTCTCCAAGGAAATTACTGAAGCCGCTCAGCCGGCCAAAGTGAAAAATGTATTAGTAGGCGCCGATGACGGCACTACTAACCCAGAAGACCATCTGATGGCATTCACCAACCTGATGTACCTTCAAGGGTTGGATGATCCCACTTGGTGCAAGTGTTTCCCAGCGACTCTCAAAGGAATCGCACAACAATGGTTCGGCAACCTGCCGACTGGTTGTGTAAATAGCTTCAGGACGCTTGCTTACTTATTCACCTCCAACTTCGCCATGAACATCCCTGCGAAGAAGACGACCCTCGATTTAGGAACAATTCAGCAAGGCGAGAAGGAGGGGCTTCGTTCTTACATCAGGCGGTTTAACCTGATGAGAATACAGATTCAAGGGTTACCGGATGAAGTAGCCTATACTGACTTTTTCAGAGGTCTCAAAGACGGGTCGACCTTCAAATTTGATTTGGTCCGAAAGAGGGTGGCGACTCTTCAAGAGGCCTTAATTGAAGCGGAAGCCTATATACAGGCGACTGATCTTTATAGTACGGTAAAACAGTCAGACGGGAAAAGGTCCGACAAAAGAGAAGGACGACAGAAGCAGCCGTCAAACAAAGACGAGAAGAGAAAAGAGGTATGGGCAACTGATTCCTCTAAACAGCCGTCCCAGAAGAAGAAAAAAAAATTCAAACCATACTCCCCAAAGTATGTGTTTAACAAGGATAGCCAATTTATCCTAAAGGAAATCAAGGGACGGATCTCAATTGAGAAGCCGGTCCCCATGAAGGGTTCTGCAAACAATCGGAACCAAGAAAAATTATGTTGTTATAATCCCATCTCTTATGTTGCTCAAGTTTGAGAGGGATAATGGAACAGTCGGGTCCCTAAGGGGAGATCAGAGGATGGCCCGAGAGTGCTATCTCTCGGATGTCAAGCCCACTGTTATGGCCACTGGGTCGAGTGGTGGAAAAATAGACCTTGACAATGTCAAGGAGAGTGCGCCTGTTCAAAAAGCAGGCGGCAAGAAGAGAAAGGCATCCCAGACAGGGGCCGCAAGAAAAGACAGAAAATAGCCATCATTGGCAGAGTAGCAGTCGGATGAATTCCGCCCTCAGCCGGCTGGTGAGCATACGGACCTGATCCTAGACGACTCACGTCCTGACCGAACAGTCAAAGTTGGGACGACTGCTCTGAGAGTCCTAGGTGACGACTTTCACAAACTATTGAAAGAATACAAGGACATCTTTGCATTCGAAGTCCATGAAATGCCAGGCATTAGTCCTGATCTGGCGGTACATAAAGTGGCCGTGGATCCGAAAAAGAAGCCGGTACAGCAGAAGAAGCGGAACCATGACGAAGAAAGAAGTCAGGCGGCAGCCGCCGAAGTTAAAAAATTACTTGATGTAGGGTTCATTTGGCAATGTTACTTCCCAGACTGGGTTCCAAATGTGGTGCTTGTTAAAAAGCCGAATGGCACCTGGCGAATGTGTGTAGACTACACAGACTTAAACAAGGCGTGCCCCAAAGACAGTTACCCTCTGCCTAAAATTGATAACCTGGTCGACTCAACAGCCGGCCATGCTTTGATGAGCTTTATGGACGCCTACTCTGGTTTCCATCAAATTCCTTTATGGAAGAAAGATCAGGAGAAGACGGCCTTCGTCACTGATCAGGGGTTATACTGTTACACGGTCATGCCGTTTGGTCTTAAGAATGCCCCGGCTACCTTCCAGCGAATGATAAACACTGTGTTCTTTGATCAGCTTGGGAGAAACGTCGAGGCATACATTGATGATTTGATTGTCAAGACTAAACTTAAGAAAGATCATCTGTCGGACCTCCGAGAAACTTTCGCCACACTCAGGCGGCACCATGTCATGCTCAATCCCAAGAAATGTGTCTTTGGAGTTGAGTCTGGGAAATTTCTCGGATTCCTTATCAATCAGAGAGGAATAGAGGCGAACCCTGAGAAGGTGCAGGCGGTCATTGACATGCAGTCGCCTCGTACCATCCGAGAGGTTCAGAATTTAACAGGTTGTCTGGCGGCCTTGGGAAGATTTCTAAGCCGATCAGGCGACAAATGCTTATACTTTTTCCAGGCAATTAAGAAAAAGGCAAGGTTTGAATGGGGGCCGGATGCTGAGGCGGCCTTCCAGAAATTGAAAGTTCACTTGCATTCCTTGCCGAGGCTGGTCAGCCCTTTGCCCAAATAAGTACTCTACATGTACCTGGCCGTCTCTGATCATGCGTTAAGCGCTGTTCTCCTTGCTGAAAGAGACGGCTGTCAGCTTCTGGTCTACTTTGTCAGTCACGTACTGAAAAATGCCGAGTTGAGGTATCCCTTAGTGGAGAAATTTGGTCTTGCACTCTTCATGGCCGTTAAAAAATTGAAGCCCTACTTTTTGGCATATGCAGTCGTCGTGTATACAGACCACCTATCAAGCGGCCACTGACCATCATGGAGTCGTCAGGCCGAATGATCAAATGGGCCATAGAAATTCAGAGCCTCGAAGTTACTTTCGAGCCTAGAAAGCAGTGAAGGGGCAAGCCTTTGCTGACTTTATTATTGAGATGACTCGTCCTCCTGACTCTCAAGTTCCAGACCAAGTCTGGAAGGTATATGTGGATGGAAGCTCTACTTCAAATGGTCTTGGAGCAGGCGTCATATGTCAGTCGCCAGAGGGCGACAGGTACGAGTATGCTCTACGCTTCAGTTTTCAGGCCTCAAACAATGAGGCAGAATATGAAGCTTTACTAGCCGGAATCCGCATGTGCAAGGCGGCAGGGGCAAGAAAAATAGACGCCTGTTCCGATTCACAATTGATAGTAAGTCAGTACAATGGCGAATACGAAGCAACCCATCCGGCCATGATCAAGTATTTACAGGCGGTCCGACAAGCAGTCGGCTCCCTTGAGGATTTCCATTTGATCCAAGTGCCGAGATCAGAAAACAACCCGGCGGATGCACTGTCAAAATTAGCATCATCCGCCTCCTCTGATACTCCTCGAACTGTTTTTTGGGAAGTAATGGAGAGGAGAAGCATTGAGGAAGAACCTATTGGAATCTTAGACAGAAGCTCAACCTGGATGGATCCAATCAGGGCATATCTGACAAACGGTACCCTGCCGGATGATCATCATCAGGCGGCAGCACTGAAAAAACGAGCCACCAGTTTTGAAATAATAAAAGGAGAACTTCACAAAAGGGGGTACCTTCAACCCTTCTTAAAGTGTGTTACTCCAGAAAAGGGACGAGAGATACTAGACGATCTTCACTCTGGTTACTGTGCTTCCCATATAGGCGGTAGGACGCTTGCTCAACGGGCAAGGCGTCAGGGCTACTTTTGGCCTACTTTAGAAGCAGATGCAATGGAGATGGTGAAAAAATGTGACAAGTGCCAAAGGTTTGGTAAGCTAATTCACCGTCCGACTACTGACCTCACTACCATTCATAGCCCACTACCGTTTGCTAAGTGGGGCATGGATATTCTGGGTCCATATAAGCCTACTACAGGCGGAAGGAGGTACATACTTGTTGCCGTCGACTACTTCACTAAATGGGTAGAGGCGGAGGCTGTAAAGGGAATCAAGACGAAGGATGTAATTTCATTCATTTGGAAAAATGTCATCACTCGGTTCGGGGTTCCCATGTCTATGGTTTTTGATAATGGTCCCCAATTTGAGACGCCTGTTCTCAAAAGCTGGTTGGGTGACCAAGGAATTGCACACTACTTTGCATCTGTCGGCCGTCCACAAGAAAACGGCCAGGTAGAAAGCCTTTAATAAAATCATCTCAGACGGTCTCAAGAAAAAGATTGAACGTGCAGGCGGCCTATGGGCGGATGAATTACCACATGTTCTCTGGGCCATTAGGACGACTGAAAAAGGGGCGACTGGAGAAACTCCATTCCTCCTAACTTATGGTGCGGAAGCTGTTCTTCCAATAGTACACTACGAGCCGACTCTTCGAGTAATGCTATATGACGAAGAGGCAAACTGGGAAGCCATGCGCCTGGCATTAGACTCACTTCCTGAAAGGAGGGGCAATGCTGTCTTGCGCCATGAAATTTACCGCCTGAGAATGACTAGATCATACAACAAAAAAGTACACAGGCGTCCACTCAAAGTGGTCACTTTGTACTTAGAAAAATGGAAGCAGTTGGTAGGGCTAATGAGTCTGGCAAACTAACTCCCAACTGGGAAGGACCCTACCGAATCTGTGAAGAGGTCAGGGACGGTACCTACCGTCTGGGAACACCAGACGGACAACCGTTGCCTCGAACTTAGAATGTAGATAATCTTAAGAAATATTTCTTTTGAATGATGTAAATAGTCAAGGGCTACTTAATAAAAGTTTGCGTACTTAATATTCAATTTTGTACTAAGAGGGGCACGCCTACTAACAAACAGTCGGCTACTCTCCATGTTTAATTTTCTCTTCAGAGGGGCATGCCGTCTGTACCTTCATAGTCGGCTACTCTCCATTGAGTATTTTACTCTATCTTCAGAGGGGCATGCCGTCTGTACCTTTACAGTCGGCTACTCTCCATTGAGTATTTTACTCTATCTTCAAAGGGGCATGCCGTCTGTACCTTTACAGTCGGCTACTCTCCATTGAGTATTTTATTCTTACTTCAGAGGGGCATGTCGTCTGTACCTTTACAGTCGGCTACTCTCCATTGAGTATTTTACTCACCATAGGGGCATGCCGTCTGGACATATAGTCGGCTACTCTCCATAAAAGAGGGCCGACTGGTTCCAAACACACGGCCACCCCCCTTAGCTAAAAAAGATTAGGGCCTGGCCGACCCTGTGCCTAAACATGCGGCTACCCTCCTCTTACTTAGCACCTACGTTCACCAAGAACTAACCAATGCCACAGGCCGAATGATCGGACCAGGCGCCAAGCCAACTGATTCAATCTTCAATACTAATACGACCTGTCCCAACATCATAGCAGGCGTCCGGCGGCATCCCTCCGGATGAAATTCGTCGCAGAGAGCAGCTCCCTTTTGGGTGGAACATTGCTCTATAAACTAATTACACGACACCTATACGACTGTCCCCAAGGGCAACCACGTAGCCGTTTTTGAGACAAGGATAACTCTATCACTAACCAAACCAGTGGTAGCAGTTGACATCTGAGTAAGATGACCGCCTGTATTACTTGGGATAAATGCAGGGGGTACCTCTTGAGTTAATAGCCAACAAACATTGGCGAATCAAAAGGATCAGCCGGTCTCCGCCGCCTGGTACCTTTACTACTCAAGCAGGAGTGATGGCGACTGAGTAACTCCAAAGTTAACTCATAGTCACTCTCTCAAACTTAGTATGGAGCCTAAAAGGCATGAGTCGTCCGCCTGTTTTTAGCAAACAAGGGCTCTCAACCACTACTCCTGCTAGGTTAACAACCTATGAGTTAAAAGCCAACAAACATTGGCGAATAAAGGGGAACAACCGGTACCCACCGCTTGATACCTCTACTACTCAGTTACTTAACGACTAGGTAACAATCATGTTTACTTGGTCAAACCACTTTCCTACTTGGTTAATTTTACAAATGACAGGACCGCCTGCCTAAAGGGGATCCAGTCTTTAAAATGGTTCGAATACCGATTGGATAAATGGCCGACTGATCGTCTAGCCTGGAAACAGACAACCAGTCGTCCAGGGGCATAGGCGGCGTGACTAACTATCCGTACCTGTCTGCAACTATCGGCCATGTAAAACAGTCGGTATAGTGTACAATTGGATATCAGAATATTCAATACTTGAACAAATTTGAAGCAAAACAAAAAATTCATTAAAAAGAAGCCGGTCATCAAAGACCGGCAAAATATTCAGAGCCCCGGCCCCCTGGCCGGGTAAATACAAAACAAACGGCACGCAGGCCGTGACAAGAAGACATAAAGCTTAAGAAGGGGGCAGATCTTCAATATTAGCAGCTGCCGCCTGGTCAGCACTCTTCTTGCTGGACTCGGCTTCAGCTGCATCCTTTTTTGATGCATTACCCCCAACCGGCACAAGCGCCACTACCGGCTCCTCCTCCTCCTCCAACGCCTCCTCCAACGCCTCTTCCTCAGCAGCCGCCAGGATCTCTTAATTATATATATCAGAACACTGGCGGTACGTTTTTTCCCATGAGGCAAAGTCGGCATTGGGGAAGAGGCGGCCCCAAGTCATGCGCTGGATTTGAGCAGAGTCTTCCATCATCTCCCGGACCAGCTCTTTCTTTTCTTGCTCGGCCTTTTCCGAGAGCTCCTGAGTGAGACTCTTCTCCTGGGTCACCAGGCGTACCTTTACGCTCGCCAAGGATTTCTCCAAGGTTTCGTATGAGGACATCTTTTGGCGAAGAGGTCTCAGCTCGGCCTTGAGATTGTTGATGGTCGCCTCCAGCTCGCTATTCCTCTTTTGGGCCGCCTCTAACTGAGCCCGGATAGCAGCGGTAGCCTGCGCCTGATAATAAAGAATATCAATGGTCAGAACTTCATTTTGGGCAATTTGAAACATTGCCTTATCACAGTCAGAAGCGGCCATAGCTTTTGCAGCCTTTACCTCTTTGTTCTTCCGGTCAAGCGGCTTGCGAAGGTCGTTCACTAGGAGGAGGGCCTAAGTAAAAGGGGGAACAGGCGTCAGTTTCCAAACAAAAAAGAAAACAGGCGTCCTGGAATTCAAATACTCAAAAATATGCTAAGTATACCTCAGCAAGGACCCCTGCAATCCTGTCTAGGTCAAGGGTGCCGACACCCCTGACCGCCTCTCTTTCAGCTGGAGGAACGGCCTTGATCATAGACTCGGCCACCTCGACCAAGTCAGGCTCCTGAGGGCCGGCTGCATCAAGCATAAACAAACGAATTAGACCTAGTAAAAAAGGGAGCAAGTCTAAAATTTACAAGGACAACTTCATACTTCTAGGCGGCCCAGCTGGAGTTTTAGAAGAAGTGGCCGGCTGTTTCTCAGCCGCCGCATGTTTCCTGGCAGAACCAGGAGAGCTCGCAACAGTCGTCCTCCGGGCCTTGGGATCCGGCTGTTGGGAAGAAGAAGCTCTTGGAGCGCCCGTCTAAAAAAGAAGAAGTCAGTATATGCATAAACACAACTCCAAAAAGAGGGTGAAAGGTTCGAAGCCCACCAAGGGTGCCCCCTTGTTGGGGGAGTCGGTTGAAGCTTGTTGCATGATGGAGGCCCGCAACATGGTCGCCGCAGTCTTGGAGGCGGTAATTTTGCTCATGGCGTCCGCTGCAAAAACAAATAGCAAAGTTAATAAAAGTCATAACAAGAAATGCATGGAACAACAGAGTATTCGACAGGCCGACTACCTCTTGAGCACCGACTGCTGAGGCCACAGGCGGCCAAAAAGTACTCGTCGTAGAGCCATTTGAAGCTCGGGACGCAGTGCAGGGGTACTTGCTCTCGTACCCCTGAAGTAGAGTTCACCTTCGACTCTACTTTGAAGAGTCCTTTATCTAGGATCTCTTTCTTAGCCTTGGGGGGAACAAGCGGCATGTTGCGGCCGCCTGCAAGAAGGGGCGGATTCCTGTTCCACCTGTTGAAGCGCTTGTTCAGCTCTGTGTCTGAACTCTCAATGATGAGGAAGGTGCTCCGCCAGTCCTTCCATTTGTTTGCTTTACCTCTCGTCATGAGGTAGCCCCTGTGGCTCGTCAATTGATACCAGCCGGTACCGCCTGCCTTAGGGGTCCGGCTGAGGTAGTTCATGTGGGCGAAAGCCTCGAAGCTCGGCTCCACCCCGTGCAGTTCGCACCCGGCCACATAGCCGAGTACGTTGACCCAGGAGTTCGGGGCTAACTGCCATAACCCCAACTCATACCCATCCAAGATCCGCTGAACAGCCGGATGTAGTGGGAAGCGCAGCCCAGCCTTGATGGCCGCCTCGTAGCAGCCAAAGCAGGCGCTATCATAACTGGTACCAGCCGGCCAGACGACTGTGTCTTCTGGATCCGGCACAAACACTAAAAAGTCGGGGCCCGTTGTGTGGTTTGCGATAAAGCTCTCCACTTTCTCTTGCATGGCTGTGATCCGACCCCGAGGTACCGTGCAGTAGTAGGGGGTATTTTGCTCTCGGTAAGAGGCGGATGGCTCCGCCCAATCGTCCCCCTTCTCAACTGCGTGAGAAAGCCTCGCCTCCTGCAGGCGACTGTTTTTTCTCTTCTGTGTCCAGAGAAGCATGGCCAGAAGAGCTAGACTCGGAATCGTCCTCTGACGAGTCCGAAGAGGACGACTCTTCCCCTCTCCCGGAGGGGCCCGCCTCCTCTCCTTTAAAAGGAGCATGAGAGAATGAAGAATTGTCAACTATAAAATGGGAAGGGGTCACTTTGACTCCTCCCTCAGAACTGCCGGCTTTCAAGCCGCTTTGTTTCACTTCCACATCTGGCGCCTGGTCAGATGTTTCACTAATCGGCACCCTGTGGGAGGAGCCGTCTGAGTTTGAGATCCTGGCAGTCTTTTTTGTTCTGGCCATCATGCTCTGCATAGACACAGATACAGTCGGACTTTGTATAAAGGGCAAAGATGGGTCCAGAAAATGATTAGTGGATAAAAATCCCCTAATTTGTCTCTGATCATGCGTTAAGCGCTGTGCTCCTTGCTGAAAGGGACGGCTGTCAGCTCCCGGTCTACTTTGTCAGTCACGTACTGAAAAATGCCGAGTTGAGGTATCCCCTAGTGGAGAAATTTGGTCTTGCACTCTTCATGGCTGTTAAAAAATTGAAGCCCTACTTTTTGGCACATGCAGTCGTCGTGTATACCGACCAACCAATCAAGCGGCCCCTTACCATCATGGAGTCGTCAGGACGAATGATCAAATGGGCCATAGAAATACAGAGCCTCGAAATTACTTTCGAGCCTAGAAAAGCAGTGAAGGGGCAAGCCTTTGCTGACTTTATTGTAGAGATGACTCGTCCTCCTGACTCTCAAGTTCCAGACCAAGTCTGGAAGGTATATGTGGACGGAAGCTCTACTTCAAATGGTTGTGGAGCAGGCGTCGTATGTCAATCTCCAGAGGGCGAAAGGTTCGAGTATGCTCTACGCTTCAGTTTTCAGGCTTCAAACAATGAGGCAGAATATGAAGCTTTACTAGCCGGGATCCGCATGTGCAAGGCGGCAGGGGCAAGAAAAATAGACGCCTGTTCTGATTCACAATTGATAGTGAGTCAGTACAATGGCGAATACGAAGCAACCCATCCGGCCATGACCAAGTATTTACAGGCGGTCCGACAAGCAGTCGGCTCCCTTGAGGATTTCCATCTGATCCAAGTGCCGAGGTCAGAAAACAACCAGGCAGATGCACTGTCAAAATTAGCATCATCCGCCTCCTCCGATACTCCTCGAACTGTTTTTTGGGAAGTAATGGAGAAGAGAAGCATCGAGGAAAACCCTATTGGAATCCTAGACAGAAGCTCAACCTGGATGGATTCAATCAGGGCATATCTGACAAACGGTACACTGCCGGATGATCCTCAACAGGCGGCAGCACTGAAAAAACGAGCCTCCTGTTTTGAAATGATACAGGGAGAACTTCACAAGAGGGGGTACCTTCAACCCTTCTTAAAGTGTGTTACTCCTGAAAAGGGACGAGAGATACTAGATGATCTTCACTCTGGTTACTGTGCTTCTCATATAGGTGGTAGGATGCTTGCTCAAAGGGCAAGGCGGCAGGGCTACTTTTGGCCTACTTTGGAAGCAGATGCAATGGAGATGGTGAAAAAATGTTACAAGTGCCAAAGGTTTGGCAAATTAATTCACCGTCCGGCTACTGACCTCACTACCATTCACAGCCCACTACCGTTTGCTAAGTGGGGCATGGACATTCTGGGTCCATATACGCCTGCTACAGGCGGCAGAAGGTATATACTTGTTGCCGTTGACTACTTCACTAAATGGGTAGAGGCGGAGGCTGTAAAGGGAATCAAGACGAAAGATGTAATTTCATTCATTTGGAAAAACGTCATCACTCGGTTCGGGGTTCCCATGTCTATGGTTTTTGATAATGGTCCCCAATTTGAGACGCCTGTTCTCAAAAGCTGGTTGGGAGACCAAGGAATTGCACACTACTTTGCATCTGTCGGCCGTCCACAAGCAAACGGCCAGGTAGAAGCCTTTAATAAAATCATCTCAGACGGTCTCAAGAAAAAGATTGAACGAGCAGGCGGCCTATGGGCGGATGAACTACCACATGTTCTCTGGGCCATTAGGACGACTGAAAAAGGGGCGACTGGAGAAACTCCATTCCTCCTAACTTATGGTGCGGAAGCTGTTCTTCCAATAGAACACTACGAGCCGACTCTTCGAGTAATGATGTATGACGAAGAGGCAAACTGGGAAGCCATGCGCCTGGCATTAGACTCACTTCCTGAAAAGAGGGGCAATGCTGTTTTGCGCCATGAGATCTATCGCCTGAGAATGACTAGATCATACAACAAAAAAGTACACAGGCGTCCACTCAAAGTAGGGGACTTTGTACTTAGAAAAATGGAAGCAGTTGGTAGGGCTAATGAGTCTGGCAAACTAACTCCCAACTGGGAAGGACCCTACCGAATCTATGAGGAAGTCAGGGACGGTACCTACCGTCTGGAAACACAGACGGACAACCGTTGCCTCGAACTTGGAATGTAGATAACCTTAAAAAATATTTCTTCTGAAAGATGTAAAGTAAAGAGCTACTTAATAAAGTTTGCACTTACTATTCAATTTTTGTATTACGAGGGGCATGCCGTCTGTACCTTTACAGTCGGCTACTCTCCATTGAGTTTTTCACTCTATCTTCAGAGGGGCATGCCGTCTGTACCTTTACAGTCGGCTACTCTCCATTTGAGTTTTTCACTCAATCTTCAGAGGGGCATGCCGTCTGTTCCTTTACAGTCGGCTACTCTCCATTGAGTATTTTACTCACAATACTTAGCTAAAAAGATTAGGGCCTGGCCGACCCTGTGCCTAACAGGCGGCTACCCTTCTTTTACTTAGCACCTACGTTCACCAAGAACTTACCAAGGCCACCGGCCGAATGATCAGACCAGGCGCCAAGCCACCTGATCAAATCTACAAAACTAATACGACCTGTCCCAACATCGTAGCAGGCGTCCGACGGCATCCCTCCGGATGAAATTCGTCGCAGAGAGCAGCTCCCTTTTGGGTGGAACATTGTTCTATAAACTAATTACACGGCACCTATACGACTGTCCCCAAGGGCAACCACGTAGCCGTTTTTGAGACAAGGATAACTCTATCACTAACCAAACCAGTGGTAGCAGTTGACATCTGAGTTAGATGACCGCCTGTATTACTTGGGATAAATGCAGGGGGTACCTATTGAGTTAATAGCCAACAAACATTGGCGAATCAAGGGGTCTAGCCGGCCTACGCCGCCTGGTACCTCTACTACTCAATCTAGATTGTGACGAAGACTAAGTAACTCCTAGGTTAACTTAATAGTCACTCAAACTTAGTATGGAGCCTAAAAGGTATGAGTCGTCCGCCTGTTTTTAATAAACAGGGGCTCTCAACCACTACTCTTGCTAGGTTAACAAATTACGAGTTAAAAGCCAACATTGGCAATAAAGGGAAACAACCGGTACCCACCGCCTGTTATCTTACTTAATTCCTTGGCGACTAGGTAATACTATTTACTTGGTCAGACCGATTGAATAAATAGTTCGAATACCGATTGAATAAATGGTCGACTGATCGTCTATCCTGGAAACAGACAACCAGTCGTCCAGGGGCATAGGCGGCGTACTTACTATTTGTACCTGTCTGCAACGTTCGGCCATACACAACAGTCGGTCTAGTGAACAATGGGATTTTAGAAATGGAATACTTAGACAAATTTGAATCAAAACAAAAATTTGATTAAAAATAAGCCGGTCATTAAAGACCAGCAAAATATTCAAAACCCCGGCCCCTGGCCGGGTAAATACAAAGCAAACGGCACGCAGGCCGTGAAAAAAATATACTTTAAGCTTAAGAAGGGGGCAGTTCAGTATTAGCAGCTGCCGCCTGGTCAGCACTCTTCTTGCTGGACTCGGCTTTAGCTGCACCCTCTTTTGATGCCTTACCCCCAAGTGGCACAAGCGCCACAACCGGCTCTTCCTCCTCTTCTTCCAACGCCTCTTCTTCAGCAGCCGCCAGGATCTCTTGATTATATGTTTCCGAACACTGGCGGTACGTTCTTTCCCATGAGGCAAAGTCGGCACTGGGGAACAGTCGGCCCCAGGTCATGCGCTGGATTTGAGCGGAGTCTTCCACCATCTCCCGGACGAGCTCTTTCTTCTCTTGCTCGGCCTTTTCCGAGAGCTCTTAGGTAAGACTCTTCTCTTGGCTCACCAGGCGTTCTTTTACGTTGGCCAAAGATTTCTCCATGGCTTCGTAAGAGTGCATTTTTTGGCGAAGAGGTTTCAGCTCGGCCTTAAGATTTGTGACGGTCGCCTCCAGCTTGTCATTCTTCTTTTGGGCCGCCTCTAACTGAGCCCGAACAGCGGCGGTAGCCTGCGCCTGATAATAAAGAAGATCAATGGTCAGTACTTCATTTTGGGCAATTTGAAACATTGCCTTATCACAGTTGGAGGCGGCCATAGCTTTTGCGGCCTTTACCTCTTTGTTTTTTCCGATCAATCGGCTTGCGAAGGCTGTTAACTCGGAGCAGGGCCTAAGTACAAAAAAACAGGCGTCAGTTTCCAAACAAAAAAGATAACAGGCGTCCTGGAACTCAAATACTCAAAAATATGCTAAGTATACCTCAGCAAGGACCCCTGAAATCCCATCAAGGTCAAGGGTGTCGGCACCCCTGACCGCCTCCCTTTCGGATGGAGGAACGACTTTGATCATGGACTTGGCTACCTCAACCAAGTCAAGCCCCTGAGGGCCGGCTACATCAAGCGTAAGAAAAAAGCAAGTTAGACCTAGTCAAGAAGGAAGCAAGTGTGAAAGTTTTTACAAGTGATTGTCCATACTTCTAGGCGGCCCCGCCGGGGTTTTAGAAGAAGTGGCCGGCTGCTTCTCAGCCGCCACTGTTTTCCTGGAAGACCCAGGAGAGCTTGCAACAGTCGTCCTCCGGGCCTTGGGGTCCGGCTGTTGCGAGGAAGAAGCCCTTGGAGTGCCAGACTGAAAATAAAAAGAGTTAGTATATGCATAAGACAACTCCTAAAAGAAGAAGAGTTTTCGAAGCCTACCAAGGGTGCCCCCTTGTTGGGGGAGTCGGCATAAGACTGTTGCATGAGAGAGGCCCGCAACATGGCCGCCGCAGTCTTGGATGCTGTTATTTTACTCATGGCGTCAGCTGCAAAAAAAATAATAAACAGCAAAGTTAGTAAAGATCCCAAGTAAACAAGGCGTGAAAAAAACAGAGTATTTGTCAGGCCGGCTACCTCTAGAGCACCGACTGCTGAGGCCACAGGCGGCCAAAAAGTACTCGTCATAGAGCCACTTGAAGCTCGGGACGCAGTTTAGGGGTACTTGCTCTCGTACCCCTGAAGTAGGGTTCACCCTAGTCTCTACTTTGAAGAGTCCTTTGTCTAGGATCTCTCTTTTAGCCTTTGGGGGAACAGGCGGCATGCTGCGGCCGCCTGCGAGAAGAGGCGGATCCCTATTCCACTTGTTAAAACGTTGGTTCAGCTCCGTGTCTGAACCCTCAATGATAAGGAAGGTGTTCCGCCAATCCTTCCATTTGTTCGCCTTACCTCTCGTCATGAGGTAACCCCTATGGCTTGTTAATTGATACCAGCCGGTACCTCCCGACTTAGGGGTCCGGCTGAGATAGTTCATGTGGGCGAAAGCCTCAAAGCTTGGCTCCACCCCGTACATTTCGCACCCGGCCACATAGCCGAGTACGTTTACCCAAGAGTTGGGGGCTAACTGCCATAACCCCAAATCATACCCATCTAAAATCCGCTGAACAGCCGGATGTAATGGGAAGCGCAGTCCAGCTTTGATGGCCGCCACATAGCAGCCGAAGCAGCCGTCATCATAGCTGGTACCAGCCGGCCAGACGACAGTGTCTTCTGGATCCGGCACGAACAGTAAAAATTCCGGGCCCATTCTGTGGTTAGCAATAAAGCTCGCCACTTTGTCTTGCATGGTTGCGATCCGGCCCCGGGGTACCATGCAGTAGTAAGGGGCGTTTTCCTCTCTGTAAGAGGCGGACGGCTCCGCCCAATTGTCCCCCTTCTCAACTGCATGAGAAAGTCTCGCCTCTTGTAGGCGGCTATGTCTTTCTTCTGAGCTTGGAGAACTGTGGCCAGAAGAGCTGGACTCGGACTCGTCCTCTGACGAGTCCGAAGAGGACGACTCCTCCCCTCTCCCAGAGGGACCCGCCTCCTCTCCCTTAGAAGGAGCAGGAGGAAAATTAGACATGTCAACGGTAAGATGGGAAGGGACCACCTTGGCCCCTCTCTCAGAACTGTCGGCTTGGCAGCCGCCTCGTTTCAATTCTACATCTGGCGCCTGGTCAGATGTTTCACTAATGAGCACCCTTTGGGAGGAGCCGTCTGAGTTTGATATCATAGCAGTCTGTTTTGTTCTGGCCATCACGTTCTGCATAGACACAGATACAGTCGGACTTTGTATAAAGGGCAAAGATGGGTCCAGAAAAGGGCAGGCGGCACTCCTAGTCCTAGATTCAGCCGTCCCCGGTGACCGGCTGATCACTAACTTAGGTCGTGTCGTGTGCTTCCGTGGTGCCATTTCAAAAAATAAAAAGAAAATTAAGAGTAAGAGAACTGAGTTACCTGAACGAGTGACGGTTGATGAAGTTCTGGAAATCCGGTGCAGTCGGCTTGTCAGAACAGGCGGTAGGCAGAAAAGGTCCGAAATGTCAGAGCAAGTTCAGGGGTCCGAATGTTCTCGCAAAGTTCTCAAATGTGAAAATGACCGAAGTCAGCACTTCCTTATATAGGCAAAGTGAGAAGGCGAAGGGTCGCTTCCAAATTCAAAATTTGGGCGGGAAAATCTCTCGGCCGTTTGCAAATTGACACCTGTAGCAGGCCGTCGCCTGTCACCGTGCGACACCTGTCACAGGCGACACGTGACCAGTCACGTGCCACCTGTGAGGGGCAAATGATTAGGGGATTTTTATCCACCAATCACCGTCTGACAAGTGGACCAACCAGGTTCCGCCACGTGTCCTTCACGAAGGCCAATAGGAGCCTGCCACGTGTCAATCACAGATACGTCCTCTACGGACCAATCGAGGCACGCCACGTGTCCACCCATGCCAAATGGGAAAACCGGCCAACAAGGCCCAATCCTGTCTAGAGGCCCGGTCAGCCCTAGGTTTACCCTAAACCTAGAGAGTGGCACGCTTCTCAAGGCTATAAATACTTAATTAATCCTCATTAATTAAGCAATCAAGAAATCAAGAGAAGAACAGAAACATTACGGAACACTAATAACCGGCTAATCTCGCTAACAAAGCAGATTACCAACATTAAACACTCTCACCTAGAAAGGTCTTATTACTTTAATTTCCGTATTAATTACTCCTTAATCAGGTACTAACTTGACCGTTGGAGGCGGAGCTCTCAGGAGTCTCCGTTATTTTGCAGGTACAGGCGTCCGGTTCCAGTCTCGGAATTGTAACTCTCCCGCAGGACATCAGAAAACCCCGAAACACTCTGCATAGACACAGATACAGTCGGACTTTGTATAAAGGGCAAAGATGGGTCCAGAAAAGGGCAGACGGCACTCCTATTCCTAGATTCAGCCGTCCCCGGTGACCGGCTGATCACTAACCTAGGTCGTGTCGTGTGCTTCCGTGGTGCCATTTCAAAAAAGAATAAAAAGAAAATTAAGAGTAAGAGAACCGACAGTTACCTGAACGAGTGACGATTGATGAAGTTCTGAAAATCCTTTGCAGTCGGCTTGTCAGAGCAGGCGGTAGGCAGAAAGGGTCCATATTGTCAGAGCAAGTTCAGGGGTCCGAATGTTCTCTCACAAAGTTCTCAAGTGTGAAAATGACTGAAGTCAACACTCCCTTATATAGGCGAAGTGAGAAGGCGAAGGGTCACTTCCAGAATTCATAATTTGGGCGGGAGAATCTCTCGGCCTTTCGCCGAGTGACACCTGTAGCAGGTCGTCGCCTGTTACAGTGCGACACCTGTCACAGGTAACACGTGACCAGTCACGTGCCACCTGTGAGGGGCAAATGATTAGGGGATTTTGCTCCCACCAATCACCATCTGACAAGTGGACCAATCAGGTTCCGCCATGTGTCCGCCACATGGGCCAATAGGAGCCTGCCACGTGTCAAGCAATGATCCGTCCACCTTGGACCAATTACGACACGACATGTGTCCTTCCCATAACACCTGGGATAACCGGTCACCTAGGCCCAACTTCCGAGGGAAGCCCAATCAGCCCAAGGTTAACCTAAACCTAGATTGGCACGTTTCCCGAGGTTATAAATACCTCCCTTAATCCTCATTAAGGGGGATTACATACATTAAACACTCTCACCTAGAGAGACCCAATCACTTTAATTTCCGCATTAATTACTCCTTAATCAGGTACTAACTTGACCGTTGGAGGCGGAGCTCCCACCACCAGTAGTCTCCGTTGTTTTGCAGGTACAGGCGTCCGGTTCCAGTCTCGGAATTGTAACTCTCCCGCAGGACATCAGAAAACCCCGAAACACTAGGTACACCTAGAGGAAAGTTATATTCTATGTTAGCCGGCACCTTAGCTGAGCCGTCTGATCTATAACCTAGGTCAATGGTCGTCCGCTTCGTCCGAGCCATAATGTCCTGCACATGCATAGAGAAGGTCAGATTCTAGGAAGAGCAAGGGTGGTCCAAACACCCCCAAGCGGTACCCCTAGTCCTAGACTCGGCCGTACCAGGAGACCAGCTGACCACTGTCCTAGACTGTGCCATGTGTGTTGTGGGTGAATCCATTATTCAATGCAATATATACAAACGGTAAAAGCTTGAAAGAGTTGCGAAAGGGAAAGACGGTACCTCGAAGATGTTTCTGAAAGTAAAGAAAAGCGCTGACCGTCTTTGACTGGCAGGCCGAAATCAGTCAGCTGCTTGAGAGAGGTACAGATGGTTGACCGGATGTACCCACTTGGAAAGGAAGAGAATTTGCTAGAAATATACCCAGACGGTTCTTGGAAGCTCTGTTTGTTGAGTGCACAAGCGGATGACCGGCTGTAGCTACTTTGAAAGCAAGAGAATTGGCTAGAAGGTGCCCAGACGGTAGTCCGGCTGTATCTAGCTAAAAAAGAGGATATACCTAGGCGGTTCTGATGTTTCTAGTTTGTGAGCTACACTGACGGTACACCGGCTGTGTCAGGTAGAAAAAGTAAAAAATTTGTGAAAAAAAAGGCAAACGGGATCAGAGCTTCTCTCTTAATCTCTTAATTTTTTTTTAGATTTCTAAAATGAGAAAAGGGAGGGGGGGATCTTACATATAGAAAGGATATAAATAGCGGAACCCCTATAACTTCCCTAGAAGGCAAACCGTCAAAAAAAATAAAAAATAAAAAAATAGCGTTCACCCGTCTGCATGTGACACCTGTCATAGGCGCCACGTGGCACGCCATATCACACCTGTGAGGGGCAAATGTTTTGGGTAAAAATACCTCCAAGGCCACGTGGTCCAAAAAGATGGTGACACGTGTCACCCTTAGAGAGGTTCAAAATGAACCTCTCCTCTTCTGACACGTGGCATCCCTAATGATTGGGAAAAAGACGGTCTTCAAAGCCCAATTCCCAAGATAGCCCACAATTCCAAAGTTTCCGTAACCTAGAAAAGCGACACAAATTCCAAGACCCTATAAATAGGGAGATATTCCCACCAGGGGAAGATATTCACAAACATTCACTGAAAACAGAGCAATCATTAATTGCAGATATTTACCTCTCACCTCAGAGAACACTCTCGATCTCGGAATCCGAGAAGATACTTTACTTTCCGCACTTTTTACATTATCCGAACACGTTCTAACTTGATCGTTGGAGGCGAAACTCCACCCAACCGGAGTCTCCGTTGTTTTGCAGATACAGGCGCTCGAAATACAGTCTTAGAATTGTAACTCTCTCGAGGGACACAGAAAACCCTGAAATAACTATAGTAATAATAATAATAGTAGTAATAGTGATGTAATTGTTGAGATTAAAAACATAATTATATAAATATAAGTAATATTGCATTCCAATATTGTTGCCCGTAGGACACATCACAAGATAATTTCTTAACTAAAATAGTTTTATTTATATATAATCTCCAAATTAAATATATAACATAACTCTAAAACCCTCTAAACAACACAAAAAACAGGGGTAAAACATACTCCACCCTAGATAAGTCATTTGTTGGATTGTTGTACTCCTTCTCCATTTAAATGAGCACACACCTATAAGTTAACATCATGAAGAGTCGTAAGTATTATATACAAATAAAGTATTAGCATAGCTAAAATATCATAGGTATATATGTACAAAAAATTAAACTATCTGCACGTAAGATGAAAAAGAGCATTAATATATTAAAGGCAAGAATTGGAAATGATACTAAACATGAATTACACCTCACTTTTACTAATATGCAAAAATCATACATTTCTTTATACTAGAACATAATTTAAGAAGACAATATGAAGAATATTAATAGACAAATATAGTTAATGACAAGATTAGAGAGCTTGTAAAAAAAATAGTAGAGAGAGAATGAAATGAATCTAATTAATTAAAAGATAAACCACCATCCCAGATCATTCAACCATAATCCATTCACAACTTGTAAAATAAGTTTAACTTCTTCTGCCCACTTTCCAATCAGTCCTAAGTTTCTGCATTTACATATTACAGATGCAAGATTGCAAGGTACAGGAGCAAACCTATTGTTATAATGCAAATACAATATTAAACTAATGTGTTGCAAATTATTACCAACTGTAAAATGTCAATCACAATAGCCGATTTCCTTTGGAAAGTATAATTAGAGCCAAACAGCATTTTACTTTTGATGTAAGAACATATTAAGCCCCATAAACAATGAACTAGCTAAAGATGTTAGAAAAAAAAAATACCTGATTAACTGTCCATGTCCCACTAGACTGTCCATTTTGCTCATTGATATGCAGTGCACCAGACACATCCTTTGGAATTGATGGTCTCAAAATTTTAGGAATGACAAGAGTCATTTCCGGATTAGCTTCTTGGAGTTGAGAAATGATCGCAGATGTAACACTCGGTTCAAGTTGCTGAACCAACTAAACTTTCATACTTTAATTTGCAAGAACTCCTGTGGAATTATGTTACCTGATTTTGCATCCTTTTTCTTCAAATCTGTCTTCGTCACAGCTTTTCCATAAAGTTGTGGGCGACTTTTGCTTTGGGGCACTTGTACTGCTTTAGAGTAAAGGTCTTTAGAGTTACTACCTTCTTCGTGTTGGGTGGCTTCTAATGCATCTATATTTTCCTATTTATTAAATGTAAAGTCATCCTCTTACTATAAATCTTCAAATGTTTGAAAAATATATAAAATTGTAACATGTTAACTTACAATTATCTCTTTAGCTTTGTCATTGTTGGTAAGGTAAGTACTCTTTGAAACTCTTTTCCTTGATTCCTCGTATACTTTTGCTTGGGAAGGTTCTTGCTTGTTCGGATCCTCTTGTTCAGTGGCGGATCCAGGATTTGATTAATAGGTTGTCCCATCATCGTCCATCGACCGCATATAATATCAAAAAATAGTCAAAGCTTGTATCATCGTCCATCGACCTTGTACTATACAAAACCTGAACTCTAAACCAAATCCCTGAAAGATCTCAACCTAAGTGTTCAACAATCAACACAAACTTGAATACACCTTTTTCGGGGTCTATGTCAATGCAAATCTACTTCCCTTGTACGGTATACATGGTCTCATGACAATTAGTCAATGTTTGTTCAAACAAATCTCGTGCTTTAAAACTCCAAGTTACCAGCATATATTCTACCTCAAAGCTCAGAAAGTCAGAAGCATTCATATCTATAAACATCATTTTCTATGGATGGCAAGCATTACCATTTGAACTAAAGTAATTTAAATGAACTCTATAAGACACTCCCATACAGTCACAGGAGAATTGTGCATAAGTCATTGAACAATGCTACCAAGACAAAGTTCACCCCTATTGGCCCTATTCAATCATCAACAGTCACCAATCCTTGATCAACTACCCATTAAGCTATAAAAATAACCCCTTTACACACATCTTATGCTAGGACTGGTCATAATTTAATTAGGAAGCTCAATTCAGCAAGCTATAGTTCATGTCAACTTACAATCAAAAACTCAGAAAAATAATCCAATCTAAGTAATAAAGGATGCTCTAGAAATGAGTCAATGCTAGTGAGTTTCTCAAAATTAGGAACTCAGCGGGCACTACATTGTCAATGCTCTATTTCTTAATATCTTCAAATTTCTGGAGCGTTCATCTTAAATTAAACCAGAAAATAAACATTAAGATATTTTGTCTCAGGTAATCGTACAGGGCTAAAGTAAACATTGCCCTCCTACATATCCAATCAGAGACTAGAAACTTCTTACCATAAATAAAGCTAGGTTCTGATCGAGCTTCTTCTACAATAAGACTCCAAGCAAAAGCACACCTGCAACTATCTCAATTAAGAACTACTTAATATTCAGGTCTTAGTTGGGTATGTTTCTGGCCCCTGCTTCTACAAAGAGTAGGCACTGCACGAGCACGACGTGACAGTGGAGGAGGAGGATTTAGAATAGGCACTTTTTTAGTAAAAAAACTTGAAATATCTTGAGTTATTTTTCTTTTCATTCTGAAATTGAAGTTAGGTTGAATTAGATAAATCATACAAGTAGGGTTCTCTCAAGGTTATTAAAACTAATAATATCATCAAAAAAAACGCCCATTAACCTCAATTTCAGTCCACCCTTCAACCCCAAATCTCTAAATTAGCAATCACCATTCTCAATAGCTAATAAGCAAGTTTGACAACTATTATCATTTATCAATTAAACAGAAATAATTCTATAAGTCTATAATAGGGCTCAAATGGTCAAATATCCGGCCATAACTCACATTCACAAATCACAAATTCACAACATTCAAGCTCTAATCAAGTGACGATAATCAAGTCATAACATTCAAGCTTTTATAAAGTCATACAAATAATCAAGCACTAATCAAATCAAGAAATTTCACCCAAAAAAAAAAAAAAAAAAAACTCATACACTGTCACACTGATATAGTGATATTAAACATACTGATAATTTTGATTTAAACATTTAAATTGATGATTTCATATAGAAATATAGAATCTAATCTCTATAATCTTATTGCAATGTAATTATATAAATTAAAAGTTTAAAACTAACCTCAAAAAAATCGAATTTGGGGAGCCACTACACGAGCACGACGCTAACAAACTCACAGACGGATTGACGATTTGACGGACGCCTCACTCATACCTGACGGAGAAGCACGAAAAGGCTGCCGGCGAGGCGGCGATACGGTGAACGGCGACGGGGCTTGGGTAATTGGGTGACTTTGAGACTTAGGGTTTCAATTTGGGGGAATTGGGGATTTGGGGATATTTTAAATCGTGAAATTGTGAAAATGAGGTTGTAAAGCCCAAAAAAAAAAAAAAAAAAAAGTTTGAGAGTAATGGGAGTCGAACCCGTATCTCATATGTGGTAGGATGGGGAACAAACCACCAGACTACAAGCTAAAACTCTTGATACTTAGTTTTTTTTTTTTATAGAAAATAATAGGTTGTCCGCGGACCCACTATGACTACACGTGGGTCCGCCACTGCTCTTGTTGCTATTAAAAACATAATAAAATATAAATTATAGTACAGAAATTGTAGTAAGTCTACATAAAATAGATTAAATGTTCAAGATTTGGGGAAAACAGAAAATGGTTAAGAGCATATAGATATTTCACATCGACACACGTTTATTGTAGCTCAAAAAACCATAAAATCAACAAACACAACAACGTAAAAAAGAAAAATGGCAAGAATTGAGATAAACGTAGTTACCAATTCATGGCATAAAATTGCAAATGACTTACGGCCCATCGTGTGAATATCCACTAATTATTGATGATTCTCTCTATTTTTCCTACTTTCTTCCTCAATTTGTTCACAATGTCAATTGTTTCGGGGTTTTCTGTGTCCCTCAGCAGAGTTACAACACCAATACTGAATTCTGGACGCCTGTACCTGCAAAACAACGGAGACTCCGATTGGGTGGAGTTCCGCCTCCGACGATCAAGTTAGAACGTGTATGGAATCTGTAAAAAGTACGGAAAGTAAAGTATCTTCTCGGATTCCGAGATAATATCTGCAATTAATGATTGCTCTGTTTTCGTGAATATTTATCAATCTGTCCCATGATGGGAACATCTCCCTATTTATAGGGTCTCGAAATACGCGCTGCCATCCTAGGTTACGGAAACCTAGGAATAGTGGGCTATCTCGGGAATTAGGCCATGAAGGCCACCTTTTTCCCAATGATTGGAGATGCCACGTGTCAGCAGGAGATTGGTTCTCTGTGAACCTCTCCTGAGGTGACACGTGTCGCCATCTCATTAGGCCACGTGGCCCTGACTATTTTTACCCTAAACATCTGCCCCTCACGAGTGTGATGTGGCATTCTACGTGGCACCAGTGACACCTGTCAGGCGACCATTGGAGAACGATTTTTAACCGTTTGTCTTCCAAGAAAAATACAGGGATGCCCTCTGAATTACCCTTCTATAAATAGATTTTTACCCCTCCCTTTTTTGGACATTTCCAAAACTAAGATAGAGAGACGTCCATTTTTAGAGAGATAAACACTGACAACCGCCTGTATATCTTTCAGACAATTGCCTTCTTTTTCCATTAGGTACAGACGATATAACTCCTGTGTTTGACAGATAGGGAAACTCTTGAGAACCTTCTGAGAGGTTTGCAAGCAATTCTTCTTCTTTTAGGGGATACATCCGGGTAACCGTCTATGCACCCAACAAACAAAACTTTCCACAACCGTCTGGTATCCTTACAGCAAATTCACTTGCTTTCAAGATAAGTACCTCCGGTCTTCCATCTGAGCACCTTGCAAGCCACTGTTCAATTTCCGCCTGCTAGTAACAGCCGGACACCGCTTGACTACCTTTCAGCTCATCTTTGAGGTACCGTCTCCACCCTTCTCAGCTCTTTCATATATTTTTGTTTATGTACATATTTCTCAATAAATGGATTCACCAACAGCACACACGGCACACCACGATAAAGAGGGCAGCCGGTCCCTTGGTACGGGTAAGTCTAGGACTGGGGGTGCCGCCTCTGGGTACTGGGATCACTCTTGCTCATCTCCTAATCCGACCGTCTCCGTGTCTGTGCAGGATAATATGGCTCGGACTAGATTGACGGCATTAGATCTGGAGTATAGGGAGGAGAACACGGAAGAAGCACCGCCTGGGGAGGAACAGGCAGAGATGGCAAAGGGATCTCCTGGGAGTACCCCTAGCACTCCCAGTGATGGAATCTTGGGATCTGATAACGGAGACAGTGAAGAAACCGTCTCTAAAGCTGGTTCTGAGGAGGCGGGTGAAACTCCCCCAGTTGAGTGAGATAGTAGTGAGACCGCCTCTACTTCTAAAGAAAGCAACAGCTCACTATCCTCGGTTGTGGATAGCGAAGAAGAGGAAAGGCCAACCTGGAGTAATAAAGGAGATCCGTTTGAGATCCATGTCTCTTCCAGAGACTGGGCAAATGTGGAGAGGCACTTTGAAACCTTCTTCCTTCAACGTTCCCTTGGGGAGGGATATACCGTCCAAGTGTCGCCTGAGTTGGGAGGCATAACCTGGTGTTTCGGGTGTTTTTAGTCCCTCGGGAGAGTTACAATACGGAGTATACGCGCCTGACTTATGTACCTGCAAAACCACGAAACTCCGGTTGGGTGGAGTTCCGCCTCCAACGATCAAGTTAGAATGATTTACGGATGGGTAAACGGGCGGAAAGTAAATTGGTATTTCTTACTGATTTAGAGAGATTCCACAATTAATATTGCTCGGGTTTTGTGTATATATTTATGAATGTCCAATAAATGAGGAGGATTCATCTATTTATAGCAGATGAGAATCTGCTCCCCCATTGGGGGTTCAATGCCACGTGGCATCCTCTGATAGGATCCCCTTGGGCCTGTAAGAAGGTGACACGTGTTAGGCCCTCATTGGGCCACGTGGCAGGGGTAATTTTTACCCCAAACATTTTCCCCTCACAAATGTGACGTGGCGTAGCCACATGTCACCTGTGACAGGTGTCAAGCACTGGGGAGGCGACGATTGAGTTGCTTCCCGCCTCTCTCTCTCTAGGATTCAAATTTTGAAAATTTCGAAGCAGAAGGTGGTGATTAGCCTTCTGGGCTTGTCTATAAATAGAGATGCACCCCCTCTTTCCTCTTCACTTTACTAATTTTGCAAAAAATTCCTTTGAGAGCTCTGACACCGGCTGCTTAATTGTGCACCCAGCTCCCTTGCTTGAACACATCCGGATACCGGTTGAGTGCTTCTTCAACCAACTCACCCAGGTACCGTCTAGCTCTTGATTTATTTTTGATTTGAGTAGAACTCCAGACGGTCTTAAACCGTCTGGGCACCTTAAGCCCTTTCATGCCTTACATTTGGTGGACCCACAGGCGGTTTGAACCGTCTAGGGAAACATCAAACCATGATCTTCAAAAATAGACCCTCAGACGGTTATGGACCATCTAAGGTATCTCCAAACAATGAACCTTCCAATGAATGCATCCCATAGGCCCACAGACGGTGAAATACTGCCTGTGCATCTTTAGACTAATCTTCAAGGAATTGCATTCAAAAGACCCACAGACGATTATATGTCGTCTGGGGCATCTTCAGATAATAGTCTTCATTTTCTTCCCTTTTTTTTTTTTTTTTTTTTTTTTACAAGTCCTTAACCGGAAATATTCAGCCTGGGACATCCTCAAACCTTGGTCTTCAAATGATAGACCCATAGACGGTTTGGACCGTCTGAGGAGTCCTCCAACCTTGGCCTTCAATAGTGCATTCCATAGGCCTACAGACGATGAAATACCGCCTATGGCATCTCTAATCAATGATCTTCAGACAAGTATTGAATATTTTTCATTCAATAGACCCTCAACCGGATAAATTCCGCCTGGGTCATCTTCAAACAATTGCATATCAAAAACGTTCCCTTTGATCCCCAAGTACAAATCAGATGATTCAGCCGGTACACCGGTTGAAGACATTCCCTTTGATCAACCAGGCGTTCCAAGTACGCCTGGTGATGAGATTTTAGAGGAATTCGGGAGCTCAAGCGGTGAAGAAACCAATCAGGAAGCCGGATGTACAGAGTCCACCATGACACCGGATGCCCCACAAGAAAATGAAGAGGCATACAGCTCGCCTTCAGTAAACGATCCAATGGAGGCGCACATGAGCGCCCAGGATGTTGTGACATTAATCGCAACACTCCCAGCATTTTTGAAAAAGCGTCCGGTAGGGGACGGCTGGGAGTTGGGTGTCCCGCCTGCGAGCGCGTCAGTCGTTTGGGAGGATGACTTGGAACATGCCGACAATTACTTCGGCTGCTATGAGGCGGCATTCAAAGCTGGCCTCCGGTTCCCCCTTCACAAATGCATAAAAGCCATTTTAAGAGGCTATGACTTGGGGGTCTGGCAGCTTACACCCAACTCTTGGGTGAACATCATTGACTATATTGCCGCCTGCGAGATGCATGACGTGACGCCAAGCTGGGAGGCATTCACGCATATGCACTACTTGAGTCGTGCCCCAGGCGGCTGGAATGCCTGGTACACTCTCACCACGCATCCGGAATATATGATGACCTTGGAGAAGCCTTCCAAGTGGACAAGCTGGAAGAGCAAGTTTTATTATGTCTCTTCTCCTTTAACGGCTGTTAATCACCGGATGCGCCGTTACAATAAGAACCCGGCTCTTCTAAGAAAGAAGTGCGCCCTACCAAGGGTTCCGCCTGAGGCTTGAGATGCCATAATGGAGCCGGGGCTATTTAAGAAAACCATCGAGCCTTTGGCTGATGGGACACAAATCATTGTCCCTCTATTCTGGATCCCTCATCTGGACTGATTCAAAAACGAGGCGTTCCTCTCCGCCTGCGGTCTCAGCACTTTCTGGGACAAAGGTCTAAGGCTTAACAGGCAATTTATGTCGTTTGTATGATGTTTAAATGATGCTAACATTTTCTTGTTATTTTGCAGAGAAAGGGCTAGAAATGACTCCTCCTGAAATAACGTCGGCTAAGTCAGCCGCTGAGATCAGGAAAGAGCAGCTAGAACATAAGTGAGCTCAACTTGCAACCCGGGCCAGTGGGGTAAGCACCGGCTGTCCGTATGCCGTCTGTATATCTTGAAAATAACTTTGATATTGACTTGTTGATTGTCTTTTACAGACGGGAAGCCAGAACATTCCCCGCTCCATTCTTCAGATGGTGAGGAGGCCGGGTGAGGAGCTTCCCCAACCGCCTTCACAGAGGCGCAGGGTCTCAGGCGGCCCTGCACCATCATCAGCCGGCAAAACACCGGCTCCTGAGAGGCCCACAACCGCAGGCAAAAGTCTGCACAGTCTAGGCCTAAGCTCTGAGCCGACTGAGGCTGGATCTGGGGAGCCTGCTCCTTCTAGCCGGGTGCCAGCAGTTGCTTCCGGCTCCAATGCGGTTTGGGGTGGTGGCACCCCTCAGCCTGATGACCAAGGTATGGACTCCGCTTTTGACCCCCCCTGGCCGCTTGGGCCAGTTCGAGTTAACTCTCATACTTCTCAGTCGGGGGACTCGGTCGGGAACCGGCTGAATGTAGGAGCCGTTTATTCCCAACACTTAACTGATATATCTCATGATGCAGATACCACTTCTCGCTGGCCAGACATGCAAAACTATGCTAGGAGAATGATAAGGACCCTAACTAGGTCCGAGAGGGAGGCTGTGTCGGGCGTCAGCCAAGTCAACCTTGACCGGATTACCTCACTGTTGGCTGAGGTAAGTTACCGTATGTAGTAGTTTTGTGCAATCTACTTATTTACCGGATGGGGTATTTTGTGCAAGATTTGCTAGCTGATGCCTTTTAGTTCAATTTTTCTAACTCCATTACCGGTTGATCTTGCAGGCGATGCTGAGGGTGGATTGGTTGAAAGCCCCCTTGCGGAAGAAGCAAGAGGAGGTAAGGGATGCCCAGAAATGGGCAGCTGAATTAATTGATGTCTGTCAATACAACTCCCTAATGCTTGAAATCCACACTAAAGCCCGGGAGATGAAACAGGAGGAACTCATCCAGCAGCTGACGGCTGCTGCCGATACTGCTAACAAGACGGCTGCCGACCGACAGCTCCAGATCGACCGGCTCAAAACTGACATCTAAGCTCTGAAGGATGCGGAGAAGGAGAAAGCTGGGTTGAAGGACGAGGTCACCCAGCTTGAGGGGGAGCTGGACAAAGCCAAAAATGATTTGGTTAAGTCCAAAAAGGAGGCTCTGGACCAGCTGGCGGCTGAGAAGACCCGGCTAGTCAACGAGAACGAGCGTTTGCGAAGCACGCATGAAGATGGCGTGGTCCATGATCCACCCGGAGATCGACTACGCCTTTTTCGACTTGAGGTACAAATACGCAACAGAAGTATTTGATGCTCAAGTTCTCGGGCTTCAGCAACCAGCGCCGTTCGAGGAGTGGGCCGGCGTTGGGGAGGAGCAGACAGATGGAGAGGTGCCGGGTGAGGAAACTCAACCCCAGCAGACCTAAGACGCCCCTAATGCCGGTCTGGACCAGCAGCCGGAACAGCAGCAACAGCAAACTCAGCAGCAGCAACAGTAGGATATATTTTTCTTTTCTCTTTTTTTACTGGCCTGCGAGCCGTGAATTTCTGTATCACTTTCCCGGACGGGGGGTCCGGTTAACATTTGAATATCACTTTCCCGGACGGGGGTCCGGTTAACATTTGAATTTAATATTTTAATAATGTACATACCGACTGTGTCGGTTTGCTTCGTATATTTTTAATTCTCTTCATTTTTGCACTTTACTTTGCATCAAATCATGTGATATGCCGAATGTGTGAGCCCTGCTTGCCCCTGGATGGTTGTTTGCTTACAGTTACCAACTTTAAGCAGGAAGCCGTCCATAAGCATCCGGACGGACAATTAGGCGGTCCTTGACCGTTGTACAACAGGATTGATTAAAGTTGAATTTGCCGACTATGCTGGCTCAATTCAATGCCTATGGTGGCATGCAGGCGGAACTGTGCCAGACGTATTCGCTTTGAATGGTATCCGGATACATACAAATATGTGGATTACCGCTTGTATTGCTTTTGAGCAATAACCAGGCACAAATATAGTTGTGACGCTTTTGTCAACGGTCGGCTGTATTACCTAGGGGCAATAGCCGGATTTATCTTATTTGCGATAGGTCATTCAAACGTACATGGGTTATCTTCAACCTAGACGGTTAAAGTCGTTTGAGAATATGACGCGTAGAACAATGTACCACCCGAAAGGGAGATGTTCTCTTCAACGAATTCACCCGGATGGGCGTCGCCGGATGCCTGTTTAAGGTTAAAACATGCGGTTTAAAATATGTTGGCTTTATGCCTTTAAACGGCTAAGTTGGGTACTTAGCATTTTAACGTTTGAGCAAATGCATGCCCAGTTGTGCATTGCACAGGGGACTTAAGAGGTGCCCGGTTGTGCATTACACATGGGACTTTAAATGGTGCCCGGTTGTGCATTGCACATGGGACTTTAAAAGGTGCCCGGTTGTGCATTGCACATGGGACTTTATACAAAAAATTGAAATAAAGTATCCTTTTGTTCATTTACTCTATTTACAAAAAATAATTACAATTTCCCTAGAAGTAGTACTTTTTCAAGTTGTCTACATTCCAGGTTCTGGCTAACTGCCTGCCGTCTAGTGTTTTCAGGTAGGGGCCTTCCCAATTGGGGGTTAGCTTTCCTTGCTCATTTGCCCTACCAGTTGACTCCATTTTTCGTAGCACAAAGTCCCCCACTTTAAGGGGCCGCTTGTGTACTCTTCTGTTATAAGCCCTCGTCATTCTCAGACGGTATATCTCATGACACAAGGCAGAGTTGCCCCTGCGTTCCGGGAGAGAATCCAATGCAAGACGCATGGCCTCCTAATTAGCCTCTTCGTCATAAAGCATGACTCGGAGTGTTGGCTCATAAAGCTCAATTGGAAAAACGGCTTCAGTGCCATATGTCATGAGAAACGGGGTTTCACCGGTTTCCCCCTTTTCAGTTGTTCTGATGGCCCAAAGGACGTGAGGTAACTCATCCGCCCAAAGTCCACCAGCTCTTTCAATCTTCTTTTTTATGCCGTCTGAGACGAGCTTGTTGAAGGCTTCAACTTGGTCGTTTGCTTGGGGCCGGCCAACAGATGCAAAACAATGTGAGATCCCCTGATCTCCCAACCAATTCATGAGGGTAGGCGCTTCAAATTGAGGACTGTTGTCAAACACTATAGACATAGGAACCCCAAACCGGGTGATGATGTTCCTCCAAATGAAGGAGATGACATCCTTTGTTTTGATGCCTTTGACCGCCTCTGCCTCGACCCATTTGGTGAAGTAGTCTACAGCCACCAAAATGTATCTTCTGCCGCCTGTGGCAGGCATATAAGGACCCAGGATGTCCATGCCCCATTTGCAAATGGAATCGGGCTGTAGATAGCCATAAGATCTGTTGTCGGACGGTGTATGAGCCGGCCAAATCTCTGGCACTTGTCACATTTCTTCACCAATTCCATGGCGTCTGCCTCAAGGGTGGGCCAAAAGTAACCTTGCCGCCTGGCCCTCTTTGCTAGAGACTTGCCGCTTATATGTGAAGCACAAAAGCCCGCATGCAGATCCTCTAGCACCTTTTTTCCCCTTTCTGGGGTAACACACTTCAGTAACGGCTGGAGGTAACCCTTCCTGAAGAGTTCTCCCTTGTACATTTCAAAGCTTAAAGCTCGTTTTTTAAGCGCTACCGCTTCTGAAGAGGCATCCGGCAAAGTGTCATCTACCAAATAATCCCGGATGGGGTCCATCCAAGTAGAGCTTCGGTCAAGAATTCCAATGGTGTCATGCTCAATACTTCTTTTTTCCATGACCTCCCAGAAGACTGACCTAGGAGTATCACGGGTGGCGGATGAGGCCAATTTGGACAGAGCATCTGCCTGGTTATTTTCTGACCGGGGCACTTGACTTAGATGGAATTCTTCAAGTGTCGCCGCCTCATCTTTAACTGCCTGAACGTATTTGATTATTGCCGGATGGGTGGCCTCATAGTCACCTTTGAATTGGCTAACAATCAATTGAGAGTCAGAACAAGCGTCAACTTTTCTTGCCCCTACCGCCTTACACATGCGTATTCCGGCTAGCAGGGCTTCATACTCAGCTTCATTTTTTGAAGCTTGAAACTTGAACCGTAGTGCATATTCATAAGTATCTCCTTCCGGAGATTTGCAAATTACGCCTGCACCACAGCCGTTCGAGGTAGAGCTTCCGTCTACGAATAACTTCCAAACCTGATCGGTATTCTCCGGCTGTGCCGGCCTAGTCATTTCAACAATGAAGTCGGCAAACGCCTGACCTTTCACTACCCGCCTAGGTTCAAAAGTTATCTCCAAGCTTTGCATTTCAACGGTCCACTTGATCATTCTGCCGGATGACTCTATAGTAGTCATTGGACGCTTGAGTGGCTGATCAGTATAGACAGTCATCGGATGAGCCAAGAACTAGGGCTTCAACCGCTTGACTGCTTTGTAAAGAGCCAGCCCAAATTTTTCAATCATTGGGTACCGGGAGCTGTTTGTCGTCTCTCTCGGCAAGGAGAACGGCACTAAGGGAGTGATCTGGGACGGCTAGGTACATGTAGAGAACCTCCTTAGGTAGGGGGCTCACTAGCCTTGGCAAAGAGTGCAAGTGTTGCTTCAGCCTCTGAAATGCCGCCTCAGCTTCCTCTCCCCATTAAAATCTAGACCTTTTCCTGATTGCTTGGAAGAAGTAAAGGCACTTGTCACCTGACCGGCTGAGGAATCTTCCTAATGCCGCAAGGCAACCTGTTAGTTTCTGGGCCTCCTTGACAGTGCGAGGTGACTGCATGGCAATCACCACCTGCACCTTTTCCGGATTGGCCTCTATGCCTCTTTGATCAATCAGAAATCCGAGAAACTTTCCAGACTCAACACCAAAGACACACTTCTTGGGATTAAGCATGACCTTATGCCGCCTGAGGGTGGTGAAGGTATCTCGGAGGTCGACTATGTGATCCGCCTGAAGCTTGGATTTGACTATCATGTCATCAATGTACGCCTCTACATTCCTTCCGATTTGATTGATGAAAACCGTGTTAATCATTCGCTGGAAGGTAGCAGGAGCATTTTTCAACCCATATGGCATCACCGTGTAACAATACAACCCCTGATCAGTGACGAAGGCCGTCTTTTCCTGATCCTTCTTCCATAGGGGAATCTGGTGGAAACCTAAGTAGGCGTCCATAAAACTCATCAAGGCATGGCCGGCTGTAGAGTCGACCAGGCTGTCGATCTTTGGAAGGGGATAACTATCCTTCGGACATGCCTTGTTCAGATTTGTGTAATCTACACACATCCCCCAGGTACCATTCGGCTTCTTGACAAGAACAACATTTGCTACCCAATCCGGGTAGAAGCATTGCCGAACCCGGCATCCAGAAGCTTTGTGACTTCGGCGGATGCCGCCTGAGACCTTTCCTCGCCATGATCCCTCTTCTTTTGCCTAACCGGCTTTATTTTGGGATCAATAGCCAACTTGTGGACAGCTAGATCCGGGCTAACGCCTGGCATCTCTTCCACTTCAAAAGCAAAAATGTCTTTGAATTCTCTCAAAAGCTGAAGCAAGTCTGCCCTCAACTTTTCAAAAGCAACTGTCCCAACTTTGACAGTTCTGTCAGGGCGGCTGTCGTCCAGGACGACATCAACGTTCTCACCAGCAAGTGATTGCTATTTTGTTTTTCTGGCAGGGGCCAATTGGTCCGCCTTTCGCTTTTTGTCGGCTACCTTGGGAGCAGGCACGGCTTCTGAGTCTTCAAGGTCAGCAGGTTCCTCGTTATGACCGACTGCAGTAATAGTCGGCCTGGCATCTGAGAGGCAACACTCCCTAGCCATCTTCTGGTCCCCGCTTAGGGTACCTACTGATCCGTCATCTCTCTGAAACTTTATCATCATAAGAGAGGGGATGATGACGGCCTTGGACTTGTTGAGGGTAGGCGGTCAATTCCTCGACCACCAAAAATTTGACGACCATGTGCCGCCCTTCCCCTTTGCCTCCTAGCCGGATGGGTAGGTCAATACTCCCCACCGGATGCACTACCCCTCCCCCAAAGCCTACTAGGGGATGGGGGGCCTTTTGCATGCTGCTAGGTTTGTACTTGAGCTTTGTCAAGCACTGGTAGCTGATCAGGTCAGACGAGCTCCCGGTATCGATTAAGATCCGACCAACTCATTGATTGACAACTTTGCATTCGATGACAAGGGGGTCATCGTGAGGCCGCCTGACCATGCCCCTGTCCTTCTCAGAGATGAAGACCTCAGGGAAGGTGTCTTTCGACGCCTGGGCCTCATCTTTTGGGTTGGATAATTTCCGGATGTTGTCCTTGGCACCCCGGATGGTAGGACCTCCGGTTGCGAAGCCACCTGCTATAGCGAAGATATAATCTTCATCTATTCAGAGCTAGCAGCCGGTTTCTTGGACGGTTGCCCCCCGCTTGGTTTGGGGTTTTCTTTGGACTTCACCAAATAAGACTCCAGAACCCCCTCATCAGCCAGACGGTCCAATAGCCGCCTGAGGCTATAGCAACCATTGGTGTCATGGCCAACGTCCTCATGGAACTGACAGTACTTACTCTTGTCTCTATTCTTGACAGAGCTCTTCATTGCAGCCGGTTTTTCAAGGGTCAACCGGTCTTTTATCTCCACGAGGATGAAGGAGCAATCTTTGTTGAACTCGTACTTGGGGACGTACGGTTACAACTTCCTTTGCTTCTACTGGGACGACTGACCTAGGCGGTCAGCTCCCCAGACTTCTTTTATTTTCTTTTCTTCTTTTTTAGCCGGCTGGCTAGGCCCACTAGACGAAAAAGGTAATTTGGCACCGGTTCAAACCCCCCCCCTAAGGCACCGATTTTGAACCGTTGGGGATTTGAAGGATGCCAAATCCTCAAAAATTTGGCACCGGTTCAAAACCGGTGCCAACTAAAGGCTTTGGCACCGGTTAATCGGTGCCAACTTCAAACGCGCGAATTTTTTTTATTATTATCAACACTATTGGCACCGGTTTTAGGCAAGAACCGATGCGAAACTCCACTTTAGGCACCGGTTCTTGCCTAAAACCGGTGCCAATAGTCTCAAAAAAATTAAAAAAAAACTTTTGGTACCGGTTCTGGTACAAACCGGTGCCAGAAATACCCCAAAAAAATAAAAAATAAATTTTTTTTTTTTTTTGCTTTTTTTTCACTTAAATTGATATAGAAACATTAACATATATATAAACTTACATAATTTCATTAAAAAAGGCTATAAAGCCTATAATATTACAATTTTTGTCCAAAAAAAATTAAATATACAGACTTATCTCTGATCGACCTTTCTTGCATTACACTTAAAACAGGGACCGGGACAACACCTAACACAAAGCCAAAACTACGGAGAACAAAACAAAAAACAGCAGCCCAAAAAGACTTCCTGAAATGTGAGAAGTCCTGCGTGGTGGAATGCACGAGCTATATTATACAAGGCTTCCTGAAATGACTTGGATTATATAACTCCTCCAGCTTTGTTAATTTTGGCAATATATTGCGAGGTATCAATCTCAACCCATACCATCCAGAAAGGTCCAGCAATCGCAAGTTACAAAGCTCCCCTATACATTCTGGTAATACTGTTTGCTGTAAACCAAGGTTCAATTCGAGAATCTCCAGGTTCTGTAGTAATCCACACTATCTACATAGACTAACGTAATACTGTTTGCCTGCTCATACAGAAGTAAAAAAACTCGGATGAGTTAACTTAGCAGAAGTAAAATGATTGTTACAGTAAGACCAAAATTTTTTCTGTTGAACCTCAAAGGCTAAAAGCATGTTCTCTTTTCGTATCTTAAAACAAACCTTCAGCAAGTAGAGTGTCAATGTGCTGGTGGTAAAATCTGATACCTGCAAAATTGATGACTCCATATCTTCCTTTTATTGCGTAAATTGAGTGATAGTCAGCAGTTTTAGAACTATTGTTAGCTGTTTTATGTAGAGTAAAAATCGAACGGACATTGTTATATATTTTTAGTATAATGGCTATTGTACTGTTGAGTACAAGATCAGCCATCAGCTCTACATCTTCCTATTTCACCAAGGCGATTATTGAATTGATTAGCTAGATTGTATTATTATTGTCAACATTGAAATGAATAAAGAAAGTGTAAAAACTAATCTAAAACGACAAAGTATTATGTCTGATAACTTGATACAGTAAGTTCTGAAAAACATAGAAAACCTTCCAAAATTTGGTTCCTATACTTGGTATATATGTAAGCATGCTACCTGCAGTAAAAAGAAGTTGAGACCTGATGCAAGTAAACTGGAAAAACATGGCATGTTTTGAATTGATCAGTTAAATTAACATAGTATATGATCCATAAACATAATTGCCACCACCATATACCAGAATGAAAAGAAATTGAGGCAACAATTAAAAAAAATGTTAGCTCACCTCATCCACTTCCTGACCGATTAACTTCTTGACCGGATCCAATGAATGTTTTTCGAATGCCAAGTCTTCCTCCAGGAGCCGACGTAGTCCAACCAATGTAATATTCCTGAGTATAAAAAAAACATTCTTCTTTACTATAAACTCTTCCATACACAAATGAGCATCAAAAGATACAATGGAAACCCCTCCCGCCTTCCAAGAGAGAATGAGAGAGATGACAGCTATAAAAATTGAGTTATAGAAACACAAGTTGCCAACAACAACAGCAACAGCAAGCAGAAAACACAAAGGCAAGCAGAACCAGCCGCAAGCAAAAGAAATAGCACCAAAAGCCAGAAAATAAAACAGCACTACACCACCAGACAGAAACTTGGCCAGCAACAACAGACCAGGCCAGCACCATCAAGACCAAGCACCAGCCAGCAACACAAACCTAATCCAGCCCAAAACAGCAGCCTGAACCAGATATACATAAGTACATTACTAAATTTATAGCTACCAACATAGCCTATTCAAATTAACAACCTAAAGTCTTTTACTGCTGTAAGGAAAAAAAAATGGAATTTAAAAGAACAAGTCTTTTTGAAATAAAAATAACAATAGATTAACATTTAAATAAGCTATACCAATTTGACTCTTTTATATTCTTCATTACCCTCATCATCTTCAAAATCAGCAAGTTTCCTTATCACAATACCAACATAGACGTCAACAACACACATTTATAACTCAAGAATGAGAATATAACGGATACTCCAAATAAAATTGTGCAGACCGTCTTGCAACTAGCTGAAATCAGAAAATTTACTAACAATATCTTTCAGACAATCAAATACATTGGTGTTCTGCACACTGTTGTTATTTACTAGGCAATAAGAGAATTGTTAGACTAAGTCGAGAGATCTTATGCAATATATTATTTTTTTTAAAAATTAAGACAATAAGCAAATGTTCTTCATTACTCTGTAACGCTGAATCCAAGTTGCACCAGACAAGACAATAAAATAGTGACCTTAATCTTTAGGACATGTTGTCATTTTCAACTTATTAACGGAAACTGGGCAGGGACTAATGATTCATTATAAGATGACAAACAAAGACATTATATGATCTGAATTTCAGCTTTTGAACCTGCAAGAGAGCATCAAGTCTGAATCAAGAGCTTGATAATAAAGGTGAAGATGACATCTTTTCTTCTATAGAAATTTCACTAAGATAATATAAATAGATAATATTTAACCTAGATGAGCATAGCACAAGGAAGCTCTCCACCAAAAGCACTTTTAAGGGGATGCACCATCTCCTTTTCACATCTGCATCAGATATCAGCATCATTATCACTTACAGACAAGAAAGCCCATCAAGGGAATCAACTACCGAGAAATACTCATTATCGGAATAAGGCTCTGCAACTACATAAACAATAATAACACAATTCTTTATCTAGTATGCTGTTAGCCAGATCTACTTCTAGAAAAATAGAGTGATCTGAAATTCACATAGAACCCATGAAAGAATATTGAAGGTGAGAAAACAATCAATAGCTGATGATAAATAGGCTTGTCAATATCCTCAACAACTGAAACTAACCACCCAATCCCCCACACATAAATCCATCAATATCTGTAAACTATACCAAGTTAATGACTGTCTGAGGAGTATATTTTGCTGTAGCACTTACAATCCTCATTTGCCTGCATCATTATATTCATGAGTAGCTACGAAGTTGTACAAGTAGAATTACACACAGCTAAACCAAACTGCCATTCGAAAACAGCTACCACAACAAATTACATCAACACACTTTCAATGATCAACTTGTGGATCCCAAACTCCCAACTCTCGCCAAAGAATGAATACGCCATTAAAAAAAATGCAGCCAGATTGCTTACCACCAGAGAATGTTTCCTCAAGGTGGTACGGTGAGCTTTGAAAGTAGTTCCCAGAGGCAGGGCAGGAGGGGCGGCTGCCCTAGGCCCAGGGAAAAGAGATTTGATTTCATATTGAATAATCTCGAAAAATACATAATTTTAGGGATACTTGATTCAATTCAATAATCAAATTGAGCTCATAATTTTCTTTTATTTTGGATATGATGTTTCATAATCTAAGAATTTGCAAACCCTAAACTTAAAGCACTGATAATTAAATTAGATTATATCAAATATAAACCCTACATTGTGAAATTCATATGATGATAACACAACAGTTAAACTAAACTGCATATTCCCGTCGCTAAGCTAGGCCAAACCAAACCAAACCAAAATGATACAGCTTGTAATTTAAACAACAACATGGGGACACCTATACTTCCAATCTTTATTTCATCATATTGAAGCCTGAAGTAAACGATAGTCTTTGATAGTCAGAAAATAGGCTGTTAAAATTTAAACCACGTATTAAAACTAGGAATGGGAAAGCAAGTCCATTTTGCAGCTCCTTTACAATAGCCCCATACAACTAAACTGCAAAAATAATGAAATAAAATGAAGATCCAGATAAAAGAGGAAATAAAAAACCAAAGGGAGACACTTTGTACCTTCTAAGGCCTAAAATATTCACAAGAGAATCAAAACCAAACAATTCCAGTTTTGACTCCCTGTGAGTACCATTTACATCAACATGTGAAGCTGACGAGCTTTCACTCCCATCTGGCCGCATGTCTTCCTCTGTGCTGACATTCATTTTTCTGCCAAAAACAACAAAATGGCATGAAACGCTATAAAGCATATACTAGTTGAAGCTTTCATCTAAATTCACTCAATATTACATTTGTATGCTTCAGAATGGTACAGTAAACATCAATAGAATGACAAATCAGAAAACTATCAACAAACTAAAACATGCACCATGATTCACGTGAGCAAACAACAATGAGGCACAACACTATAATCTAACGAAAAGATCCCGCTTACAATGCCACGTGTCAACATCCGATTGGATCCCAATGGGCCTTTGAAGGGCTGCCACGTGTCAACACGGCATTGGGCCACGTGGCATAGGAGTTTTTTTACCCCCAAACATTTGCCCCTCACAGGTGTGACGTGGCAAGCCACGTGGCGCCTGTGACACGTGTCACATTCCGGGAAGGTGACGGTTCGTCTCCTTCCCTCAATTTTTTTTTTAAATTCGAATTTGGATTCGAATTTGAATTGGAGGGGGAAGGTGACGGTTCGCCTTCTGCCCCCCCCCCTCCTATTAATTGGAGGCCTCCTCTTCTCATTTGCTACTTTCCAAATTTTTACAAAAATCACTTGAGAGAAAAAAGCTCTAACACCGGCTGCTCATTCGTGCAACTAGCTTCTTCTTCCAAACGCATCCGGTTACCGCCTGAGTACTTTGACCCTTTCTAAGGTACAGTCTGACTCAACCAATTTCTTCTTTATTTCAGTAGAGCAACAGTCGATCTTACACTGTCTAAGGCACTTTTAAGCAATTTATATTTCACAAATTGCATGCATTAGACCCACGGTCGGTCTTACACCGTCTGGGGCACTTCAAAGCAATTTATTTCCCAAATTGCATTCCATAGACCCACAGCCGGAAATATTCCGTCTGGGGGGTCTTCAAACAATTGTCTTCCAAACTTGCATTTCATAGACCCTCAGCCGAAGATATTCTGTCTAGGGTATCTTCAAACAATTGTCTTCGAAAACTTGCATTCAACAGACCCACAGCCGGAAATATTCCGTCTGGGGTATCTTCAAACAATTGTTCTTCAAAACTTGCATTCTCCAGAACCACAGCCGGAAATATTCCGTCAGGGGTATCTTCAAACAATTGTTCTTCAAAACTTGCATTTCATAGACCCTCAGCCGGAAATATTCCGTCTGGGGTATCTTCAAACAATTGTTCTTCAAAGATTGCATCCAATGGGCCCACTGCCGGAAATATTCCGCTTGGGGCATTTCTGAGCAATCCTCATATTTTGCTTTCTATAGACCCACATCCGGCCTTGTGCCGTCTGGGGCATCTTCAAGCAATTTTTTTATATTTGCTTTCATAAGACCCTCAGCTGGCCTTGTGCCGTCTGGGGTATTTTTGTGCAATTTTCCTCAAATGCTGCATCTTATGGATCCTCAGCCGGTCTTATACCATATGGGGTATCTTGGAGCAATCTTCACAAAGTGCACCCTTTGGAGCAATTTTTCAAAAAGCCACTCAGATACCGTCTGGGGTATCTCTGAGTCATCTTCATAAACTGCTTTCTAAAGATACCACCTAGGGTATCTTTGAGCAATCTTCAAAAATTGCATTCTATTTGATACCATCTAGGGTATCTTTGAGTGATTTTCTACGCAAACGCCTGACTGTTTGCTTTGTATTTCAGCTTTCAAAGCACAAGCAACCGAAATCGTCTGCCTGTGGTATCTGCAAGCCACATTTTGAGATAACGGTCTTCTACAAACTTCTTCAACACTTTAAGGTACCGTCTCTGCCCTTCATAACTTTGAGTTTTTCCCGGTTGCTTAGTTTAGAGAAAAATGGACCCTCCCATCACACACACGGCACGACATAGGGCAGATGTCAACCGTTCACCGGATACAGCTGAGTCTAGGACTGGGGATGCCGTCTGGGGGTGTTTGGACCACCCTAATTCTGCTAGGAATCCGACCGTCTCTGTTCATGTGCAGAACAGAATGGCTCAGACAAGGAAAACGGCGGTTGACCCCGAGTACCAATCAGATGATTCAGCCGGAACTCTGGTTGAGGATGTACCTTTTGACCAACCGGGCGTACCTAGCACGCCCGAAGATGAGATATTAGAAGAGCCCGGGAGCTCAGGCGGTGAGGATACCGTCCAGTAAGTCGACTCAACGGGATCGACAATGACATCGGATGCCCCTCAAGACGATGAGGAGGCCTATAACTGGCCATCAGCAAATAATCCGACTGAGGCGCACATGAGGGCCCTGGATGTGGTGACATTAAATACAACCCTCCCGGCTTTTTTGGAGAAGTGCCCTGTAGGGGCCGGATGGGAAGTTGGTGTCCCGCCTGCTGATGCAACCGTCGTCTGGGATGACGACCTGGAACATGCCGATAATTATTTCGGCTGCTATGAGGTGGCATTCAAAGCCGGCCTCCGATTTCCCCTCCACAAAACGATCAAGGCCATTCTAAGGGGTTACGACCTTGGCGTATGGCAGCTCACACCCAACTCTTGGGTGAATATTTTGGGATATATTGCCGCGTGGGAGATGCAGGACGTGACGCCTAGCTAGGAGCCGTTCCCCAGGCGGCTGGAATGCGTGGTACACACTCACCACGCATCTGGAATATATGATGACTTTAGAGAAGCCCTCCAAATGGACTAGCTGGAAGAGCAAGTTTTATTTCGTCTCTTCCCCGTTTACGGCTGCAAATCACCGGCTGCGCCGTTACAATAAGAACCCGACTCTATTGGGAAAGAAATGCGCCCTCCCCAAGGTACCGGTTGAGGCTTGGGATGCCATTATGGAGCCGGGGCTGTTTAAGAAGACTACAATGCCACTAGATGATGGGAATTAAATCATTATCCCCAAATTCTGGGTCCCTCATCCAGACTGGTTCAGAGACGAGGCGTTCCTTTCCGCCTGCAGTTTTAGCACCTTTTGGGACAAACGTAGGTTTATTGCTTAACCGGCATATTATGCCGCCAGTATGGTGTTTGAATGCTCTTAACATTTTTCTTTCTTTACTATTTTGTAGAGAAAGGACTTGAGATGACTCCACCAGAGAAAACACCGGCTAAGTCAGCTACCAAATAAGGAAGGAGCAACTCGAGCAGAAACGGGCCCAACTTACGACCAGAGGCGGTGGGGTAAGCACCTACTGATCTTATGCCGCCTGTATGTCTTGCAAACAATCTTGATTCTAACTTGTTGCTTTGTTATCTTTTGCAGACGGGGAGCCAGAACATTCCTCGCTCTTTGAGGCAGATGGTGAGGAGGCCGGGGGAGGAATTCCCCCAGCCGGCTTCACAGAGGCGGAGGGTCTTAAGCGGCCTCGCGCCAACCTCAGCCGGTAGAACACCGGCTCCTAAAAGGGCCACAACCGCAGGCAAAAGTCTGCAAAGCCTGGGTTTAAGCTCAAGGCCGGCTAAGGCCGGATCTAAGGAGCCTGAGGTTCCTTCTGGGCGGGTGCTTGCCATTGCATCTGGCTCAAATGCGGCTGGGGGTGGTCTCACCCCTCAGCCTGAAAACGAAGGTACGGATTTCCCTTTTGACCCTCCCTGCCCGCTTGGGCCTGTTCGAGTCAAGTCCCAAGCTTCTCAGTCGGGGGATTCTTCCGGAAGCCGACTGAATATAGGAGCCGCTAATGCCCAACACTTAACAAATATATCTCATGATGCAGATGCTGCTCCTCGTTGGCCGGATATGCAAAATTACGCCAAGAGAATGCTGAGGACCCTCACCCGGTCCAAGAAGGATACGGTACCGGGTGTCCGCCAGGTCAATATTGACCGCATTACCTCACTGAATATACCGGTTTGGGTACTTTTGGGCAATTTTACTATTTGACAAATAGGGTACTTTTGGGCAATTTTTCTCATTGCCGGTTGTTATACAACTGAACTAACATCTTTTTGGGTGACATTGCAGGTAATGTTGAGGGTTGAAGGGTTAAAAACCCCCTTGCGGAAGAAGAAAGAGGAGGTAAGAGATGCCCAAAGACGAGCAACCGAATTACTTGATGTCTGTCAATATAACTCCCTTATGCTTGAAATCCAAACTAAATCCCGGGAGATGAAACAGGAGGAACTCATCTGGGAGCCAACCAAAATGCTGCCGACTGGAAACTCCAAGTTGACAAACTCAAGGCTGACATCAAGGCCTTGGGGGAGGCTGACAAGGAGAATGTTAGACTGAAAGACGAGGTCACCCGACTATAGGACGAGCTGGTAAGGACCAAGAAGGAGCATCTGGACCAGCTGTCGGCTGAACAGAACCGGCTGGTCACCGAGAATGAGCGTGACTGCGAAGCACGCATGAAGATGGCATGGTCCACGATCCACCCGGACACCGACTATGCTTTCTTCGACTTGAGGTACAAATACGCAACAGAGGTATTTGATGCTCAAGTACTCGGGCTTCAGCAGCCAGCGCCCTTCGAGGAATAGGCCGACATAGGGGATGAACAGGCGGAAGATGAGGTGCCGAGTGGGGCAAGAGAAGCCCAACCCCAGCAGACCCAAGATGCCCCTAATGCCGGTCATGTCCAGCAGCCGGAACAACAGCAACAACAACAATAGCTCAAAATTTTTTAAACTCCTACTTTCATCCGGCCTGCGAGCCGTGTAATCTTGTATCACTTTCTCCGGACAGGGGTCTGGCTAACATTTTAACTTGAAATTTATATATATATATATATATATATATATATATATATATATATATATATATATATATATATATATATATATATATATATATATACCGACTGTGTCGGTTTACTTTGCCATTTTATTTCAATTTTCAATTTTCTGCAATTTGCCTTGAATGAATTTTTTGTTGCAATTTGAATTGATATATGCTAGATGCATTAGCCCTGTCTGCCCCTGGATGGTTGTTTGCTTAATTGTTACAAACTTGAAGCAAGCAGTCGTCCATAAGCATCCGGATGAATATATATGCGGTCTGTGACCGTTTCAAAACAGAATTGAACCCAAGTCGAATTAGCCGGCTGTGCCGGCTAAACCAAACTTAGGATACGCGCTTAACCGGCTGGGGTTTTACCCCTTAGGTATCCGACAATGCCGTTGGTTGGCATACAGGCGGACGTATGCATTTTAAACAAGTGCGGATTAATGATAATGATAATGATAATGATAATGGAAATGGTAGCCGGTTGTATTGCTTTTTTGCAAAAGCCGGCTGAAGACCAAGATTTAATTCACCGTCTGTATTGCGTTGGGGAAATAACTGGGTGTCCCTTGATTTTAACAAGGTTTTGACCTTGTTTATGGGAGCTGGAGCCGGCTATAGTGCTTTTTGGAAAAAGTCGGCTGCAGATCAAGATTTAATTCACCGTTTGTATTACCTTGGGGCAATAACCGGGTGTATCTTGATTTCGATAGGTCATTCAAACGGTCATGGGTTATCTTTAACCTAACCAGTTAAAGTCGTTTGAGTCTATGACCTGTAGAATAATGTACCACCCGGAAGAGAGATGTTCTTTTCGACGAATTCTCCCAAATGGGCGTCGCCGGATGCCTGCTCATGGTTAGAGCAAGCGATTAAAAATATGTTGGCCTTTGGCCTTTTGAATAACTAAGTTGGGTACTCAGCCTTCTACTCATTTTGAGCAAACGGGTGTCCGGATGTGCACTGCACAGGTGGGACTTGGAAGATGCCCGGTTGTGCATTGCACATGGGACTATATGGGGCTGTGTCAGTTTTCAAGCCGTCTGGTGTTTCCAGGCGGTAGGTGCCGCATCTGACTTCTTCAAAAATCCGGTAGGGGCCCTCCTAATATAATTAGGGGTTAGCTTCCCTTGATCATTCATTTGCCCTACCGGTTGCCTCCATTTTTCGTAGCAAAAAGTCCCCCACTTTGAGGGGTCGTACTCTTTTGTTGTAGGCCCTCATCATTCTCAGACGGTATATCTCATGATGCAAGGCGGCATTGCCCCTGCGCTCCGGGAGTGAGTCCAATGCAAGACACATGGCCTCCCAATTAGCCTCTTCATCATAGAGCATGACTCGGAGTGTTGGCTCATAAAGTTCAATTGGCAGGACGGCTTTAGTGTCGTATGTCATGAGAAACGAGATTTCACCAGTTGCCCCTTTTTCAGTTGTTCTAATGGCCCAAAGGACATAAGGTAACTCATCCGCCCAAAGACTGCCAGCTCTTTCAATCTTCTTTTTTATGCCGTCTGAGATGAGCTTGTTGAAGGCTTCAACTTGACCGTTTGCCTTGGGGCAGCCAACGGATGCAAAACAATGTGAGATCCCCTAATCTCCCAACCAACTCTTGAGGGTAAGCATTTCAAAATGAGGATCGTTGTCAAAGACCATAGACATAGGAACCCCAAACCGGGTGATGACATTTCTCCAAATGAAGGAGATGACATCCTTTGTCTTAATGCCCTTGACCGCCTCTACCTCAACCCACTTGGTGAAGTAATCTATAGCCACTAGAATGTATCTTCTTCCGCCTGATGCAGGCGTATAAGGACCTAAGATGTCTATGCCCCATTTTGCAAATGGAACCGGACTGTAGATAGCCGTCAGATCTGTTGCCGTGCGGTGTATGAGCCGGCCAAACCTCTGACACTTGTCACATTTCTTCACCAATTCCATGGCATCTGCCTCAAGAATGGGCGAAAAGTATCCTTGCCGTTTGGCCCTCTTTGCTAGAGTTTTGCCGCCTATATGTGAAGCACAAAAGCCCGCGTGCAAATCCTCTAGCACCTCTTTTCCCCTTTCAGGGGTAACACACTTTAGCAACGGCTGGAGGTAGCCCTTCCGGAAGAGCTCCCCCTTGTACATTTCGAAGCTCAGAGCTCGCTTCTTCAATGATGTCGCCTTTGAATGGGCATCCGGCAGAGTGTTGTCTACCAAATAATCCCGGATGGGGTCCATCCAGGTAGAGCTTTGGTCAAGAACTCCATTGGGATCATGTTCAATACTTCTTTTTTCCATGAATTCCCAAAAGACTGACCTAGGCGTATCACATGTGGCGAATGAGGCCAGTTTGGACAAAGCATCCGCCTGATTGTTCTCTGACCGGGGCACCTGACTTAGATGAAATTCATCAAGTGTCCCAGCCTCCTCTTTGACCGCCTGTAGGTACTTAATCATCGCCGGATGGGTGGCCTCATAGTCACCATTGAATTGGCTAACAATCAGTTGAGAATCTGAGCAGGCGTCAACTTTCCTTGCCCCTGCCGCCTTACACATGTGTATACCGGCTAGTAGGGCCTCATACTCAGCTTCATTGTTTGAAGCTTGAAACTTGAACCGTAGTGCATACTCGTATGTATCCCCTTCCGGAGATTTGCAAATTACGCCTGCACCACAGTCGTTCATTGTAGAACTACCGTCTACGAATAACTTCCAAACCTGGTCAGTATTTTCCGACTGAGACGGCCTAGTCATTTCAACAATGAAGTCGGCAAACGCCTGACCTTTCACTGCTCGCTTAGGTTTGAAAGTTATCTCCAGGCTTTGTATTTCAACAGCCCACTTGATCATTCTGTCGGATGACTCTATAGTAGTCATTGGACGTTTGAGTGGCTAATTGTTGAGTCCCTTAGGTTTTGATTGATAGTTTTGAATGATGACAAACAGCTAAGGGAAACAGGTCTTTGAAAGTGTTCAATACAGTTGGGGGAACCAACTAAAATAGAACACTGTTTTCCTAGATAAGTTATTGATTATATGAGTTATCTATTGAACTAACTTATCTATATACAGGAAACAGTTAGATGATAAATGTGCTATGTACTGGTGGGGAACCAGTATGAACCGTTTCCTTGACTGCTATGCGGAAAAGCAGTCACATACTCTTTATTGTGCATTAACCATGTTACATGTGCAGTAGTTGAGTTGATTCCAAGACTTGGAGCATAGAAGCCTTTCGAAGATATTTCGAAGAAAGATTGTTTGCTCATAATAGAAGTATTCAAGGAAGATTCAAGTCTTGAAGATTACATGAAGAAAAGACGATTTATGCTTTAATATGTTATCTAGGTTTTCATGTAATATGCTCCGTAGTATGCTTGCATGTTTGGGTTATATAAGTGCTTAAAAGTATATTGAAGTATGATATGAAATCTGGTACAAAGTTGGAACAGGTTTCATAACATGTTTCAATTCGGGGAACCAGGTCGGGGAACCAGGTTCACTGTACGAAATATTCGAGCTGCCGTTTTGAAAAAGATTTTACAAAAAGATTTTTTCGAAAAGATTATTTTGAAAATATTTTGTGCAGCTGGAAATAAGATGAAATATTCTCGATTACCTAAAAACTAGGAGTATTTATCTTAATTGATTCTATCTTTGTGATTAAATCAAATAAGATAAATACTTTCCTAAAATTACAATATATCTTATTCTCTAAGATTGTGTGATTTAAGGAAACTAGGTTTTAGGAATCTAAGCTTATATAAACTCATCTTATTTCACATATTTCGTGTGCCTCTCCAGAAATTAAAAAGAGCAATTATTTGAGAGCATATACTTAAGCACTAATCCCATTCATCAAGTCATATACAAGAGCATTCTAGTACAAAAACATTTTCTCTTAATTAGCTTCGTAGAAGTGAGATCAAAGGAGAGTTCTTGATTCTTGTATTGAGTCTTTAACAAAGGGGTTAAAGGCTGGGTGAGTGTTTGTGAGTTCAAACACATTGGGCTTACGAGTGTAAGTCGAGAGCACACTCGGAGTAGAGTGTGGGGTTTGCTGGTTCCCGGAGTAGGGAAACAGCAGAGTGTTCTTTGTCTTTGTTTTTCGGAGTAGATTAATAAAGAACTTAGGATAGGAGGACGTAGGCCTGAGTTGGCTGAACCTCGTTAAATTTGTTGTCTTCTTTATTGCTTATTTATATTCCGCTGCGTACGGGAACCAGCACAACTGGTTCCTCACACATAATCCGAAAAGAAGCAAAATTAGCCAACGATTACTTAACACTCAATTCACCCCCCCCCCTCTTGAGTGCCCATTGAACCTTCAATTGGTATCAGAGCCTAAGCTTCTCGAAAGAGTAACATCTAGAGGAGTTAAGAATGAGTACTCAAGAATTAAGTGCAATCGGTTATGACAACAAGTCACCCAAGTTTAATGGAAATAATTATGCTTGGTGGAAGAACAGGATCCAGAATGTTATCATGGGTATTGATTATGAATGCTGGCTCGTAGTTAAAAATGGTCCTAATATCATTCTCAAGACAGATGTTGAGGGGAACCAGGTTCCCAAGAAAGATAGCGAATTGGTCACTGCTGATTACAAGTTGCTGGAGAAGAATGCTAAGGCAATGTCAATACTACAACAAGCAATAGGTGAGACCGAAACAAATCGTATTTCTGGCTGTAGTAGTGCTAAAGAAATATGGGATACTCTTGAACTTGCGTTTGAGGGAACCAGTGAGGTAAAACGGTCTAAAATTGATTTAATCATGTCTAAATACGAGTTATTTGCTATGAATAAGAATGAAAAAATCAATGATTGTTTTCGTAGATTTATGACTATTGTTAATGATCTTAGATCTCTTGGTAAAAATTTATCTGACGAGGATCTTGTGAGAAAATTATTGCGTAGTTTAACAGATGCATGGACAGCCAAGGTAACAGCAGTATACGAAGCAAAGGATCTGTCTACCTTGTCTCTGGAACAGCTGATTGGTTCCCTTATGACTCATGAGATGCTGATTGACTCTAAGTCTGAGAAGGAACCAGCAAGAGGCATGACGCTTAAGGGAACAGTAGAAGATGATGAAGATGAAATTAGCATGATTGCAAAAAGATTTGAGAGATCTCTTCGAGATCAAAGAAAGAATTTCAAAGGTAAGCATTTTAAAAACTATAAAAAATCTAACTCTAATTCTTCTTCTACAGGATGTTTCAAGTGTGGAGAAAAAGGACATCTTATTCGAGATTGTCCTAAGTGGAATGACAAACAGTCTAAATCCGGAGATAAACAAGCATACAAGAATGCCATGATAGCTTCCATGTGGGGAGACTTTGACTCAGGGTCAGATGAAGAAGAAGGATCACCCAACTCAGATGTTTGCCTAACTGCCTTTACAAACATCAAGGAAAACAGCACTGGTCCAGGAACCAGAGGGGGAACCAGTACATTCAACAAATGTTTTATGGCAAAGAAGGATGTACTACATGAACGCAAGGTAAGCTTAGAGCAAATTAGAGAAGATATGCATGAATATGATAGAGAAAATATGCTTGCTTGTATTGATTCCTTACTAGATGAATGCTATAAACTAAGTGAAACATACATAACTTGCAAAAGAGAATTAAAAGAAAAACGTGGTGAATGTAATATTGCTATTGCTAGTTGTGATCATCTAGAAGGAGTCTGTTATGAACTAAAAAATCAAGTAGCAGAACTAGAGGTTGAATTGGACAAGTGTAAAGTGGAACTAGAAAAGGAAAGATCGTTTGAACCAATTGATGGTGAAGAGGATCTGACCTCCTGGTTCCCTAGAGACTTATCAACCACTAGTGATACTCTTGATTTTTCAGTAGCTATAAGTAAAGCAAATTCGTGTACTAGAACTTCCTTGTTGAAGGCCTTTGAAACATTGGCTTACAACCTGGAAAACTCTCACAAGGAAATTGCTTCACTTAAAGCTGCACAGTTCACTGTTTCCCCTACAGGTACCAGTGTAGATGTCAGTAATACGATTGATAAGTATGAAAGTAATATTTGTGATTTGCATGCGGAAATCAATCAACTGAAAAAGGACAAGCAACCAGTGGTTGTTGACATGTCTATTGACTCTATGGTTTCAAAGCTTAATCTACAATTCGAAGCTTTAAAAAGTAACTTTGATTTTCTTAAAGAGAAAAACGAATTGTTAACTAAAACACTTGAAACCAGAGAAAAAGAACTTAATGATAGTCATAGACATGTGAACAAATTATTGAATGCTCAAGAATCCTTAAATTACCTGACTTCATCAAGAGGAAACAGAGGAAAAGTTGGTCTTGGTTATACTAGACAGAGAGCCAGGACTAACTGGTCTCCCAGAGAAACCACCTGGATCAAAGAATATCAACGAGGCAAGTATGTCATGACTAAAGAGATGCATGTGTGTTTTCATTGTGGTAAAAAATGGACATAAGATACATGAATGTCCAGCTAAGAAAATTAGTGCTAATAAGAACAGCAAGGGTGTAAAATATGTGTGGAGAATAAAGGATCAACAAGATGTTAATGTTGTTGAAAAGGGACCCAAGTATGTTTGGGTTCCTAAAACTAATGTTTAATTTGCTCTTGCAGGCTAGAGTGAAGGGAGACACCTATTGGTATTTGGACAGTGGTTGCTCAAGACACATGTCCGGGGATAAAGATCAATTCCTTTCACTAGTGGCCTTTGATGGAGGAAGTGTCACCTTTGGGGATAATAGCAAGGGAACCATCACTGGTTTAGGTAAGGTTGGTAAGACACTTTCTAACGCAATAGATGATGTTTATTATGTTGAAGGCTTGCAACATAATCTCTTGAGTATTTCTCAATTATGTGACAAAGGTAATATAGTTGAGTTTCAAGCCAACCTATGTCACATAGTTAACTCACAAACAGGAGAACTTGTATGTGAGGGAACCAGGAAGCATGATGTTTACATCACCTTCTTAGATAAAATCCCTCAAGACAAGCCCATCTGTTTGAGAGCTGTTTCTGACAATAATCAATGGATTTGGCATAAGAGGTTTGGACATGCTAGCCTAACACTTCTGAACAAACTTAAAACACGTGACTTAGTTGTAGGCCTTCCTAACATTAAGTATGAAGCTGATAAAGCTTGTTCTGAATGTGTAAGGGGGAAACAGGTCAAAATTTCTTTTAAGTCTAAAACTGTTTTGAGTACCAGCAGACCCTTCGAACTTGTACACATTGATTTGTGTGGTCCCATGAGAGTACAAAGTCGAAGAGGTCATAGATATGTATGTGTTATGGTTAATGATTATTCTAGGTACACTTGGGTAATGATGTTACACACAAAGGATGAAACGTTTGAAGAATGGGTAACATTGGTGAAACAAGTCGAGAACCAGCTCACCCACAAGCTGTTCTCGGTAAGATCAGACCATGGTACTGAATTTGATAATGCTAACTTTATTGATTATTGTAGGGAACATGGAGTTAATCACAACTTCTCAGCCCCTAGAACACCTCAACAAAATGGTGTTGTAGAAAGGAAGAATAGAACTCTTGAGGAGATGGCGAGGACGATGCTCATTGAGAGTGGTCTCCCAAAGAGTTTTTGGGGAGAAGCTGTTGACACTGCTTGCTATATATTGAATAGAGGTCTCATTAGACCAAAGTTAAATAAGACTCCCTATGAACTTCTTAAAGGTCGAAAGCCCAACATCACATACTTTCGTGTCTTTGGGTGTAAATGTTATGTGCATAATAATGGGAAGAATCAACTTGATAAGTTTGATCCTAGAAGTGATGAGGGAATCTTTCTTGGATACTCTTCTCACAGCAAAGCATATAGAGTCTTCAATAAAAGGACTCTTTGTGTTGAGGAGAGTGTCCATGTCATTTTTGATGAATTTAACATGTCTTCTGAGATTGCGCAGGTACAACCTGATGAAGTGATTGGATTGATGGATTTCACGGGGAACCAGTATACTGGTCCCACGGATGAAGTGCAAGCAGATCTAGGCCTACCAAATACTCCACCAGATGATAATGATGAAGTGCCTAGAGAAGAAAATGAAGATAATGAGGACTCTGAAGGGGAACCAAGTCCTGATGGTTCCTCAAATAATAGACAGGTAATGAGTTCAGGGGGAACAGAAGAAGGTACCACCCCTGAACCTGAGGTAAGTAATGATAGAGGAAACAGCATGAATGTGAATCCTCCTGGCTCCTCAGAAGAAGGAGAGATCCATGAACATGCTGGTTCCCAACTTAATGAGAAAGCACAAAACAGTCTTAATTTTAAAAGTTATAGATATCAATCTTCTCATCCCACTGATCAAATAATTAGTGATATAAATAAGGGGATTCAAACGAGAACAAATGTTTTTTCAAAACTTTTGTGCTTTCTATTCTTTCCTGTCTAATGTAGAGCCTACTGACTATAAAATGGCATTGACTGATCCTGATTGGGTACTAGCTATGCAAGATGAGTTAAATCAGTTTCAGAGGAACCAGGTTTGGCACCTGGTTCCCCGTCCCAAGGAAAGATCAGTCATTGGCACTAGATGGGTCTTTAGAAACAAGTTAGATGACCTTGGTACTATAGTCAGAAACAAAGCAAGGCTAGTGGTGCAAGGGTACAATCAACAAGAAGGAATTGACTATGATGAGACGTTTGCACCAGTAGCTAGGCTAGAGGCTATTAGGATTTTAATTGCTTATGCTGCTCACATGAATTTTAAGCTGTTTCAGATGGATGTAAATACTGCCTTCCTCAATGGATATTTAAAGGAAGAAGTATATGTGGAGCAGCCACCTGGTTTTGAAGATGCACTGTTCCCTCAACATGTGTACAAGTTGGACAAAGCATTATATGGGTTGAAACAAGCTCCGAGGGCTTGGTATGAAAGATTGTCCAATTTCTTGATGGAAAATGATTACAAGAGGGGAACAGTAGACAAGACCTTGTTCATAAGAACCAGGGGGAAACACTTGATTGTAGTACAAATTTATGTTGATTGGTGCTACTAATCAGGTTTTATGTGATGAATTTGCTAATCTTATGCAGAGTGAATTTGAAATGAGCATGATGGGAGAACTAGGATTCTTCCTAGGGCTGCAGATTAAGCAAATGGATGATGGAATAATGATCCATCAACAAAAGTACTTAAAAGAGTTGCTGAAAAAATTCGGCATGGAGAACAGCAAAGCTTATGATACACCTGTTCCCCCATCTACAAAATTAGATGCTGATCTTAAGGGAAAAGATGTTGAAGCTTCTCTTTATAGAGGAATGATAGGTTCTCTACTTTACCTAACAGCTAGTAGACCTGACATTGTGTTTTCTGTTGGTTTGTGTGCTAGGTTTCAAAGCAATCCAAAGGAATCTCACTTGAAGGCTGTTAGAAGGATACTTAGGTATCTTGTAGGAACAGCAAATCTGGGATTGTGGTACCCCAAAGGCAGTACCATTGATCTTATTGGATACACAGATGCAGATTATGCTGGTTTCTTAGTTGATAGAAAGAGCACATCAGGTATGGCACACTTTCTTGGCTCTTGTCTAATTTCATGGGGTTCTAAAAAGCAAAATTCAGTGGCCCTATCCACAGCAGAGTCTGAATATATAGCTGCAGCTTCATGCTGTTCCCAGCTACTGTGGATAAGGAACCAGCTGAAAGATTTTGGTGTTATTTATAAAAGTGTTCCTATTTTTTGTGATAACACTAGTGCAATCAATATTTCAAAGAATCCTGTGCAACACTCCAAGACAAAACACATTGAAATAAGACACCATTTTTTAAGAGACAATGTGGAAAAAGGATTGGTGGAGATGTTGTTTTGTAAAAGTAAAGATCAAATTGCTGATATCTTCACAAAGCCTTTGTGTAGAGAGTCTTTTTGTAGGTTAAGAGTCCTTTTAGGTCTAGTTAGATTTTAGGTATTGGCTTCAATTACTTCCTTCAATGATTGGTTAGAATGGTATTCTCTTGTATAGTGTGTGTACATACTTATGTTGATATCTTTCAAGTGTTGTGTAGATGGTTCAAAATCTCAAAAGGATTGAGAATCATTGTTGTAAGAAACAGATGAAATCAGGCTGAATTGCCAGAAACAGCGTGACATGGTTCTATACAGGTACCAGCAAAGGGAAACAGCAGACCAGCTCTGATATGTCATCCGATAATATCTTTTATTTTCGGAAGATTACTATAAGATATTTCCTTTTGGAAGGAATTTATCTTATTTCAGTTATTTAATCCCATATAAAAGGCAAACATATCATATGCCTTATTTATAGTTGGTTGAGATAATTATGGTAAAAGATAATAACCAAATTTTTGATTTCAATTTAAAAAAAAAAAGAATCTTTACCATTGCTTTTTATTGGCTCAACTAACTCTTTTCTTTCCTTCTTCTCTCTTTGTGCTTCATTGTTAAAAATATACACTAACCCTTTGTGCAGATCATCAATCATCATCACTCGAAATTCTCTTTCTCTCTCTCGTATGCTTTAAATTCATCATTGTTCATTCGGTTACTGTTCACTCAAGGAACCAGCTCAGTCTCAGGGGGAACATCAGAAGGAAGCTCAAATGTCCTTAAGCCCGAAGTTGGAGGAAATTCGGAAAAGTCAGAGTGAAGAGGATGAAATAGAGATTGTTGGTTACAATGAGGAGACACTCATTGTTAAGACCATGGTACGAAGTAGAGTAACTCAATCTTCATTAAAGAAGTTCACTGAGAAGGTGTAGGAGGAACAGTCCATTAATTCTCTTCCGGAAACCAAGAGAAAAAGGGTACCAGCAAGAACCTTTCACACCACAAAAGGGTGGAGGTCTTTGCTTGATTGATGTGATGCTAGTCTTGTACTCGTTATGCAACAAGGAGAACTTTATGAATAAGTGCGGATCTCTCATGATTTTTTTTTAAAAAAAAAAAAAAAAAAAATAGAGGAACCAGCAGGTCAGGAAGTGGTTTTGAAACAGATTGGGGAATCACAAGAATATGCTTAGTAATATAATGATTTTGGTTTAAGCAGAGCATGGTGACAAGGATGAAGAGGAATCAGATGATAATACAGAAGATGTTGCAAAGTTCGAGGAGGAGGAAGGGAACGAGAATGATGATGAGGAGTGATGCTGTTTCTGTTCTTGTTTCCTCACCCTCATGTTTATTCTAAAATAACTGATTTTGTTGGTCTGTCTACTTCTCTCCATTCCATGAACTTTCTTTTTGGATGGATTTGGGCTTCTTTGGTTGAACTTTGTTGGCTTGTATGAACTACTAACTCTGCTATGGTGTGACCTGTTTTGATTGATAGTTTTGAATGATGACAAATAGCTAAGGGAAACAGGTCTTTGAAAGTGTTCAATACAGTTGGGGGAACCAACTAAAATAGAACACTGTTTTCCTAGATAAGTTATTGATTATATGAGTTATCTATTGAACTAACTTATCTATATACAGGAAACAGTTAGATGATAAATGTGCTATGTACTGGTGGGGAACCAGTATGAACCGTTTCCTTGACTGCTATGCGGAAAAGCAGTCACATACTCTTTATTGTGCATTAACCATGTTACATGTGCAGTAGTTGAGTTGATTCCAAGACTTGGAGCATAGAAGCCTTTCGAAGATATTTCGAAGAAAGATTGTTTGCTCATAATAGAAGTATTCAAGGAAGATTCAAGTCTTGAAGATTACATGAAGAAAAGACGATTTATGCTTTAATATGTTATCTAGGTTTTCATGTAATATGCTCCGTAGTATGCTTGCATGTTTGGGTTATATAAGTGCTTAAAAGTATATTGAAGTATGATATGAAATCTGGTACAAAGTTGGAACAGGTTTCATAACATGTTTCAATTCAGGGAACCAGGTCGGGGAACCAGGTTCACTGTACGAAATATTCGAGCTGCCGTTTTGAAAAAGATTTTACAAAAAGATTTTTTCGAAAAGATTATTTTGAAAATATTTTGTGCAGCTGGAAATAAGATGAAATATTCTCGGTTACCTAAAAACTAGGAGTATTTATCTTAATTGATTCTATCTTTGTGATTAAATCAAATAAGATAAATACTTTCCTAAAATTACAATATATCTTATTCTCTAAGATTGTGTGATTTAAGGAAACTAGGTTTTAGGAATCTAAGCTTATATAAACTCATCTTATTTCACATATTTCGTGTGCCTCTCCAGAAATTAAAAAGAGCAATTATTTGAGAGCATATACTTAAGCACTAATCCCATTCATCAAGTCATATACAAGAGCATTCTAGTACAAAAACATTTTCTCTTAATTAGCTTCGTAGAAGTGAGATCAAAGGAGAGTTCTTGATTCTTGTATTGAGTCTTTAACAAAGGGGTTAAAGGCTGGGTGAGTGTTTGTGAGTTCAAACACATTGGGCTTACGAGTGTAAGTCGAGAGCACACTCGGAGTAGAGTGTGGGGTTTGCTGGTTCCCGGAGTAGGGAAACAGCAGAGTGTTCTTTGTCTTTGTTTTTCGGAGTAGATTAATAAAGAACTTAGGATAGGAGGACGTAGGCCTGAGTTGGCTGAACCTCGTTAAATTTGTTGTCTTCTTTATTGCTTATTTATATTCCGCTGCGTACGGGAACCAGCACAACTGGTTCCTCACACATAATCCGAAAAGAAGCAAAATTAGCCAACGATTACTTAACACTCAATTCACCCCCCCCCCTCTTGAGTGCCCATTGAACCTTCACTAATCAATATAAACAATAATCGGATGAGCCAAAAAGTAGGGTTTCAACCGTTTGACTGCTTTGTAGAGGGCCAGCCCAAATTTTTCAATCATTGGATACTGGAGCTCAGCATTTTTGAGAACATGGCTGAAGAAATACACCAGGAGCTGTTTGCCGTCTCTCTCAGCAAGGAGAACATCACTAAGGGAGTGATCTGAGACGGCTAGGTACATGTAGAGAACCTCTTGGGGCAGGGGGCTCACTTGCCTTGGAAAAGAGTGTAAGTGTTGCTTTAACCTTTGAAATGCCGCCTCAGCCTCTTCTCCCCAGTCAAATCTAGACCTCTTCCTGATTGCTTGGAAGAAATAGAGACACTTGTCGCTTGACCGGCTGAGAAATCTTCCTAATGCCGCCAAGCAACCGGTAAGTTTCTGGGCTTCCCTGACGGTGCGGGGTGACTGCTTGTCAATTACCGCCTGTACTTTTTCAGAATTGGCCTCTATGCCTCTTTGATCAATCAGAAATCCGAGAAACTTCCCAGACTCAACACCAAAGACACACTTTTTGGGATTAAGCATGACCTTGTGCCGCCTGAGGGTGGCGAAGGTTTCTCGGAGGTCGGCTAGGTGATCCGCCTGTAGCTTGGATTTGACTATCATATCTTCAATATATGCCTCTACATTCCTTCCGATTTGATTGATGAAAACCGTATTGATCATTCGTTGGAAAGTAGCAGGCGCATTCTTCAACCCAAACGGCATCACCTTGTAGCAATACAACCCCTGATCAGTGACGAAGGCCGTTTTTTCTTGATCTTTTTTCCATAGGGGTATCTGATGGAAGCCTGAGTAGGCGTCCATAAAGCTCATCAGGGCATGACCGGCTGTAGAGTCGACTAGGTTGTCGATCTTTGGAAGTGGGTAGCTATCCTTCGGACATGCCTTGTTCAGATCTGTATAGTCTACACACATCCGCCAGGTACCATTCGGCTTCTTGACAAGAACAACGTTGGCTACCCAATCCGGGTAGTAGCATTGCAGAATCAACCCGTCATCCAGTAGCTTCTTGACCTCAGCGGCTGCCGCCTGAGATCTCTCCTCACCGTGATCCCTCTTCTTTTACCTAACCGGCTTCTTTTTGGGATCCGCCACGCCTGGCATCTCTTCCACTTCAAAGGCAAAAATGTCTTTGAACTATTTTAGCAGTTGGAGCAAATTTGCTCCCAACTTTTCAAAAGCAACCGTCCCAACTTTGACGGTTCTGTCGGGCCAGCTGTCGTTTGGGACGACATCAATGCTCTCACCTGCCGACTGGGGTCGGAAGTCGTTTGACCTTTCCCCGGTCAGTATTCGCTATTGTTTTTCTTTTTTGACGAGGGCCATTTTGTCCGCCTTTCTCTTTTTGCCGGCTGCTTTGGGAGCAGGCGCGACTTCTTTGTCATCAAGGTCGATGGGCTCCTTAGTATGGACGGCTGCTATTTCAGTTGGCTTGACGTCTGAGAGGTAGCACTCCTTAGCCGTCTTCTGATCCTCGTTCAGGGCGCCCACTGACCTGTCATCCCTCTCAAATTTAATTAGCATGAGGGATGGGATGATGACTGCTTTGGACTCGTTGAGGGTAGGACGACCCAGAATGAGATTGTAGGCGGTCAATTCCTCGACCACCAAGAATTTGACGACCATGTGCCGCCCTTCTTCCTTCTCTCCTAGCCGGATGGTTAGGTCAATCCTCCCCACCGGATGCACTACTCCTCCCCCAAAGCCGACTAGGGGGTGACGAGCCTTGTGCATGCTGCTAGGCTTGTACTTGAGCTTTACCAAGCACTGGTAGCTGATCAGGTCAGACGAGCTCCCGGTATCCATTAGGATCCGGCCCACTCGTTGGTTGGCAACCTTGCATTCGATGACTATGGGGTCATCATGGGGCCGCCTGACCATACCCCAATCCTTCTCAGAGATGAAGACCTCAGGGAAGGTGTCTTTCGACGCCTGGCCCTCATCCTCTGGGTTGGATAGTTTTCGGATGTTATCCTTGGTACCCCGGATGGTTGGACCTCCGCTTGCGAAGTCGCCTGCTATGGTGAAGATGTGCTCTTCATTAGTATCGGAACTCACAGCCGGTTTCTTTGACGGTTGTCCATTGTTGGGTTTGAGGTTACCCTTGGACTTCACCAAGTAGGATTTCAGAGTCCCTTCGTCAGCCAAACGGTCCAATAGCCGCCTGAGGCTATAGCAACCATTGGTGTCATGACCAACGTCCTCATGGAAGAGACAGTACTTGCTCTTGTCACGGTTCTTGATAAAACTCTTCATAGTAGCCGATTTTTCAAGAGTTAACCGGTCTTTGATCTCCATGAGGATGGAGGAGTAGTCCTTGTTGAACTCGTACTTGGGGACGTACAGTTCCAACTTTCTCTGTTTCTTCTGGGACGGCTGACTAGAGCGATCCGCCGCCCAAACTTCTTTTCTTTTCTTGCCCTCTTCTTTTTTGGCCGGCTGGGAAGGCCGGCTGTCTCTCTTGTCGGACCGTCTGGGCTCCGACGAGTGCTTGATGGCACAGAGCTCCGTCGCCTGTATGTAGGCTTCGGCTTCCATCAGCGCCTCTTGGAGGGTGGCAACCCTCTTGCGGACCAGGTCGAACTTGAAAGTCGACCCGTCCTTCAGACCCTTGAAGAAGTCTGTGTATGCAACTTCGTCAGACAGCCCTTGGATTTGAATTCTCATCAGATTGAACCACCTGACATAGGACCGTAGTCCCTCCTTGTCTCCCTGCTAGATAACCCCTAGGTCGAGACTTGTCCTTTTGGCAGGGATGTTCATGGAGAAGTTGGACGCAAACAGGTATGCAAGCGTCTTGAAGATGTTGATGCACCCGGCTGCCAGGTTGCCAAACCATCGTTGGGTTATGCCCTTCAATGTAGTCGGGAAGCATCAGCACCATGCGGCATCATCCAACCCCTATGGGTACATGAGGTTGGTGTATGCCATTAGGTGGTCTTCCGGGTTGGTGGTACCGTCGTAGGTACCAACTAACACATTTTTAACCTTGATCGGCTGTGCCGCCTCAGTTATCTCCCGGGAGAAAGCCAAAGGCTATTCCCCAAGGTTGAGCAGCCGGAGTTGCCAGTCCATGGGCTGGACTTGATGTGCCGCCTGACCCCCAAAGGGGGACGGCTGCATGTATGGTGATCCATACGGCATGTATGACTGTTGGGGCACATACGGAACCGGCTGGATGATATGAGGGCCAGTACGTGCGGACATGCCGCGTGACTGACTCCCTTGATGCGTCTCCAAATGCTTCATTGAAGTATTGCGGAAACTGTCTGGGTAAGTCGACGTCGAGGCCGACCCAAACATGTGCTGACTTCTCTTCTCCTGGATGAACATCCGGGCGTCAGAGAAAGTCTTTTTTGACCCATCTGACTGAACTTGCCGGATCGGATGGCCTTCTTTTGCCCTGATTCAGGGAAACGAAGTTTTGAGAGGTCGATCAGGGGCCCATCCGTCCCCTTGGGTTTGGGATGAGGAGTAGGCACCCGGTCTTTGATTTGCTTCTTCCCAGAGGGTGAAGGCTTCTTTGTCAACTGACCCTTGTTTGAGCCAGTTGACTTCTTAATTATGTTTTTTATTTCCCCCTTGAAACTCGTCATGAATTTCATGAGCTCGTCTCTGGTGACGGGGGTTGTGCCCTCTGCCGCCTGGGGTTGCCCAGAGTGCTTGCCGCTTGGGTTGCTGGGACCAGCTTTTTCTTGGCCCCGTTCCTTCTTCTCTTTGGAACGGGTGCGTCTTGTTCGAAATGACCCGTTTGGGGCCACATAGGTGTCGACCTCGTAGTCTTCACCACTGTCATGGTCCGTATGGACCTCAGGTTCAACCGTAGGCTGGCTGCCCACTACAGGCGGTACAGTGTCAGATGCCATCTCAGAAGTACTCTCCCCACAGACGGCGCCAAATGTTTCGGGTTTTTTTTGAAATCCCTCAGGAGAATTACAATTCTAGGAATGCGCGCCTGACGTCCGTACCTGCAAAACCACAAAACCGGTTGGGTGGAGTTCCGCCTCCGACGATCAAGTTAGTATGATTCCGGATGGGTAAAAGTGCGGAAGGTAAATGGGTTTTTCTCCCTAATTCAGAGAGATTCCGCAATTAATATTGCTCGGTTCTTGTGTATGTATTTATGAATGTGTAATAAATGAGGAATTTCCTCTATTTATAGCAGATGAAGATCTGCTCCCCCATTAGGGTTACAATGCCACGTGTCAGCATCCGATTGGATCCCAATGGGTCATTGAAGGGCTGCCACGTGTCAGCACGACATTGAGCCACGTGGCATAGGGGGGGGGGATTTACCCCAAACATCAGCCGTTTTCAAACTTAAAAAAAAATGAAAAAAAAAACTTACAAACAAATTATACAAGCTTTGGTGTGTGAAAATAGTATTTGAGAAATGAAAGTGTAAAGATAAACTAATACTCCGTACTTTTTAAACAGGTTTACTCTAAACCCCGTACTTTAATTGGACGATCGTATAAAGACTTAGCCCATTTATTTATTAGACGGATCTAACCCATTAGTAACTGTGGCGGGTCATGGCTTTTAATAGGGATCCAAGGCGTCCAACCCATTGAATTGCTCTGTTGAAGCGTATTCAACGTTCTCCATTGAAGCGCAGTTGCCGTTCTCCGTTGAATCTAGTTCTTGTATCCCCCATTGAAGCAGCTTCTGAGGTAAGTTGTTTGAATTTGTTATCATCATATCAAATATCCCTAAAATTATGAGATAATTGAATCAAATTTGGTTGCTAATGTATTGCACAACACTTTAATGTTAGGATTCAACTATGAAATCAGAGCTCTTTTCCCTGGGCCCAGGGCTGCCGCCCCTCCTGCCCTTCCTCAGGGACGGGCCTGCTCACGAAACCCAGGTACCAATAATCCCTAAATATATATTGGATTTTTTTTCTTTTTGACTTTGATAAACAGTGAGTGTAAATTTTTGACATTTGTTGGTGGGTTGTTAGGAATATTTTGATAAACTGGTAGCATCAAGGCCATGTCATGGACTCAAAGTTAAAGTTGATGGTGAACTTGGAAAGGGTAAATTTATAACTTTTATTTGCTTTTCATTTCATTTTATTTGCAATTTTTTTATGCTCATTTTTTATGGTGCATTCAGTTGTCATATATCTAGATTGTCTGCAAATTTATTATTTATTATTATTATTTTTTTTTTTTTGGGGTGTGTTTCTTGAATACCTTAGTAAATAATCTAGTGAGCTTAGTAGGGTTCAAATGTGTTGTTTTTTTTTTTTATTTTTTTAATTATTCATATGTACTTCATAACATGTTGAGTTGTGGAATCAGGAGTCTAGGTTGAGTTTGGAATGGATTTTGATGTGTCGAGTCGTGTAAGTTAGGCTTATTAGGGTTATGCTGGTTCATCGTGTTCGTGCATAATAAATTCGTGCTTTGGTCCATTTGGGATTAGATTGGGCAGTTTTTGACAACTCTACTTTAAAGTTAAGACACACACTCCAAAGTGATAAATTTATGTATGTATGTATGTATGTATGTATGTATGTATGTATGTATGTATGTATTTATACAAGTAGCAAAATGAAAACTTTATTGATACTTCATACTTCCACTATGGTGATGTGCATTGTTTTATGCGCAGTTTTAGTGTTGTAATCAAGTACTTTTTTGTTGCAACTATTGCATTGTTGTGCAACATGGAGATCTATTTGTCTCACTAAACCTTTTACAACTCAGTAGCATCACAAGATTATTTATCCCTGCCACATGAAATTATATACTCCAATTTGACCGTTGGTCAAAAATTTGGTGTAGGATGATTTTTGAGTTAAATGGAGTGGAGAACAATGAAGAATACACTAGCTTTCTTATGTCCTTTTGATTGGATTATTGTTCATATGGGATTTATAATTGTCAAAGAATGAAGTGATAAATTTGATTTATTTTGCAATCTAGTACATGTATACAATTTAACACTAAATTTTGTTAAGAATGATGGGAGATTGAGAGGTTTCAAGCTTGTGTAATTCATGTAATGATGTGATACAATTCAAGGGGCTTTATTGGTGCAAGGCAATAATTTATACACCAATAAGTGAAGTTATAGTGACTTATCTAAATAAGAAACGACCTCATTGCTTGATATTGGAGCATCTTCAATTATCACATTATATTTCAAGCTAATTTCTTTCTACCTAGTTTGTACCTTAAACTTTAGTTACTACTCCCTTCATTCCTTTTTATTCTCTACGTTAGTATCATGCACACAAATTTTGTGGTTACTTTAATTAAAAGAGAGCCCAAAAGATGCAACGAAAATACTGAATACGTAGTAAATAAATATTTATAAAAAACTTGGTTTCAATGGGTATACAGTTAATGATGGTCACATGTTTTATGGAATAGGAGATAAAATTGGAATCTTTCTAATTTTAAATTAAAATTAGTGAGATTTCAATTTTATTTCTACTTTTTTTATGAAACGAAACATAAAAAAAAGGGGAACGCTTAAACCGAATAAGTAAAGAATAAAAAGGAACGGAAAGAGTATATTTCTATTTAAATGTGCTCCACTTGTCAATCAATGGTTAGGTACCATTTTTCTTTCTATTGTCTGATAGCTAATATTCCATTGTAACTCCAATGGTCAAGGTAGAATTACAACCATTTTAGATGCTCTTAGAAATAACTTCATGTCGTGGTTTGTTGTGCAACTCATACACAATGATGAATTTTTCCTTATCTAAGTTCTTTTCCGTCTCATAAATAAACTCTCTATAACACGTCATCTTACAATACTTCCTTTGGCTTTTTATTACCCTAGAAATTTTGCGAGTTATTTTGTCATTATTAATAATTACAATGTGGCAATTTATTTATTTACATTCATTGCAACTTGGGCACATTTTAACGAAAGAAAAGTACTAGGCTGTTAAGCTTTTCATGTTTAGTTCTTAATTCTTTCATTTCCATGAATGAAATTATCCCCTTTATTACTTACTCCTTTGGAAAGAAATCAAAATTCTACTTGTGGATTAAATTTGAGTGGCATACTTCCTTGTGTTGAACTTTTCAAAAATATTGGTTGTGGTTATTATAATGACAATAGTTTTTATACCATTTTCCTAGGCAATATGATGGTTTACGGTTGTCACAACTTAATATTATGGTCGTGGTAAGCTGAAAACCTTTATAATGTGGTATTGTGATTGAGTTTCCAAAAATATAATAATAAATGAAAGGTTTTAAAAATTATTTATTATTATTGAAAGGTAGTTCCGTAGTTGAATATCATAAAAATTGCAAAAGGTATTTATTTCAATAAAATGAGAAGAAGGTTTATTAAAACCAATTCAGTCCAATGTATGTTCCATTCCATTCTGAACATAACATTTTTTGTTTAAAAGCAAATTAAGGTAGTTGGAGAGAGAGTGTTGATGTGGGAGTGTAGGGAAATGGTGGATAAAGTAATAGTGTAAAACGATAGATGAGTGTAAGGAAAAGTTAGATAAAAAAGGGAGAATGAGTGAAAAAGTGTAAATATTGTGCGGGTAAGAGGGGTAAGGTACTAAGGTAGTCAAAGGGGTTTGTCAAAATTGAAATATAGAAAAAATGTAAAAAACATTATCAAATTAGTGAAAACGAAAAGTGTTTACAACCTTCAAAAAGGGAAGTAATATTATCTTATTAGAATATTCAAATTCAATCATTTCCTCCAACACACACACACACCACGAATAGTTGTTAGTTATCAAATGTTATCATAACAAAAAAGGTAGATGTGATAGGATATAACAGTGTACTTTTGACCATTGCCAAAAAATGGTCAAATTAAGTTGGGACAAATGATAAAGGAGTTTTAGCAAAATAATTAGGAAGAAGTATGTAGCTTTTAGGTCTAAGGTACTATACCTTCAGCAGTCCTAAGACTCCTAACCTCTCTGAGCCAATGAAATTACTAATTTTCTCAAGAAGACTTTGTTTCGATGGACCATATATATATCTATATGTCGGTCTTTATCTTTTCTCATGACTCATGTAAAATATTAGTAAAGAAGAATTGATATACAAGTATAATTTATTATTTATGTTTGGCCATATTTTTAGCTGGTCTAATGAGTTGGGCAACATATGATTTTTTAATGTTTGGTTCTTGAGTATTTTTGTTGTGTAGAATGCCAATATTGCCAACCTAATTATTTGTATGCTTCTGTTAAGCATACAATTTTTTTATATATTACTGTTGCATTTCTGTTTGTTATACAAATCTGATGTCATATCTTCATGATATATACTGCAGGAGTATATGCTGATGCTGAATTCAAAGACGGAGAACTTGTGCTGAAAGACCAAATGCTAGTGGGCTCACAGCACTCTACCAACAAGGTCTTATTGATGTGACCGATGATGTTGTTTCTCTGATCCGCTTAATACTCTTACAAAATAAGTCACTAGTGCTTAATCTTGCCATTTGCAGATGGACTGTTTTGTATGTGGCTCTTGCTTCTGTTTCATAGGCTCAATTGAACTTCAAATTGGGAGAAAACTCTATTTTCAAGGACTAGGTGCTTCTTTTAGCAATCAATGCCATAGTGACTCTTCTGATGGGGAAGATGGCTCTTGTGAACTAGAAGATACTAATCTAGGAGAGTGTTCTGCTTCGAACTCAAAGGACAGGATTCCACTTTCTCAGGAAGTTATTGAGTCACTAATGGGTGGCCAACTTGTATTACCCTACACTGAAAAGTTCTCCTTGCCATCACCATATCCTTGCCCTGGTGGTTGTGGAGAAGAGTACTACTGCAGGTAATGCCCAAACCTTATTTTAGTAAAATAGGATATTTTTGAACTTGTATGAGGAGAATAGGTAAGGTTTATGTTCACAAGTCGTAGCATTAACAATATCAACAGTATGAGGAGAATGATCAGTAATAGCTGAAAAGCATTTTGTTAGTTGATTATAATATTAATAGTAGGATCACACTTAAATTGGGTTTTGGTGGGTATGGTGTATGGATCATACTATTGGCTTATCGTTAACAAGTTGGAATTTATGTTGTAAACCATTTTCTTCCTGTGCCTATCTGTGTTTGCCCCTTATAATTTATGCTAATTGATTAAATTATAATATTATATAGCAGCAATGCACATAATAATATATTTACAGCAATGTTCTATGATCATATTAATATAAAGACCTCTTGCCGGTGAAAAAGGTAGAGCCATTTTGTTGAAGAATTTTGAGGAGCAAGACTCAGACATATAGTCATATCATAAAAGAATCCAACAGCCCTGATACCAGTACATATTTTATGCTGACCAACCAAAAACTGTTTTGTACTTGTATATAACTAATCTCATCTCACAGCTGCTTGTGTATACCACTTGATATCTAATGATGTCTGTCTACAGTAAATCTTGTGCAGAGATTGACTGGGAAACCTGTCATTCTTTGCTTTGTATCGGGGAGAATTCGAAGTCTGCTTGCCGGAAATCACTGTCCAAGTTTGTAGAACATGCAAATCGTAAGACTCTTGATTTATTGATTTTGTGATTCTTTTCCTTTTTGTCTTTCCAACTTATCCTCTCAAATTTGTAATACTGCAGATACTAATGACATCTTTATTCTAGCTGCCAAGGTAAGAGTTTCCCACCCCCACCCACCAAACCCGAATTCAAGCTTATGAAACTATTTATGCTCAGCTCATTTAACATAGGGAAAGAAGTAAAAAGTTGAACCAAACAGGCACACACCAAATCAACGAACTGAGGGGTCTCTTGTTCTCAACAGTCTTTATCTATGCCTACAGAATTCCTTAATTTCGGCCTTTGAAAATATTAGAAGAAATGAGAATATAATTTTGGCAAATAGCAGTAAGTGAATGGGACATGGAATAGCTTTGCAAATGTATTTTTTAATTTTAATTGACTTGTGATAAACATCTCAAAGAATGTGTAACATCGTAATCTTTTCGGAGAGTCACAATATGTGTTACTTAGATCCAATTCTACAATTGAGTCCCATCTCTTGATGCCTTGAGTAAGTGCGTGGACTCTTTGAACGACTTCCTGTGTCCTTAATATTAATTTTTGACGGACAAATACCCAGATCCACACCCATTTTGATTCTGTATCCCAAGTATGTCTAACACATGTTGACCCTTTGGTTCTTGGTCCAAGTTTAGCATGGGCTGCTTGATATCTTTATTATCATTTCATGCAGAGTACAGAATATTGTATTGAAACGATAAAATTTACAAAATATATTCCTCTCCTACAAAATCTGATTTGAATGTATTTTTTTTTTTTTTCACTGTTTTAGTGTAAGGTGGTGGTGTTTAACCATTACTAAGGTCATTTGCTTTTCCCGGTACTGGATTTCAGGTCATTGCTATGACCAGTCTGAGATACAAGAAGTTGAAGGAAGCTCGTCTCAAAGAAGTAGGCTGTAAACCTTCGAGTGATGCACCAGTTGACTTATCATTACTTCTGGAAGCATGGAAGCCATTCTCTATGGGGTACAAGAGAAGGTACTAGAAACAAGTGGTACTGATCAATATTATCCCCATTAAACTATTAATTTGATGCAGAAGACATCTTGAATCTGTCAATTAGACTACTTTCTAGGTATTCGATGATAAATTACTATCAAGGAGTCATTTAAGATCTGAAATAATTATGCTGTGTGTTCCATATCTATGTCTGGGTATGATGTTTTGAAGGTTTGAGAACTATGTTGGAGTTTGGAACATAATGAATTCTGACTGACTATGATTGTTGAGTTTGTAAGAAAGCAGTCCTTGAGAAATATCTCTTCATGCAATATTTATCTTAGAAGGTAATAATATTGTAATTGGAAGACTGTTTTAATTTAAGAAAATTATTTTACTTTATAAATAAACATACTGAAAGCTTAAATGATAAATTCTTTTTAAACTTTTGCAGTTTTGCATATGACCCTTGATAGTACCCTAAGCCTTTCAAAATTCTAAAACAGACTACATTGATATGATGGTGATGTAAACACATTGTGAAAGGATAGTTATGGTATTCAACTCAGAATCTTAAAAATGATATTCAATCGAATGTGGCCTATATTATAGGGACAAAAGGAGTAATAATTATTACTTACTATTATTACGCTATGCAATGCAACCCTCTAAAACACTCATGTGGCAGTAAATTAGTCTTTGTAGTCTGTAATTCTGTATACAATATATTTTTTTTCTTTTTTTGAACAAGATTGGAGTTGTCAATTTGAACTTGTAATATCTTGCACGGTACTGTGATTATTGCCTCAGAACAATTTTCTGTGCAACATAAATTCTTTGTCCTATTGTTATACTTGTCATTATATGTAAATCCTTTAATTTGCTTTGCAAACTCAATAGGAAGAATTAAACTTGGATATGCAATTTTTTTTTATTTTATTTATTTTTTCCGTACCTTTTGTTTTTTCCATTTTGTATTTACCAAAGTCAGGGTCACAAACTTCTTTGCAAGCATATCTAGCATAATTTTACTGAATATATGAAAGATGTTAGTATCAATTTTAGAAGAAGATGATGATGTAGATATGTCTAATGTTTTGCAATCATTCCTGGAATGTCTTGAAGGACTAACAATATTTTATGCCTTAAATTTAGGTGGTGGGATTGCATTGCATTACCTGAAGATGTTGAGAAATGCAATGAAGTTGCATTTAGATTGCAGTTTAAAGAGCTTGCATTTGAGGTAATCCTTTTTGTATTTAAATAACTTTGTAAATAAAGCCATTGATTTTATGTTACATGTTAATAGTTGTGCTTTCTAGGGTACAGTTTTTATTTGTAAAGCTGTATGTAAATTTTGCGATAAATGTAGGAGTACAGTAAAATTTATGCATAATATCTCTTGCAGTAGAACAATAGGAAATTTTGTATTCCTTATAAATCCTGATAATGGATCAACTAACTTGTTCTCAAATAATGGGATGGAATATCCTCTGAAATCCGTGGCGAAACTTTAGGCTGGTTCAGGGTTAAAGCTGTAGTAATGGCATGGTTTGATATTTATTTGGAAATCTAGAAGCAGTTAGCCAACATAGTTGAGAAAACAAGCTGTAAAACACCCAAAACTTGAAAGTTTATGATTTTGATTTTTGTGTGTGTGTGTGTGTGTGTGTGCGCGCGTGCGTGTGTGTGTGTGTGTGTGGATAAAAAGCTGCAAAACATCAAAAACTTGAAAGTCTTTGTGTGTGAGGGTGTGGAGTGGGGGTGAAAAAAGCTGCAAAACATCGAAAACTTGAAAGTCTTTGTCATTGTCATTGTCATTGTGATGTGTGTGTGTGTGTGGTGGGGTGGGGGTGACAAGACCAACTCCTTTCTTATCTTTGTGCTTCTAACAGTCACTGTATATGTGCCAAAAATATAAATTTAGTTACAAGACCAAAGTCTTCCAAAGCCGCAATGTATATAGTTAGGTTTTTTTTTTTTTTTTTTTTTTTTTTTTTTTTTTTTTTTTTTATATATATATATATATATATATATATATATATCAGGGATTAGGTTATCACTTGCCAACTTTATGCACTTTAGTTAAGTGCTTCCTATACAACCTTTTGAATTGCAAGCCTTAAATGTTTACATGATTTTTCATGAAATGCTTGTACGACTTGAAAAAAGGTTCCTTGTGCCTAATTGATCTAAAATTATTTTCATGGATCTAGTTAGCCTGGGGCTTAATATTTTTTTTTTTGTCATCCAATTTTAAGAACAGTGAACTGATTGTTAATCTCATTAATTAATGCTTGATCATAATGAATGAAGGATGTGTGATTATTTGACTGTCCTTTATGAGCTATAGGTGTGTAGTCTTACAATTTGAATTTTTTAATTTTATGCATAAATTGATTTATCTCTTACATCATTGGCATGGTGCTTTCTTTTTATTTTTTGATCCTATCATATAACTTAAATTATTTGTGAAGGAAGAGCTTGTTCTTGCTTGTGAAGGTTTATTCTGTTGTTTGTTTGTAATAAATAGTATCAGCCATGAGTGTGTAATGAACTGAATTTTCTGATTAAATAATGCAATTATATAGACGAAAGCTTTGAGGTCGATTGATAGTGGTGGAAGGGTTACAAAAGATAAGTTAATAGTGAGTTTAGCTCACAACTCTCCAAAATGGCTTTAGGCCATGACTCTCTTTTGCCTTTCCCCCTCTCTCTATTCAAACTAAAGCTAAGGACCATAACCTAATAACAATACTAGACTTCCCATTTTACCCCTCCTAAAGCCAGTCTATTACATTGCCGGCCCCCTAAACTTCCACCTTGTGTCCTCAAGGTGGATAATAAGCGGTCGTTGATTTCCGACCTTGGCAACAATGGTCACTGTTGCATCTCATGAATGTGCCAAAAGCGAGAGCGAACTGCAGTGAGGATTTCTGTTCATTTTTGAAAGTTTGGGGCTCCCCTTGCAGAAAGCTTGTCCTGAGAGATCATTGAATTTTGGGTAGAGTTGGTCTTCGTTGACTAGGGATTAGTTGGTTGTGGGTAGGGCAAATTGCAATGAACATTTTGGTTTAATCATTGGCTAAAGAAATGGGGGAACGTCTTGGGAGGAGGTCTACAGGTTGATGGTTTTGTGGGCTCAAGGTTAAAATAAAGAATGATAGAGGGAAAATTGGGTGGTGAATTTGGATTTTAAACTGATGTTAGATGGATGGGCCTAACATTAATAAGCCCATAACTTGAAGAGTTTAATTTGTTAGTCACCCCAAAAAATTATAGGTTGGGCTTCTAATGAGTAAGCCCATTCAGTACCCACTATATTTGGTACATTGGCAATCTGTTTTGTTTGAAGCACGTGATCCTTGGCTCAATTTATTTGCAATATCTTTATGGTGTTACTAAAATACCCTTACTAGCACTTTTCAGAATTGGCTTCCTCCGCAAGCCAAAGACTTCTTTGCCTACATAACCATAGAAACCACAAAGTAACCACCCCTCTTGAAACCTCCCACCTGCTCCACCTCCAACAAAACCCCCACCGCCGGTAAAACCACCGGCGAAACCACCACCCTTTCTTGCAACCATCGATGACGACGACTCAATTTTACCGGCAAACCCGCCTGGGAGAAGCGCACCGTCTTACTTGCAAATTTCACCGTTTTTGCCTCTGGCCGGTTAAAGAAAAATCACCATTCTTAACCCTTCCGCGTCCATGATTCCAAAAACACCAACATCCTTTTGTTCAAGCAAACTGCATCCAGAATCCATCCCTTATGAAGACACCTCCTTTTATACTTAAGCCACCGATAGTGGTGGTCTTACCACTATCCTCACCTTTCCCGGCCATAACTCCAGGCCCTCCATCTGACCCACTAGCTACTGACCCGCCTTTCACGAAGCCAACTCCGTTCCTGTTTAGGCCACTTCTAGTGGTGGCCTTACCACCAAACTCACCTTTTCCGGCTAAGAATCCTAGACCACCGCCAGACCCACCTCTTCCAGCACCTCCCTTCTCAAATTGGTGTGCTGGTGAACCACTTGAGACACCAACTAGCTTCTTTCTAGAACTACTTCCCTCAAAATCATTTTGAACACCACCAGTAAGCCCACGATGTCCACCACCAAATTTGCCGTCGGCTTTACCTAGACCTCCACCAGCGAATTCATCCCCAATACCGCCAAGCCTACCACTAGAGTTAACTCCTCCAAAACCCCCGTCAAGGACTCATGGTTTTCCAAACTACCAACAGTTACACCCCCTACAAAAATTCCCTAATCATCTTCTAATCTAGGGTGTACCTGATCTTCCTCTTCATTATTTGCATTTTCATCTTCCAATTTTGCTTGATAGTCTTCTTGCTTCTTCATTGGAGAAGAGGCTTTGTTAGTGATTTTTTCCAAATCTCTTTGAACATTTCCAATGATTCTCTTCGTGATTTCCTCTGCCTCCTATGAAGAATATCTAAGATGACACCTTCGTTTCCTCTTCAATTGATTGTGTGGAGTTTGTTATGCCTTCTAGAACGTTAAAGATGACGAGCTGAAACGACTCACCAACACTACCTTCAGAACCCGCCACTCTCGTATTGGTAGCCACCTGTGTTCACATTCAAACCACTGCAACGCTTTGCCGCTAAGCCCAATGATGGCACCCTTCAATTTCACCTCCTAATTTAACTGGAAAAATTGGAAGGTATCCTCTAGTTGTAGTATCCAGTTATCCAGATTCCTTCCATTAAACTCACGAAGTTGAAGCTCGCATCAGACTCCTCGCTCGTCATTGAGATTTGAAACTCCACGCTCTCTCTTGCTGGAAATGTATGCGAATTCCTCTTGGATCCAATTCTGCATATGCTGTGATGCCTCTCTTCCAGTGATATCAAGCACCATTTTTTTTAAAAACAAATAATTTGAAGTGGTAGTTACAGACACCGGACCGCCAGGAACACCGCTCTGATACCAAGTGTAATGAACTGAATTTTCTGGCTTAATATTTCTGATTTAATAATGCAATAATTAAAACGAAAGCTTTAAGATTGATTGATAATGGTGTAAAGGTTACAAAAGATAAGTTAATAGCTTAAGGCTATTACTCTGAAATAGTGAGTTTAGCTCACAACTCTTCAAAATGTCTTGAGGCCATGACTCTCTTAGAGGTTTCACACCAAATTTCGGCCTATCTTTTGCCTTTCCCCTTCTCTCTATTTATACTAAAGCTAAGGACCATAACCTAATAAGAATACTAGACTTCCCAAATTACCCCTCCTAAAGCCAGTCTATTACATTTTTGATAAACTAACATTAGGAAGGGCAATTTGGGAAGTCGAGTACTTTTAGGTTAGTAGTCCTTGGCCTTCGTATAAATAGGGGATAGTATATGCAGTAGGACATTATGTGAATTGTGAGGAAATATGTTGAGAGAATGTTACTTAGGAGAGTGATAACCTAAAGTTATCAAGGAGAGTAATAGCTTTAAGCTATTAACCTATTACTTTTGTATCAAATTCTGCCATTATTGATCAAAGACTCAAGCTTTTATCTTTTTTTTTTAGCCTTTAAATCAGAAAATACTAAGTTAAAAAGTTCAATTTATTACGCCGGAAACCTCCCTGATATTAAAAAAAAAAAAAAAAAAAAAAAAATTTGAGCAATGCAGTTTGGTGGAACAGGTGGCGCATGACTCATGAAGAAATGGATTCTTGAGGAATTTAAACACATATCCTTTAAAAGGGAGTGAGAAATTTCGGATCTCGAGGAGGAGAAGAGAATCCGGAAGGAGCTTCTAATTCACGAATTCAATGAAAGAAACTCAGATGACTAGATTTTCCAAATGGAGGATTACTTTTATTTTTTTCAGTTAAATGAATAGGAGAAGCTCAAGGTTGCCATCATTGGGCTTTGCGGCAAAGCGTTGCAGTGGTTCGAATGTGAACACAAGTGGCTACCATTCTATGAGTGTTCTGGTCCGCCATTTCTGTTCGATGACGGCACAATTTGATTCCTGTCCGGCAGCGAGGTAGTACATGAGAAGAGTCAAGGTGGGGTGGGGATCTAGCACTGCGGTGAGCACTTTCAAAGATGACTTACCTAAGGGTTTCACATACAACCCAAGAGTTGTATGCGAGGCAAGCCGTGTCGATGGGAGATTTGGTGGTTCATGGGATCTGGATGGCGAGTTGAATTGTAGGTAAGGGTTTTGCAAAAGAATTCAAATATGGTGGTAGGCTTGGAGATTTCGGAGATTGGTTTACTGGTGGAGGTCGAGGTCGAGGTGAAATTGCCGGCGAGTTTGGTGGTGGATCTCGCGCACAAGCTGATGGGAATGCAGGTGGATTTAGCGATGCTAGGGGTTTTAGTGGTGAAACTATCACTTTTGAAAGTGTTTTTACTGGTGGTTTTAGTGAGAAGGGCAACATTTACAAGGGTGGAGGAAATTTTGAGAAAGGTGGTGCCTGAGGAAGTGGATCTGGTGGTGGTCTGGGCTTTTGGTCATCGGAGAAAAAGGTGGGGGATGGCGCAGGAACTTCCATGGCAGATACGGTGTTGGTCGTGGTGGCTTCACGCAGTAGAAGCGTGGTGATTTCGCTTGTGGTTTTACCGGCGGTGGAGGTTTGGCGGAAATGGAGCAAGAGGAAGGATTCAAGAGGAGTGGTTACGAGGTTTCTTGAAGTCTGCAGAAGGAGCAGCTTTTGGTAGAGGTTTGACTGGAATCTTCTTTGGCTTGTGGAGGAAGCCAATTATGAAAATTGTTATTAAGGGCACTATGGTAATACCACTTGAAGATATTACAAATGGATTCAGCCAGTGGTCACGTGCTTCAAACCAGAGAAATTGCCAGCATACCAACCTAAGTCAATACAGTGGGGTATTGAGATTGATTGGGCTTACTAAGTTAAGAGTTTCTTTTTCCTTTACGAAAGAAGAAAGGCAAAAAGATGGGCTTAGTGACTTTAGGCCCATTATTCTTTCTTTAACCTTCAATACCCATTCTGTCAACTACCATTTTTTAACCCATCAACTCACCACTACAGTTTATATGCAGCTTGCTCTTTCCACTCTCAAAAGTCATTCTCCTCCTTCATCAACTTTGAGAGATAATTGCTTTTGCCGTGAATCGAGTGCTGATTTTTATCCACCTTGAGGACAAGGTGGAAGTTTAGGGGAGCGGTAATGTGATAGACTAACACTAGGAAGGGCAATTTGGGAAGTCGAGTACTTTTAGGTTAGTTGTCCTTGGCCTTCGTATAAATAGGGGATAGTATATGCAGTAGGACATTATGTTAATTGTGAGGAAATATGTTGAGAGAATGTTAACCTCAAGTTACTTAGGAGAGTGATAACCTAAAGTTATCAAGGTGAGCAATAGCCTTAAGCTATTAACCTATCACTTTTGTATCAAATTCTGCCATTATTAATCAAAAACTCAAGCTTTTATCTTTTTATTAGCCTTTAAATCAGAAAATACTAAGTCAGAAGTTCAGTCTATTACAGAGTGTAGTAAGTTGGGAACAATAGTATCAAAGCCATATCTTTTCTACCATTTAAAAAGAGTTGTTTTGTTCATTCAACTGAGTGTGAAGATCCTCAAGTTGTGTTTGTACTCACTGAGCTATTCAACCAAGTCATCAAAATTGAAAGGATTTGTTTATATTTACTGGTGTTCAGACTCTTCGGAGTCTTGCAGCCAATATAAGTTTAATTTAGGTGATAAGTCTTGACTTATATGGATGTTTTTAGCATCAAAGGGTAGCAGTTCTGATTTATGGATAGATTAATTGATACAGAGAGAGGGTTTTTAATTTCAATGTTCACATATTTATAGCGTAGGACTTTCAAATGCCCTAAAGATTTGGAAATTTTATCATATGAGTGGATCAGAAAGTGAGATTTGCATCTTACAACTATGTAATAGACTGAAATTACTGCTAACTTACACAAAATAACAGGAAAATAGAGAGAAAAAGATTGATTCTTTGATTGAAAAGGTTAGAGCTTTTTACAAACTAGCATCTTTTGGTTCCAATTCTCCAAGGTGGCTTGAGGTACTACTCTCCTAATAGTGTTTCGAGGTCACAACTCTCCTAAAACATTCATTCCAAATTCTTCCTGCCCTTTTCCTTTCTTCTCTCCCTATTTATAATAAACTAAGACTATCAACCTAATTATTATAGACTACCCATATTGCCCCTCCTTAGGTTAGTTTATTACAACTATGCCTTCTATAATTTGTGAGATCTCTAGTATAAGCTGTCTTTTTATTCTAGGAAAACTAGAGAGCATTGCATTATTATTTATTTATATGGATTTCTTTTTGGACATCAAAAATGAGAATATGCTAAATAAAGTTGGAACTGTGAGATCAAAGTTTTTATTGTTATGCTTATTTGATATGCTCAAATTCTCAAAATTAGTTGGGCTATCAGCTATAAAGAGCCACTCTCTGCCCATTTTGGAGAGAGGCCTTTTTTGTTTAACCAAAAATGGTCTAGGCATGAGAGAGAAGATAATGCTGTGTGTAGGGGCTTTTGTAATCTTCAATCCTTACTATTTAATATGGCCATGTTAGATTATCAATGAATTTTGAGAGTAAAACCTCATACATTTAGGCTTTGATTGGCTTGGTGTAAATTATTTTTAAATCTAAATGTGATGTAATGTTATGTATGGGTCCCTCACATGCACTTTTACTTGATGATCAAACAAAATTAATGTGCAAGATTAAGCATTCCTTTGGCGCCAAATAAGTGAACCGTTTGAATACTAGAGTTTTACTCCGTAATCTTAGAAGTATTAGTTTACATCTTGTTATAATCCTACTTATGATAGGTTTTTAATGTTTTAGCATTTAGGTCACATATAGTCCCAAGGATTCTTGTGAGGTGGGTTATGAACCTTGGGTTGGCATGTGGATTGTCGGTCTTCAATGGGTCCAAAAAGGCCCATCTTCTGCCCTGTCTTGTGATCCAACCTTGTTTTTGGCAGCCCAAATTGTAACCCAAAGGATCTAATAAGAAGGTGATAGGTTCTGCAAATGATTCGCCGTTCAAATTCTCCTTCCTGCAAACTCTCATCAGAGAGTAGAGAGATGAGCAAAAGTGTTCCAAAATTCAGAAGGAAAGAGACGTATCTTCAATTATTCAGGTTATTCAGTTGCAGGGAGAAAGTGTGGAGAGAGAGAGTGTTATCAAAGAAGATGACTGAAGCCATGGCTTCCCTTTAGGGGAAAAATGATTTTCCACTGTTTGAAGAATAGCTTTTCTGCCAAACCTATCCTTTCACTGGCTGGCTTATATTACTCTGGAGAATACTAGAATAGGGAAAACAATATTGCTGGAAAACGTTTCCCAGCTAACTAATGGACATATTTTCTGTTTAAATATTGCATGAAGTCAGGAAACTGAATTTTTTTCAAAACATGTTCTAAAATGTCATTTATTATTTTCTTTTTAAAGAAGCTTAACATTGTTCAGCTTAGCATCACCCTAACCAGGATCTACATATATGTATGCCGATAGTCATGCATTGTGTTGACACTACTATGCTTTTTCTTTATAGCTATAGTAGGCAACCCTAATGTCATACTATGCTTGCCAGTCACTGCAGCTCTTGAAAGCAGCCATATTTGATGAAGAGTGTGCACCTCGTATCCTTGCTCTTTGCTTGAATAAGTCTTGTTTTGCGTTTTAACTTTTGACATATTATCCTTGACAATCTTAAGTATTCTCGCTGGAGATTTATGGTCATATCATTGGCATGTTTGAGTTAAATAATCTGTAAGTAAAATTGTTTATACCTCCCCACCCCCCACCCCCCCCCCTCTCCCCCCACCCCTCTCCACAACAGAAAATGAATTAGAAAAAAGGAAATCATCATTTCTAATATTTCTTTTATTTGTAGTGATTTGATTGTGGCCTCTCCTGTCGAAGATTATTTCCTCTTTTTAGATGATCTACCAGGATCCCCAAAGGTTAGATGCTGCTTCTGACTTGTTTCTAAACATTGCCCTGTTTTCCTTTATTAGATGATCTACCAGGATCCCCAAAGGTTAGATTATTTCCTTTATTACAGCCTATTTTCTTGAAAATTTTCGCAGAAAGCAGCTGAAGCTGTAACTCGTTCAATATTGGATGCCCTTGATGATGATTACTCAATTTGTTGTCAAGGTGGGCTACGTGTATTTTAATGACTGGGGATTAAGAATAATATAGTGGACTTTGTAGGTCATTTATGCATTTGCTGCAAATATTGAACTTTCTAATTGAGTGGCCTGGATTTGCATTTTATGCTAACATTAATTGAACTGAAAAGTCTCATGCGTATTGTAATACTAATTGTATACTTTTTCCTTCTCATTCAAGCTCATAGGATAAATGAAAAAGAAGAAAATAGAACTCTTACAAAGCATCTTATTTTATTTAATTTACTTCTTAAAGTTGAGATCAACGTGTATATATCTTCCATGTAGGAACTGCGTTCTTTCCTCTGCAGAGTTGTATGAACCATTCTTGCTGTCCAAATGCAAAGGCATTCAAGAGTGAGAATGTAAGATATTTCTTGATCAATCTCATTCGCATTATATATTCATTGGATTTCGACAAAATTTGTTGTCTAGTTTCATTTTGTTGCTGTTTCTAAATAGAATAAAAGAAAGGAATATCTATCTACCTAATATAATTCGCTCTTTAGAATAACTACCTTGTACAAGTATATGTTATATGTAAACACATTATAAGATATATCATCTGTAAAAATTTCTTATAGAAATCCCTTAAGAAACTTGATCTTGATTACCTTTTGTCTTGTTTTGTAATAATTACACATTGTAGTATATAAGTGAACCTGTACACCTAGCTTCCAAATTATATTCCTACTTAGTTTTCTTCTTCATATAAAAAAAAGGTTCAACTAGATGAAGTTTTCATAGTTATGAACTTGGAATATATCAAAAATTATTTTTATAGTCAACATTTGTAAGTAAGCTACAGATTTGTGGAAATCAAAAGACAAGTTGAATAAATTCAAATTTTAGGAGTTTGACATGATGTGTAACTAGTTTGTTTTATTAATCTAGACTTGCTTACTGTAAAGTTGCTGGTAATGAAAAGTTTTCCATGCAACTGTTCAACCAATTCTTAGATGCTCCTTTCTACTCCTTTTTTTTCCCATAATTTGGACATTATTTTTTACAATTTTAATTGTTGATTGTATTTCCCATGATAGTTTGAAGAAATATTGTCATATACATCCTTTGCTCCACTTTAGTTGCAATATTAGGAATTTGGCATTGTTCATACTCCCCTTATAATAACATATTGTAATTAATATGGAAGAATGGGGGATCTTGTTGGATTTGTTTCAATGTGTATATTTTTATATATATATTTTTTTTTAATCTTTACTAAAACACAACCATAGGTATTAATAGTTTATGTTTTGTATTGGCAAGCGTGAATCTATTAATGTTTGAGCGGAGGTAATATGTTTTTTAGGCTCCTCCTATCCATCATAAAACTACGTATTACCCGCTTCACGTTAAATTCGAAAGTGAGCTTTTGGGATTAAAGGGAAATTAGGGATACCATTTTATAATAATCTCATTGATGTGGTTCTAGATGCATGATATAAGGCACTAATTCCAAATCTCTTAATTTTCCTACTTCATTTAGTTTAGGATTTTTTTTAAAAATTAAGTCACCTTTAGTCGGTCTTCTGAAAATAAGTTAAGCTTTCGATTAACTCAAAATAAGTTGACCTTTGCTACCCCTCCACTTCAGATGCATTTATTTGCCGGGACCTGCTATAGAAATATAAGTAGGTAGTTTTTTTTCGCTTTATTTTTTTAACCTTCAATTCCTACCTTGGAAAAAAAATTAAAAAAAAGAAACCACCCACCAACCAGACCCACAACCACCTCAAATTCTCCTAGCCTTGGTCATCGCTCACCAACACCGAGCTAGTCCCGCAATTGACTACAAAAGCCTCTTTTCAATTTGATTCAGATGTGGGGAAGGGAGGAGGTGGTGATTTCGTGGGAGGGAAATGTGGTTTCGAGGGTAGGGGAGAGAGGGGAGTGAAGGTTTCGGAGGTATGGGAGGGGGGGTTGGTAATTTCGGGGGCATGGGAAGGAAAGGGGTGGTGGTTTGGGGGTATGGGGAGGGGTAGTGGTTTCCGAGGTAGGAGTGGGAGAGAATGGTGAGAAAAAGAGCTTGGGGCAAATGGGTATCCAAAATTCGAGAACCTCGAAATTCACCACGTGATGTTCAAGCTGCTGCTGCTTTTGGCGCCGCGAGGGAGTCTCACGCGCCGTCGCCTGCGGTGTCTTCGTCTTCTTTGGAGGTTAATTGGCCTATTGGGCCTAATGGACATGAAGATGGACTTAGTGAGATCGTTGAGTTGCCGAGTTTGGAAGGTGTGGGTGATGACTCGGCTGAGTTGGTGTTTGTTGATGAAGAGTGGGCATACTCCCTAGGTTGGACTAAGGAGATGATTTATGTGGGTACTTGTTTGAATCAACGTCATTTCATTGGCTGATTATTATGGGGATGGGGGAAGGGGGCTGCAAGGGATGTAGTGAGATGGGGGAAGGGGAGGCGGGTAAAGGGAGTGGTGTGCTACTGGTGGCCGGTGGGGAGGTGGGCAGGGTGGGGGCAGGGGAGGGTAAGGGGGGTTGGTTGGGGAAAGCGGAGAGAGTGGGGGTACTTTACCATTTTTTTTAAAAATATTTTTCCTTGTATTTTGTTAAATTGAAATAAATAAAGATTTTGTAATAATTAATAACAATAATAAATTTAATTAAAATTTTAAAAAAGAACCAACCACATTATGACACATGTTATAATGTACCCAACCAACTGGTTACCTCCTAACCCCATAGGTTTTGACTCATTTTTGGAAGATATTCTATAAAAATTGACTTATTTTGAGTTCATCAAAAACCCAACTTATTTTGAGAATACCGACTAAAGATTGGTTTATTCTTGGCAAACTTTGAGCACTTAGTGTTTGAATTTTGAGGCAAAAGTTTAAGAATTATTTTTGTGAATTTAAGTGACTAAACAAATGAATCTTGTGACTGAAAAAAAAAATAAAATTGATAGAACTCTAATTCCTGTCAGAATAGACTCATAGAGGGTCTTTTACTAGTCTTAAATAAAAAATGAGCACACGCCACAACAAGCTAGCTAACAAATGTTCTTGGTTAACGACCAATAAAGCAATGCTCAAGGATTAAATCCAAACACAATATAATCTTATATTTAAATCATGTTATGTGTGCCTTTATAGGCATTATAACCCTAAAAGATAAAAATTAACTAAGGAGACCCTAAAATAGCCTACTAAACACAAGAATAGTGTATATGCTTAAGAGTCCTACTATTAAGTAAAACTTTATACTCTGTTCTGTTTTGTTTTGTTTTTTTGATTTTTGTTTAATTCCATTATTGTTGATACACTATTTAATAAAATATTTAAGAAGACGAGTAGGTGTAAGATAAGTAAGAAAGAGAATGTAAATAAGGTGGGTTTGTGTAAGAATCTCCTTGTCAATAACTTAGTACCGCAACTAAAGGCTCGTTAGCTATAGGCTTGAGCTCCAAGGTAAATCAAGTAAGAGAGTGGGAAATGTTTATTTATTGTGGGGTTGAAGGGATAAGATGGTAAAAAAGACAAGGCAAATATAGGATATAATTAGTGAGTAGAACAAAAACTAATAGATTAAAATGGAAAGTGAATAAAAAAAGAAAAAAAGAATGGACGAAATATTAAACTAATAATCTAAAGATGAAATAAAGAATCTTTAGGTGCTTAAGATAAAAAAATCCTTTACAATGAGTTGAGTGGTAAAAATTTATAAGCAAAATTTAGACTTAAACTGTAAGAACCTTGGAGTCGTTTGGTTCGTTAAGTTGGAATGGATTGGTATAGGATCTCATACTAGGGAGGTATGGATTCTAAACCCCATACTTCTCTAAACCTTTTATTCTTTGGATTGGTTTTTACAATTCATTAAAGCAAAGGATTGTGAATCTTAGAGGGTAAGGTGGGTGTGAGATTTCAGAGGGATGGGGTGGAATTAGAACCCCTTGGTATGAGATTTTATACCTAAATTTGTCTAATCAAACAATAAAATGGATGGTATGGACTCTAACTCTATTCCAATCCATTCCAAATAGTCCAACCAAACAATCCCTTAAAGAATTTCCTAGAAAGTTCTAATAACTCTGTAAGAAAGAAAGTATCATGCATGACACAAATGATTTAGCCTTGAATACCCTATTTAGTCTTGAATACCCTGTACTCATTTGCGAGGGAGCCTCAGTTTATCTTCTTGGGTAAAATTGTAATATCACAGGCAAAAGTGCTACTTGAGATCGCAGTTTTACCCCTTAACTGCAAGTTCAAGTAGCTCTTGGGCTAAACCGCTACTTCAAGTATCGGTTTTAGGGCTAAATTGCTATCTTAAGTGGTTTTTATGCATTTATTTACTACATTGCTATTTGATAAACATCAATTGTATATCAAGAAGATAACTTGGATTTTCTCCTCATTTGCCAATTAAAGTCTGAAAGTTAACAATATGATTTATTTATTTATTTTAAAAAAATCTTTATCTTGTACTCATTTGTCAATCACTGTCCAAGAACTTTACATTACTATTAAACTATCTTATTGGCAAACAAATTGAACTCTTATTTGCTTTTTGTGCTGAGAAACAGGATAGAGATGGCCAAACGACGATAATTGCTCTACGTCCCATTGAAATAGGAGAGGAGGTATAGTGACTTTAACGGTCGTAGTTTGAATCTCAGGAGCATTCAGTTTTTCTTATGAGATGATGTTCTGGTGAGAGTGTTTACACTAAAACGATGGCTTCTGTTTATTTTTAGGTAACTATCTCATATATCGACGAGGAACTGCCCTATGAAGAAAGGCAGAAATTACTGGCTGATTATGGATTTAGATGCAAGTGCCCCAAGTGCATAGAGGAAAAGTCTAACTGAAACAAATAGCATATGCAATTCATTTTTGGTAGGTCTGTAAGAATATGTTTTAGATATCCAGATATGCGTTTCGATATTAAGCAATCGGGTTTCATTTCTCTCTCAGGTAAGGTTATTGTGTAGAAAGTCGGATCACATAGTGAATGATTTTTTTTTGTATGGCTTATACCTCGCCTTTTTATGTTTATCTGCTTCATTCACCACTTTGTATAAAATTTATTCTAACTTGGTGTTATGCTTTATCCATTGATAAGTGGAGGTAACTCTTCTATTGTAGTGTGGTATTACTCTTAAGTTAATTGTAATGAAGTTCTGCATAATTGTTTACATGATTTGGACGAATTTTGCCGAGCTCAATTCGTGTAGAAGATAGAGTTGACTATCAAGACAACCAAAACAGAATAGAGTTATTAAAATAAAAAATGACAAATAACTTGTAATCTCTTTTGATGACAAGTAGACCTGGTTATTGGGCAGGTTGGGTTAAGGTTGATTACAGATCGAGTTAGATAGGGTCACATTTTATATGGTTAATAGCGGGTTGATAATAAGCGGGCCAATAAAATATCGATTATAATAAATATTGGACAAAGCCACTATTAAGATTCTCATTACTGCAAGAAACCATTCACTTCAAACTCTCCTTCAACCAATAATTACCAAAGTGTATTAAATACCATTAATAAACAATTTATAGCAATATAAACTTACTTAAAAATATATTTAAGCCTTTAAAACATGTTATAGTTTAGTTTAAAACATATGGTTATAATCCCAATTAATGGGTAATCAAAATATCGTAAATAAATCCGTCAAAATAAAAAATTAAAAAAAAATAAATTAAACATGTACTGTTTTGGGGTTTTCTAAGGTATCCTGCGGGAGAGTTACGATTCCGAGACTGAGCTGCTAATGCCTGTACCAGCAAGATCACGAAGACTCCGGTTGGTAGGAGCTCCGCCTCCGACGATCAAGTTAGTATACGTACAGGAGGTAAAAGTACGGAAATGGTAAAGTATTTCTCGCTGATTGGGAGAATTCCACAATAAATATTGCTCGGTAATTGTGTTTGTATTTATGAATACCCCATTAATGAGGTTTGTCCCACTATTTATAGTGGGACAGACAAGTCCCCCATATAGGGTTCCAAGGACACATGTCAACAGGGGATTGGAGCCCTGTTGACTAATGGCAATACGCCACGTGTCACCAGCCCATTGGGCCACATGTCTAGGGTATCTTTACCCTAAACATTTGCCCCTCACAGGTGCTGACGTGGCTGTGCCACGTGGCACCTGTGAAGATCTCTCTCTCTCCCTTTTATTTTTTTTTATTTTTTTATTAATCTCTTGGACTCTGGCTGCTTGGGTGAAAAGGCGGGAGAAGCAGAAGGTGAAGAGTCGGGACTGATTAGGGGATTTTTATCCACCAATCACCGTTTGACAAGTGGACCAACCAGGTTCCGCCACGTGTCCTTCACGTAGGCCAATAGGAGCCTGCCACGTGTCAATCACAGATACGTCCTCTACGGACCAATTGAGACACGCCACGTGTCCACCCATGCCAAATGGGAAAACCGGCCAACAAGGCCCAATCCTGTTTAGAGGCCCGGTCAGCCCTAGGTTTACCCTAAACCTAGAGAGTGGCACGCTTCTCAAGACTATAAATACTTAATTACTCCTCATTAAAGGGGATCAAGAAATTAATCTCACCTGAAGAACGGAACAGAACAGAAACGTTACGGAAGACACTAATAACCGGCTAATCTCGCTAACAAAGCAGATTACCAACATTAAACACTCTCACCTAGAGAGATCTTATTACTTTAATTTCCGTATTAATTACTCCTTAATCAGGTAATAACTTGACCGTTGGAGGCGGAGCTCTCAGGAGTCTCCGTTATTTTGCAGGTACAGGCGTCCGGTTCCAGTCTCGGAATTGTAACTCTCCCGCAGGACATCAGAAAACCCCGAAACATTTGGCGCCGTCTGTGGGGAGAGTACTTCAGAGATGGCATCCAAGTCTGTACCGACTCCTGAAGAGAGGCGTCCCCTAAACGACCCTCAAGTTCAGTCGGACCATGACACCGAAAGTGAATTTGAAGTTGAAACTCATACAGCTCCAGACGGGACCCTAAGGGCCCGACGTACCCGTCATACCGAAAGGAGGGAACGGGAGCATCTTCAAACAGGAAGCGAGCCAGCAGGCGCACCGCCTGCTCGGCAACAGCCGACTGATGGGTCTGCTCCCATCACAAGGAACGAACTCATGACCTTCATGAGGGACTTCAAGGGAGAGATTCAAGAGTTGATCAACAAGAAGCCGCCTGCTTCAGTCAAGGAGCAGTCGGCCAAGAAACCTTCCACTTCACTGAAGAGGAAGCCAGTTCAAGGGCGAGAGGCGACTCCTCATCCTAAATCTAGGAAGCGAGAGCCACCTGCCCTTGATTTCACAAAATTCCGTTATCCTACAGGAAATAGGAAACCGGTTCGTCATATTCAGGCGGACGGGTCAAAGCAAACGTTCACAGATGCTCGGCTACTGCTAGAGCAGAAGAAGAGTGACCGATTGTCAGAGTCGGCTTCTACTTCAAATTTTCAAGACAGTTTGCGAAATGCCTCGATGAGGCATACTCAGTCGTACCATGAGAGTCAGTCAGGCGGCACCTCCCGTCAGTCCGGCTTTCATAGTGCCCAGGCGGTACCAAACTTACCATTTGTGCCGCAACAACAGTATTTTATGCAGCCACCTCCATTTGGTGGACCTGCAGCAAAAAACGTCCAACCTATGGACTGGCAGCTACGGTTGCTTAGACTTGGTGAACAGCCGTCGGCCTTCTCCAAGGAAATTACTGACGCCGCTCAGCCGGCCAAAGTAAAAAATTTACTAGTAGGCGCCTATGACGGCACTACTAACCCAGAAGACCATCTGATGGCATTCACCAACCTGATGTACCTTCAAGGGTTGGATGATCCCACTTGGTGCAAGTGTTTCCCAGCGACTCTCAAGGGAATCGCACAGCAATGGTTCGGCAACCTGCCGACTGGTTGTGTAAACAGCTTCAGGACGCTTGCTTACTTGTTTGCCTCCAACTTCGCCATGAACATCCCTGCGAAGAAAACGACCCTTGATTTGGGAACGATTCAGCAGGGCGAGAAGGAGGGGCTTCGTTCTTACATCAGGCGGTTCAACCTGATGAGAATACAGATTCAAGGGTTACCGGATGAGGTAGCTTATACCGACTTTTTTAGAGGTCTCAAAGACGGGTCTACCTTCAAATTTGATTTGGTTCGAAAAAGGGTGGCGACTCTTCAAGAGGCCTTGATTGAAGCAGAAGCCTATATACAGGCGACTGATCTGTGTACGATAAAACAGTCGGACGGGAAAAGGTTCGACAAAAGAGAAGGACGACAGAAACAGTCGTCAAACAAAGATGAGAAAAGAAAAGAGGTCTGGGCGGCTGATTCCTCTAAACAGCCGGCCCAGAAAAAGAAAAAAGAATTCAAACCATACTCCCCAAAGTATGTGTTTAACAAGGATAACCAGTTTATCCTAAAAGAAATAAAGGGACGGATCTCAATTGAGAAGCCGGTCCCCATGAAGGGTTCTGCAAACAACCGGAACCAAGATAAAATCTGTGCTTATCATGATGACGTTGGTCATCACACCAATGACTGCATCAGTCTCATGCGGTACCTAGACCGCCTGGCTGAGCAAGGTGATCTTGACACTTATGTCAAGAAATCTACGGGGAACACTTCCTCAAAAAAGCTGTCGGCCAAAAAGAATCAACAGGCCGACAGCTCCGATACAGATGATGCAGTCGTCTACACCATTGCAGGCGGCTTCTCAGGAGGCGGCCCCACTATTAGGGGCAACAAAGATAATATAAGGCGGTTAGATGTAAATTCCGTTAACCAAGAACGGCCGTCCAAATATACATTTCCTGAGATTGTCATCACTGAAGAGGATCTAGGAGGGGTAAGGGGGCCGCATGACGACCCTCTCGTTATTGAATGTAAAGTGGCCAACCAGAGAGTTGGCCGAATCCTCATAGATACCGGGAGCTCCTCAGATCTCATCAGCAGCAAATGTCTGTCGAAACTGAAATATCAGACTGACTACATACATCCGGCCTCCCACCCTTTAGTAGGGTTTGGAGGAGGAGTCGTCCACCCACTGGGACGAGTAGATTTACCCATTCGCCTGGGCGAAAAAGGGGAAGGACGACACATGGTAGTCCGGTTCCTAGTAGTAGAGGAACTCTCGACCTACAACATGATTCTGGGTCGACCAACCCTGAATAATTCCAAGGCTGTTATAATCCCGTCTCTTATGTTGCTCAAGTTTGAGAGGGATAATGGAACAGTCGGCTCCCTAAGGGGAGATCAGAGGATGGCCCGAGAGTGCTATCTCTCGGATGTCAAGCCCACTGTTATGGCCACTGGGTCAAGTGGTGAAAAAACAGACCTTGACAATGTCAAGGAGAGTGCGCCTGTTCAAGAAGCAGGCGCCAAAAAGAGAAAGGCGTCCCAGACAGAGTCCGCAAGAAAAGCAAGAAAATAGCAATCATTGGCAGAGGAGCGGCCGGATGAGTTCCGCCCTCAGCCGGCTGGTGAGCATGCGGACCTGATCTTAGACGACTCACGTCCTGACCGAACAGTCAAAGTTGGGACGACTGCTCTGAGAAACCTTGGTGACGACTTTCACAACCTATTGAAAGAATACAAGGACATCTTTGCATTTGAAGTCCATGAAATGCCAGGCATTAGTCCTGATCTGGCGGTACATAAACTCGCTGTGGATCCGAAAAAGAAGCCGGTACGGCAAAAGAAGCGGAACCATGGCGAAGAAAGAAGTCAGGCGGCAGCCGCCGAAGTTAAAAAATTACTTGATGCAGGGTTCATTCGGCAATGTTACTTCCCAGACTGGGTTGCAAATGTGGTGCTTGTTAAAAAGCCGAATGGCACCTGGCGAATGTGTGTAGACTACACAGACTTAAACAAGGCGTGCCCCAAAGACAGTTACCCTCTGCCTAAAATTGATAACCTGGTCGACTCAACAGCCGGCCATGCCTTGATGAGTTTCATGGACGCCTATTCTGGTTTCCATCAAATTCCCTTATGGAAGAAAGATCAGGAGAAGACGGCCTTCGTCACTGATCAGGGGTTATACTGTTACACGGTCATGCCGTTTGGTCTTAAGAATGCCCCGGCTACCTTCCAACGAATGATAAACACTGTGTACTTTGATCAGATTGGGAGAAACGTCGAGGCATATATTGATGATATGATTGTCAAGACTAAACTTTAGAAAGATCATCTGACGGACCTCCGAGAAACTTTCGCCACACTCAGGCGGCACCATGTCATGCTCAATCCCAAGAAATGTGTATTTGGAGTTGAGTCTGGGAAATTTCTCGGATTCCTTATCAATCAGAGAGGAATAGAAGCGAACCTTGAGAAGGTGCAGGCGGTCATTGACATGCAGTCGCCTCGTACCATCCGAGAGGTTCAGAAGTTAACAGGTTGTCTGGCGGCCTTGGGAAGATTTCTAAGCCGATCAGGCAACAAATGCCTATACTTTTTCCAGGCAATTAAGAAAAAGGCAAGGTTTGAATGGGGGCTGGATGCTGAGGCCGCCTTCTAGAAATTAAAAGTTCACTTGCATTCCTTGCCGAGGCTGGTCAGCCCTTTGCCCAAAGAGGATCTCTACATGTACCTGGCCGTCTCTGATCATGCGTTAAGCGCTGTTCTCCTTGCTAAAAGGGACGGCTGTCAGCTCCCGGTCTACTTTGTCAGTCACGTACTGAAAAATGCCGAGTTGAGGTATCCCCTAGTGGAGAAATTTGGTCTTGCACTCTTCATGGCTGTTAAAAAATTGAAGCCCTACTTTTTGGCACATACAGTCGTCGTGTATACAGACCAACCTATCAAGCGGCCGCTGACCATCATGGAGTCGTCAGGCCGAATGATCAAATGGGCCATAGAAATACAGAGCCTCGAAGTTACTTTCGAGCCTAGAAAAGCAGTGAAGGGGCAAGCCTTTGCTGACTTTATTGTAGAGATGACTCGTCCTCCTGACTCTCAAGTTCCAGACCAAGTATGGAAGGTATATGTGGACGGAAGCTCTACTTCAAATGGTTGTGGAGTAGGCGCCATATGTCAGTCGCCAGAGGGCGACAGGTTCGAGTATGCTCTACGCTTCAGTTTTCAGGCTTCAAACAATGAGGCAGAATATGAAGCTTTACTAGCCGGGATCCGCATGTCCAAGGCGGCAGGGGCAAGAAAAATAGACGCCTGTTCCGATTCACAATTGATAGTGAGTCAGTACAATGGCGAATACGAAGCAACCCATCCGGCCATGATCAAGTATTTACAGGCGGTCCGACAAGCCGTCGGCTCCCTTGAGGATTTCCATCTGATCCAAGTGCCGAGATCAGAAAACAACCAGGCGGATGCACTGTCAAAATTAGAATCATCCGCCTCCTCCGATACTCCTCGAACTGTTTTTTGGGAAGTAATGGAGAAGAGAAGCATCGAGGAAGACCCTATTGGAATCCTAGACAGAAGCTCAACCTGGATGGATTCAATAAGGGCATATCTGACAAACGGTACACTGCCGGATGATCCTCAACAGGCGGCAGCACTGAAAAAACGAGCCACTTGTTTTGAAATGATTAAGGGAGAACTTCACAAAAGGGGGTACCTTCAACCTTTCTTAAAGTGTGTTACTCCAGAAAAGGGACGAGAGATACTAGATGATCTTCACTCTGGTTACTGTGCTTCTCATATAGGTGGTAGGATGCTTGCTCAAAGGGCAAGGCGGCAGGGCTACTTTTGGCCTACTTTGGAAGCAGATGCAATGGAGATGGTGAAAAAAAGTGACAAGTGCCAAAGGTTTGGCAAACTAATTCACCGTCCGGCTACTGACCTCACTACCATTCACAGCCCACTACCGTTTGCTAAGTGGGGCATGGATATTTTGGGTCCATATACGCCTGCTACAGGCGGCAGAAGGTACATACTTGTTGCCGTTGACTACTTCACTAAATGGGTAGAGGCGGAGGCGGTAAAGGGAATCAAGACGAAGGATGTAATTTCATTCATTTGGAAAAATGTCATCACTCGGTTCGGGGTTCCCATGTCTATGGTTTTTGATAATGGTCCCCAATTTGAGACGCCTGTTCTCAAAAGCTGGTTGGGTGACCAAGGAATTGCACACTACTTTGCATCTGTCGGCCGTCCACAAGCAAACGGCCAGGTAGAAGCCTTTAATAAAATCATCTCAGACGGTCTCAAGAAAAAGATTGAACGAGCAGGCGGCCTATGGGCGGATGAACTACCACATGTTCTCTGGGCCATTAGGACGACTGAAAAAGGGGCGACTGGAGAAACTCCATTCCTCCTAACTTATGGTGCGGAAGCTGTTCTTCCAATAGAACACTACGAGCCGACTCTTCGAGTAATGCTATATGACGAAGAGGCAAACTGGGAAGCCATGCGCCTAGCATTAGACTCACTTCCTGAAAAGAGGGGCAATGCTGTCTTGCGCCATGAGATCTATCGCCTGAGAATGACTAGATCATACAACAAAAAAGTACACAGGCGTCCACTCAAAGTAGGGGACTTTGTACTTAGAAAAATGGAAGCAGTTGGTAGGGCTAATGAGTCTGGCAAACTAACTCCCAACTGGGAAGGACCCTACCGAATCTATGAGGAAGTCAGGGACGGTACCTACCGTCTGGAAACACCAGACGGACAACCGTTGCCTCGAACTTGGAATGTAGATAATCTTAAAAAATATTTCTTCTGAATGATGTAAAGTAAAGAGCTACTTAATAAAGTTTGCACTTACTATTCAATTTTGTATTACGAGGGGCATGCCGTCTGTACCTTTACAGTCGGCTACTCTCCATTGAGTTTTTCACTCTATCTTCAGAGGGGCATGCCGTCTGTACCTTTACAGTCGGCTATTCTCCATTGAGTATTTTACTCACAATACTTAGCTAAAAAGATTAGGGCCTGGCCGACCCTGTGCCTAACAGGCGGCTACCCTTCTTTTACTTAGCACCTACGTTCACCAAGAACTTACCAAGGCCACCGGCCGAATGATCAGACCAGGCGCCAAGCCAACTGATCAAATCTACAAAACTAATACGACCTGTCCCAACATCATAGCAGGCGTCCGACGGCATCCCTCCAGATGAAATTCGTCGCAGAGAGCAGCTCCCTTTTGGGTGGAACATTGTTCTATAAACTAATTACACGGCACCTATACGACTGTCCCCAAGGGCAACCACGTAGCCGTTTTTGAGACAAGGATAACTCTATCACTAACCAAACCAGTGGTAGCAGTTGACATCTGAGTCAGATGACCGCCTGTATTACTTGGGATAAATGCAGGGGGTACCTATTGAGTTAATAGCCAACATTGGCGAATCAAGGGGTCTAGCCGGCCTACGCCGCCTGGTACCTCTACTTCTCAAACAAAAGTGACGGCGACTGAGTAACTCCAACGTTAACTCATAGTCACTCCCTCAAATTTGGTATGGAACCTAAAAGGTTTGAGTCGTCCGCCTGTTTTTAACAAACAGGGGCACTCAAACCCCTATTCCTACTAGGTAACCACTCGGGTTAATAGCCAACAAACATTGGCGAATCAAGGGGATCAGCCGGCCTCCGCCGCCTGGTACCTCTACTACTCAATCTAGAGTGTGACGAAGACTAAGTAACTCCTATGTTAACTTAATAGTCACTCAAACTTAGTATGTAGCCTAAAAGGTATGAGTCGTCCGCCTGTTTTTAACAAACAGGGGCTCTCAACCACTACTCTTGCTAGGTTAACAAATTATGAGTTAAAAGCCAACAACATTGGCAATATAGGGAAACAACCGGTACCCGCCGCTTGTTATCTCTACCACTCAATTCCTTGGCGACTGGTAATATTCTATTTACTTGGTCAGACCACTTTCCTACTTGGTTAAAATTACAAAAAGACAGGCACGCCTGCCTAAAAAGGATCCAGACAAAATAGTTCGAATACCGATTGAATAAATGGCCGACTGATCGTCTATCCTGGAAACAGACAACCAGTCGTCCATGGGCATAGGCGGCGTACTAACTATCCGTACCTGTCTGCAACGTTCGGCCATGTACAACAGTCGGTCTAGTAAACAATGGGATATTAGATATGGAATACTTGGACAAATTTGAAGCAAAACAAAAATTCATTAAAAATAAGCCGGTCATTAAAGACCAGCAAAATATTCAAAGCCCCGGCCCCCTGGCCGGGTAAATACAAAGCAAACGGCACGCAGGCCGTGGAAAAAATACATTAAGCTTAAGAAGGGGGCAGTTCAGTATTAGCAGCTGCCGCCTGGTCAGCACTCTTCTTGCTGGACTCGGCTTCAGCTGCATCCTCTTTTGATGCCTTACCCCCAAGTGGCACAAGCGTCACAACCGGCTCTTCCTCCTCCTCCAACGCATCTCCCAACGCCTCTTCTTCAGCAGCCGCCAGGATCTCTTGATTATATGTTTCCGAACACTGGCGGTACGTTCTTTCCCAAGAGGCAAAGTCGGCATTGGGGAACAGGCGGCCCCAGGTCATGCGCTGGATTTGAGCGGAGTCTTCCATCATCTCCCGGACGAGCTCTTTCTTCTCTTGCTCGGCCTTTTCTGAGAGCTCTTGGGTAAGACTCTTCTCTTGGCTCACCAGGCGTTCTTTTACGTTGGCCAAGGATTTCTCCATGGCTTCGTAAGAGTACATTTTTTGGCGAAGAGGTTTCAGCTCGGCCTTAAGATTTGTGATGGTCGCCTCCAGCTCGTCATTCTTCTTCTGGGCCGCCTCTAACTGAGCCCGAACAGCGGCGGTAGCCTGCGCCTGATAATAAAGAATATCAATGGTCAGTACTTCATTTTGGGCAATTTGAAACATTGCCTTATCACAGTTAGAGGCGGCCATAGCTTTTGCAGCCTTTACCTCTTTGTTTTTCCGATCACGTGGCTTGCGAAGGCTGTTAACTCGGAGCAGGGCCTAAGTATAAAAAAAAAAACAGGCGTCAGTTTCCAAACAAAAAAGATAACAGGCGTCCTGGAATTCAAATACTCAAAAAAGTATACCTCAGCAAGGACCCCTGCAATCTCATCAAGGTCAAGGGTGCCGGCACCCCTGACCGCCTCCCTTTCAGATGGAGGAACTACTTTGATCATTGACTTGGCTACCTCTACCAAGTCAAGCCCCTGAGGGCCGGCTGCATCAAGCGTAAAAAAAGCAAGTTAGACCTAGTCAAGAAGGAAGCAAGTGTAAAAGTTTTTACAAGTAATTGTCCATACTTCTAGGCGGCCCCGCCGGGGTTTTAGAAGAAGTGGCCGGCTGCTTCTCAGCCGCCACTGTTTTCCTGGAAGACCCAGGAGAGCTTGCAACAGTCGTCCTCCGGGCCTTGGGGTCCGGCTGTTGCGAGGAAGAAGCTCTTGGAGTGCCCGACTGAAAAAAAAAAAAATAAAAAAAAATAAAGAGTTAGTATATGCATAAGACAACTCCTAAAAGAGGAAGAGTTTCTAAGCCTACCAAGGGTGCCCCCTTGTTGGGGGAGTCGGTACAAGACTGTTGCATGAGAGAGGCCCGCAACATGGCCGCCGCAGTCTTGGATGCTGTTATTTTACTCATGGCGTCAGCTGCAAAAAAAAATAAACAGCAAAGTTAGTAAAGATCCCAAGTAAACAAGGCGTGAAAAAACAGAGTATTTGTCAGGCCGGCTACCTCTAGAGCACCGACTGCTGAGGCCACAGGCGGCCAAAAGTACTCGTCATAGAGCCACTTGAAGCTCGGGACGCAGTTTAGGGGTACTTGCTCTCGTACCGCTGAAGTAGAGTTCACCCTAGTCTCTACTTTGAAGAGTCCTTTGTCTAGGATCTCTTTTTTAGCCTTTGGGGGAACAGGTGGCATGCTGCGGCCACCTGCGAGAAGAGGCGGATCCCTATTCCACTTGTTAAAGCGTTGGTTCAGCTCCGTGTCTGAACCCTCGATGATAAGGAAGGTGTTCCGCCAATCCTTCCATTTGTTCGCCTTACCTCTCGTCATGAGGTAACCCCTATGGCTTGTTAATTGATACCAGCCGGTACCTCCCGACTTAGGGGTCCGGCTGAGATAGTTCATGTGGGCGAAAGCCTCAAAGCTTGGCTCCACCCCGTACATTTCGCACCCGGCCACATAGCCGAGTACGTTTACCCAAGAGTTGGGGGCTAACTGCCATAACCCCAAATCATACCCATCTAAAATCCGCTGAACAGCCGGATGTAATGGGAAGCGCAGTCCAGCTTTGATGGCCGCCACATAGCAGCCAAAGCAGCCGTCATCATAGCTGGTACCAGCCGGCCAGACGACAGTGTCTTCTGGATCCGGCACGAACAATAAAAATTCCGGGCCCATTCTGTGGTTAGCTATAAAGCTCTCCACTTTGTCTTGCATGGCTGCGATCCGGCCCCGGGGTACTGTGCAGTAGTAGGGGGTGTTTTCCTCTCTGTAAGAGGCGGACGGCTCCGCCCAATTGTCCCCCTTCTCAACTGCATGAGAAAGCCTCGCCTCTTGTAGGCGGCTGTTTCTTTCTTCTGAGCCTGGAGAAGCGTGGCCAGAAGAGCTGGACTCGGACTTGTCCTCTGACGAGTCCGAAGAGGACGACTCCTCCCCTCTCCCAGAGGGGCCCGCCTCCTCTCCCTTAGAAGAAGAAGGAGGAAAATTAGACATATCAACGGTGAAATAGGAAGGGACCACCTTGACCCCTCCCTCAGAACTGTCGGCTTGGCAGCCGCCTCGTTTCACTTCTACATCTGGCGCCTGGTCAGATGTTTCACTAATGAGCACCCTTTGGGAGGAGCCGTCCGAGTTTGAGATCATAACAGTCTTTTTTGTTCTGGCCATCATGTTCTGCATAGACACAGATACAGTCGGACTTTGTATAAAGGGCAAAGATGGGTCCAGAAAAGGGCAGGCGGCACTCCTAGTCCTAGATTCAGCCGTCCCCGGTGACCGGCTGATTACTAACTTAGGTCGTGTCGTGTGCTTCCGTGGTGCCATTTCAAAAAATAAAAAGAAAATTAAGAGTAAGAGAACTGAGTTACCTGAACGAGTGACGGTTGATGAAGTTCTGGAAATCCGGTGCAGTCGGCTTGTCAGAACAGGCGGTAGGCAGAAAAGGTCCGAAATGTCAGAGCAAGTTCAGGGGTCCGAATGTTCTCGCAAAGTTCTCAAATGTGAAAATGACCGAAGTCAGCACTTCCTTATATAGGCAAAGTGAGAAGGCGAAGGGTCGCTTCCAAATTCAAAATTTGGGCGGGAAAATCTCTCGGCCATTTGCAAGGTGACACCTTTAGCAGGCCGTCGCCTGTCACCGTGCGACACCTGTCACAGGCGACACGTGACCAGTCACGTGCCACCTGTGAGGGGCAAATGATTAGGGGATTTTTATCCACCAATCACCGTTTGACAAGTGGACCAACCAGGTTCCGCCACGTGTCCTTCACGTAGGCCAATAGGAGCCTGCCACGTGTCAATCACAGATACGTCCTCTACGGACCAATTGAGACACGCCACGTGTCCACCCATGCCAAATGGGAAAACCGGCCAACAAGGCCCAATCCTGTTTAGAGGCCCGGTCAGCCCTAGGTTTACCCTAAACCTAGAGAGTGGCACGCTTCTCAAGACTATAAATACTTAATTACTCCTCATTAAAGGGGATCAAGAAATTAATCTCACCTGAAGAACGGAACAGAACAGAAACGTTACGGAAGACACTAATAACCGGCTAATCTCGCTAACAAAGCAGATTACCAACATTAAACACTCTCACCTAGAGAGATCTTATTACTTTAATTTCCGTATTAATTACTCCTTAATCAGGTACTAACTTGACCGTTGGAGGCGGAGCTCTCAGGAGTCTCCGTTATTTTGCAGGTACAGGCGTCCGGTTCCAGTCTCGGAATTGTAACTCTCCCGCAGGACATCAGAAAACCCCGAAACAGGGACTCTTCGCCTTGTGAAGAGGGGCCTATAAATAGCCAAGTCCCCTCCCCAAGCCCTCATTTACAAACTTGGAGAATTATCTGATTTTCAAGAGCAGCCGGTGTTGAGAGCATTTCTTAGATAGTTTCCGCGTGAGCATTCGGTTTATAACCGTCTGAGGGGTTTGATAGCAAGCTGAATTTGCATCTGCACTTCAAACAACACAACCGGCTCAAGAGACGCCTGTGTCTTCGCAAGCAAACCCAAGAAATTCCCAGTGACCAAGCGGTTTTCTCCCTCTTTCTTTTAGGTACCGCCTCTATTCTTTCAAGCTCTTCCATGTATTTACGCTTGAGTCTTTTGTTTGTTTTCTCATTTATTTGTCCCGTAGTTAGATGGACCCTTTATACCCCTATCCGGAACGTAATAATGAGACTAGCCGGTCCGTTAGTACGGCTGAGTCTAGGACTAGAAATACCGCCTATAGACTCTGGGATTTGCCTTGATTATCTCCCAATCCGACCGTCTCCGTGTCTATGCAGGACACAATGGCCAGAACCAAGAAGACGGTTGTGGATCCCAATTACAGAGGCGGGGACTCTGACGAGTTACCGCTTGATGAGAGGGCCCCATCTGAGGCGGCCATGGGATCTCCCGGAGGTACCCCTAGTACGCCTAGTGATGGCATTCTAGGCTCTGATCAGGGAGGCGGTGAGGAAGCCGCCTCTGTTTCTGATGCGGGGGAGCGAAAAAACTCATCCCAGGAGGCCTCCTCCTCTGCTTCCGGCTCTGCACTCGGACCTGTGGAGAGCAGCACTAGCTATCTAACACCATTCGTCGATAGTTAGGAGGATGAGAGACCCTCCTGGAAAACAAAGGGTGATCCTTTGATGATCACTGTCTCTGCCAAAGATAGGGCCATTATGCGGAATAACTTGGCAGATGTCGTCCTGAAACGGCCCCTTGGGACTAGATATAAACTGGCGGTCCCGCCTGAGAAGGGGACAATTGCCTTGGAGGAAGACCAGCGCAATGCAGACGGCTGGTTTGGCTGCTACGAGGCGGCATTCTTGGCGGGGCTCCGCTTCCCTCTTCATGACACAATAAAGGCCATACTCAGGGGGTATGGCCTGGGCATTTGGAAACTCACCCCCAACTCTTGGGTGAATATTCTTGGATACATTGCTGCCTGTGAAATGCAGGATCTGAACCCCGGCTGGGAGGCTTTTGCCCATATGCACTACTTGAGTAGGAGCCCAGGCGGCTAGAGAGCCTGGTATACCCTGACCACTTACCCCCAGTACCTCATGACACTCGACAAACCGTCTAAGTGGTCGGACTGGAAAAACCGTATCTACCTGGTCAAGGCTCCTACCAACAAGGAAAATAGAGAGTTCCAGACATACAACCGAAAACCTGAACTTTTGGGGCAGAAATGCCGGATGCCCCCAGTGCCGGAGGAGGATATAGAAGCAAAATACTAGACTCCGGCTTTTTTGAGCTCGTCCCTTCCACCCTCTCAACCGGAGAGATAATAAGGGTGCCTAGAAACTGGGTGCCCAAACATGAGTTTCTAAGGAACGAAGCTTTTTTTTCCGCCTGTGGACTTAGTAGCATGTTCGAAAAACGTAGGTTAAGAGCCTCAGCCGGCTAACTTACGCCGGCTGATAATTTTCCTTTGATTACTATGCCTCTCTGTCATTGTCCTGACCTTGATAGAACGTATTTGATTTGTGTTTTGCAGTGGAAGCAAAGGACATGTTGCCAACAGAAAAAACGCTTGCCAGGTGGGCTTCAGACATCCGTAAGGAGAATCTGGAGAAAAAGCTTGCTGCCCAGGCAACTAAGAAGGTTAGACCGTCTGACTTATCTTTGATTTATTTTCTTTACTTCCGTTTTTTGCTTGTTTTTCCGTCTGACCGTTTGTTACTTCGTTTTAGGATGGGAGCAAAGCTCCCCGCTCCCTACAGAAGCAGATTCGGCCGAGGCCGACTGTAGTAGAGCCTGCATCTAAGGTGCAGAAAACCACATCCGCCGTCTGGCCCTCTACCGGCGGTATATTAATAAAGACCCCAGGCGGGTTTACTGCTGAAGCTATGGCCTCAAAAGAGGTCACACCAATGAGGACCTCAACCGGTCCATCTACTGACGGAGGCCAGAGAGGTCTCCAACAACATGGTACAAATCCTTTCAACCTCGCGCTGCTTGACCTGCCCATGCGGGTTAAGTCTTATTCTCAGTCTCAGCCAGGAGATTCTCCAATCAGCCGACAATCCATAAGCGGAGCATATGCAGCTTTCTCACCGTCTGTTTCTGGTGCGGATAATTCCCCCCGCTGGCCGGATGCAGCTCAGTATGCCCGAGCCATGCTGAAAGCCGTCCCCCGGGATGAGAAGGAGGTGATCCCTGGGATCAACACCTTCAATGTCGATCGTGTAATGGTCGAGCTAGCTGATGTAAGTTTGAAGTACCCACCCGGCATTTTATTTGATGTATGCACATCCGGTTTTCCTACTGACACCGGTTGTGTTGTTGCAAGCACTGCTACGCGTGGAAGGGCTCAAAAAGGCCTACATACGCAAACAGGAAGAGGTAAGGAGAGCCAAACAGTCTGCGGATGACGCACATAATGTTGCTGAATATTCAATGATTGTGCATGACTTAGAAACTAAATCTATAATCATGCGACAGGCGGACCAGGTCAAGACCCTCCAAAAGGCCCTTAATGAGTCCAAGGTCTAATTGGACAATTTTCAGGTGGCGCTGGACAATGCCGAGAAGGAGCTCAAAGATCATGAGGAGCCCCTCAAACGGTTGGATCAGGCGGAGAAGGCTAGCGTCCGCCTGCAAAAAGAGAATGACCGCCTGATAAAAGAGGCGACTACTGCAAAGGACAACTTCAAGGCCACCCTTGAAGCAGAATAGAGCCGACTCATTGAGGAGAATGAGCAAGACTGCGAGAACAGGATGAAGAGGGCGTTCTCCATTATCCATCCGGGTATAGACTATAACGTCTGGGAGCTTGCTTACAAATATGCAGATCTTGCCATTCTGGCTGAGGAGGAGGGTCAGCCGGGGCCTAAACCCTATGATAAGTGGGTCGAGGCGGAATTCAAAAGGATGGAGGAGGAGGCGGCTATTGACGAGGAGGCTACTCAAGATGAAGTTGCTCCTGACTCCGTCCCCACCGTTGACCCACCACACCCGGAAGGGACTCAGGCTCCGAATGTCCGATTGACCGTGCAGATAGAGTAGCAACGACCTCCCGGCCTGCGCGCCGTGCATTATCTTGTAATCGCGCCGGATGAGTCGGCTTATTCTGCCATTGTATTTTATTTTGAATATTAATATATATATATATTTTCTCACCGGCTATGCCGGTTTTGTTGAATGATTTCTCCTTATTTGCACTTCTTTAAATTTTGCTCTATGACAAGTTTCTTTCAAATTTCTTCAAGTACTATTGTCGTGTGATCCTGAGACGGGGGTGGGGTTAGGAATATTGCCCCGGATAGGTGACTGGTAGAGCTGCACTCAGCCAGGTGGCTATCCGTATGCCCCCGGTCAGAGACCGTTAATATTTAAACACGTACAGCCCCGGTTAAAGCACGGTTTTTAAGTACCGTTTATATTTTGTTTTGCTTGGTTGCCGGCTGCGTTTTTTCATTAGGAGCCCAAAGCTTAGGGCCTTGCTAACATTGATGGCGAACCGTGTGTAGTGCTTTTGTGTAAAATTTGGTTTGTATAAGCATATTTATCCTGCGCCTACCTCTTCAGAAGGGGCAGGCGGCGGTCTAGATGTACTGGGAGTACCGATTGCCTTTTTTGGGGCTAGCTTCTTTTGGTACTGCTTTTCAAGGAATAAACCGGCTGTACTTTTGGGAGTGCTAGTCAGCTATCCTTTTATGCAATGGATCATTCAGGCGGAAATAACTGACTTAATTTCCATTTATTATATCCGCCTGAGTTATGATCACTAGAACAATTTACCATCCGGAAGGGAGATGTTTTATTCAGTGAATTCACCCGTATGGGCATCACTGGATGTTTTATTTTTATTTTTTTATTTATTTAATTTTTTTTAAATGATAAATGTGCTGCTTGTGTGATGCACAAGACATGGCGCATGGAAATTAAATGATGAAAGCCGCTTGTGTTAGGCACAAGACATGGCGTAGGTATACAGAAATGTAATAAACCAAACTTTTCCTATTAATCATACGGTAGTTACAAAAGATTTACAATTCTCAGAAGTAGTACTTTTTAAAGTTGTCTACATTCCAAGTTCTAGGCAACCTCCTACCGTCTGGGCTTTCCAGGCGGTATGTGCCATCTCTAACCTCTTCAAAAATCCGGTAAGGGCCCTCCCAGTTTGGGGTTAGCTTGCCCTGCTCGTTTGCCCTACCGGTTGCCTCCATTTTGCGGAGTACAAAGTCCCCTACTTTCAAGGGCCGCTTGTGTACCCGTTTGTTGTAGGCCCTGGTCATTCTTAGGCGGTAAACCACATGTCGTAAGGCGGTGTTGCCCCTTCGCTCTGGAAGAGCATCCAAGGCAAGACGCATGGCCTCCCAATTGGTTTCCTCATCATACAGCATGATGCGGAGAGTTGGTTCATAGTGCTCGATAGGGAGAACAGCCTCAATGCCGTATGTCATTAGGAACGGGGTTTCACCGGTTGCCCCTTTCTCAGTTGTTCTGATAGCCCAAAGAACATGAGGCAACTCCTTTGCCCATAGACCACCAGCCCTTTCAACTATTTTCTTAATGCCTTATGAGATAATCTTATTGAAGGCCTCAACTTGTCCGTTTGCCTGGGGCCTGCCTACAGACGCAAAGCAATGGGAGATTCCCTGATCCCCCAACCAATCCTTGAGCACAGGCGTTTCAAATTGAGGACCATTGACGAAGACCATAGACATAGGGACCCCAAACCGGGTGATGATGTTTCTCCAAAATGAAGGAGATTACATCCTTGATTTTTATGCCTTTGACCGCCTCTGCTTCAACCCATTTGGTGAAGTAGTCTACGGCTACCAAGATGTAGCGTCGACCGCCTGATGCAGGCGTGTAAGGTCCCAAGATATCCATGCCCCATTTTGTCAACGGGACCGGACTGTGTATAGCTGTAAGGTCTGTTGCCAGACGATGTATCAACCGGCCAAACCGTTGGCACTTATCACACCTCTTCACCAGATCCATGGCATCTGCCTCAAGAGTGGGCCAAAAATATCCTTACCGCCTGACTTTTTTAGCCAGGGATCTGCCGCCTATATGTGAGGCACAAAAACCCGCGTGCAAATCTTCCAAGACTTCCTTTCCCCTTTCCGGGGTCACACACTTCAGGAACGACTGTAAGTACCCCTTCCGGAGGAGTTCTCCTTGGTGCATAACAAAGCTCAGAGATCGTTTCTTAAGCGCAGCTGCTTCTGAAGGGACATTCGGCAAAGAGCCGTTTGTCAGATAAGCCCGGATGGGGTCCATCCAGGTGGCGCTTCGGTCCAAAATTCCAATGGGATCATGCTCAATGCTTCTTTTTTCCAAGACTTCCCAATAGACTGTCCTCAACGCATCACACGAGGCGGATGACGCCAATTTGGAGAGCGCATCCGCCTGATTGTTTTCAGACCGTGGCACTTGACTCAAATGGAATTCTTCAAGTGACGCAACCTCTTCCCTGATCGCCTACAGATATTTGATCATAGCCGGATGGGTGGCTTCATAGTCATTGTGGTATTGGCTAACGAATAATTGAGAGTCTGAGTAGGCGTCAACTTTCGTTGCTCCAGTCGCCTTACACATACGTATGCCGGCTAGCAAGGCTTCATATTCTGCCTCGTTATTTGAGGCTTGGAACTTAAACCGTAGTGCATATTCAAACTTATCCCCTTCCGGAGAATGGCGAATAACGCCTGCACCACAGCCGTTCGCTGTAGAACTACCATCTACAAACAACTTCCAAACTTGATTAGGATTTTCCGGTTGCATCGGCCTAGTCATCTCAACAATGAAGTCAGCAAACGCCTGACTCTTCACTGCCCGCCTGGGTTCGAAAGTTATCTCCAGGCTTTGTATTTAAACAGCCCATTTGATCATTCTACCGGATGACTCTATTGGATTGGGCGCTTGAGTGGATGATTAGTGTATACAATTACCGGATGAGCCAGGAAGTAGGGCTCCAACCGCTTGACTGCTTTGTAGAGGTCCAACCCAAAATTTTCAATCATAGGGTACCAGAGCTCAGCATTTCTAAGGACAAGACTGATGAAATACATCGGGAGTTGATTGTCGTCTCTCTCAGCAAGGAGAACAGCACTAAGGGAGTGATCTGAGACGGCTAGGTACATATAGAGAACCTCTTGGGGCAGGGGGCTCACTAGCCTTGGTAAAGAATGTAGATGCTGCTTGAGCTTCTGAAGTGCCGCCTCAGCCTCTTCTCCCCATTCAAACCTTGACCTTTTCCTAATTGCTTGGAAGAAATAGAGGCATTTGTCGCCAGATCGGCTGAGGAACCTCCCCAAAGCCGCCAGGCAACCAGTGAGTTTTTTGGACTTCTCTTACAGTGCGGGGTGACTGCACGTCAATTACCGTTTGTACCTTTTCCGGATTAGCCTCAATCCCCCTTTGGTCAATCAAAAATACGAGAAACTTCCCAAACTCAACACCAAAGACACACTTCTTTGGGTTGAGCATGACCTTGTGCCACCTGAGTGTGGTGAACGTTTCTCGAAGGTCAGCTAGGTGATCCGTCTGTAGCTTGGATTTGACTATCATGTCAACAATATACGCCTCTACATTCCTACCTATCTGATGGCGGAAAACTGTGTTTATCATTCGCTGAAATGTAGCAGGTGCATTCTTCAACCCAAACAGCATCACTCTGTAACAGAATAACCCCTGATCAGTGACGAATGCCGTCTTTTCTTGATCTTTTTTCCAGAGGGGTATCTGATGGAAGCCTGAGTAGGCGTCCATGAAGCTCATCAGAGCATGACCGGCTGTAGAGTCGACCAGGCTGTGGATCTGTGGGAGCAGGTAACTGTCCTTTGGACATGCTCTGTTCAGATCTGTGTAGTCTACACACATCCGCCAGGTACCATTCGGCTTTTTAACCAGGACAACGTTTGCTACCCAATCCGGGTAGTAGCATTGCCGGATGAACCCAACATCTAACAGCTTCTTGACCTCGGCGGCTGCCGCCTGAGATCTCTCCTCACTATGATTTCACTTTTTCTGCCTAACCGACTTCTTTTTTAGATCCACGGCGAGTTTGTGGACAACTAGATACGGGTTTACGCCTGGCATCTCTTCCACTTCAAAGGCAAAAATGTCTTTGAATTCCTTCAGCAGTTGGAGCAAGTCTGCCCCCAACACTTTAAAAGCAACCGTCCCAACCTTGACGGTTCTGTCGGGTCGGCTGTCGTCCAGGACGACATCAACGCTCTCACCGGCCGGTTGGGGTCGAAAGTCATCCGACCTTTCTCCGGCAAGTGATTGCTATTGTTTTTCTTTTTTGACGGGTGCCAGCTGGTCTGCCTTTCTTTTCTTACCGGCTGCCCTTGGAGCTGGGACAGCGAGATCACAGTTATCAACATCTATGGGCTCGCCATGGCCGGCTGTACCCATAGTTGGTTTGACGTCAGAAAGGTAGCACTCCATAGTCGTCTTCTGGTCCCCGTTTAGGGAACCGACTGTACCATCATCCTTTTCAAATTTGACCAGCATGAGAGATGGGATGATCACAGCCTTGGATTCGTTGAGGGTCGGTCGCCCAAATATCATGTTGTAGGCAATCAGCTCTTCCATAACCAAGAATTTTACGACCATATGGCGTCCTTCCCCCTTTTCACCCAGCCAGATAGGAAGGTCAATGCTTCCCACCGGATGCACCACTCCTCCCTCGAAGCCAACTAAGGGGTGAGGCGCCTGATTCATACTGCTGGGCTTGTACTTAAGCTTTGTCAAGCACTGATAGTTGATTAGGTCAGACGAGCTCCCGGTATCTATTAAAATCCGGCCAACTTTCTGGTTGGCAACCTTGCATTCGATGACAATAGGGTCATCGTGGGGCCGTCTGACCTAACCCTGGTCCTTTTCAGAAATAAGGACATCAGGAAAGGTGTCTCTCGACGCCTGGCCCTCATCCACTGAGTTGACCAGCTTCGTGATGTTGTCTTTGGTACCCCGGATGGTTGGGCCTCCGCCGGCAAAACCGCCTGCTATAGTGAAGACTGTCTCTTCATCCGTTTCACAGTTACCAGGGCCGGGTTTTGCCGCCTGCCCCTTGTTTGTTTTGGGGTTGCCTTTGGGCTTTGGCAAGTAGGACTTTAGAGCTCCTTCGTCGGCTAGACGATCTAACAGCCACCTGAGGCTATAGCAGCCATTAGTGTCGTGGCCAACATCCTCATGGTATTGGCAGTACTTGCTCTTATCCCGGCTGCTGGCGGGACTTTTCATGGCGGCCGGTTTCTGGAGGGACAACCGGTCCTTGATCTCCATGAGAATGGAGCAGTCCTTTGTGAACTCGTACTTGGGGGCGTACGGTTCAGATTTTCTTCTTGCCTTCTGGGCCGGCTGACCAGACCGATCTGCCACCCAGATTCCTTTCCTCTTGTCTTCCTTTTTTGTCGGCTGCTGTGGCCAGTTATCTTTTCTGTCAGATTTTTTGAAATCTGACGGTTGCTTTACAACACAAAGCTCCGTCACTTGTATATAGGCTTCTGCTTCCATTAATGCCTCTTGGAGGGTGGCTACCCTTTTCCGGACGAGGTCGAACTTGAAGGTCGACCCATCCTTCAGACCCTTGAAGAAGTCTGTGTAAGCAACTTCGTCAGAAAGCCCTTGAATCTGAATTCTCATTAGATTGAACCGCCTGACGTAGGACCGAAGTCCTTCATTGTCACCCTGCTGTATTGCCCCAAGATCAAGGCTGGTCTTTTTGGCAGGGATGTTCATGGAGAAGTTTGACGTAAACAAGTACGCCAAAAATCTGAAGTTATTTATGCAGCCGGCTGGTAGGTTACCAAACCACCGTTGGGCAATGCCCTTCAGGGTTGCCGGGAAGCATCGACACTAGGCGGCGTCATCCAACCCCTGTAGATACATGAGGTTGGAGTATGCCATTAGGTGGTCTTCCGGGTTGGAGGTACCATCATAGGAACCTACCAACACATTCTTGACATTGGGCGGCTGTGCCGCCTGAGTTATGTCTGGCGAGAACGCCGTAGGCTGTTCTCCCAAATTAAGCAGACGCAGCTGCTAATTCGTGGGTTGGAACTGCTGCTGCCCATGACCCCCGAAGAGGCCTGGTGCAGAAAAAGGGGATCCACCCGGTACATATGGCGGACCATATTGTCCCGGCTGGATCACTTTGGGACCAGATCGCGCGGAGGGTTCGCGAGACTGAACCCCTTGGTGTGTTTCTAAGGGCCTGACGGAGGCACTGCAGAAACTGTCAGGGAAGGTCGACGTTGAGGCTGACGCAGACAACAGCTTATTTCTCTTCTCCTAGAGAAATGTCCGGGCATCAGAGAAAGTTTTCTTGGATCCATCCGGTTGTAGGTGCCGGATGGCTTTTCTTTTCTCCATTTGAGGGAAGCGGAGCCTATTTAAGTCGAACTGGGGCCCCTCCCCCACCTTGGGCTTTGGATGAGGAATGGGCACACGATCTTTTAGAGCCTTCTTCCCAGAGGAGGAAGGCTTCTTGGCCGGCTGACCCTTCTGGGGGGTGGCTAATCGGATGAGATTCTTTATCTCGCCTTTGAAACTATTCATGAAGGTCATGAGTTAGTTTCTCGTGACGGGAGCAGATCCCGCTGCTGCCTGGGAATCCCCAACCGGCGTACCGGTTGTGTTGCTTGGAGCAGCTTGGTTCTCACCTCGTTCCTTCATTTCTTTGGAATGGGTGCGTTTTGTTCTGAAGGACCCGTCTGGGGCCACATAGGTGTCGATTTCATAGTCGTCACCACTTTCATGGTCCGTGTGGACCTCAGGCTCGGCCAAGGGCCGTTTGTCTGGATTCGGTGGTACAGTATCATAAGTCATCTTGGAAGTACTCTCCCCACAGACGACGCCAAATGTTTCGGGGTTTTCTGAGATGTCCTGCGGGAGAGTTACAATTCCGAGACTGAGCTGCTGATGCCTGTACCTGCAAGATCACGAAGACTCCGATTGGTAGGAGCTCCGCCTCCGACGATCAAGTTAGTATACGTACAGGAGGTAAAAGTACGAAAATGGTAAAGTATTTCTCGCTGATTAGGAGAATTCCACAATTAATATTGCTCGGTAATTGTGTTTGTATTTATGAATACCCCATTAATGAGGTTTGTCCCACTATTTATAGTGGGGCAGACAAGTCCCCCATGCAGGGTTCCAAGGACACGTGTCAATAGGGGATTGGAGCCCTGTTGACTAATGGCAATACGCCACGTGTCACCAGCCCATTGGGCCACATGTCTAGGGTATTTTTACCCTAAATATGTACAATAAATTTCCGGAAATTTTGTCAACAACTACCAATTTAAGTCTCCACTTTGAAAACAACTACCTTTTAAATTTTTTTTTTTTTAAAACTACTACCACAAAATTGTATAAAGTTAGAGTAGCACTACCACATGTAAAATTCCGGCAAGAATCTCCAGCAAGTGGGTCCCACTTTCTACTTTTCCCTCCAATTTGACCATGCGAAATTACCTTATTACCCCTCTTTTGTTTTACACCCAACTACCTTCCCTTCTCTTCATTTAATTCCCGCCTAACTCTCCCCTGCTCTCTCATAAACCCCCATTGTCAAGTATCTCTGAAATTCTCAGAGAATATTCGCACTTTCTCACCTCACACTCAGGTCATTGAATTTGCCCCACTGTTCCTCACGTTTTCTGTCTCTGTCGCGGTGGTCCAAATTTGCAACGAAAGTGGAGTTGTCGTTTCCACTTTGGGAAAGTTGGAGCTTTAATGGAGAAGGGGAAGATGGTGACAGCGGGTGAAGGACAAATTCCACTTAAAGTCAGGATGAATTGGACATGATTCAATTTGCAAATTCCTGCAAATACAGGGATAACAACCAATTAATAAACCCTAATGTGAATAAATCCATTCAATTTACCCAAAAAACAAAAAATTGCAAAACCCTAATTTCCCCAATTTTGAACCCAAATTAGCATATAAGATTCTCAAATTACCTGAGGTAGCTTTCAAGAAATTATTCCTCTTGCTCAATTGGTGAAAAAAGGAAGAAAATTTGAGAAATTTTTTTGGAAATTTTGTTCAATTAACGCTCGAACATTTGCAGTTATATACAGAGGAGAGAGAAAAAAAAAATTAGAGGGAAATGTAGAAAGTGGGACCCACTTGCCGGAAATTCTTGCCGGAATTTTACATGTCGTAGTGCTACTCTAACTTTTTACATTTTTGTGGTAGTTGTTTTAAAAAAAAATAAAAATTAAAAGGTAGTTGTTTTCAAAACGGAGACTTAAATTGGTAGTTGTTGACAAAATTTCCTAAATTTTCAGCATTATTAAATTAATAAAATTTGCTGTAATTTGCTATTAAATCATCAATTTCAACCATCCAATCCAATAACACCAATTTCCAATCAATACCCATTAATTTCTAAAACTAGGGTTTCAAAATTTGGGGCTTTTTTTTGCTCTAATTCAAAATCCGAAAAATTCATTTTAACAATCAAACATAATTTCATCAAAGATTCAATTCAAACATCCCAAAATTATAATTATAATCATTAAAATTAATTAAGAGTTTGTTTTTTTTTAAACACACACGCACGCCGAGAAGGGGAGAGAGTAAAGGACGGCCGGCTACCACCCCCCGCGGTTGCTGCTGCCGCCGGCCATGTGCTGGTGACAATGGTCGGTTGTGGTGTAGTGGTTGCCGGCCACCTTGCATGAGGTGAAGTGAGGGAAACGGGAAAGGGAAAATAGGGGAGAGAAAATAAATATGAGAGAAAGAGAGTTTATCTTGGGTATGAATAACCTTTGGACAAAATTCTAATTTTGTTTTTAGGTGGGTATATATACATCTCTTTAAAAACTCTCTTCTTACTCCCTTTCTCTTTAAAAATTTTGTTGTCAATCACAAAGTAATGACTTTTTTCAAGTTATTAGGGCTAATATAACATAAGTTTCCACTAGTAATCTTAATTGTTGAATTGTACATTCATTATTATGAATTAGAAAAACGAGAGGCTATACTTCCTTTATTACACTAAAAGTGCAACACTCGTGTATTTTGGATAATATCTTACTCCTGTTTATCATCATTAAAATAACCATTCACCATTTAGCCTTTTGCACTTTTTCCTCTTATATTAGATATTATGTCCATTTTAAGTGTTACAATTTTAGTAAAACAAAAGAAGTATATTCCACTTACATGTATCTTATACTTTATAATTTCATACATTAGATGGGTCATAAACTAGGACTTTTCATTGTTGAATCGAACAACCCAATAACAGGCTATCAAAACCAAAGAATGGTACTTCGAATTATTAGAAATTTGCCAGGTACCATTTATGTACAATACTTACACAACTATGTAAACTGCAACTCTGATCGGGAATGTGATTCTTCAGTTGAATTCTAATCCGGTTCCTCTAATATAGAAACAAACAAATATAAGTATCAACTCTTCCTTTGGGAGCCATTACAAACCAGAACAAGCTTGGTGATGCAGCTTCGGAAAAGGGCCTCCTCCATTCAACTTTCCTTGCTATACAAATAAAGTTATCAACAACTCTTCCTTTGTCAAAGTCTATAAACACAGTACTTCACATTTCAATCATGCATCACAATAATACACCTGGTAAATGACAGACATTAATTAAGCATATACGAAGTACTGTTTTAGAATAACTGACACAATAAAATTGACACAATTCCAATGCATGAGGTTGACAGCAAAAATTTATTAAATTAAAAATCAGTAACATTTAATTTTTAAAAAAACTTATAAATCTTCACAATAATATTTTACAAGATATAATTGTTTTTAATACTTCTAAACATGTACAGTCCAAGTTAGTACAAGAATAGTGGGAAAAAAAAAATTAAAAATGTATCACTTAATATGCAATAAAGGGAGTATGTTCAATATAATATTATCTTGGTTATATAATAAATTCACCCATTTCATAATTTTTGTAACCCTTTCACTTTATTCATTTGTAAACGCATTCAACAATAGTACCTCCCTTATCTCACAATATACTTTTTTCACTCACTCTTTCTTATTATCCACAAACTGTCTTATACACAACAATTTTACACCTTTCTTACGTTGTCCACCTCTTTTTACACCCACTTACATTTTTACACTCTCTACTGTCCTAATTTTTTGTGCAAACAATAAATTTTAGGAAAATTTGTAAAAAATAAGTCAATCTTTGTGAGGTTAGCTCAAAATAAACTCAAAATAAAGGTCAGCTTATTTTTAGTTAATCAAAACATTGACTTATTTTGAGCTAACCGGGCAAAGGTTAGCTTGTTCTTGACAAAGTTTCCTAAATTTTAAGACATTATGAAACGGAATTGATATACAATTAAGAGTTACAACGATCAGAAGATCAAGGGGAAGCTACCTAAAAAAGGTAGTAATGACTTTTCCAAGTTCAAAGACATTGAAGATTCAGAAGACCAATCTGAGATCCTTCACCATTTTAATGGCTCTCAAAGAAATCGGTAAAAGTTTGCTTGCTTATGTTTTCCGTCCAACTAACTCTAAAATCATGGCAATCCAAATGGTTCAAATCTTTCAACAAGACTTGGCTCCATGACTGGGCTAAGTTCAACAAAATGTGTCATTTAAAGTTACCCTATCATCGTAATATGATTACTCTTAATGTAATATGGAGTAATTTAGTTGTTAGAATAAGTACTATGACGATATAACTTTCCCACAATAGTTATAAGATGTATAACTAGATAAAGAGTACAATCTAGTCCCTCTGACTTATTTATGTTAATACTTTTAAGATCTTAGTTGTTGGAATAAGTACTAGGCTTATCCTTCTTTTCGAGGTAGGAAACAATTTAATTACCATAGGTTTAGGAGAGGCAACAAATGGGAAGTAATAGTTACTCCTAGGAAATGAAGTGTACTAACTCACCTCTCATACCCAAAAAAAAAAGGTAATGGAATGGTTAATTTATTCTGTTTCCACCACTTATAAACACTATCCCAAACATGCTTTGATTATTTTCTTTGTAGACTGATACTTAGTATAGCCTGAATCAAGATTAATGTTTTATATATTGGATAGAAAATCAACCCCAACAAAAAGATACGGGAATGTGTGTTATGGTAACACTCGTAATATCACTTTAGGGTTTTTTTTTTTTCTTTACCCTTCTTTTCTTTTGTTTGTTTTCATTTTGTCTTAGTCTCTATGCAATTATTTAGAAGGTTTAAGACGTCTGTTTTAAACAAGTGTTCCAACTATGTCATTACCACAAAGTAGTGGGCCAGTCAGTTGCCTTTTAGAATAAGGATGTATGGTAAAAACCCTTGCAGATTCTGGGGGCAAGGGCACATATAACTGCCTCGCCCCACTGTGGCCTATATGAGAATCACCTCAGCCACTACTGAGGGAATAGGGTTTGCTTGTATAGCCTGATCAGTAGACAAGGCCTTTAAGCAGAGTTGGGGGTGGGGGGAAGGGTGATATTAATGTAAAATGTCAAATGCTACCTATATGCACTTTGATCAATCCATAATAATGCTTTTGATACTCTGTATTTGTTAAGTGATTGCCAATGTCAATGAAAAGAATCACCTTGACAAGTTTGTTAGCATATCCAACAAACAGAGCCCCTTGTACACACCGTATAGCTGTTATTACAGAATCGCAAGCAATAGATCCAACTTCTAAAATATCCATCTCAGATTCAGATCCTGTTATCTCCTACAATATCATTCATAATTGTTCAAGAAATATCACATGGAATAAAAGATAATTTAGCAACTTCTTGAATGTTAATGGATAAGACTACCACTAGCAATGTTCTAGGAAGGTAAGGCGGATGATACAAATGTCATTCATAGTACGAACATGCCTTGTAATTCCTTTTCCAAATGATGAATTTATTATACAGAAGCTGAATGGCAAGTTAACTCCAGAAGAATAAATTCAATAGTTTAATAGGTAGTGTGTATAAGGCCTTCTCTCTTCACCCTATATTTACTGAGCTCAATTACTTTTTTTATTTATTTATTTATTTATTTATTTATTTTTATTATATACTAATTTCACTAATATTAATTATTTTTGCTACAATTAAATTATTTACATTGAATTGGAATTAGTTTACTGATTCGTTTTTATATTTGTAATTTGAAGTTATGAATTTTATAGATTAAAACCTATTTTTACTTAATGGCCAAATTAACTAATTTTTACTGAACAAATTTTTTTTTTTACTGAACATAACTTATTTTAATTGAACTTAAATAATTTTTGAAGAGAACAAGGCCTAAGTTACAATGCTATTGATCGTCTAGATTTTGTAAACATACCTGGACGTTTATAGTCCGGCCCCATCCTCCAAGAAAAAGCCACCTCCCATCCATTGCAAGAGCAAGAGTGGCCCCATTTTGGATTTTTGTTGACGTTTTAAATTCATCATCAACCCACATCTGCAAAATTTGAAGTCAGTTTAGTGTCACTCAAATAGATAAAGTAATAAATATAATAAAATCTAATTTGCTTGCTTCCCCCCCCCCCCCCTCCCCCCTTCTCATCAGAGAACAAAATAATTCCATCTATTTAAAATATACTGGCCACGAGTACTAGAAAACCTAGAAGAATCATTTCAGTGCTTAATTTGCAGGTTCCCATAGAAAGAGTCAATGTTTAATCCCTTTCTCAGACACTTATGTTGCTTGTGTAGAAAGCCCTTGCCTATAGAGTATAAATGCTGTGGAATAGCTAACATCTCCCAAAAAAAAAAAAAAAAAAAAAAAAAAAAAAAAAAAAACTTATAATTTGATTATAAAATATAAATATTGCTTGGCTAATCCAAAACATTAGAACGGAGGGGGTGGGAAGAAGAAATGGAAATATCAATAAGCGTAAGAGCAATTTTCACTAATATTACGTAGATAAGTGTCAGAATGAAAGAACTGGAACAGGAAGTTCTAAAAGACATGATATTTAACACATCATGTAAACAAACAGTAGCCAAAAAAAGAGATCTGTGATGCAAATCCTCAGCATTCAACAATATGATATGAACATTTAGGAAAGAAATATATGGCAGGAAAAACAGTTAAGTGCGAGTAGCTACTAGGCAGCACACTTGTATTCTTTACGGAGGTAGTTCTAAGACTGATTTATTGCACAGAGTATATTCTTTTGAGGAGTTAGCTTTATAAGAAAACTATAATTAATTGGTTGGTCAATATATATCTCACCTTTTCAATGTAATAAATTATGATAAACAAGCGGATTATTGCTCATCCGAAAAAGAAAGTGCTAGTTGTCAACAGGTATTAGCAAGGACAAGAGAATGCATTCTATACTTCAATTAATGTCTATAAAAACAGTACGTAGGGGATTTACAATACTTATTAATTGTTGTAACCAAATGGACCAAAGAAAAGTAGGGTTTGATTTCAACACCTTTATACAGCCATTCTCATGAGCGGCAATGATCATATTTTGGTCCACAACAAGAGATAGCACAGATGACACTGTCCCAGGAATGTCTTCACCAAATACTGCTAGAGGACTGTGATCGTGAAGACACCACAATCGAACGGTACCATCCCAACTTCCGCTGTACAGAATTCCATTGCACAATGCTAGGGTAGCAACCACTGATTTATGACCCTCCATGCTGCACAGCAGGGTATAATCCTGAACAATATGAAAATTTTACAGGTTTCATGACTATACTGAATTGCTGATTAATAATCACTTAACACCCTTTTAGAATACTTGTAAAAATTTCCTCAAAAAATTAATTAAATTAAAAAAAAAAAACAGCTGTAAAGATGTCTCACCCTTAATGACCAAGCTTTTATCAACCTGTCACCACTGCCAGTGTAGAGACAACCAGATTCGGAAACAGCTAAGGCATGAATGCCACTATAACGCCAATCTTTTTCCTCATACCACTTCTTCAAGGGTTCTTGAGCTAAAGTCTCATTTATTTCCCAGGCATATATACCACCTCCACTGTCAGCACTGATACACAGAGGCGTTTCTTGATTTAAAAAGACCAAAGCCATGACTTTGTGCTCATGACCTTTAAACGTATGCACATGCACAAAATCCTGCCCCAATTAAATCAAACAATAAGAAAGTTATAGGTGGGATGATGGAAGATTAAAGAAAGAATAGATGAACTTTAAAACATAAAACAGGAAATGGTCCCACATAGTAGCAAAACACATGTTACTAGCACAATCATGGCTTTTCCTTTTGGTAAATATTTAAAGCAATCATTATGCATCGAATGAAATTTGAAGAGACAAAGCATGTTTCTTTATCTTATCCTAGCCTTTAGATTCTCAAAGACCTTATATGCTTAAGTGGTAAATTATACTTCCTCTATATTATAATCTACTTGCAACATTTCTGTTTTTCACGTTTGCCAATGCATAACTTCAACCATTAATATCTTTAGTAATGCATGTAAAATTTATATACTGCTATTAGATTTCAATAAAATTATACATTGAGACGGATCTAACAAGATCTCATATGACTACGTTTTTCTTCAAGTATATATCACAAAATTTAGTTGAAGTGGAATATGTGAATAGTGAACACTATAGAAATGTTGCAAGTAAAAGAAGATGGAGGAAGTAAATACATACTTATAATTGAATAAATATCTCTGCTAAGCAAATCTCCTGCCTTAATCCAAGTGGAGGATGAGAATCATAGGGGATTAAGTTTATATGATCAAATCCTTATTCTCCACTTCTGTTCAGTCCTTCCTTTGTGGGATTCAAAAAGCATGGAAAAAAATAGCTTGAATGGTAATACATTTTTGCCATCCCATAGTGAATGAAAGGGATGATCTCGCCAAAGTAATACATTTCAACATTAATTCTCTTCTATTTGAATTTTCTTTTTTTTTCTTTTTCTTTTGTTTTTTTTTTTTTTTTTTTTTGTCATACTGTTGAAGTGTGCATAAGTGGTATCAAAGCATAGCTTGTCCTCCAAAAGTGGAAACTAAATTAAATATCACACACTTTGAGCTCAAACCTGTGAGCTTGAATGAGAAACTTTACCCTGATGAAATAAAGGAACAGAAAGGAAATCAATAGAGCGAAACTGCAGCCCTAGGTGCAGGGAATTACTAGCTTTATGCAAAAAATTAAGAGTCAGGGAGCAAGTTCCAGCTCTAAGAATTCCAATTGCAGTATGTTTATGAGGGAGAGTATATGCAACAGAAAGTCTGAAGCAACTTGATCAAGAGATTACCAGTGTTTCTGAGGATGATGGCCTCAATTAGTGGCATTGGCATATGAATTCAGACAGCACAGATAACTCCCAGTTAGCTTGATCAAAGTCTGGCTCAAGCTTGGTTAGATCCAAGCCCAAGCCAGCTCTGTAAGCTTCAAAGCCAGACCGAAGCCTATGCCAACTGTCACGTTTTGCAAACAAGTCAAGCTTCCACCCTTTTGCATTCAAGCTGGGTTCAAGCTTGTTAAGCTTTGACCTGGCCCTCTAGGTGATCGAGCAATGTAAGCTGAGCAAGATCAGCTTGAACTTGAATCAACTTAGTTACACCCCTAATCAACACCCTAAGATTGATGAACAAATTAATACAGATACTAAAGTGGAGGGCAGGAAAATTCTAATTCTATAATAATAATTCCTTCAGCAGAAGGAACAATGAGCCACTGAACTCAAGGTTAAGAGGTCTGGCAACTTCTATGACATGTCAAATAAAATGGAGGCCAAGAGTTGGGAAATCGGCATATGTCATGAATAAGATGCTAAAATCAGGCTCCCTTCATGTTTATTCTAATCTGACCAGACACATGAAAAAAATAATAAGGCTTAAATGGTAATCAGATATACGTTTGCAGGAACTCTGGAAGTCTCCCTCAGTTCAGGGTATAGCTGGTAGACTTACATTTTGACAGAATTCCAGGATCTGTGATAAGACTGGAGTTTTTACAGAAAGTAAAAATAGGCAGTTGTAGAGGTAAAATTCTGATAAAAGGTTATGAGCTTTTTGAGGCTAATTTTTGTGAGGGTAAATGAGTGGAATTTTCAATATTTAAAAGGACACATCTACTTGAATGGATGCAGCTGGATCCCAAGGGGGTTCAAAGGAAAGAATGAAACATCTAAAACTCTAAAAGTTCTTTTAGTCAAACATCTATATTTCATAGATTGGAGAGGGAAAAAAAAAAGATTCTAAAAGAAAAAAATAATGCATCAAGTAATTCTGCAAAATGGAGGAGGTTACACAGAAACTTGTCACCACCCTAGATCTGATCTATCCAGAAGAACTTAAGCAAGGTTTGCAGTTCATGCCTAGTGTAGAGAGCTTTTCGACACTGCAACTAATTCCAAAATACCTAGATTCACTTCTTTGTTCATTCAGGGAAATATGTTAGAAGATTGAGAGGGAAATAAAAAAACGAATGCAAATCTCGGAAAAAGTTTGACAAACATAGAGCAATGATGTAGAATTTAATCACACAGCATTCCACTATTCCACAAGCAGCATTTTTCTTGTCTATTACCTCCCTTGAATTTAAACATGCTTTGGGAGATTAATAGCATGGATCAAGAGTTGATTGTAGCTAGAAGCTGAATAATAGCAGAATTTTGAAAAGTTGCAAGCCAAAGAATGATCATCTAGCTGACAGTATTATAAATATGGAAGTGAATGAGTTTGTTTTAAGCTCTGGTTGGTCAGACAAAACTAGTTAGAAACTGAGAAACAATTGTAAGATTGAAAGTTCAATGAAAACTGCTATGCTAGCTAATTATAGATATATGTTTGATGAAGTCACTTGATGTACTAGCTGAAATATTTAAATGACAACAAAGGTGTTTTAATGTTTTGCAATAGTTCACCTTCCTTCCACTTGCTTTAGAACACCATTTGAATCATAAGCTACCAAAAAGTTGCAACTATTATAATGCCATTCCGTACATTATTAATCATAACCATTACTTTCTTTAGTGTAGGCTGTTGGACAACTAATTAGTAATAAAAGATGGAAGAGAGAGAGAGAGAGAGTGTGTGTGTGTGTGTGGGAGGGGGGGAAGGGGGGGGGGAGGGGTAGGTGGTGACTATATTATTAGCGTATGAAAAATGAATTAGGAGGGGAAATGTTTGATAAATGTCATACTCTTCCATGGAAATAAAAGAATTGACGAACTAAATATCAGTTAGCAGAAAATATACACTATAATATACGTCCATGACTAACTTTTCAGCTTTTTTAAAAATTATTTCATTGGTCGTTTTGATTGTTAGTCCATCAGTCCCTAGATATAAGCCCCATTTCTCATTTGGATGGGGTCCATCATTCACAAAAAATTTTAAATACACATCAACAAATTGTAATAAGCTATTAGCTTATTAGATCAAGTGGCTTGACTAACTGATTATATTAGCTGGTTTGACTAGCTAATTGTATTAATTGTTTGTACAAGTGTTTGGTAAGTAGCTTTTAGCTAATAGCTACTTGATCTCGTAAATGACACAAGGACATAATAGAATTTATTGTAGAGTATAGTAATATACATCTATATGGTGAATATTTGAAATAAGATACTAGCATAAAATATACTTTAACTAACACAACAATTTGAAAAAGCAATGGTTCATGCTCTAACAGTTTTTAAATATACAAAATTCCCAAGTTATTGATCTATTACCAAATTAATTGCAATGTCTTACTAAACTGCAGAAATGATGGAAAATAACATAAATTTACTCATATTTATTTATTGAAGTTTTCGCATAATAAGATGTCATACTTAAAAATAGTTATTTCAAGGGAATGAATACATCTCTTTTTTAATATACATTTGTATTTTATATATCACTATGTTTTATTAAAAAAATAAAATTACAACTAAAGACCTCTCCATACTATTCTTAGAAAAAAAAAAAAAAAAATCCCATTTGTGATCTACCTACAACAAAATTAACCAACCCTTTGTTTCCTTTTGGCTCACCAAGTCACCCATCATTTCCTTCTTTTCTTTTCTTTTTTTTTATTTCATCCTTCTCTACCATTTTTCTCTTACATGTAACAAAAAATCGGTAGGTTAAAATCATCCAATTACAAATACCCTTATCTCCAAAAGGAATAATTGGTCATCTATTTTTTTCTTTTTTTTCCCTTAATTCAATTCTTCTTCCCTCACTTTCTCCTAATTTTCAACCCAATCAAGAGATCCACAAAAATAAGCATAATCAAAGGTGGATTTTTATGAGTTTCCCAGTGAATGAAGCTCCTCCTCCAATCAGTAGGAAAAAAGAAAAAGTGTTCTTGTACATTTGTGAATTTATATAATTTGTTAACGGTTACAAATCAGTCCCTTATTTTGCTTTGGTTTGAGATTAATTTGGGTAAGCATGCCAATTGCAAGGATTTTACAAAGCTCTCATCAGAGAACACTACCTTTACCAGCATTTCTGAATTACCTGTTTGGACCTTAAAACTCTAGTTGAAACCTCTAGTCACAAAAACACCAGAAATAGCTTTTAAGGCTTGTCAAATAGCTAATTTGGCCTAAATAAGCTAAAATCTCATAAAATCGATGAGTGCCATTTCTGACATTCAAATGATATTAAACTAGAGAGATTTAGGCACTTTTTGAGCTCCTTTTCTAGCTAGTTTCTCCTCTCTTCCTTTACCTTGCATGCTTAGGCAGTTAATGAGGGAAATGCATGTATATTCAATTTCTTTCTCCACTTTGTTGGTCTTCCCCTCTCGTTCTTTCATTCTCATTGCTTTAGTCGTGTGCAGGAAAGGAGGCTGTTTCCGAGGATTTTTGCTAAATTTATAGCCATGGAGATAGCAAGAAGTGGCTTGGAAGAAAAAGAATTCAAATTAGGCTAAGTAGCAGGTCATGGCCTCATCGCGTCCACATTTCTTTAGAAGCATGTAGAGGAGATTTTTGTCTGCATAGCTCACCAAGGGTAGCGCGGACGCCATTGGAATAGATTGTTAAATGATAAGAATCCGACCTTCGCTTGTTGTTACAGTCTTCCCACCATTAATGATTATTCTCTTGAAATTAAAGATTGGGGAGGATATTACCTTGAAATTGAGGGGCCCTTTCAATTTTTAGGGTACGTTGAAAAATGAATCCTTGCATATTACAAAAACCAATGTCACAGGTGAATCGGGAAAAATATTAGCATTCACAGCAATTTAAGGGTTTATGTTAATTAATTTTTATGGTAAAAGGATTAAAATTGGGGCAAAAGGAAATTGCATTGGAAAGGAAAGAATATATAAAAGAGGGATTTTAGAGAATAGATGCATCCTTTAATGACTAAAGCTTTGGAGGAAATGAAAAAGATGAAGATGTATATGGGAAGCTTTGGGGCTCCATGGTGTGGAATTATATGAAATAAATGAAAATGGTGTTTTGGAGAAAGAAAGGAGTGCAAGTAGAAGAAGATGAGTGTAATTAGAAGAAACAGTTGTCACTTGATTGGCATGCACGGGTCAACACCGAACAGATTTGGTTAACGCTAGTATAGAGTAAGGTTTCATCTTAAAAATAAAAAATAAATTGTTTAAGGTATTAATTTCCCCATAATCTTTTTAAGATGTTATTTCTACCAAAACGCTCCATATAGAAGGTTGATTCTAACAAATTTTCCTAAATTAAAATGTAAATGAGTTATTAGGAGCAGTTAATGCCAAAAGTTATGACTCGTCATTATATCACTATAATGTAGAAGGCATCCTTAACCCTATATAAAGGAGTCACGTACTTATAAAAAAGATACGCTTCCTCTATTTTCATTACTTGGAACACACTTGAAGATATTAAACTAAGTAAATGGACAAATTAATTGAAATAACTTTACCACCGATAAAAAGACAGTGGTTTAAAGTTATATTTTATTCATTCCATTTACCATTTTGAATCACTTCCTCAAATAACAAGCCAAAGAAGCATGGTGCAATTAAAAAAAAAACTAAAAAATAAAAACATAAAAAAAAAAAATTTAAAAAAAAAAAGTTAATGACACATCTTACTACTTTCTTATCACTACTTGTATCAAATACTACCCACTTTGCTCTAACATTAGGAAAAAAAGATAGCATTCATGATGCATTTATTCTCTTTCTGGAAACTAGAAAATAAAAAATCAGGCATATTGAGGAAATATACTATAGGTACAGGAAATTTCTAAACATATCACCCAGAAATTTAATACATAAAATCAAGATTGAATCAAATTAATATACCTGTAAAGACCACACATTGATTGTTTTATCAAATGATGAGCTAAAAAGATACCCTCCTACAAAAGAAAGAACACACTTCAATTTTACACATTAAAAGGTGAAACAGAAAAAATTTCTTTTTATATCATCTCCAAGCTCTACCATAGTTCTTTATCAGCCAGGGTCTTTGTTCCCTACAAATATTTCCAGGTTGAAGATTTAAAATTATTACTTAACAAGGGATAGTAGATCAGGGTATTGAAGAGTTTTCTCCATAAGTGACAACTATACACAAAGATGGATATTGAAACTTCACCAGAGGTTTCAACCATCACATCAGAAGCATAACAAAGCTAATAGCTTATTTCAGCCCAGTAAAATTTACAAACAGCAATCATGTTTCTATTTTCTCCTATGTTTCTTGTATGATGATGAGTGATATTTATGTCACCCTTAGTGTAAGAATTTAATTACTCTAAGCAATTTTCTTTATCATTTTAGTTAGTTTTAATCACCTTGTGTTCCTTTATCAATTTTATATGTAGCATGTCACAAATATTCATTTTAGCCGTTTTGTTCTCACTTTTTGTCGGTTTTGCTCAAAATGAGTTCATTCAGAATGTATTTTTATATGTACACATGCTTGCTTGTGAGTTCATAGCTTTAGAGCAAAGATTTGAAGTTTCGATAAGGGGAAAGGGAAAATTAGAAGTTCATATATCTATGATGCTTGATCTTGAATTTTATAAAGCTCAAGTGCATGATTATGATAATATCGTTAAGTCAAAAGAGTGGAATGATGAAATTAGATTTTAAGAGTGCATGACGTCAAGGAATTTTGACTTTATTCCCCCTCCTCTTGATCTATACCACTAATCATTTTCTAACCCATCTCATTTGAGTCATGGAGAGAAGCTATTTGTGAAACTATGTTTGCAATTCCTTCACCTCATATCCCACTTTAAAGAAAGCTTTATCTTATTGAGGACATATTTAAACCTTTTTAGGAAAGTTTAGATGTTTTGAACATAACACCACTAAAATCTTGCATTTCAAGGCTTAGTGATGTAGGAGAAACTATGTGTGAAACCATATTTCCAATTCCTTCACCTCTATCCATTTTAAGAAAGTTTGATCTAATGTATTCCTATTCAATCCTACTCACATTTTGAAATCCTTATTTAATTTGCATCACCTAAAGAATAACAATATGAGAGCATATCTTCCTTTTCTTCTTTAGAATTTCGTTTTCGTTTTCATTTTGATTTTTATTATTCTTATTTTCTTAATTTTTCTTTTGATTTTCATCAATTTAGGCACCCTTGCCCCAAACAAACATAAAGTCGCATAGATCTTTTGTACTTCAAGTACATACTTATAATCTTTGAAATATACGCCAAGGCATTTGACAACCTCTTGTGATCATTATTTTCTAGTGGGGTCAAACATAATGGCTTAAATTTGTTTCATAGGAAGTAAACCGTATTATATTTCTTTTATTTTATTTCATTTCAATCACTTTGAATCTTCGTTTGTTCAAAACACCGAGTCGTAGTTTCGATAAACAATCATACATTGAATTGGATCAAGAAGAGAGAAGAACAATAATGCTTTAGATGTTTATGCGAAGCAAATCTCCTCCCTTTGATTCTCTATGTTAAGGCTTGAGTTCAATGTTTGATTCAAGCTTAGTGTAGGTAATCTATATTGTAGTGGTGGTATTTTGATTAATTATTGTCATCCATAATTGTATGTGAATTTCCGTTTCATATTTTTATATTATTGAATGATTACAAAAAGATCTTTGTTTTACTTCGGGCAAATTTGAAGTTTTCATTTTGCTTCACTCTCGACTTGGTCATAATAGCATTGAATTTGTGTAATCTTATGCTTTTTGTCTAAATGGGTAAAAATTTACACAGTTTTAAAAGTCTAGAGTAGACTCTGTGATATTGCATGATAAGGTACTCAATTTAGAGCTTTGGTGGTTATGAAACCTAAGTTCATGGTTTGTAACTTAGTGAGTGGTGTTGTTGTATATAGTTGCTTTGAAACCTAAAAGCTAGTGTTAGCTATTTGTGAGTGGTGTTGTTGTATATAGTTGCTTTGAAACCTAAAAGCTAGTATTAGCTATCCTATGGTCCTACATATCCTACACGTCAAGTTCCAAACTACCCTATCATCACAAATACTTATTTTAGCTCATTTTGTTCTCATTTTAGGCTCTCTATGCTCGAAAATTCTCCATCCTCAACATATTTCTATTTTAAAACATACTTGTTTGTGAGTTTATGGTCTTAGAGTGAATATTAGACAAAGAACAGAGTAAGATGAATATGTCTATCAACAATGTAAAGCTTCAAGCCCTTAGCCGCGTTAACAAAGAGGGGTTACGCTAGTGGTGGCCTATTTTCCTATTTTTTGCCGACCCTAAACGCGTCCACTTCACCCACAAACGTGACTTTAGTGAAACCCAATTTTGAGCAACGTGTTTCCGTGGACAACTAACCAATTTGGCAAAAAATTTGACCCCTACCGAAAAAAATAACTTAAAAGACAATTTAATAAAATAAAAAATTAGCCCCATGTGACACTGGTAATAAAAAAAATTAAAAAAAAATAATCTAAGGCAACATTTGGCCTAAAAAATCTAAAATTTTCTGACACAAACTATTAGCAATTGTCTTATTCAGTTTGTTTATGTGGTTTTATTTCTCCTATTTATTTTTCCCATTTAATTTTCCATCCATTTTTAAGGAAATAAAAGTTTGGAGAAAAAAAAATGAGTTTAAATATTAATTTCACCATAATTTTCTAACCATCATTTTTAAATTGCACCATTTGATCTGGGCACAAAGATTAAGAAAATAATTAAACAACAAAAGTGTCCATGTGACTACAAATAAAAGAAAGAGAGTTTGGTAACAAAGGTAAATATCAAATTTGAGTAAAGATAGGATAGGCATTTACTAGGTGGGGCTACAAATGCTAACACTGAAATGGCCCTGTGCAATTTTGTTAAATTGGGTCTTAAAATTATTTCTTTAAGAAATGATATTCTACTAAATTTTATGATAAAATTGAAGAATAGATTATTGATTAACAAGTTTTCTCTATATTTTGTATAAGTACATTTTAAAAACTGGGGCCCTTTTATAGTAGTTTCACTTAGGGCCCTGTGCGATCGACCGTGTGAACACAAACAAAAAGTGTATGAAAGCATACCAAATATAATAATGGTGCAATTAATATGCAACGTCCTAAATAAGAAAATGGTGCTATAAAAAAATAAAATAAATAAAAAATAAAAAAAGCAAAGAAAATAATTAAAAGTGGGGTTGGAAATAAAATTGGGTGATCGGGGATTTAGAGAAATAAAAAGGGATAGAATATTAGTTAGAAAATTAAAAATATGAAGAATAAATTTAAAAAACACATACAAATATTAAATTGTGCATTTTGAGGTGTTTATCAGAAGAAAAAAAAAAGAAGATTTTTTTGGTCCAAATGGTGTCTCAGTTTTATTACTTTAACCAAATTGTCACTAGAGTTCAATTTTTTTACTAATCAGGTCAATTCAATGTTCAATGTTTTTGTAGTTCATAATTATAGAGAGTAAATGTTTATGAAAGACTAGGATTAAAATAGAGGACTAACCTCCGAAGCTTAGAAATTTAGAGAGAGAAAGTGTGGAAACTCAAAGTTGATAAAGGAATTGGAAAAATCAACAAATACCATGAAAATATCATAAGTTACATTGATTAATCAATGAATAATTCATTCTCAATCAATCAATGAGAATTTCACTCTCTTTCCTTTCAAAATGCATTGTTGGATTTGTTCCTCTTTCTACTTCAATATCTCATGCTTAGCACAAATTGAAATGCTTAGATTAGATGTTATAGCTTTCATCTTCTTAATTTCTCATACATTTGAATTGAATTAAAGCTTGTTAATTTTTTACTCTTTGAGTTACTTGTAGAATTTTGATTAGGGATTGGATGAGACACTAGTTATGATTGAATTGAGATTTCAAGATTGAAACTGAGAGATTTTGCATTTTACTTAATTGCTTAATTGAGCTATTAATTTTTTTTTGGTATAAACATAGTTGGAAAAATAATGATATAGACGGGATTTGATCCATCCCCCAAGACTTTAACCAACTAAAGTAGTTTGTATCCACTTATTTATTCATTGTTACACTCGATCACGTAGGCGTTGCTTAGCTATATGGAGTAGGTTGGATTTGTTTTGACATGGAAGTGTAATCTTGTGAAGCCTATAGTTGATCTATGCTTATTTGTAATTTGACAAAGAGATACATTCAGCGAAAGCCTTTGTATGTTCATCATTGAGAATAGCTTCATATTCAGGAGAAATGTTTTGAAGTAGCTTAGATGATCAGTTTATCATCCTTGTAGTGTTTGAAATATCCTTGCTTAATCTCACTGTTCTTAATTTCGTGATTAATTGGAGCTTGAACACATCCCTATTCTCTTTTGCTTTAAGAGTCTTATAATTGGTAATTTATATAAACTCTTTCCTGCCTAGCTTATTGCTTCTTTGAAACAAATCAACACTCTTTAGTATTTTGTGGAAGAATGAACCTTACTTATCACTTTACTAGAGATAGTAGTTAAGTTTTGTTTGAATTTGGAAGACAATAACAACCTATTGTTCCCTAGTCATGTGATCTTTACTTTCTGGTCAGGCTTGCAGTGTATGTAACCTATATAGTATTAAGTTCAGCAGACTTATCTGTTTGAAGTCAGGAAATTGGTAATGCATCATGTACTCCACTATGATTGCTAAAATTGCTGTAGAAAATTTGTAATTCTGTCGCAAGTTGCATAACCACTATACTGTGTGTACAAGGGGTTCTGTTTATTAAATATGCTAACATACGTATCAAGATAAATTTTATTCATTGACATTGGCAATATTGTTTCTCTTTATAGACTTACTAAACAAATAGCAAAACAATGTTATGAGACTGACGGATAAGTATATACTGTAATACATATATGTGTTTCCTTATGGTTTTTTTTCCTTGAGAGCTTTTTGGTTAAATCATTGTATACTTATCAGACCAAACAATAGCTATCTTTTAATTATCATGGAACATTATAAACCGATACAAATCACAATAAGCACATAGTGGAAATCTTACCTCCAACACATAATCCTGTTACACAATCCAGATGGCCTTGCAAAACCTTACATTGCAATTTACCAGCAGATAGTCCCTTAACAACATTATCAACTGTATTTTCCCCCACCAGATTACGGTTTGGTTTACAATCATCATGTTCCTCGGGTAACTTGGATATTCTTGATTCGTTTCTTGCATCATTTAAAATATTGCACAGCTCTCCCAAAGCCAAACATTGGCCAATGTTCTCCTTCATGGATCCACTATCCAAGCTAGAGACATTATTAATAAAATGGTAAGATCTCAATCCTTTGATACACTTCCACACATCAGTTACAAGTGGTCTAGTTCCTGGATCAAAAGCCAAGCATTTGAGCAAAATCTCATGTACTGATGCATATTCAGTACCCACTGACGGCTCCAACATAGCATTTATCGTTTCTATCCACTGAAGATAATTGATTTTATACTCAGAAACTCGCTCATTCTTTCCTTGAAAGACAAATTTCAAGTAATTGTACATCTCTACAGAAATCTTATTCCCAATAAGGAGATTTATCAAAACACAGGCTAATAACCAGCTATCAGATTTATAACAAACTGGGTAACTCACATCATTTTTATCTACCTCAATATTTTCCCTACCAAGCAACTCCATCCACACCTCTGGGCTCACAAATGCACCCATGTCCAGCATATTCCCAATAAACAGTTCAACGTCAAAACCATCGATTTCCCGCCCACCTTTGATTCCCTCCACAAAACACTGACGGAACTTCCTTCCCATCACCAAGGCCTCGCCTATATCAATGCAAACATGCCCAAACTCATCAAAGCAAAGGCAAGACATATTTAAAAAACCACACACAAAGCCTTCTGAATGCAAACTGATAATAGCTTCACACAAGTCAACACCAATTGACCCCAACAAACACCCCCATTCCGTGTTATATTGATCAATCTCATATCCTAAATTTCCCGAATTCAAAAACCCATTATTTAATTTCTCAGTAACTAAATAAAGAAACCCATCATTTTCAACATTGAGCCAAAGCCCAAGAACCCTGCAAACTCTAGAATATTTCATGGAAACACCCAAAATGTTACTTATTTCATTCCTTTGATAATCACTCATCAAACTAAGGACCCTCATAATTTTACCCACATAACTATACTCCAACAAAGGATCACTCAACACAAAACGCCCAACTTTAACAAGACCAACCACATGATTTTCAACTAAACGACACCGCATAATAGAAGATAAACTCAAATCCACAAAATTGGAACTAATGTTAATTCTACCAGTAGTACTGACCAATTCATCCTCAATCGAAACCGCGCCGTAGGGAAGAATCCAGTCCTTCCAAGCAGAATACAACTCCTCCGACCATATTCGAGGTAGAAAACGACGTCGTAAAGAGGAATTGTCATTAAGAAGGGGTTTGTTGGAGTTATTCTTTTGGGGTTTTGAGTTGGTGTGTTGGTCTTGGTCTCGGTCTTGGTCTTGGAGGAGGAGAGAGAAACGGAGGAGGTCGATGTTCTTAGGGAGTGCGGAGGGGCCTTGAGGATGAGGGAAGTTGACGAGCTGAGTACAAGATGGGCAGCGTAGGGTGTGCGGGAGGGTGATAGGGCGAAGGAGATTGAGGTGTGCGAGGCAGGGCTCGCACGCTGAATGCCCGCATCCGAGTACGCGGGGAATTGTGGTGTCGCCGTCGTAGGATTGTAGGCAAACTGGACATTCTGGTGGCTCCATGCCCACTTGCGCTGCTGGTGTAGGTGTCATAGGGTGTTTGTTTTGGAGGAATACTGAGAAGGGAGTTGAAGTTTTACCTGTTCGAAGGTGGTTGTAAAGCCGTCCATTTCTGCTGATCAATGTAAACCGTTTATATGAATGTTTTTTTTAAAGTGAATTGTTAAACCACGTCCGACATTTACCGAGTAACGCCATATTTTAACATGAATTTACAAACATGCCCCTATTATATTTTAACATGACTTTATAAACATGCCCCCATTGGGATTTGTTAAACATCGCCCACAAATCTCTACGTAAAGCCCATAATTATTTTTACTTTGACGCTTTTGCCCTTTTTTCTAATGTTTACCCAAAACGTAATTCTCTCTCACAAAAAATGTGGAGCAGGACTGGATCGCCGAGGGACACTAGAAAGTCGTCATAGTCGCCGGAAAGCAAGGTACTTTACGGTAAAAAATTACGAAATGTTGGCCGGCGTATGGCCTTACCGCCGCCACCGTAGCGGTGGCATCTGGCCGGGAAGCCTTAACCGTGGCGGTGGCGCTTGGGCGAGACACCGCCACCATGGTAGTGGCGTCTGGCCCAGGCGCCACAGCCACGGTGACGGCGTCCCGGCCAGACGCCACCACCACGGTTTGTAATTTTATGTTTTTTAATTTTATTTAAAGTTTTTGTTTTTTTTTTTTTGGTTTTTTAACTTTGATACTAATTTGAAATTAAATATGTGTTAATAATTTCCAAAAAAAAAAGTGTTATGTTTTAATTTTATATGAATACTTTTATACATAATTATGTGTTAATTTTGTGTTAAATGTGTAAATTTAGAAATTAAATGTATTATGCGTTAAATATTGAAATTAAATTTACAAATAAAAAATTTAGAAATTACTTATGTGTTAATTTTGTGTTAAATGTATTAATTTAATCTTTATATAATTATATGTGTTTAAGGTAAAATTACCCATGACAATTGGACCAATCCGGGCCTGCCACGTGTCCACCATGTGGGCCAATCAGCGTCCGCCACTTGTCACCCTGAGAGGTCTAACATGGACTAATCAGGCCACGCCATGTGGCCCATAATCTGCCAACTTGGAAAGCGGCCGCCACAGGCCTGAATCCCGAGGCAAGCCCAATCAGTCCTAGGTTTTCCCAAAAAACCTAGTATTGGGCATGTACTTCGAGGCTATATAAACAGGTCATTATCCTCCATTAAAGGGGAGAATCATCTCACCAAGAGAAAACTATTCCCACGTGCATACTAACTGTTAGACCAAACTTAGCATTAATTGCACACCTCGATCGCTCCTCTCCTTAGAGGAACCAGATCACCTTTACTTTTCCGCACTCTTTACTCCACATACAAGGACTAACTTGATCATCGGAGGCGGAGCTCTCACCATCCGGAGTCTCCGTTGTTTTGCAGGTATAGGAGCAAGGATTCCAGTCCCGGAATTGTAACTCTCCCGCAGGACATCAAAAAACCCCGAAACATTTGGCGCCGTCTATGGGGAGAGTACTTTCGAGATGGAATCACAGTCTGTACCGATTCTAAGTGACAAGCGTCCCATGGACGACCCTCAGGTCTCACTACAAGAAAAAGGCCAGATTCCGACGGACCCAAAATTCCGTCGGAAATCCTGTATATTCCGGCGGATTTATATTCCGTCGGAAATTTCCGACGGATTACCTACGGAATAAAATCCGTCTGAAATTATGGGCTTTCTGACGAAATATTTCGTCGGAAAATTTATATTCCGACGGAAATACATTCCGTCGAAACATTGACTTTCCGACAGAATTAAAATCCGTCGGAAACTTATTTAAAAAATAAAAAATAAAAAAATTTAACAACTAAACCCTAAAACAGCCTTCCATTTCCGCCACTTCCCCTTTCTCCTTCTCTCTCCTCTCCTCTTCTCTTCTCTTTCCTCTTCTTCAGAATTCCTCTTCTCTTCTCCTTCCTTCTTCTCCCTTCTCCTCTTTTCTCGTATCTTCTCCCTCTCATTTCTCCTCTCGTCTCCTTGCACAACCGAACCACCACCATCGTCGAATCGTAACCGCCTCTACTAGCCACCACGGGGTGTGTTTTGTTTATTTTTAAGGTTTTTTAGGCCAAATTCGACCATTAAAAGCCTAGATCTAGACTTTTCATGGCCGAATTTGGCCTTGTTAAACTGTTTTTGTGGTGAAATTCGAGCCATTTCAATTAATAAGGTATTTTTTTTCTTGTCGATTTCGGTTTTTTTTTTCTTTGTTTTTTTTTTAGATTTTTGGGTGTAACGTTGTTGTGTGTGCGTGTGTGATGTGTGGGTGGTGACTTTTGAAGGTGGTGGGTGTTTTTGGTGGTTTCGTGAGTTTGGGTGGTAGATATGGGTGGTTTTGGGTTTTTTGGGTAGTTTCCGGTTTTTTTGGATGATTTCGGGTTTGGGTGGGTGGATTAAGTGTGGGTAGGTGGGTGTGGGCTGGTGGTCCGGTTTAGGGGCAGGGGGGTAGGGGGGAAGTGTTGGTTGTGGGTGGGTTGGGGGGGTAGTTCGGGGGGGGTAGGGGGCAGGGGGTTGGGTGGCTGGTGGTCGCGTGGGTGGGTAGGGGGGTAGTCAGTGGGGGCAGGGGGTGGGGTGGGCTGGTGGTGGCGTGGGTGGGAAGGGGTGGCGCTAGGTGTGGGTGTGGGTTGGGGGTGGTCTGGTGCTGGTGTGGGTGGGGTAGGGGATAGTCAGGGGGGCAGGGGGTGGGGTGGCCTGGTGGTGGTGTGGGTGGGAAGGGGTGGCGCTGGGTGTGGGTTGTGGGGTGGGGGGCTGGTTTTTTTTTTTTTTTTTTTTAATTGACTTTTCCGACAGAAATTTCCGTCGGAATATACCTCTTCCGACGAAAAATTCCGTCGGAAACCAATCCACCTCTGACGGAAATTTCCGTCGGAAAATTGCGACGGAATTTCAATTAAAGTCAAAAACGACGCCGACAGAATTAGATCCGTCGGAATCACCTCTTCCGGCGGAATTTCCGCCGGAAAAGGTCGAATTTCCGACAAAGGGTTCTGCGACAGACTATTTCCGACGTAATTCCGTCGGAAGGCTTGATTCCGACGGAATTTCCTATGTTTTCGACGGAAAAATTCCGTCGGAATCCAGTTGTTTCCTTGTAGTGTCTACATTGACCAGGATATAGATAATGATACCGAGGTCGAGACTCGCACGGCCCCTGACGGGACCCTCAGAGCTCGACGCACCCTTCCCACCGAAAGGAGGGAACGGGGAGACTGCCTGGCTGAATCTAGTAAACCAACCGGCCCGCCGCCTGATCATCAACAAGCGGCTGAGGGATCTGCCCCTATCACCAGGAATGAACTAATAACCCTCATGAGTAGTTTCAAAGGGGAGATCCAAGACTTGATCAATAGAAGGGTGCCTGTTCCTGCAAAGGAACAATCGGCCAGAAAGCCCTCTCAATCTGGGAGGAAGAAACCTGCAAAGGATCGGGAGGCGACTCCTCACCCTAGACCTAGGGGGAGAGAGGCGCCAGTGATCGACCTAACAAAGTACCGCTTCCCTTCTCCAGGGAAGAGGAAGCCCATCCGCCTTGTTCAACTGGATGGATCAAGGAAAACATACTATGATGCTTGAATGATAATCGAGCAAAAGAAGAATCACCAACTGTCAGAGTCGGCCTCTACGTCTGACTTTCAAAACAGTTCACACAATACCTCCATGAGGTATTCGAAATCAAACTCTAAGAACCAGACAGGCAGCACCTCCTCTCGCTCTGGTTCGCAGAAGTACCAGGCGGCCCCGTATGTGCCTCCCCAGCCATACGTTCCGCAATCTCAATATTTCATGCAGCCTACTCTTTTTGGAGAAGAGGCGGCAAGGAACATCCAGCCTTTGGACTGGAAACTTCGGTTGCTCAAACTTGGAGAACAGCCCTCCGCCTTCTCCAAAGAAATAACAGAGGCCGCCCAGCCGGCCAAGGTGAAGAATGTGTTGGTAGGGACCTATGATGGCACTACCAACCCTGAAGACCACTTGATGGCATACACCAACCTTATGTACCTCCAAGGGTTGGATGATGCCACATGGTGTAAGTGTTTCCCTGCCACCCTGAAAGAAGTTTCTCAACAGTGGTTCGGCAACTTACCAGCAGGATGTATCAATAACTTCAAAACACTCGCCTATCTGTTTACATCAAACTTTTCAATGAACATCCCTGCGAAGAAGACCATCCTTAACTTGGGGGCTGTACAACAGGGAGAGAAGGAAGGACTGCGCTCCTACATTAAGAGGTTCAATTTGATGAGAATTCAGATACAGGGACTACCTGATGAAGTAGCTTACACAGATTTTTTCAAGGGTCTAAAGGACGGGTCGAACTTCAAGTTCGATCTCGTCAGAAAGAGGGTGACAACCCTCCAAGAAGCAATGATGGAGGCAGACGCTTATATACAGGCGACCGACCTCTGCAATGTTGGAAAACAGTCGGACCACAAGAAGTCCGACCAAAGAGACAACCGACCACAGCAGTCGGCCAATAAACAAGATAGAAAAAGAAAAGAAGTCTGGGTTGTTTAGGGTAAAAATACCCTAGACACGTGGCCCTATAAAGGCTTGCCATGTATCAAGCTTGCAAAGGTCAGCAAGGGTCCAATCCCTTTGCGACACGTGTCATTGTACCCTAATTGAGGTACAGCTCTCCCCTACTATAAATAGTAGGGGCAGACCTCATTTATGGGAATCGACAACATTTCCAACAACCAACCAAACACAAAACCCATTGCAAAACGCTCTCCAATCGAGAAGCATTTATTGCTCTTTATACCTCTTATAAGAAAGATTCTAACTTAATCTTTGTAGGCGGAACTCCCACCCCCCAGCCTGAGTTTCCTTTATTTGTGCAGGTACAGGCGAAGGAAGGAGCATACTAGGAAATTGTAACTCTCCCGTAGGACACATAAAAAATCCCCAAACATCTGGTGCCATCTGTGGAGAGAGTACTTTCTAGATGACTTCAGAACCTGTACTGCCGGGGAAAGGTAGCTAACCTGCTGGTGAGGCTGAGGTCCACTCGGACCAAGATACAGCCGACAGCTATGAGGTTGAGACTTATACAACCGCTGATGGTTCTTTAAGGACCAAGCATACACGTTCCAAAGACAAAAGGGAACGGGCAGAACTACAGTCGGGCCCTAGTCACCCCACCAAAGGTCCGCTTGGGCTAACCCCTGCCTCAGAAGGAGCCACTCCTGTCTCCAGAGACGAACTCATGAATATGATGATGAGTTTCAAAGGAGAAATCAAAGGCCTCCTAGATAAATCAGCCAGATCCCGCAAGGGGCAGGCGGAAGAGAGACGTCTTGGGAAAAAGACAGCCAAGGCGGTAAAAGATAGAGCACCTACTCCGTACCCAAAGCCAAAGGTGCCGGTTAGGTCCATTGATATCTCAAAAATTCGCATTCCCATGGAGAAGACCAGAAAACCCTTCCGGTACCTACATCCGGATGGGAAGAAAGAAGGTGTACTCTGTTGTTCGAACTCTCATCCAGGATAAAAAGATTCAGCAACGCTCCAAGTCGGCATCGACGTCAATCTTTCAAGACAGTTTCCATATTACATCAGGGAGGCACTCGCGAACAAGTAAAGAGAGTTAGTCGACCAAGGTTTCCGCTCGATCCGGCCCTCATATAATCCAACCGGCAGTGCATGGATCACCATACATGCCCTTTGGATCTCCTTACTCACAGCCGGCCCTATTCGGGGGTCAACCGCCACCTGTCCAGCCTATGGACTGGCAGCTCCGGCTGCTCAACCTTGGGGAACAGCCAACGACGTTCTCCAGGGAAATCACTGGGATGGCTCAGCCGTCAAAAATAAAAAATGTGTTGGTAGGTGCCTATGACGGCAACACCAACCCAGAAGATCACCTTATGACATACACCAACCTGATGTATTTGCAGGGTCTGGATGATGCCTCGTGGTGTAGGTGCTTCCCGGCAACGTTGAAAGGGATTGCTCAACGTTGGTTTGGTAACCTACCTACCGGATGCATCAATAACTTTAGAACGTTGGCATACTGGTTCACGTCCAACTTCTCAATGAACATCCATGCTAAAAATACAAGCCTTGATCTAGGGGCAATACAGCAGGGGGACAAGGAAGGGCTTAGGTCCTATGTCAAGCGGTTCAACCTGATGAGAATCCAAATCCAGGGATTTTCTGATGACGTCGCCTATACCGACTTCTTCAAAGGTTTAAAGGATGGATCAACTTTTAAGTTTGACTTGGTCAGAAAGAGGGCTCTACCCTTCATGAGGCATTAATGAAGGCAGAGGCTTACATACAGGCAATGGAATTTTGTGCTGTTAAACTCCCAATGGATTACAAAAGATCCGATAAAAGAGAAAGTCGTCCTACTCAGCCGGCCAAAAGGGAAGAAAAGAAACGAAAAGAAGTCTGGGCGGCAGAGCCATCCGGACAACCGTTCCAGAAGAGAAAGAGGTCGGATCCGTATGTCCCAAGGTACGAATTCACCAAGGATTGCGCCTCTATTCTCAAGGAGGTTAAAGACCGGTTAAATCTTGAAAAACCGGCAGCAATGAAGAGTCCCATGAGCAGCCGGGATAAAAGTAAATATTGCCATTTCCACGAAGAGATAGGCCATGACACTGAAGGTTGTTTTAGTCTCAGGCGGCTCTTTGACCGCCTTGCTGATGAGGGGGCTCTAAAATCTTATTTGCCCAAATCAAAGGGTACTCCCAAGCAGGTCAAGGGACAACCTCTAAAGGCACCGGTAACTCATTCTGACACTGATGAGGAAACCATCTTAACTATAGCCGGTGGATTTGCGAGTGGTGGTCCTACCATCCGGGGTACCAAGGATAACATAAGAAGGCTGATCAACTCAGTGGATGAGGGTCAGTCGTCTAATAATTCATTCCCGGAGGTCAATATCTCCGAAAAGGATAGATGAGAGGTCAGACAGCCCCACGATGATCCCATAGTCATCGAATGTAAAATTGCCAGTCAACGAGTTGGCCGGATCTTAATTGATACCGGGAGATCGTCCGACCTCATAAGCTATCGGTGCTTAGAAAAGCTCAAGTACAAGCCTAGTAGCATGATACAGGCTCCATACCCTCTTGTTGGCTTTGGGGGAGGAGTAGTGCATCCGGTGGGGATGGTTGACCTACCCATCCAGTTTGGAGAGAAGGGGAAAGGCCGGCGTATGGTTGTCAAGTTTCTTGTTGTTGAGGAACTGACGGCCTACAACGTAATCATTGGCCGGCCAACCCTTAACATCTCCAAAGTAGTGATCATCCCGTCTCTAATGTTGATTAAATTCGAGAGGGATGATGACACAGTCGGTTCCTTGAGTGGGGACCAAAAGACGGCGAGAGAGTGTTACCTCTCAGACGTCAAACCAACATTGGTCACAGACGGTTAGGAAAAGGAAATAGTTGAACTTGACGAATGTGATCAAGAAGCACCGGCCCTGAAAGCAGTCGGTAAAAGAGGAAGGCGGATGAAATGGCACCCGTCAAAGAAAAACAATAGCAATCACTTTCAGGGGAGAGGTCAGATGACCTTCGCCCCCAGCCGGCAGGAGAAATTATTGACATCATCTTAGATGACAGCCGGCCTGACAGAACTGTCAAAGTTGGGACGGTTGCTTTTGACAACTTGGGAACCAGCTTGCTCCGATTGCTGAGAGAATTCAAAGATGTGTTTGCCTTTGAAGTGGAAGAAATGCCGGGTGTAAGCCCGAATCTTGCTGTTCATAAACTCGCTGTGGATCCTAAAAAGAAGCCGGTTAGGCAAAAGAAGAGAAACTATGGCGAAGAAAGATCTCAGGCGGCAGCAGCTGAGGTCAAGAAACTTTTAGATGTTGGGTTCATTCGGCAATGCTACTACCCGGATTGGATAGCCAATGTTGTCCTCGTGAAAAAGCCGAATGGTACCTGGCGGATGTGTGTAGATTACACGGAATTAAACAGAGCTTGTCCGAAAGATAGTTACCCGCTTCCAAAGATCGACCACTTGGTAGACTCTACCGCCGGTCATGCTCTGATGAGTTTTATGGATGCCTATTCTGGCTTCCATCAGATACCTTTGTGGAAGAAAGACCAAGAAAAGACGGCTTTCGTCACAGATCAGGGTTTATATTGTTACATGGTGATGCCGTTTGGGTTGAAAAATGCGCCTGCTACCTTCCAACGAATGATAAACTCGGTCTTTTATGATCAGATTGGGAGAAATGTAGAGGCGTACATTGATGAGATGATAGTCAAATCCAAGCTACAGGCGGATCATCTATCTGACCTTCGAGAAACCTTCACCACCCTCAGGCGGCATAAGGTCATGCTTAACCCAAAAAAGTGCGTCTTTGGTGTTGAGTCTGGGAAGTTCCTCGGATTTTTTATTGACCAGAGAGGTATAGAGGCTAATCCGGACAAGGTATAGGCGGTAATTGACATGCAGTCGCCTCGTACCGTCAGAGAGGCTCAAAAGCTTATCGGTTGTCTGGCAGCATTGGGGAGATTCCTGAGCCGGTCTGGGAACAAGTGCCTTTACTTTTTTCAAGAAATCAAAAAGAGGTCCAGGTTTGAATGAGGTGAAGAGGCTGATGTAGGGATTCGTAGTGACCCGACACTACACGGAAGGAAACCCACCAAGACCCGCCCCTTAATTAAAACAATTAACAAGCATATTAAACTTAATTAAACAAGATTAAGAACAAGAATTATACCTTTGTCGCGTGCTTCACTCCCAAAGAGCTCTTACTTCAAAATCCCGAAAACACGAGATCTCCGACGGATCATACCCTCGACCCGACCCGAGCGTCCTAAGTCTTGAAGGTTAGTCAAGACCTAGACAAAATAACTATGAGTTTTACGAATCAAAGGTTTACTCTTACTTAGAGTTGCCTTTTTAATTCCACTCAAGGTTGTCCATTCCCAAATACCCAAGCTTGGTATTTATAGGGAAATGATCCCTTGATTTCCAATCTCCCATCAATGTGGGAGAGTTGGTAAAATGATAATTATTTAATTCCAAAATTAAATGATTAATCAATTCAATCACAAATCGACACATGGCACAATAATAGAGAAAGCCAAGTGAGGACCAAGGCTTGGGGGGGGGGACCATTGCCTTGATTCCCAAGGCCTTGATTTGGTCCCCACACCCTATGCAAAAATCCGGGTCAAGGAGGGGCACCGCCTTGCTGCCCAGCACCCCAGCCAGCCAGTGAGTGCTGGTGCTGGGCTGGTGCTGTGTGCTGGCATTGATGCGTGCTAGTGCCATGCGCTGGTGCGTGCTGGTGCTATGCGCTGGTGCGTGCTGGTGCTAGGCGCTAGTGCGTGCTAGTGCTGGCCCTAGCACTCCCACGCACTGCCTCGCACACTCACACACACCCACACTACGCGCACCCACGCATCCAGCCCCATGCTCGCAATACCTAGCATGCGTGTTGCTAGCGAGCCACGCATGTTGGGCTTGAAGCTGCTTGCTAGCTCTCCCTTGCATACACTCGCACAACCACACGCACCAGCCTTGGCCATGCACCATGCACTATGCATGCACAAGCCTCGGCCAAGCACCATGCACCACGCATGCGCCAATGTCTAGCACTAGCTGTGCTTGGTGCATGTGGTCCTGCCATGCGCCCAGCATTGTGCTAGGGCCGCGACGGCACCCGGCCATCCTAGGGCATGCATGGTGCGCCTAGAGATGCTGCCTGGGCTGCGATGGTGCCCAAACATCCTAGGGCATGCATGGTGCGCCTAGTGATGCTCTTTGGCTTGCGATGGTGCCCAACCATCCTAGGGCACACATGGTGCGCCTAGTGATGTTGTATGGGCTGCGATGGGTTGTGATGGTGCGCCTAGAACACCTAGTGTGCTTAGGCTTGCGCCTAGCCATGCTAGGTGCATGCTAGCTTGAACTAGCCTAGCATCCACATGGCTAGGCCAGTGCGGTGCTAGGGCTATGTTCATACTTGTCGCTTTGTGATTTTGCGACGCTCGGTCTCGACGCCCTAGGCTCGATATCCGATGTCTGTATTCGTAAAACTCTGTCGACTCATTAAATCCTTTCGGATTAATTCGTCGTCTCGGATCAGTGATTCGATTGGGTTCGACCCGAAGGGTTCAGTTAAGATTAAGCTGTAACATCAATTATACATTGATATTACTGATCGGAAGAGGCCTCCACATAGGCATTCCGATCACTTGACCTTACTGAAGAATTAGCTCCGTAATAATTCTGAACCCTCTATCGGAAGAATACACTTGTTGGAAGGACACCATTCCTTTCAGCTAAGGCGGCATTCCAAAGGCTGAAGCAACACTTGCATTCTTTGCAAAGATTAGTGAGTCCCCTACCCCAGGAGGCCCTCTATATGTACCTAGCCGTCTCGGATCATTCCCTAAGTGTCGTTCTCCTTGCTGAGAGAGACGACAAACAGCTCCCGGTTTATTTCATAAGCCACGTTCTCCGAAATGCTGAACTTCGATATCCCATGATTGAAAAGTTTGGTCTGGCTTTATACAAAACGGTCAAGCGGTTAAAGCCTTATTTCTTGGCTCATCCGGTTACCGGCTATACTGATCAAACGCTTAAACGGCCTATGACCACGTTAGAGATCATCCGGGAGAATGATTAAATGGGCAGTGGAAATTCAAAGTTTAGAGATAACTTTCGAGCCCAGGCGGGCAGTGAAAGGTCAGGCGTTTGCCGACTTCATTGTCGAAATGACTAGGCCGGTACAGCTGGATAATACCGATCAAGTATGGAAGGTGTTTCGGGGTTTTCTGATGTCCTGCGGGAGAGTTACAATTCCGAGACTGGAACCGGACGCCTGTACCTGCAAAATAACGGAGACTCCTGAGAGCTCCGCCTCCAACGGTCAAGTTAGTACCTGATTAAGGAGTAATTAATACGGAAATTAAAGTAATAAGACCTCTCTAGGTGAGAGTGTTTAATGTTGGTAATCTGCTTTGTTAGCGAGATTAGCCGGTAATGTTTGTTCCGTAATGTTTCTGTTCTTCTCTGTTCTTCAGGTGAGATTAATTGCTTGATCAATTGCCTCTCAATTGCTTCTTCCCTTTTAATGAGGATTAATTAAGTATTTATAGTCTTGAGAAGCGTGCCACTCTCTAGGTTTAGGGTAAACCTAGGGCTGACCGGGCCTCTAGACAGGATTGGGCCTTGTTGGCCGGTTTTCCCATTTGGCATGGGTGGACACGTGGCGTGCCTCGATTGGTCCGTAGAGGACGTATCTGTGATTGACACGTGGCAGGCTCCTATTGGCCTTCGTGAAGGACACGTGGCGGAACCTGGTTGGTCCACTTGTCAGACGGTGATTGGTGGATAAAAATCCCCTAATCATTTGCCCCTCACAGGTGGCACGTGACTGGTCACGTGTCGCTTGTGACAGGTGTCGCACGGTGACAGGCGACGGCCTGCTACAGGTGTCACCTTGCAAACGGCCGAGAGATTTTCCCGCCCAAATTTTGAATTTGGAAGCGACCCTTCGCCTTCTCACTTTGCCTATATAAGGAAGTGCTGACTTCGGTCATTTTCACATTTGAGAACTTTGCGAGAACATTCGGACCCCTGAACTTGCTCTGACATTTCAAACCTTTTCTGCCTACCGCCTGTTCTGACAAGCCGACTGCACCGGATTTCCAGAACTTCATCAACCGTCACTCGTTCAGGTAACTCAGTTCTCTTACTCTTAATTTTCTTTTTATTTTTTGAAATGGCACCACGGAAGCACACGACACGACCTAAGTTAGTGATCAGCCGGTCACCGGGGACGGCTGAATCTAGGACTAGGAGTGCCGCCTGCCCTTTTCTGGACCCATCTTTGCCCTTTATACAAAGTCCGACTGTATCTGTGTCTATGCAGAACGTGATGGCCAGAACAAAAAAGACTGCTATGATATCAAACTCAGACGGCTCCTCCCAAAGGGTGCTCATTAGTGAAACATCTGACCAGGCGCCAGATGTAGAATTGAAACGAGGCGGCTGCCAGGCCGACAGTTCTGAGAGAGGGGCCAAGGTGGTCCCTTCCCATCTTACCGTTGATATGTCTAATTTTCCTCATGCTCCTTCTAAGGGAGAGGAGGCGGGCCCCTCTGGGAGAGGGGAGGAGTCGTCCTCTTCGGACTCGTTAGAGGACGAGTCCGAGTCCAGCTCTTCTGGCCACAGTTCTCCAGGCTCAGAAGAAAGACATAGCCGCCTACAAGAGGCGAGACTTTCTCATGCAGTTGAGAAGGGGGACAATTGGGCGGAGCCGTCCGCCTCTTATAGAGAGGAAAACGCCCCCTACTACTGCATGGTACCCCGGGGCCGGATCGCAACCATGCAAGACAAAGTGGAGAGCTTTATTGCTAACCACAGAATGGGCCCGGAATTTTTACTGTTCGCGCCGGATCCAGAAGACACTGTCGTCTGGCCGGCTGGTACCAGCTATGATGACGGCTGCTTTGGCTGCTAGATGGCGGCCATCAAAGCTGGACTGCGCTTCCCATTACATCCGGCTGTTCAGCGGATTTTAGATGGGTATGATTTGGGGTTATGGCAGTTAGCCCCCAACTCTTGGGTAAACGTACTCGGCTATGTGGCCGGGTGCGAAATGTACGGGGTGGAGCCAAGCTTTGAGGCTTTCGCCCACATGAACTATCTCAGCCGGACCCCTAAGTCGGGAGGTACCGGCTGGTATCAATTAACAAGCCATAGGGGTTACCTCATGACGAGAGGTAAGGCGAACAAATGGAAGGATTGGCGAAACACCTTCCTTATCATTGAGGGTTCAGACACGGAGCTGAACCAACGTTTTAACAAGTGGAATAGGGATCCACCTCTTCTCGCAGGCGGCCGCAGCATGCCGCCTGTTCCCCCAAAGGCTAAAAGAGAGATCCTAGACAAAGGACTCTTCAAAGTAGAGACTAGGGTGAACTCTACTTCAGGGGTACGAGAGCAAGTACCCCTAAACTGCGTCCCGAGCTTCAAGTGGCTCTATGACGAGTACTTTTTGGCCGCCTGTGGCCTCAGCAGTCGGTGCTCTAGAGGTAGCCGGCCTGACAAATACTCTGTTTTTTTCACGCCTTGTTTACTTGGGATCTTTACTAACTTTGCTGTTTATTTTTTGCAGCTGACGCCATGAGTAAAATAACAGCATCCAAGACTGCGGCGGCCATGTTGCGGGCCTCTCTCATGCAACAGTCTTGTGCCGACTCCCCCAACAAGGGGGCACCCTTGGTAGGCTTCGAAAACTCTTCCTCTTTTAGGAGTTGTCTTATGCATATACTAACTCTTTTTGTTTTCAGTCTGGCACTCCAAGAGCTTCTTCCTCGCAACAGCCGGACCCCAAGGCCCGGAGGACGACTGTTGCAAGCTCTCCTGGGTCTTCCAGGAAAACAGTGGCGGCTGAGAAGCAGCCGGCCACTTCTTCTAAAACCCCGGCGGGGCCGCCTAGAAGTATGGACAATCACTTGTAAAAACTCACACTTGCTTCCTTCTTGACTAGGTCTAACTTGCTTTTTTTACGCTTGATGCAGCCGGCCCTCAGGGGCTTGACTTGGTTGAGGTAGCCAAGTCCATGATCAAAGCAGTTCCTCCATCTGAAAGGGAGGCGGTCAGGGGTGCCGGCACCCTTGACCTTGATGGGATTGCAGGGGTCCTTGCTGAGGTATACTTAGCATATTTTTGAGTATTTGAGTTCCAGGACGCCTGTTATCTTTTTTGTTTGGAAACTGACGCCTGTTTTTTTTTTTTGTACTTAGGCCCTGCTCCGAGTTAACAGCCTTCGCAAGCCGATTGATCGAAAAAAACAAAGAGGTAAAGGCCGCAAAAGCTATGGCCGCCTCCAACTGTGATAAGGCAATGTTTCAAATTGCCCAAAATGAAGTACTGACCATTGATATTCTTTATTATCAGGCGCAGGCTACCGCCGCTGTTCGGGCTCAGTTAGAGGCGGCCCAGAAGAAGAATGACGAGCTGGAGGCGACCGTCACAAATCTTAAGGCCGAGCTGAAACCTCTTCGCCAAAAAATGCACTCTTACGAAGCCATGGAGAAATCTTTGGCCAACGTAAAAGAACGCCTGGTGAGCCAAGAGAAGAGTCTTACCCAAGAGCTCTCGGAAAAGGCCGAGCAAGAGAAGAAAGAGCTCGTCCGGGAGATGGTGGAAGACTCCGCTCAAATCCGGCGCATGACCTGGGGCCGCCTGTTCCCCAATGCCGACTTTGCCTCATGGGAAAGAACGTACCGCCAGTGTTCGGAAACATATAATCAAGAGATCCTGGCGGCTGCTGAAGAAGAGGCGTTGGGAGATACGTTGGAGGAGGAGGAAGAGCCGGTTGTGGCGCTTGTGCCACTTGGGGGTAAGGCATCAAAAGAGGGTGCAGCTGAAGCCGAGTCCAGCAAGAAGAGTGCTGACCAGGCGGCAGCTGCTAATACTGAACTGCCCCCTTCTTAAGCTTAAAGTATTTTATCCACGGCCTGCGTGCCGTTTGCTTTGTATTTACCCGGCCAGGGGGCCGGGGTTTTGAATATTCTGCTGGTCTTTAATGACCGGCTTATTTTTAATCAAATTTTTGTTTTGATTCAAATTTGTCTAAGTATTCCATATCTAATATCCCATTGTTCACTAGACCGACTGTTGTACATGGCCGAACGTTGCAGACAGGTACAAATAGTAAGTACGCCGCCTATGCCCCTGGACGACTGGTTGTCTGTTTCCAGGATAGACGATCAGTCGGCCATTTATTCAATCGGTATTCGAACTATTTATTCAATCGGTCTGACCAAGTAAATAGTATTACCTAGTCGCCAAGGAATTAAGTAGGATAACAAGCGGCGGGTACCGGTTGTTTCCCTTTATTGCCAATGTTGGCTTTTAACTCGTAATTTGTTAACCTAGCAAGAGTAGTGGTTGAGAGCCCCTGTTTATTAAAAACAGGCGGACGACTCATACCTTTTAGGCTCCATACTAAGTTTGAGTGACTATTAAGTTAACATAGGAGTTACTTAGTCTTCGTCACAATCTAGATTGAGTAGTAGAGGTACCAGGCGGCGTAGGCCGGCTAGACCCCTTGATTCGCCAATGTTTGTTGGCTATTAACTCAATAGGTACCCCCTGCATTTATCCCAAGTAATACAGGCGGTCATCTGACTCAGATGTCAACTGCTACCACTGGTTTGGTTAGTGATAGAGTTATCCTTGTCTCAAAAACGGCTACGTGGTTGCCCTTGGGGACAGTCGTATAGGTGCCGTGTAATTAGTTTATAGAACAATGTTCCACCCAAAAGGGAGCTGCTCTCTGCGACGAATTTCATCCGGAGGGATGCCGTCGGACGCCTGCTATGATGTTGGGACAGGTCGTATTAGTTTTGTAGATTTGATCAGGTGGCTTGGCGCCTGGTATGATCATTCGGCCGGTGGCCTTGGTAAGTTCTTGGTGAACGTAGGTGCTAAGTAAAAGAAGGGTAGCCGCCTGTTAGACACAGGGTCGGCCAGGCCCTAATCTTTTTAGCTAAGTATTGTGAGTAAAATACTCAATGGAGAGTAGCCGACTGTAAAGGTACAGACGGCATGCCCCTCTGAAGATAGAGTGAAAAACTCAATGGAGAGTAGCCGACTGTAAAGGTACAGACGGCATGCCCCTCGTAATACAAAATTGAATAGTAAGTGCAAACTTTATTAAGTAGCTCTTTACTTTACATCATTCAGAAGAAATATTTTTTAAGGTTATCTACATTCCAAGTTCGAGGCAACGGTTGTCCGTCTGGTGTTTCCAGACGGTAGGTACCGTCCCTGACTTCCTCATAGATTCGGTAGGGTCCTTCCCAGTTGGGAGTTAGTTTAGCAGACTCATTAGCCCTACCAACTGCTTCCATTTTTCTAAGTACAAAGTCCCCTACTTTGAGTGGACGCCTGTGTACTTTTTTGTTGTATGATCTAGTCATTCTCAGGCGATAGATCTCATGGCGCAAAACAGCATTGCCCCTCCTTTCAGGAAGTGAGTCTAATGCCAGGCGCATGGCTTCCCAGTTTGCCTCTTCGTCATATAGCATTACTCGAAGAGTCGGCTCGTAGTGTTCTATTGGAAGAACAGCTTCCGCACCATAAGTTAGGAGGAATGGAGTTTCTCCAGTCGCCCCTTTTTCAGTCGTCCTAATGGCCCAGAGAACATGTGGTAGTTCATCCGCCCATAGGCCGCCTGCTCGTTCAATCTTTTTCTTGAGACCGTCTGAGATGATTTTATTAAAGGCTTCTACCTGGCCGTTTGCTTGTGGACGGCCGACAGATGCAAAGTAGTGTGCAATTCCTTGGTCTCCCAACCAGCTTTTGAGAACAGGCGTCTCAAATTGGGGACCATTATAAAAAACCGTAGACATGGGAACCCCGAACCGAGTGATGACGTTTTTCCAAATGAATGAAATTACATCTTTCGTCTTGATTCCCTTTACAGCCTCCGCCTCTACCCATTTAGTGAAGTAGTCAACGGCAACAAGTATATACCTTCTGCCGCCTGTAGCAGGCGTATATGGACCCAGAATGTCCATGCCCCACTTAGCAAACGGTAGTGGGCTGTGAATGGTAGTGAGGTCAGTAGCCGGACGGTGAATTAATTTGCCAAACCTTTGGCACTTGTCTTATTTTTTCACCATCTCCATTGCATCTGCTTCCAAAGTAGGCCAAAAGTAGCCCTGCCGCCTTGCCCTTTGAGCAAGCATCCTACCACCTATATGAGAAGCACAGTAACCAGAGTGAAGATCATCTAGTATCTCTCGTCCCTTTTCAGGAGTAACACACTTTAAGAAGGGTTGAAGGTACCCCCTCTTGTGAAGTTCTCCCTGTATCATTTCAAAACAGGAGGCTCGTTTTTTCAGTGCTGCCGCCTGTTGAGGATCATCCGGCAGTGTACCGTTTGTCAGATATGCCCTGATTGAATCCATCCAGGTTGAGCTTCTGTCTAGGATTCCAATAGGGTTTTCCTCGATGCTTCTCTTCTCCATTACTTCCCAAAAAACAGTTCGAGGAGTATCGGAGGAGGCGGATGATGCTAATTTTGACAGTGCATCTGCCTGGTTGTTTTCTGATCTCGGCACTTGGATCAGATGGAAATCCTCAAGGGAGCCGACTGCTTGTCGGACCGCCTGTAAATACTTGATCATGGCCGGATGGGTTGCTTCGTATTCGCCATTGTACTGACTCACTATCAATTGTGAATCAGAACAGGCGTCTATTTTTCTTGCCCCTGCCGCCTTGCACATGCGGATCCCGGCTAGTAAAGCTTCATATTCTGCCTCATTGTTTGAAGCCTGAAAACTGAAGCGTAGAGCATACTCGAACCTGTCGCCCTCTGGAGATTGACATACGACACCTGCTCCACAACCATTTGAAGTAGAGCTTCCGTCCACATATACCTTCCAGACTTGGTCTGGAACTTGAGAGTCAGGAGGACGAGTCATCTCTACAACAAAGTCAGCAAAGGCTTGCCCCTTCACTGCTTTTCTAGGCTCGAAAGTAACTTCGAGGCTTTGTATTTCTATGGCCCATTTGATCATTCGTCCTAACGACTCCATGATGGTAAGGGGCCGCTTGATTGGTTGGTCGGTATACACGACGACTGCATGTGCCAAAAAGTAGGGCTTCAATTTTTTAACAGCCATGAAGAGTGCAAGACCAAATTTCTCCACTAGGGGATACCTCAACTCGGCATTTTTCAGTACGTGACTGACAAAGTAGACCGGGAGCTGACAGCCGTCCCTTTCAGCAAGGAGCACAGCGCTTAACGCATGATCAGAGACGGCCAGGTACATGTAGAGATCCTCTTTGGGCAAAGGGCTGACCAGCCTCGGCAAGGAATGCAAGTGAACTTTTAATTTCTGGAAGGCGGCCTCAGCATCCGGCCCCCATTCAAACCTTGCCTTTTTCTTAATTTCCTGGAAAAAGTATAGGCATTTGTCGCCTGATCGGCTTAGGAATCTCCCCAAGGCCGCCAGACAACCTGTTAACTTCTGAACCTCTCGGATGGTACGAGGCAACTGCATGTCAATGACCGCCTGCACCTTCTCAGGGTTTGCCTCTATTCCTCTCTGATTGATAAGGAATCCGAGAAATTTCCCAGACTCAACTCCAAATACACATTTCTTGGGATTGAGCATGACATGGTGCCGCCTGAGTGTGGCGAAAGTTTCTCGGAGGTCCGTCAGATGATCTTTCTGAAGTTTAGTCTTGACAATCATATCATCAATATATGCCTCGACGTTTCTCCCAATCTGATCAAAGAACACTGTGTTTATCATTCGTTGGAAGGTAGCCGGGGCATTCTTAAGACCAAACGGCATGACCGTGTAACAGTATAACCCCTGATCAGTGACGAAGGCCGTCTTCTCCTGATCTTTCTTCCATAAGGGAATTTGATGGAAACCAGAATAGGCGTCCATAAAACTCATCAAGGCATGACCCGCTGTTGAGTCGACCAGGTTATCAATTTTAGGCAGAGGGTAACTGTCTTTGGGGCACGCCTTGTTTAAGTCTGTGTAGTCTACACACATTCGCCAGGTGCCATTCGGCTTTTTAACAAGCACCACATTTGCAACCCAGTCTGGGAAGTAACATTGCCGAATGAACCCTGCATCAAGTAATTTTTTAACTTCGGCGGCTGCCGCCTGACTTCTTTCTTCGCCATGGTTCCGCTTCTTTTGCCGTACCGGCTTCTTTTTCGGATCCACAACGAGTTTATGTACTGCCAGATCAGGACTAATGCCTGGCATTTCATGGACTTCAAATGCAAAGATGTCCTTGTATTCTTTCAATAGGTTGTGAAAGTCGTCACCAAGGTTTCTCAGAGCAGTCGTCCCAACTTTGACTGTTCGGTCAGGACGTGAGTCGTCTAAGATCAGGTCCGCATGCTCACCAGCCGGCTGAGGGCGGAACTCATCCGGCCGCTCCTCTGCCAATGATTGCTATTTTTTTGCTTTTCTTGCGGACTCTGTCTGGGACGCCTTTCTCTTTTTGTCGCCTGTTTCTTGAACAGGCGCACTCTCCTTGACATTGTCAAGGTCTGTTTTTTCTCCACTTGACCCAGTGGCAATAACAGTGGGCTTGACATCCGAGAGATAGCACTCTCGGGCCATCCTCTGATCTCCCCTTAGGGAGCCGACTGTTCCATTGTCCCTCTCAAACTTAAGCAGCATAAGAGACGGGATTATAACAGCCTTGGAATTATTCAGGGTTGGTCGACCCAGAATCATGTTGTAGGCCGAGAGTTCCTCTACTACTAGGAACCGGACTACCATGTGTCGTCCTTCCCCTTTTTCGCCCAGGCGAATGGGTAAATCTACTCGTCCCAGTGGGTGGACGACTCCTCCTCCAAACCCTATTAAAGGGTGGGAGGCCGGATGTATGCAGTCCGTCTGATATTTCAGTTTTGACAGACATTTGCTGCTGATGAGATCTGAGGAGCTCCCGGTATCTATGAGGATTCGGCCAACTCTCTGGTTGGCCACTTTACATTCAATAACGAGAGGGTCGTCATGCGGCCCCCTTACCCCTCCTAGATCCTCTTCAGTGATGACAATCTCAGGAAATGTATATTTGGACGGCCGTTCTTGGTGAACGGAATTTACATCTAACCGCCTTATATTATCTTTGTTGCCCCTAATAGTGGGGCCGCCTCCTGAGAAGCCGCCTGCAATGGTGTAGACGACTGCATCATCTGTATCGGAACTGTCGGCCTGTTGATTCTTTTTGGCCGACTGCTTTTTTGAGGAAGTGTTCCCCGTAGATTTCTTGACATAAGTGTCAAGATCACCTTGCTCAGCCAAGCGGTCTAGGTACCGCATGAGACTGATGCAGTCATTGGTGTGATGACCAACGTCATCATGATAAGCACAGATTTTGTTTTGGTTCCGGTTGTTTGCAGAACCCTTCATGGGGACCGGCTTCTCAATTGAGAACCGTCCCTTTATTTCTTTTAGGATAAACTGGTTATCCTTGTTAAACACATACTTTGGGGAGTATGGTTTGAATTCTTTTTTCTTTTTCTGGGCCGGCTGTTTAGAGGAATCAACCGCCCAGACCTCTTTTCTTTTCTCATCTTTGTTAGACGACTGTTTCTGTCGTCCTTCTCTTTTGTCGAACCTTTTCCCGTCCGACTGTTTTATCGTACACAGATCAGTCGCCTGTATATAGGCTTCTGCTTCAATCAAGGCCTCTTGAAGAGTCGCCACCCTTTTTCGAACTAAATCAAATTTGAAGGTAGACCCGTCTTTGAGACCTCTAAAAAAGTCAGTATAAGCTACCTCATCCGGTAACCCTTGAATCTGTATTCTCATCAGGTTGAACCGCCTGATGTAAGAACGAAGCCCCTCCTTCTCGCCCTGCTGAATTGTTCCCAAATCAAGGGTCGTTTTCTTCGCAGGGATGTTCATGGCGAAGTTGGAGGCAAATAAGTAAGCAAGCGTCCTGAAGCTGTTTACACAACCAGTCGGCAGGTTGCCGAACCATTGCTGTGCGATTCCCTTGAGAGTCGCTGGGAAACACTTGCACCAAGTGGGATCATCCAACCCTTGAAGGTACATCAGGTTGGTGAATGCCATCAGATGGTCTTCTGGGTTAGTAGTGCCGTCATAGGCGCCTACTAGTACATTTTTTACTTTGGCCGGCTGAGCGGCTTCAGTAATTTCCTTGGAGAAGGCCGACGGCTGTTCACCAAGTCTAAGCAACCGTAGCTGCCAGTCCATAGGTTGGACGTTTTTTGCTGCAGGTCCACCAAATGGAGGTGGCTGCATAAAATACTGTTGTTGCGGCACAAATGGTAAGTTTGGTACCGCCTGGGCACTATGAAAGCCGGACTGACGGGAGGTGCCGCCTGACTGACTCTCATGGTACGACTGAGTATGCCTCATCGAGGCATTTCGCAAACTGTCTTGAAAATTTGAAGTAGAAGACGACTCTGACAATCGGTCACTCTTCTTCTGCTCTAGCAGTAGCCGAGCATCTGTGAACGTTTGCTTTGACCCGTCCGCCTGAATATGACGAACCGGTTTCCTATTTCCCGTAGGATAACGGAATTTTGTGAAATCAAGAGCAGGTGGCTCCCGCTTCTTGGATTTAGGATGAGGAGTCGCCTCTCGCCCTTGAACTGGCTTCCTCTTCAGTGAAGTGGAAGGTTTTTTGGCCGACTGCTCTTTGACTGAAGCAGGCGGCTTTTTGTTGATCAACTCTTGAATCTCTCCCTTGAAGTCCCTCATGAAGGTCATGAGTTCGTTCCTTGTGATGGGAGCAGACCCATCAGTCGGCTGTTGCCGAGCAGGCGGTGCGCCTGCTGGCTCGCTTCCTGTTTGAAGATGCTCCCGTTCCCTCCTTTCGGTATGACGGGTACGTCGGGCCCTTAGGGTCCCGTCTGGAGCTGTATGAGTTTCCACTTCAAATTCACTTTCGGTGTCATGGTCCGACTGAACTTGAGGGTCGTTTAGGGGACGCCTCTCTTCAGGAGTCGGTACAGACTTGGATGCCATCTCTGAAGTACTCTCCCCACAGACGGCGCCAAATGTTTCGGGGTTTTCTGATGTCCTGCGGGAGAGTTACAATTCCGAGACTGGAACCGGACGCCTGTACCTGCAAAATAACAGAGACTCCTGAGAGCTCTGCCTCCAACGGTCAAGTTAGTACCTGATTAAGGAGTAATTAATACGGAAATTAAAGTAATAAGACCTCTCTAGGTGAGAGTGTTTAATGTTGGTAATCTGCTTTGTTAGCGAGATTAGCCGGTAATGTTTGTTCCGTAATGTTTCTGTTCTTCTCTGTTCTTCAGGTGAGATTAATTGCTTGATCAATTGCCTCTCAATTGCTTTTTCCCTTTTAATGAGGATTAATTAAGTATTTATAGTCTTGAGAAGCGTGCCACTCTCTAGGTTTAGGGTAAACCTAGGGCTGACCGGGCCTCTAGACAGGATTGGGCCTTGTTGGCCGGTTTTCCCATTTGGCATGGGTGGACACGTGGCGTGCCTCGATTGGTCCGTAGAGGACGTATCTGTGATTGACACGTGGCAGGCTCCTATTGGCCTTCGTGAAGGACACGTGGCGGAACCTGGTTGGTCCACTTGTGAGACGGTGTTTGGTGGATAAAAATCCCCTAATCAGAAGGTGTATGTAGACGGGAGTTCTACCATGAATGGTTGTGGGGCAGGCGTAATTTGTCATTCCTCGGAAGGTGATAAATACGAATATGCTCTACGATTCAAGTTTCAGGCTTCGAATAATGAAGCAAAGTACGAGGCCTTGCTAGCCGGTATCCGCATGTGTAAGGCAGTCGGGGCAAGGAAGGTTGATGCCTGTTTGGATTTTCAACTAATTGTTAGCCAGTACCATGGTGATTACGAAGCCACGGTAATGATTAAATATCTTCAGGTAGTCAAAGAAGAGGCTAGGGCATTTGATGAATTCAATCTAAGTCAAGTACCAAGGTCTGAGAATAATCAGGCGGATGCACTATCAAAACTGGCATCATCTGCCACTTGCGATACGCCTAGGTCAGTATTTTGGGAAGTCATGGAAAAGAAAATCATTAAACATGATCCCATTGGAGTTCTAGATCGAAGCTCTACTTGGATGGACCCCATCCGGGACTACTTGGTAGACGACACTCTGCCGAATTCCTCCTCAAAAGCGGCTGCTCTAAAGCGACGAGCATTAAGTTTCGTCATGCACAAGGGTGAACTCTTTTGAAAGGGGTACCTACAGCCGTTATTCAAGTGTATAACCCCAGAAAGGGGAAAGGAAGTGCTTGAAGACCTACATGCCGGCTTCTGTGGATCACACATAGGCGGCAGAACTCTTGCAAAGAGAGCCAGGCGGCAGGGGTACTTTTGGCCCACTCTTGAGGCAGATGCTCTAGAACTGGTAAAGAGATGTGACAAGTGCCAGAGATTTGGCCGGCTTATCCGTCAACCGGCTACTGATTTGACGACTATTTTCAGCCCTATCCCGTTTGCCAAATGGGGCATGGATATTTTGGGACCGTATAAGCCAGCCTCAGGCGGTCGTAGATACATTTTGGTGGCTGTTGATTACTTCACAAAGTGGGTTGAGGCAGAGGCGGTAAAGGGCATCAAAACTAAGGATGTCATCTCCTTCATCTGAAAGAATGTCATCACCCGGTTCGGTGTTCCTATGTCAATGGTCTTTGATAATAGTTCGCAGTTCAAAACGCCTGTTCTCAAAACTTGGTTGCAAGACCAAGGAATTTCACATTATTTTGCATCCGTAGGCTGTCCTCAAGAAAACGGTCAGGTGGACGCTTTTTACAAGCTCATCTCAGGCGGCATAAAGAAGAAGATCAAAAAAGCAGGCGGTCTTTGGGCAGAAGAATTGACTCATGTTCTTTGGTTAATCAGAACGACAGAGAAGGGGTCAACCGGTGAAACCCCATTTCTCATGGCATACGGAACATAGGCTGTCCTTCCTATTGAGTTATATGAACCAACACTTCGAATCATGCTTTATGATGAAAAAGCAAATTGGGAGGCTATGCGTCTGGCTTTGGATACACTCCCTGAAAGAAGGGGTAATGCCGCATTACGTCATGAAATCTACCGTCTGAGAATGACGAAAGCCTACAACAAAAGGGTACGCAAAAGACCCCTTAAAGTAGGAGATTTTGTACTACGTAAGCTTGAGGCAACCGGTAGGGCGAACGAGCAAGGGAAGTTAACTCCAAATTGGGAAGGTCCCTACCGGATTTTTGAAGAAGTTAGAAATGGCACTTACTGCCTGGAAACCCCAAACGGAATGCGGCTACCTCGCACCTGGAACGTAGATAACTTGAAAAAGTACTACTTCTAAGAAATTTGTAATTTTTGTAACGTAGATAACTTGAACGGAAGAACATTTATTAAACCACTGCTCCAAAAAGAGCAGTCATCCAGTGACACCCATCCGGGTGAATTCACCGAAGAGAACAGCTCCCTTCCGGGTGGTACATTGTTCTGGCGATCGTAAACTCAAACGGCATTTACTGACACATCATTGAAAGTACACAACCGTTCGCAATGATCCATTACATCTGGGATTCGGCCAGCATAGATCCAAAAGTGTTCCATGCGGCAAAATTCAAATCCTGGTAAAAACGCCAACCGGCTTTAGCAGCAAAGCACTACAGGTTGTTAGGTATTCCGGATGAAAACTTGTTTAAAAGGACAATGTTATTCCTCTTTGTATGAAAACTCTTGCTGTGTTAAAAACAACAGCAGATTTTAAATATATATATATATATATATATATATGGGCTTAAAGCAACCGGTCTATATCCAAAAGATATGCAGACGGTCTTTAGTACCCATCCGACTAACTTTGAAACGGGTGCTTGTTTGCCGTTGGAGTAAACAATCATCCGTTTCAGGGACATTTTATTGTATCAGCCGGTATGATTAAAGGTCAAAGATCGTTACCCATCCGGATGTCCTTGAAATGGCTATTAGTTTACCGTTGGAGTAAACAGTCATCCATTTCAGGGGCATTTTATTGTATCAGCCGGTATGATTGAAGGTCAAAGATCGTTACCCATCCGGCTGTCCTTGAAACGGCTGCTAGTTTATCGTTGGAGTAAACAGTCATCCGTTTCAGGAGCATTTTATTGTATCAGCCGGTATGATTGAAGGTCAAAGATCGTTACCCATCCGGCTGTTTTTGAAACGGCTGCTTGTTTACCGTTGGAGTAAACAGTCATCCATTTCAGGGGCATTTTTATTGTATCAACCGGTATATTGTAGATATATACTTGTAAAAAATTTCAATTAATTAAAATTTGCAAGTAAATAGCAAAACTGACTAAGTCGGTAAATATATTGAAATAGAAATGTTAACCGGACCCATGTCCGGGAAAAGTACAGAGACATACACGGCTCGCAGGCCGATAAAAAAAGAAATGTTTATGGTTGAAACTGTTGCTGCTGAGGTTGCTGTTGCTCCGGCTGCTGAGTTTGTTCTGTTGGAACTTCAGCCGACTGCGCCACATTTGGTTATGGCTGGATTTCAGTTGGGGCCTCCTGATTTACCTCATTCGGTTGACTCTCCGTATTCCGTTTGACCCACTCCTCAAAAGGGGGAAGAGGGTCAGAACCGAGTACCTTAGCCTCGTATACTTCAGAAGCATACAGGTACCAGAGGTTGAAGTATTTGAACTCATAGTCCGGATGAATGAGACTCCAAGCTAGCTTCATACGCTCCTCGTAGTCGGCCTCATTCTCTTCAATTAGGCGGATTTGTTCCTTCTCTAGCTCTTCTTTATGTGCCGCCTAATTTGAAGCAAGCTCGTCCTTCAGTTGGCTGTTTTCCCGGCGGAGGTCAGCATTCTCTTTGTCGGCTCCTTCCAGAGCCTTGAGATCAGCCTGAAGGTCCTTGACCTTTTGATCAAACTCATCCGCTCTCTTTTTTGCCGCCTCCCCAGCCGAAACAGCTCCCTTCAGCAATTCCTCCTATTCCAACTCCCTCCGTTTAGTTTCGAAGTTAATTTCAATAGCATTGAATTGGGAAACGTCAATCAGCTCAGATCTGGGTTTATGAGCGTCCCTTACCTCCTCTTGCTTTTTACGCAAGAGGACTCGCAGCCCATCAACTCTCAGCATCACCTGCGACATCAGCCGGTAAAAGTGTGAGAAATTAAAAGATTATTACTCTTCCGGTAAATACAGAACATTTCACAAGCATAGGTCATTCGGTCAATTACCTCAGCTATAATGGAGTTGATGCGGTTGAAGTTCACTTGGTGCACAGCCGGCACCACTGCCTTCTCAGAGCGGGTTAGAGTCTTAATCATTCTCTGAGCATACTGGTTGTAATTGGGCCGACTGGAGGTTGCATTTGCAATTAGATAGTTATCTGTAAGATGTTGGGCATACGCTCTGCCTATATTCAGGCGGCATCTAGAAGAATCCCCGGATTGGCTTGCTTGGGTTTTGACTCTCATATGCCCAAGCGGCCAGGGGGGATCAAAGGCAGTGGTTTTACCTTTTTCGGACAGTGGGGTCAAAGCCCCCCAGGCCGCATTTGAGTCTGTACCCGTTTGGGTACGAGCAGCCAACCTTAATTCCTCTACTACCATTTTGAAGTGGGGAATGGATTGCAGGCTCTTTCCTGCAGTAGTAGGCCTGTCTGTGTCAGGCGTTTTCTTTGAAGCCGAAGCAGTGATAAGTGTTTTATTTGTCCACTTATTGTGGTATTTTTGACACGATTTTGTAGTTATTTTTCCCTCTTTTATCCCTTTTTTGTCTCCTTTTGTGCATGATTATAGCTTTTAGCTTCCCCGATCTTTTTTATGTGTGTGTTCGTGTTTGTAGATGCAATGATAAATTGGTTATATAGCACAAGCATGAAGAACTATATTGGAAGCAAAGCACAAGAGGATAGGGCGCTCCTACCCCAAGCGCCACAATCTGCCTCCCTCTTTCCCAGCCAGGAGCGAGCGTGCACCAGTCAAGGAGCGGGCGCTCCTATTCGAGCTCCAACATTCTGCCTTCTCTGATGCAGCGAGGAGCGGGCGCGCACCTAAGGAGGAGCGGGCGCTCCTCCCTAAGTTCCAACAATCTACCTTCTTGTTGCAGCTAGGAGCGAGCGCTCCTATTTGTAGGAGCAGGCGCTCCTACATGCAAACCCGATTTTCTCTACGGAATTCTTTATGCGGCTTTGGGGGAGTATAAAAGGACCGTGGGTCTTTAATTTTGGGGGGCTGCTTCTTCCTTTTAGGCTTCTTAGGTACTTAGTTAGCTCTCAAAAACTCTCATTAATTAGCTTATTTTCTCTCAATTTCAATCATTGAAGTAGTTAATTGAAGTTTGTACTCTCAATTTCAAGACTTTCTCAACTTTGAAGCTAGCTTCACTAGTAAATTTCTTCCTCTATCTCTTGCTCCTTATTTTCAGTTTTTAATTTCTTTGAATTGTTAATTTCCTTCTTAATCTTGTTAAATTGTTGTTGCATGTTCAATCTACCTTGTTCTTACTACTTTTCTCAACTTGTTGGATTTATGATGAACTTAAATATTGTTGTTAGGTTGTTCTTCACCATGGATTGTGAGTAGTCTATTTTCTAGGGGTTGGGTAAAACCCTCAATGTAGTCACTAATACTTGTTGCATGTAATAATTGGGTAATTATTGGGTGTTAATTAGTTGAGCTTAAGTGGTTTAATTGCTTAGTTCTTGTATATGGCCATTGCTAGAACTATTTATCCAAGCTTTCTCAACAAAGGATCGAGAGATGAACTTGAGTTAGCTCCCTTATGCTTAGTTGACTTGAAATGCCATGAGAATAGGAATTTCCGGTCAAGGGAATGTTTATGTCATCGTGATTATGCTTTAAACACTTGTTTTATGCTTTGTAACCACGAGAGTAGGTTGTATTCATGATTCAAGTAATCCCTCTAGCTTGAGAGAGTAGTTGGGTGCCATAGATGACTTCCCCTAATTTATCCCATTGATTTACCTTGATTGTTGCATGTTAATTATGAATTGTGATGAAGTTGAGTGGTATAACCCGAGCCCTAGATTCCCCTAAATATTGTTAATTTCCTCTTAGTTTTAGTTGAATTAAATTAGTAGAAGTTACTCAAAACCAACCCAATTTCGACTTCATTTAGCTTATTTAAACGGTAGTACTCGGTGGTTGATCCAACACCTCTCTTGGGTTCGACCCTTTCTTACCCTTGCTATTAGTTAGTGAGCCAAGATAGGAATTATTATCTTTGGTAGGCTCGACGACGGCCTATCAAATTTTGGCGCCGTTGTCGGGGAGGCAAAGTCACATTGAATGTATTATTGTTGAATGAGACTAAATGTGTGTATATGTATAGTCGTTTCCTTACCTTAATTTTTGTTTATGTATGTTTAACTTGTGATAGTCATTGCTAACGTTTTTCTTAGCTTTGTTTGACTTTGTATGACACGAAAGAGTAAGCAATCACCGCTTATTCCCGTTGATCTAGAGTTGAACAAGACCTTGAGGAACGTGAGGAGACTTTTACAAGGCACACCCGAGTTCTCCATTGTATATTCGGATTCCGATCCGGAAGAGGTCTTTGAAACCTACCAAGAAGATAACATGGGAGAGAATCCTCCTTCACAACCTTTGCTACGAGACTATGACCACCTGATGCGGGAGCATTCAAGGTTTCCTTTCTTGGTCCGTTTCTTTAATGTTTCTTAGATTAGATTTTGGCTTACAAGTTTTTACCTTTCACTTGAAAGGGTTTTTCTTGTTTTAAGCATTAGGATTTCTATTTTGATTAGGAATTGTTTTGGTCTAGTGAGTTCCTATTTGAATTAGGACTTGTCTTTAGCAAAAGAGAGTTCCTATTTGAATTAGGACTTGTTTTTAGCAAAGTAAGTTCCTAAGTGTATTAGGACTTGACTTTGGTTTTTAGGCGTGTCTAGGAGTTTTAGGAGGATTGAATAACCTAATCTAAGTTGAATTAAACTTAGTTAGTTTAGTCATATCCGAATTAGGAACTTGGGGATCAAGTTTCGGTTTTCTTAGGTTTTCTAGGTCAAATGGGATTCTAATTCAATTAGGATTAGTCTTCTAATTTGATTAGGTTTAGGATTAGTTTTGAGTCTATAAATAAAGGTTGTAAACTTCGAATTATACAAGTTTGTTTTGTTGATTAAAGCTTTATTGCTTGTTAATTTGGAATGTTTCTTTCCAAGTTTTCTTTGTGTTTGACGAGTGAAGTTAAACATAAAAATCCTTAGATTAGGCGAGTGAAACCTGATTTAAGAGAGGTTAGATTAATTAGTGAGTGAAGCTAATTCAAACTATCCTAAAAAAACCCCTAAATCACGAGATTAAGGTGAGTGAAGCCTTGAAATCAGATTTAGAACCCTTAGGCGAAAACAAACGAGTGAAGCTTGTTTAAACCTAAGACCAAACGAATCAAGAAACGCATCATATGGTATCAGAGCTGTTGGTGTGATTATTGAGTCGTTATATCCTTGTTCTTGAGTAATCAAGAATCAATTCAAGCTAGTTTCTTGGTTCTTGTTCTTCTCGGCGCAGATCTGGACCAATTGGAAGTTTTAGGTTACTGCGAATTATCTACTTGGTATTTTTTGGTGATTCCACTTCTATTGTGTTATAATATCTTTAGAGTTTTTTCCTATAAAGTTTCAATGCGTTTGATCAAGTAACGAGTCCTAGGGAGCTTCAAACTTTGGTCGTTTTGTTTCTGGACGAAATTTCTGGAACGACCGAAAGTTTTTAATTACTGCGAATTTTCTATTAGTTTTTTTTCGGTGATTCGTTTTGGATTGGATTCCTATTGGACTAAAATTATAGCCTGTAAAATTTCGTGGTCATTGGATAAGTGACGCAAAATCTACAGCAACAAACGTTCGAGGGAAAATTACTGATTGTGCGCAAACATGGAGAATAAATCAACGGTCACTCACTTGCTTGAACAGATGACTGTTTTGATGGAACGACACATTACGTTCATGCATCATAGGAAGAGTCTTGAAGAGGAGATCAAGTGTTTCAAGTGTCAAGGTAGAGGTCACTACAAGTCCGAGTGTCCTAATAGAAGGGTCATGACATTAACAAGATACCAAGCCTTAGAAGAGGAGGATGCTAAAACCGCTTTACTTCTAAAAGAGCAACGTGAAGAAGAGGAGAATGAATATGACTTTGAGGAAGAGTGTGAAGAGCAACCATTGTGTGAGGCAGCCCCGGATCACAACACACTCGTTTTGAGAAAGCTTCTCCATGCTCAATCTACTCCTTTGACTGATATGGCACAAAGGGAGAACTTGTTTCACACTAGATGCTTAGTGAATGGGCGTAGTTGTTCAGTTATTGTGGATAATGGTTCTTGTACTAATGCATGCTCTAAGAAGATGACGGATACGTTGCAGCTTGAGACTAGAAACCATCCTAATCCATACAAGCTTAATTGGCTCACAAATGTTGGAGGAGTACATGTTTCGAAACAAGCATTGGTTTCTTTTACAATTAGTGAGTTTGAAGACAAAGTATGGTGTGATGTTGTTCCTATGGATGCATGTGCTTTGTTTCTAGGTCGTCCTTGGCAATTTGATCGTGATGTGATCTACCTTGCAAAGAAGAATGTGGTTTCGGTTCTACAAAAGGGAAAAGGATTGGATTAAAACCTTTGCCTCCTAAATTTGAACCTATGAAACATGATGGCAACAAGGTTATTTCTCTTTCTACATGTCATAAAGGTGGTTCAAGAAAAAGGAAGAAGAAAGACAAGCAGCAAGATAGAGTGCTTCAACTTGTTCGTAAGTCTCCATTTGAGATAGGTGACTATGTGTGGCTTTCTTTGAGTGCACAGAAGTTATACAACAACCGCAAAGACAATCATGAATCCTTTGATGAAGGGCCTTTTAAAATCGTGCATAGGGAGAATTATGATACATTTCAAGTGCTACTTGGTGAAGCCGTTTGTGCTTCTCTTAGCGCAAATGATCTCGTTCCTTGTTATGATGTCACTTGAGGACAAGTTCGTTTTCAAGAGGAGGAGTATGATGCGGGAGCATTCAAGGTTTCCTTTCTTGGTCCGTTTCTTTAATGTTTCTTAGATTAGATTTTGGCTTACAAGTTTTTACCTTTCACTTGAAAGGGTTTTTCTTGTTTTAAGCATTAGGATTTCTATTTTGATTAGGAATTGTTTTGGTCTAGTGAGTTCCTATTTGAATTAGGACTTGTCTTTAGCAAAAGAGAGTTCCTATTTGAATTAGGACTTGTTTTTAGCAAAGTAAGTTCCTAAGTGTATTAGGACTTGACTTTGGTTTTTAGGCGTGTCTAGGAGTTTTAAGAGGATTGAATAACCTAATCTAAGTTGAATTAAACTTAGTTAGTTTAGTCATATCCGAATTAGGAACTTGGGGATCAAGTTTCGGTTTTCTTAGGTTTTCTAGGTCAAATGGGATTCTAATTCAATTAGGATTAGTCTTATAATTTGATTAGGTTTAGGATTAGTTTTGATTCTATAAATAAAGGTTGTAAATTTCGAATTATACAAGTTTGTTTTGTTGATTAAAGCTTTATTGCTTGTTAATTTGGAACGTTTCTTTCCAAGTTTTCTTTGTGTTTGACGAGTGAAGTTAAACATAAAAACCCTTAGATTAGGCGAGTGAAACCTGATTTAAGAGAGGTTAGATTAATTAGTGAGTGAAGCTAATTCAAACTATCCTAAAAAAACCCCTAAATCACGAGATTAAGGTGAGTGAAGCCTTGAAATCAGATTTAGAACCCTTAGGCGAAAACAAACGAGTGAAGCTTGTTTAAAACTAAGACCAAACGAACCAAGAAACGCATCACCACCCCAACGCATTCCAACTTCGGAGGGGCATACGTCTCCCCACCACAAATGCAAACAACTTTGAGCTTTCACCTCAACTCATCCGCATGATTTAAAGCGATCAATTTGGGGGTAGTCCTTATGAGTGTCCTTTTGCTCATTTGGACAACTTTCTTGAGTTGTGTACAACTATCAAGCAAATCAACATTTCGGAAGAGTTTATTCGGATGCACATGTTTCAATTCTCCCTTCGAGACAAAGCAAAGCATTGGTTGAGAACGGTTGAAGAGGGATCGTTGAGTACTTGGGATGAAGTGACTAGAGCTTTTCTTGGGAAGTATTTCCCTCCCGAGAAAACCGCCGAACTAAGACGGAAGATCACAAACTTCAAACAAGAGGTTGATGAAACTTTGAGTGAAGCATGGGAGTGGTTCAAAGATTACACTAGAGCATGCCCTCACCACGGTTTCACCTCATGGATCATAGTGCAAAGCTTCTATGATGGTCTTACTCCTACCTCAAGGGCCAACCTTGATTCGGGAGCCGGAGGTAGCCTTAAAAAGCTATCGGTTGACGAAGCCTACAAAATGATTGAGGAAGTGGCCAAGCATTATGCTTATGGGGGTGATAAAAGGCAAGGTCAACCCAAGAAAGGCGGTAAGCATGATCTTGAAGCAATCGATCTTATTGCTTCAAAGGTTGATATGTTAGCTCGAAAGCTAGATCAAGTGAACAATGTGCCCGGTAGCTCCTCCCCACAAGTCATGTCTTGTGAGACTTGTGGAGGAAACGACCACTTGGCATCCTATGGCAACACTACAACGGAGCATGTGGCTTCACTTGGTAGGAATGATCCTTACTCCCAAACTTTTAACCAAGGTTGGAAACAACATCCAAATTATCAAGCTCCCCCTCCTCAAAAAAATTACAACCAAGCTCCTCCTTACAATCAACCCCCTCCATAACAACAAGCACCCTATTGCCACCCCAATCAAAGAGACAATGTCCAACAAAGACCCCAATACAATCAAGCCCCTCCTCCTCCAAAATCCAACATTGAATCCGTTTTGGAAACCTTCATGACCCAACAAATCAAGATCAATGGGGAAGTTAGTAGCTCTATTCAACAACTCCAAGCACACAACAAGATGATTGAAAGTCAATTATCTCAAATTGCGCAACAAGTTAGGTGCACCTCTAACCCCGGTGGTCAATTTCCATGCACAACAGTAATGAATCCAAAAGAGCAAGATAAATCAATCACCTTGATTATGGAAGGGGGGTATGAAACTCCAATTATGAGAGAAAATGTTGCCAAAAAGGGAGATGAGGGAGATAGTTGGGTAGATGAAAGTGAGTTTGAAAATGAAGTGAGTGAGGAGGCGAGAGGAAGGTTAAAAATGAGTGATGAGGGTGCCTCAAAGAGAGATGAGGGAGAAGTGAAGAGTCAAGCTCCATTTAGAGCATGAGCCTTGTATTCCATTCCCTCATAGAATGATAGAGAAGAAGCTAACTGAGAAACTTTCCAAGTTCCTTGATGAAATGAAAGGACTTCAACCAAACATTCCACTTCTTCATGCTTTGTCACAAATGCCTACATATGCAAAGTTCTTGAAACATATTCTTTCTAACAAGAGTAGGCTTGAGGAGAGTGATTCTATCTCCATTCTAACGGAGATAAGTGTTATCCCTCAAAATGAGCTTCCCGAGAATTCTGGTGACCCCGGTAGTTTTGCTATACCGATGAAGGTTGGGGATCTTGAATCAACAAATTCTTTGTGTGATCTTGGGGCTAGTGTTAGCCTTATGCCTCACTCTATGGCAAAAAGATTAAATCTTGGGGAGATTAGCCCCACCAAAATGTCAATCCAACTAGCCGAACGCTCGGTTAGAGTCCCATTGGGAGTCTTGAAGGACATCCCAATTCAAGTGGGGAAGGTTCTTGTGCCTTGTGATTTTGTAATCATGGAGATGGATGAGGATTTCAAAATTACTTTCATATTAGGTAGGCCATTTTTGAAAACCGCGGGTGTTAATATTGATATGAAACAAGGGCGGCTTACCTTACATGTTGGGGATGAAATAATCTCTTTCTCATTTCCGGAAACGTTGAATGACCCTATGGTTAAACAAGTTCATAGGGTTGATGTTTTGGTTAATATTTTGAAGGAAGACATGCAGGAGTCACAAGATGAATTGATTCATGCTCCGGAGGTGAAAAAGCAAGAGAGGGCCAAGAAGAAAAAGAAAAACAAGATCAAGTTAATGGACAAGTTGTTTGGTTGCATTTCTAATGATGATAGAAATGTCATTATCTTGCCTAAGGAGAATGGCAAGTGTGTGGAAACAATGAGGTGGGTCAAAAAGGTGTGGCTTGACCCTCCCTAATTTTGGATAGCGCAATGTCGTCAAGCTAGTGATGTTAAAGAAGCGCTTCCGGGAGGCAACCCGAGTATTGTTGCTTAATGAAAAAAAAAATGAAAAAAATGAAAGATCTTGAACTAACACTTGACGAATTTGAGTGTTTGTTTATGTTTTGTTTTTGAACTAGGATAATTTGCTCAAGTGAAGACAAAGCAAGAGATTTGGAAAAGCAGTGAAGAGCGGGTGCTCCAAATGTGGTGCATGCCCGCTCCACCACTGAACAATAAAAACAGAATCACTAACTCAAAAAGGTGCGGGCGCTCCTAGACCCTACCACGCCCGCTCCTAGTTGAAACAGCAAAAATTGTACCAACAACAACAGATAGGAGAGGGCGCTCCAGACTGAGTGCGTGCCCGCTCCTATCTACAACATCTAAGGCAGAAACTCTAGATCAGGAAGGAGCGGGTGCTCCTATACCACAACACGCCCGCTCCATCAACTGAGAAAGCAAATCAGAAACTGAAATTTAGTTAGGAGCGGGCACTCCTAAACCCTTGCACGCCCGCTCCTATCTTCAATACTAAATCAGTGAGCAATTTCAGAATCCGGAGCGGGCGCTCCTCTCACCCTGCACGCCCGCTCCTAAGGGGTCCGGATAAAAAATAAGAGATTTCCTTTTATCTCTTTTAATCTTCTTTCACTTTCTACCCCTCATTTCACCATTTTCACACTCTCTCTCCTCTTTTACCATCTCTTTCTCACTCTAAAACCCTCACTTCTTTTACCTTCTCTCTTCAAAATCATCATCAATCCTCCAATTTTTTCACTCAAAATTCACAAATTCATAATCTCCATCCAATTCTCTCTCTAAAAATCACAAATTTTCACAAAATTGAGCAAAAATTCAAAAGCCCACAAATTCTCCATTGAAGAACAAGGGGAAAACGGTGAAAGCTTGAAGGAGTAGCAAAATCTGAGTAGTCTTGGAAGAATGTAGAGTATTTCATACTCTATTTGGTATAATCTTCTTCTTTACTTCACTTTCCCTCTTGAACCTTAGGGTTCTTCTTCAATTTTCTTAATTTTGTTAATTTCATATAAATTGTGTAGTTAGTTGCATGATTAATTGAAATTTTAACAATTATTGTTGCTTAATTAGAATTGTTTGTGGCAAATTTATGAATGACTTTTTGGAGTAGTTGAACTTGTGATTGAAAATTGCACAAACTTGGTGAATTTGGGAATGTGAATTGTGTGAAATTGGAGTAAATTGTGTTTGAAAAAATTGTGTGTTGGGATACTCTGTTTGGTTGTGTTGTTATATATATTGTGAAACAGGTACTTGGATTTTAAAGGGGGTTTGAAGTTAAGGGTGTGTGTGGTGTTGTTGTTTGTTGTTGAGTGATTTTCTTAAATAACCTTCCCTAAATAAAAAATGAAGAAGTTATTTGGAGGAAGTAAGAAGAGAAAGACAAGTGAACCTCAACCATCCCCAACTCCTTCGCAACAAGAAAATCCTAACCCCCCACCAACACTTAAAGTCCATGACCGATATAAGAAGGCTTTCAATGACCTCTCCAAACGAAAAATTATCCCAACCCGTTTCTATCATCAAGAATCTATGCAAATATTAGGGGTCGATGAAGGAATAAGAAGAGTAGCTGACAACTTTGGTTGGCTAAACTTCTTAAGGAATACGGAAGAAACTTATGCTTCCCTAACTCTTGAATTTCTTTCATCGGTCAGTATGAAGCGCATAAACCTAGAGGGTGAGCCATTAGAATGTGAGATAAAGTTTAGGATGTTCAATGTCGAAAAGATCCTAACCTTAACGAGATTGAACAAAATTTTTGAATGGCCCACCCTTAACCAAATTTACGACCCCAATGGTACTTACTTCTCAAGCTATGAGGAGCAAGTTTGGTGGAACGCCATTGCGGGTTATCCCAACTTCACGACCCGGTCTAGCCATGCTAGCCACATTATCCACCCCGTCCTTCGACTCTTCATGAGACTCATGAGCTATGCTTGTTTCTCTAAGCAAGACTTAGGGAAACTAACAAAAGAAGAGATTAAATGCCTCTTCATAGCTACAAGATTCGAAGGAAATGTGGAAGGGAACGTGAACATGGGATATATGTTCATTAAGAGATGCATGGAAATGAGGGTAAATGAAGATATGAGTGGTGAGATTAGATGTGGGGGGATGATTTCAATTATAGTGAGGAAATTGGGATTTGGTGCTTTTCTAGACCAAATGACCCCGGTCCATGGTTCGAACTTGCTTGATATCAAGGGACTTTATGATATGAAGTTCCTTGTTGAAATTCCGGGTCGGGTTCGTCGCTTTAGCTGGAAGGTCAATGGGAGGCATTATTGCACGCTCCCTAATGCGGCGGTCACTAACTCCGTGGGGGACACGTGGCATGTGCCACGTGATCCACCCCCACGAGCTATGGCCGACGATGACGAGGATGCACCTATACCCCGTCGTATGAGTAAATCCTCCATTCCCCGATCTAGGATAGATAGTTCCTCCTCCTCCTCTTCCCTCTTTGATGTCGAAAACGCTTTCAACCAATTAAATTTAACCAACCAAAGAATTTTAGAACATAATGAATATCAAAGTTTTGTAGCGGAAAGAAACTATCAACATCAAGTTGAGAGGGGAGACTTTCTCCCTTACCTCAACTATCCCAACCGTCCCGTTCAACAAGGGTCGGTTTCAGGTTGGTCTAATGGCCAACCCACCTACCCTTTTTGGCAAGGCCCGCGTAGTTCGATTGGGGAGCTTCGCTCCTATCCCCCTTATGGCTATACACATCCCGGGGGTAGTGATTATAGGGGTGACCCTAGTTATTACTACGTCCCCGAGGTTGGTAGTGATAGTTCATCTGCTGAGGTACTTGATCCCCACCTAAGGGGGTATTACGGGTTCCCACCCAGTTATGATGGTGGTTGGGGTGAGCGAGGTGTGCCGGATTTTGGCCACTACTGTACTTGTCCCAACTACGATCTACCTCCTTATGTAGATGCCTCGACTACCCCTAGTGATGTAGATATTAACTACAACTTTCATTATTCACCGGGGCGCCGGCATGACTAGTTGATCTAGACATTTTACTTACCGTTTCATCGCCCCTTTAGACCCTTGGGATACCGAGGACGGTGCCAATCCCAAGCTTGGGGGAGGTTTTGTCACTGCCTATTTTCTTTCATGAAACGGTAATTAAATGTCTAGCTTGGGGGAGCATTTAGGCCTTGTATAGAGTTGGGATTCGGTGTTGTTAGTTTTGTGCTTAATTTGATTATTCTTCGCTTATCTTGGTTGGTTAATTAATGGTTGAATGTTTGCATTTTAATGAACTTGGCTTGGTTGATGTGCTTCCCATTGATGATGATGTTTGTTGATGAGCCTCCTCTCTTTCCCAAACCCCAAAAATCCAAAGCCCTTCATCCAAATTCTTTAGTTAGTTTCTCTTCTCCCCTCCTATTTATAAAAAAAATTTGTGTTTTTTTAGAATAGGCTTTGTATATATTGTTTTTGCTTGTAGTCGTTTGTCTTAGTGATTTGATTAGTATCTTTGATGGTAAAATGAATTCAAGTGTGCATGTGATATAATTGTCTTAGTTTTGCAAGTGATAGTTTATCAATGAATTGTGGAATGATTGTTAGACTCTTATATGTATGATCCACTCATGATATTCTTTATTTGCTTTGCTACTAATCACTATTCTTTTATCATCTTGTATATATGAAAGATACTACTACATCAAGATCAATGGTAACTCCTCCTTCCCTTTTCCTCTAGTAAATATATATATATATATATATATAATATATATATATATATATATATATATATATATATATATAAACCTTTTTGCTTTTAGAATAGTCCTCAAGAATGATATTGGATTGCATGTGATGGATATTTGCTTTCTTTAGGTAATAAAATTTCGAGCATGGTTTAGATGCCTTTGGTTGAACATAGAACTGGCTAGTTTAAGCTAGTATGAGAATAACCTTACCGAATGTACGAGACCTAAAGTCTAGGATTGTGGTAAGAAGGTGTCGCCCATATCAAAGGAATTTGAACCCCGAAAGGTAGTAATTGATCCCACATTGTTCCCAAAGGTGAGGTTTTTAATATCTTTCAAGCCTACTACATTTTGAATAAGTGGCAAGGATCCTCTTTGATTTAGTACCTAGATCGAGAACTTGAATCCCAACTCCCAAGATCGCGGCTGTTTCGGGGTTTTCTGATGTCCTGTGGGAGAGTTACAATTTCGAGACTTGAACCGGACGCCTGTACCTGCAAAACAAACGGATGCTCCGGATGGTTGGAGATCCGCCTCCAACGGTCAAGTTAGTACTTGATTAAGGAGTAATTAATGCGGAAAATGTAATTTAGTCTCACTAGGTGAGAGTGTTAAATGTGCGTAATCCCCCCTTAATGAGGATTAATGAGCATATTTATGTGCCTTGGGATGTGTGCCAATACTAGGTTTAGGTTAAACCTAAGGTTGACTGGGCTTCCCAAAGATTGGGCCTTGTTGGCTGATTTTCCCATTTGGCATGGGTGGACACGTGTCGCGTTGCAATTGGTCTATGGAGGACGTATCTTTAATTGACACGTGGCAGGCTCCGATTGGCCTACATGAAGGACATGTGGCAAAACCTGGTTGGTCCACGTATCACATGGTGATTGGTGGATAAAAATCCCCTAATCATTTGCCCCTCAAAGGTGGCACGTGACTGGTCACGTGTTACCTGTGACAGGTGTCGCACCGTAACAGGCGAAGGCCTGCTACAGGTGTCACTTGATGAAAGGCCGAGAGGTTTCCCGCTCAAATTTCGAATTTGGGAGTGACCCTTCGCCTTCTCATTTTACCTATATAAGTGTGTGTTGAATTCAGTCATTTTCACACTTGAGAAATTTTTAAGAGAACATTCGGACCCCTGAACCTGCTCTGACATTCCGGATACTTTCTACCTACCGCCTGCTCTGACAAGTCGGCCGTTTTCTCAGAATTTTCAGAACTTCGTCAACTTCTCACTCGTTCAGGTAACCGTCGGTTCTCTCACTCTTTTAATTTTTCTTTATTTTTTCCTTTTTGAAATGGCACCACGGAAGCACACGACACGACCTAGGTTAGTGATCAGCCGGTCACCGGGGACGGCTGAATCTAGGACTAGGAGTGCCGCCTGCCCTTTTCCGAACCAATCTTTTCCCTTTATACAAAGTTCGACTGTCTCTGTGTCTATGCAGAACATAATGGCCAGAACAAAAAGATTTGCTAGGATCACAAACTCAGACGGTCCTCCTACCAGGTGCCGATTAGTGAGACATCTGACCAAGCGCCAGATGCTGAAGTAAATTAAGGCGGCTTGACTGCCGACAGCTCTGAGGGAGGGGTCAAGGTGGTCCCTTCCCATTTTACAGTTGACATGTCTAACTTTTCTCCTGCTCCTATCGAAGGAGAGGAGGCGGGCCCCTCTAGGAGAGGAGAGGAGTCGTCCTCTTCAGATTCGTTAGAGGACGAGTCCGAGTCTAGTTCTTCTGGTCATACTTCTCTAGACACAGAAGAGAAAAACAACCGCCTACAAGAGGCGAGGCTTTCTCACGCAGTTGAGAAGGGGGACAATTGGGCGGAGCCGTTCGCCTCTTACAGAGAGCAAAATACCCCTTACTACTGCACTGTCCCAAAAGGCCGGATCAAGTCCATGCAAGAGAAAGTGGGGAGCTTTATTGCGAACCACACAATGGGCCCCGACTTTTTAGTTTTTGTGCCGGATCTAGAGGACACAGTCGTCTGGCCGGCTGGTACCAGCTACGATAGCGCCTGCTTCGGCTGCTACGAGACGGCCATCAGAGCTGGGCTGCGCTTCCACTACATCCGGCTGTTCAGCGGATCTTGGATGGGTATGAGTTGGGGTTATGGTAGTTAGCCCCAAACTCCTGGTTCAACGTTCTCGGCTATGTGGCCGGGTGCGAACTGCACGGGGTGGAGCCAAACTTTGAGGCTTTCGCCCACATGAATTACCTCAGCCGAACCCCTAAGGCAGGCGGTACCAGCTGGTATCAATTGACGAGCCACAGAGGCTACCTCATGACAAGAGGTAAAGAAAATAAATGGAAGGATTGGCGAAGCACCTTCCTTATCATTGAAAGTTCAGACACAGAGCTGAACAAGCGCTTCAATAGGTGGAACAGGGATCCGCCTCTTCTTGCAGGCGGCCGTAGCATGCCGCCTGTTCCTTCAAAGGCTAAGAAAGAGATCCTGGACAAAGGACTCTTCAAAGTAGAGTCGAGGGTCGACTCTACTACAGGGGTGCGAGAGCAAGTACCCCTGCACTGCGTCTCGAGCTTTAAATGGCTCTATGAAGAGTACTTTTTGGCCGCCTGTGGCCTCAGCAGTCGGTGTCCAAGAGGTAGCCGGCCTGTCGAATACTCTCTTGCCATGCATTACTTGTTATAACGTTTTATTTAACTTTGGTATTTGTCCTTGCAGTGGACGCCATGAGCAAGATCACCGCTCCCAAGACTGCGGCGGCTATGTTGCGAGCCTTTATCTTGCAACAATCTTCAACCGACTCTCCCAACAAGGAGGCGCCTTTGGTAAGTTCCAAGCCTTTCACACACTCTCCTTTTTGAAGTTGGGTTTACGCAGAGACTGACCGCGTGTTTTGTTGTTTTTTTTTAGACGGGCACTCCTAGAACTTCTTCTTCCCAACAGCCGGACTCTAAGACCCGGAGGACGACTATTGCGAGCTCTCCTGGCACGGCCAGGAAAAATGCGGCGACTGAGAAACAGTCGGCCACCCCCTCTCAAACTCCAATAAGGCCGCCTAGGAGTATGGACCTGTCCTTGCGAATTCAGACTTGCTTCCCTTTTACTAGGTCTAACATGCTTGTTTATGCTTGATGCAGCCGGCCCTCAGGAACCGGACCTGATCGAGGTGGCCAAGTCTATGATTAAAGCCGTCCCTCCGGCTGAGAGAGAGGCGGTCAGGGGTGTCGGCACCCTTGACCTAGACGGAATCGCAGGGGTCCTGGTTGAGGTATACTTGGCATACTCTTGTCATTTAAACTCCAAGACGCCTGTTTTTTGTTTGAAAACTGACGCCTGTTTCCTTTTGATCAGGCTCTGCTCCGAGTGAACGGCCTTCGCAAGCCGCTTGATAGGAAGAACAAAGAGGTAAAGGCTGCTAAAGCTATGGCCGTCTCTGACTGTGATAAGGCAATGTTTCAAATTGCCCAAAATGAGATTTTGACAACTGATATTCTTTAATATCAGGCGCATGCTACTTCTGCTATCCGGGCTCAGTTGGAGGCGGCCCAGAAGAAAAATAATGAGCTGGAGGCGACCATCAACAATCTCAAGGCCGAGCTGAGACCTCTTCGCCAAAAAATGACCACATACGACGTCTTGGAGAAATCCTTGGAGCGCGTTAAAGAGCGCTTGGCGACTCAGGAGAAGAGTCTCACTGCGGAGCTCTCGGCAAAGGCCGAGCAGGAAAAGAAAGACTTGGTCCGAGAGATGATGGAAGATTCGGCTCAAATTCAGCGCCTGACCTGGGGCCGCCTCTTCCCCAATGCCGAATTTGCCTCATGGGAAAAAACGTACCGCCAGTGTTCCAACAGATACAATCAAGAGATCCTGGCGGCTGCTGAGGACGAGGCAATGGAGGATGAGGATCCGATAGTGGCCATAGTGCCGATTGGGGTGGATGCGTCGAAAAAAGATGCAGCTGAGGCCGAGTCAAGCAAGAAGAATGTTGACCAGGCGGCAGCTGCTATTGTTGAAGATCTGCCTCCATCTTAAGCTTTGTCTTCTTCGGCCTGCGTGCCGTTTGCTTTCTTTTACCCGGCCAGGGGGCCGGGGCTCTTAATATTTTGCCGGTCTTAATGGCCGGCTTCTTTTGTATCTTTTACCCGGCCTAGGGGCCGGGGTTTTGAATATTTATGCCGGTCTTTGTGGCCGGCTGTTAATATAACTTAGGCGACCATTATTTTAGGTCGCCTTTTTTTGCCAAAATGCTTCGAATTCTTCGAATTTGCGCTTTTATTTTGCTAAGTATCGAAACTCTGATATCCAATTGTATACTATACCGACTGTTTCTTGCATGGCCGATAGTTGCAGACAGGTAAGAGGTAGTCACGCTAGACAGGTAAGGGGTAGTCACGCTGCCTATGCCCCTGGACGACTGGTTGTTTGTTTCCAGGCTAGGAGATCAGTCAGCCATTTATTCAACTGGTATCTGACTTATTTTGAAGACTGGATCCCCTTTAGGCGGGCGGTCTTGTCATTTTTAGTATTAACCAAGTAGGAAGATGGTTTCTCGTCTGCCATGGTTTTAAGCAAGAGAAACTAGGCGGTCTGGGCCGGCTAGTCCCTCTGTGTTAACTTAGTGAGAACAGGCGATAAATGAACACCTTTTTAGTTTTATACCAAGTTTTAAGGAGTGACCAAGTAAACACGGTTGTTACTTAGACGCCGAGTGACTGAGTAGTAGGGGCTTCAAATGGTGGGTACCTATTGTTCCCCTTTATTCGCCAATGTTTGTTGGCTATTAACTCATAAGGTACCGACTGTTCTTATCCTAAGTAGTTCAGTCGGTTGGCTGACACGGATGGTTACTGCAAACACTTGTTGGACCTAATTACTAGGTTAAGTGAGAGGTATCCTTGTCTGAGAAACGGCTACGTGGTTTTCTTGGTTAGACAGTCGTATAGGTGCCGTGTAATTATTTTATAGAACAATGTTCCACCCAAAAGGGAGCTGCCCTCTGCAACGAATTTCATCCGGATGGATGCCGCCGGACGCCTGCTATGATGTTAGGACAGGTCGGATTAGTTTATCGTTTGAATCAGTTGGCATGGCGCCTGATCTGATCATTTCAGCCATAAGCCTTTGATAGTTCTTGGTGAACCATGTTATGGGAGAGTAGCCGGTTGTGTGGAACAAACGACATGCCCCTCTTAAGTAGGAAAATAAAACATGGAGAGTAGCCGACTGTTTGTCAGTAGGCATGCCCCTCTTAGTACAAAATTGAATGAAACAACAAACTTCTATTAAGTAGCTCTCGGCTATTTACATCATTCAAAAATAATATTTCTTAAGATTATCTACATTCCAGGTTCGAGGAAACGGTTGGCCGTCTGGTGCTTCCAGGCGGTAGGTACCGTCCCTGACCTCTTCATAGATTCGGTAGGGTCCTTCCCAGTTGGGAGTTAATTTGCCAGACTCATTAGCCCTACCGACTGCTTCCATTTTTCTTAGTACAAAGTCCCCCACTTTGAGTGGACGCCTGTGTACTTTTTTGTTGTATGATCTGGTCATTCTCAGACAGTAAATTTCATGGCGCAAGACGGCATTGCCCCTTCTTTCTGGGAGTGAGTCCAATGCCAGGCGCATGGATTCCCAGTTCGCCTCTTCGTCGTATAACATTACTCGAAGAGTCAGCTCGTAGTGTTCAATTGGAAGAACAGCTTCCACACCATAGGTTAGGAGGAATGGAGTCTCTCCAGTCGCCCCTTTTTCAGTCGTCCTAATGGCCCAGAGAACATGTGGTAGTTCATCCGCCCATAGGCCGCCTACTCTTTCAATCTTCTTCTTAAGACCGTCTGAGATGATTTTATTGAAGGCTTCTACTTGGCCGTTTGCTTGTGGATGGCCGGCTGATGCAAAGTAGTGTGCGATACCTTGGTCACCCAACCAGCTTTTGAGAACAGGCGTCTCAAATTGGGGACCATTATCAAAAACCATAGACATGGGAACCCCGAATCGAGTGATGACATTTTTCCAGATGAACGAAATTACATCCTTCGTCTTGATTCCCTTTACAGCCTCCGCCTCCACCCATTTAGTGAAGTAGTCGACTGCAACAAGTATGTACTTCCTACCACCTGTAGCAGGCGTATAGGAACCCAGAATATCCATGCCCCACTTAGCAAACGGTAGTGGACTTTGAATGGTAGTGAGGTCAGTAGCCGGACGGTGAATTAGTTTTCCAAACTTTTGACACTTGTCACATTTTTTCACCATCTCCATTGCATCTGCTTCTAGAGTAGGCCAAAAGTAGCCCTGCCGCCTTGTCCGTTGGGCAAGCGACCTGCCGCCTATATGGGAAGCGCAGTAACCAGAGTGAAGATCGTCTAGTATCTCTCGCCCCTTTTCTGGAGTAACACACTTCAAGTAGGGTTGGAGATACCCTCTTTTGTGAAGTTCTCCCTTTATCATTTAAAAACTGGCTGCCCGTTTTTTCAGTGCAGCCGCTTGGTGATGATCATCCGGCAAGGTGCCGTCTGTCAGATATGCCCTGATTGGATCCATCCAGGTTGAACTTCTATCTAGGATTCCAATGGGGTCTTCCTCAATGCTTCTTTTTTCCATTACTTCCCAGAAAACAGTTCGGGGAGTATCACAGGAGGCCGAGGATGCTAATTTTGAAAGAGCATCCGCCTGGTTGTTTTCTGATCTCGGCACTTGAGTCAGATGAAAATCCTCAAGGGATCCGACTGCTTGTCGTACCGCCTGTAAATACTTGATCATTGCCGGATGGGTTTCTTCGTATTCACCATTGTATTGACTCACTATTAATTGTGAATCAGAACAGGCGTCTATCTTTCTTGCCCCTACCGCCTTGCACATGCGGATTCCGGCTAGTAAAGCTTCATATTCTACCTCATTGTTTGAGGCCTGAACACTGAAACGTAGAGCATACTCATACTTGTCGCCCTGTGGCGACTGACATATGACGCCTGCTCCACAACCATTTGAAGTAGAGCTTCCGTCCACATATACCTTCCAGACTTGGTCTGGAGCTTGAGAGTCAGGGGGACGAGTCATCTCAGCAATAAAATCAGCAAAGGCTTGCCCCTTCACTGCTTTTCTAGGCTTGAATGTAACTTCGAGGCTCAGAATTTCTATGGCCCATTTGATCATCCGGCCTGACGACTCCATGGTGGTCAGTGGCCGCTTGATTGGTTGATCTGTGTACACGACGACTGCATGTGCCAAAAAGTAGGGCTTCAATTTTTTAACAGCCATGAAGAGTGCGAGACCAAATTTCTCCACTAAGGGATACCTCAACTCAGCATTTTTCAGTACATGCTGACAAAGTAGACCGGGAGCTGGCAGCCGTCTCTTTCAGCAAGAAGGACAACACTTAAAGCATGATCTGAGACGGCCAGATACATGTAAAGTACTTCTTTGGGCAAAGGGCTGACCAGCCTCGGCAAGGAATGCAAGTGAACTTTCAATTTTTAGAAGGCCGCCTCAGCATCCGGCCCCCATTCAAACCTTGCCTTTTTCTTAATGGCTAGGAAGAAGTATAAGCATTTGTCGCCTGATCGACTTAGAAATCTTCCCAAAGCCGCCAGACAACCAGTTAACTTCTGAACCTCTCGGACGGTACGAGGCGACTGCATGTCAATGACCGCCTGCACCTTCTCAGGGTTCGCCTTTATTCCTCTCTGATTGATAAGGAATCCGAGAAATTTTCTAGACTCAACCCCAAATACACATTTCTTGGGATTGAGCATGACATAGTGCCGCCTGAGTGTGGCGAAAGTTTCTCGGAGGTTCGACAGATGATCTATCTGAAGCTTAGACTTAACGATCATATCATCAATGTATGCCTCGATGTTCCTCCCAATCTGATCAAAGAACACAGTATTTATCATTCGCTGGAAGGTGGCCGGGGCATTCTTCAGACCAAACGGCATGACCGTGTAACAGTATAACCCTTGATCAGTGACGAAGGCCGTCTTCTCCTGATCTTTCTTCCATAGAGGAATTTGATGGAAACCAGAGTAGCCGTCCATAAAGCTCATCAGAGCATGGCCGGCTGTTGAGTCGACCGGATTATCAATTTTAGGCAGAGGGTAACTGTCCTTGGGGCACGCCTTGTTTAAGTCCGTGTAGTCCAAACACATTCGCCAGGTACCATTCGGCTTTTTAACAAGCACTACATTTGCAACCCAGTCTGGGTAGTAACATTGCCGAATGAACCCTGCATCAAGTAATTTCTTAACTTCGATGGCTCCCGCCTGACTTCTTTCTTCGCCATGGTTCCACTTTTTCTGCCTTACCGGCTTCTTTTTAGGATCCACGACCAGTTTATGTACCGCCAGGTCAGGACTGATGCCTGGCATTTCATGGACTTGGAATGCAAAGATGTCCTTGTATTCTTTCAAAAGTTGATGAAAGTCATCACCCAGAATTCTCAGAGCAGTCGTCCCAACCCTGACTGTTGGGTAAGGGCGCGAGTCGTCTAGGATCAGGTACGTATGCTCACCAGCCGGCTGAGGGCGGAATTCATCTGACCGCTGCTCTGCCAATGACTGCTATTTTTTCTCTTTTCTTGCGGCCCCCATCTGGGCAACCTTTCTCTTCTTGCCGCTTGCTTCTTGAACAGGCGTACTCTCCTTGACATTGTCAAGGTCTGTTTTTCCACCACTTGACCCAGCGGCCATGACAGTGGGCTTGATATCCGAGAGATAGCACTCTCGGGCCATCTTCTGATCTCCCCGTAGGGAGCCGACTGTTCCATCATCCCTCTCAAAATTGAGCAACATAAGAGACGGGATTATAACAGCCTTGGAATTATTCAGGGTTGGTCGTCCCAGAATCATGTTGTAGGCCGAGAGTTCCTCAACTACCAAGAACCGGACCACCATGTGTCGACCTTCCCCTTTTTCACCTAGGCGGATGGGTAAATACACTCGTCCTACTGGGTGGAAGACTCCTCCTCCAAACCCTACTAGAGGGTGGGATACCGGATGTATGCAATCAGTCTGATATTTGAGCTTTGACAGACATTTGCTACTGATAAGATCTGAGGAGCTGCCGGTATCTATGAGGATACGACCAACCCTCTGATTGCCCACTTTCCATTCAATAACAATAGGGTCGTCATGCGACCCTCTTACCCCTCATAAATCTTCTTCAGTGATTACAATTTCAGGAAAAGAATATTTGGAGGACCGTTCTTGGTGAACGGTATTGACGTCTAGCCGCCTGATATTATCTTTGTTGCCCCTAATAGTGGGGCCGCCTCCTGAGAAACCGCCTGCAATGGTGTAGACGACTGCATCATCTATATCAGAGCTGTCGGCCTGTTGATTTTTTTTGACCGACTGCTTTTTCGAGGAAGTGTTCCCCTTGGATTTCTTGACATAAGAGTCAAGATCGCCTTGCTCAGCCAGGCGGTCCAGATACCGCATGAGACTGATGCATTCGTTGGTTTCATGACCAACGTCTTCATGATAATCATAGAATTTTCCTTGGTTCCGATTGCTCGTAGAACCCTTCATGGGGGTCGGCTTCTCAATTAAGATCCGTCCCTTGATTTGTTTTAGGATACCTTGGCTATCCTTGTTAAACGCATACTTCGGGGAGTATGGTTTGAATTCTTTCTTCTTTTTCTGGGCCGGCTGTTTAGAGGAATCAGCCGCCCAGACCTCTTTTCTCTTTTTTTCATCTTTGTTGGACGACTGTTTCTGTCGTCCTTTTTTGTCGAAGCTCTTCCCGTCCGACTGTTTTCCCGTACTACAAAGATCAGTCGCCTTTATATAGGCTTCTGCTTCAATCAAAGCTTCTTGAAGAGTCGCCACCCTCTTTCAAACCAGATCAAACTTGAAGGTCGACCCGTCTTTGAGGCCTCTGAAAAAGTCAGTATAGGCCACCTCATCCGGTAGCCCTTGAATCTGTATTCTCATCAGGTTAAACCGCCTGATGTAAGAACAAAGCCCCTCCTTCTATTCTGCTGAATTGTCCCTAAATCAAGGGCTGTCTTCTTCGCAGGTATGTTCATGGAAAAGTTGGAGGTGAATAAGTAAGCAAGCGTCCTGAAGTTATTCATACAACCAGTCGGCAGGTTGCCGAACCATTGTTGTGCGATTCCTTTAAGAGTCGCTGGAAAACACTTGCACCAAGTGGGATCATCCAACCCTTGAAGGTACATCAGGTTGGTGAATGCCATCAAATGGTCTTCTGGGTTAGTAGTGCCGTCATAGGCGCCTACTAACACATTTTTCACTTTGGCCGGCTGAGCGACTTCAGTAATTTCCTTGGAGAAGGCCGACGGCTGTTCCCCAAGTGTAAGCAACCGTAGCTGCCAGTCCATAGGTTGGACATTTTTTGCCGCATGTCCTCCAAACAGAGGTGGCTGCAAGAAATATTATTGTTGTGGTACAAATGGTAAGTTTGGTACCGCCTGGTCACTATGAAAACCAGACTGACGGGAGGTACCGCCTGTCTGACTCTCATGATGTGACTGAGTATACCTCATAGAATTATTGCGCAGACTGTCTTGAAAATATGAAGTAGAGGCCGACTCTGACAGTCGTTCGTTCCTCTTCTGCTCTAGCAATAGCCGAGCATCTGTATATGTTTTCTTTGACCCATCCGCCTGAATATGACGAACGGGTTTCCTCTTTCCTGGAGTAGGAAAGCGGTACTTTGTGAAATTAGGGACAGGCGGCTCCCACTTCCTTGAGTTAGGATGAGGGGTCGCCTCTCGCCCTTGAACAGGCTTCCTCTTCCCTAAAGAGGAAGGTTTCTTTGCCGACTGCTCCTTGGCTAGAGCAGGCGTCTTTTTATTGATCAGCTTCTGAATCTCTCCCTTGAAGCCCCTCATGAAGGTCATGAGTTCGCTCCTTGTAATGGGAGCAGACCCATCAGCCGGCTGCTGCTGAGCAGGCGGTGCGCCGACTAGATCGCTGAGTCCAGTTTGAAGCTGTATGGGCCGACTTCTCGTTCTCTCCTTTCGGTATGACGGGTGCGCCGGGGCCTTAGGGTCCCGTCTGAAGCTGTATGGGCTTCAACATCAAACTCTTCTTCAGTATCATGGTCCGACTAAACTTGAGGGTCGTCCTGGGGACGCCTCTCTTCAGGAGTCGGTACAGACGTGGATGCCATCTCAAAAGTACTCTCCCCACAGACGGCGCCAAAATGTTTCGGGGTTTTCTGATGTCCTGCGGGAGAGTTACAATTTCGAGACTAGAACCGGACGCCTGTACCTGCAAAACAAACGGATGCTCCGGATGGTTGGAGATCCGCCTCCAACGGTCAAGTTAGTACTTGATTAAGGAGTAATTAATGCGGAAAATGTAATTTAGTCTCTCTAGGTGAGAGTGTTAAATGTGCGTAATCCCCCCTTAATGAGGATTAATGAGCATATTTATGTGCCTTGGGATGCGTGCCAATACTAGGTTTAGGTTAAACCTAAGGCTGACTGGGCTTCCCAAAGATTGGGCCTTGTTGGCTGATTTTCCCATTTGGCATGGGTGGACACGTGTCGCGTCACAATTGTTCCATGGAGGACGTATCTTTGATTGACACGTGGCAGGCTCCGATTGGCCTACATGAAGGACATGTGGCGAAACCTGGTTGGTCCACGTATCAGATGGTGATTGGTGGATAAAAATCCCCTAATCAGCAGCCTAAACTACTCTTAGTGTTAATAGAAGTTGTTATGTACTGTCTATTCACAAAAAAAAAAGTTAAGGCACCTCATACTTGCTTCTTTAGTACTTTCCTTTGTTTATCGTGATTAGTAGTTTGTAATGTAATGTTCAAGTTTGAAAAAAAAATGAAAAAAAAGAAGAAAGAAAAGAAGTGATGAATAGCCACCACCCTAGCAATTAAAAAAGCTTGGGGGTGTGGTTTTGTTTCGAATTTATTCATGATTTGTAATTTAAGTCAAGGTTAGAAACTCTTTAGGTTTGCTCTTAATGTTTACATCTTAGCTTGACTTTAATTGCAAAATACTTCTCTAGTTTCCTCTATGCCTTAACTTTGTGTCGTATTCTTCAAGTTTTGTGTAATGTTAGTAAGAGTAGTTGAAGCCATTGTCGGTGGAGGGAGTTGGTTCACAAGCATATGGAGAGGGTACTTATCATTGAGATGTCGAGTGTTCTAAAACCTTCTTTTGTCCATTTTTCTTCCGGCTCCTTCGAGGAGTCATGAGATACTACCATTAGGGGGAATTTGAACTTTGTGTTGGGGACGCGGTAAGATTGGTTGAATGGACCAAAGTTGAGTACATTCTGGAAGGTTAGCTAGGCCTTGGCTAGTCATGACCGTGGTTGATTTTAGGCATATTTCTCATGCTCGAGTTTTTATTGCTTAAGGATTCTTTTATCTTTACATGTGCTTTTCTTTGAGTGGACTAATCTATTGATTTCTTTTGCACCAAATGAATTGCTTGGGGACAAGCAATTGGCTAGATTGGGGGAATTTGATAAGTGTTTTATTTGTCCACTTATTGTGGTAATTTTGACACGATTTTATAGTTATTTTTCCCTCTTTTATCCCTTTTTTGTCTCCTTTTGTGCATGATTATAGCTTTTAGCTTCCCCGATCTTTTTTATGTGTGTGTTAGTGTTTGTAGATGCAATGATAAATTGGTTATATAGCACAAGAATGAAGAACTATATTGGAAGCAAAGCACAAGAGGAGAGGGCGCTCCTACCCCTAGCGCCACAATCTTCCTCCCTCTTTCCCAACCAGGAGCGGGCGTGCACCAGTCAAGGAGCGGGCGCTCCTAATCGAGCTCCAACATTCTGCCTTCTCTGATGCAGCGAGGAGCGGGCGCACACCTAAGGTAGAGCGGGCGCTCCTCCCTGAGTTCCAACAATCTGCCTTCTTGTTGCAGCTAGGAGCGGGCGCTCCTACATGCAAACCCGATTTTCTCTACGAAATTCTTTATGCGGCTTTGGGGGACTAGAAAAGGACCGTGGGTCTTTAATTTTGGGGGGCTGCTTCTTCCTTTTAGGCTTCTTAGGTACTTAGTTAGCTCTCAAAAACTCTCATTAATTAGCTTATTTTCTCTCAATTTCAATCATTGAAGTAGTTAATTGAAGTTTGTACTCTCAATTTCAAGACTTTCTCAACTTTGAAGCTAGCTTCATTAGTAAATTTCTTCCTCTATCTCTTGCTCCTTATTTTCAGTTTTTAATTGCTTTGAATTGTTAATTTCCTTCTTAATCTTGTTAAATTGTTGTTGCATGTTCAATCTACCTTGTTCTTACTACTTTTCTCAACTTGTTGGATTTATGATGAACTTAAATATTGTTGTTAGGTTGTTCTTCACCATGGATTGTGAGTAGTCTATTTTCTAGGGGTTGGGTAAAACCCTCAATGTAGTCACTAATACTTATTGCATGTAATAATTGGGTAATTATTGGGTGTTAATTAGTTGAGCTTAAGTGGTTTAATTGCTTAGTTCTTGTATATGGCCATTGCTAGAACTATTTATCCAAGATTTATCAACGAAGGATCGAGAGATGAACTTGAGTTAGCTCCCTTATGCTTAATTGACTTGAAATGCCATGAGAACAGGAATTTCCGGTCAAGGGAATGTTTATGTCATCGTGATTATGCTTTAAACACTTGTTTTATGCTTTGTAACCACGAGAGTAGGTTGTATTCATGATTCAAGTAATCCCTCTAGCTTGAGAGAGTAGTTGGGTGCCATAGATGACTTCCCCTAATTTATCCCATTGATTTACCTTGATTGTTGCATGTTAATTGTGAATTGTGATGAAGTTGAGTGGTATAACCCGGCCCTAGATTCCCCTAAATATTGTTAATTTCCTCTTAGTTTTAGTTGAATTGAATTAGTAGAAGTTACTCAAAACCAACCCAATTTCGACTTCATTTAGCTTATTTAAACGGTAGTACTCGGTGGTTGATCCAACGCCTCTCTTGGGTTCGACCCTTTCTTACCCTTGCTATTAGTTAGTGAGACCAAGATAGGAATTTATATTTTGGTAGGCTCGACGACGGCCTATCAAGCAGCCGGGGCGGGAGCAGCCAGCCTTGGTGTTTTAGCAGCCGGCTGAGGTATGTTTCTAGCCGGCCTTTTGTGCATACTCGCTAAAGAGAAAGGCATGACTTGGCTCCCAGCCTGAAATCATTCAAACATATTACATCCGGTTAAATATCATCTACCTTCAAGTATATTGCATCTGGCAAACAAAGAAAATAAATATGGCCAAGATAGACTACCCCGGTGTTTTTGGCGGCCAGCGCCGCCTTCTTTTCTTCAATCTGCTTCTTCCTTAGAAGAAGAGCAGAAGTAGTAGGTGTCTTCTCTGGAGGCACCATTTCTTTGGAAACTTCTGTAAAAAGGCAAAGGGCAAGGTTAGAGTTCTGATAGACATACACAAGCGTCAGATACCGGGTGACTCAGTAACCTACCCTTAATAAACATTGTACTAAGATTACAGAGAGACAGGAAGACCTTATCCTTAAACCATTCCGGATGGGGAACCCAGAATTTGGGAACAATAATTTCGCTCCCATCATCCATCTGGGAGGTCGTCTTAAGAAAGAGACCTCTTTCCATTATTTGATCCCATGCCTCAGCCGGCACTTTTGGGAGAGCGCATTTTCTCCCGAGAAAAATCGGATGCTTATTATATCTGTGCAGCTGGCGGTTAAGTTGTTGAGTTGGAGAAGAAACAACATAGAATTTGCTCTTCCAATTGCTCCATTTGGACGGCTTGTCCAAAGTCATCATATACTCTGGGTGGGTTGTTAAAGTATACCATGCATTCCAACCACCCGGCGCCCGGCTAAGGTAATGTATATGAGCGAATGCCTCCCAGCTAGGCTTAACCTCCTGCAACTCCCAGGCGGCAATATATCCCAATATGTTGACCCATGAGTTAGGGGTCAACTGCCATACACCCAAGTCATATCCCCTTAGTATGATGAAAGGGGAACCGAAGGCCGGCTGTGAATGCCGCCTTATAGCAGCCGAAGTAGTTGTCGACATGGTCCAAATCGTCAGTCCAAACGACACTTGCCTCTACAGGCGGTACAACCACTTCCCAATTCTTCCCTACCGGCTTCTTCTTCAAAATAGCAGGGAGTGTTGCATTTAAAGTAACCACATCCCTGGCGGACATAGTCATGTCGGTAGGGTCACTTGCAGCCGACCACTTATAGGCCTCCTCATCAATAGGGGCAGCTGCTTCAGGAGACTCCTCATCAGAGTCGGATGCCTCATCACCTGACACCTCGCCGGAGCCATCGGCGTTAGAATCAGAGTCTTCTAAAATACTGTCCCCCGGCGTACTAGGTTCACCCAGAGAATTATGTGGAATAGACTCATTCGGAACTCTCTCAAACGGTTCCTCTGTCTGATCTTCAGCTAAATCTACAACTGGATCAACGGCTGCATCATCGGACTGGTAGTCAGGGTCGACTGCCGTCACTCGAATCCGAGCCATTCTGTCCTGCACATGAACAGAGACGATCGGATTTGAAGTAGGTGAAGGTTGGCCCAAACACCCCAAGGCGGCAGTCCCAGTCCTAGACTCAGCCGTCCCTGGTAACCGGCAGACCATTGTCGTAGGCTGTGCCTTGTTTATATTGGTGGAGTCCATATCCTAACTCTATATGCACAACCGGAAATTAAAGGGAAAATAATTGCAAAGGGTAAAGACGGTACCTTAGAATGTGAAGCTTGTTGGATACAACTGTCACAGCTGAAAGTGGCTTGAAGTCACCACAGACGGATGTGTTTGAAGCTGAAAGACAAAAATAGAAATTAGCCAGTTTTTCATAAACTCATTCAAAGATACCCCAGACGGTCTAAAACCGGATGAGGGTTTGTTTAGAAAGCTAACTAAACATTGTATGAAGTTCACTCCATGATACCCCAGACGGTATCCATTGAGTAGGTTCAGAAATACCCAGGCGGTGTAAAACCCGGATGGGGGTTATGAAGAAAGATAGCAATATTGCTCTCAAATACCTCAGACGGTGTAAGACCGGATGGGGGGTTATGAAAAACACTCTTCAAAAAAAAAAAAAAAAAAAAGAGAAGAGAAAAGTTTAAAGGTATCCCAACCGGTACTTTACCGGTTGAGTCTGTTTTCTAAAACAGCAATGTGCAGGGCCCCAGGCGGTGTTTCACCGGATGGGGGTGCATTGAATGCATGGTGTTTAGGGTAAAATTACCCATGACAAATGGACCAATCCGGACCTGCCACGTGTCCACCACGTGGGCCAATCAGCGTTCGCCACTTGTCACCCTAAGAGGTCCAACATGGACTAATCAGGCCACGCCACGTGGCCTCCTATATGCCAAATAGGCAAAATGGCCACCAAGGCCCAAAGTCCGAGAGAAGCCCAATTTGCCCTGGTTAACCTAAACCTAGGATTGGCACGCTTCTCAAGACTATAAATACTTAATTAATCCTCATTAAAGGGGATTCATCAATTAATGGCTCTCACCTAGAGAAAACCAAAACACATTGATCACTCCTCACCTAGAGGAACCAGATCTTTCAACCTTTACTTTTCCGCACTATTCACTCCTCAAGCAAGTACTAACTTGATCGTCGGAGGCGGAGCTCCTACCACAAGGAGTCTCCGTTTGTTTTGTAGGTACAGGCGTCCGGTTCCAGTCTCGGAATTGTAACTCTCCCGCAGGACATCAGAAAACCCCGAAACATCTTGGCGCCGTCTGTGGGGAGAGTACTTCTGAGATGGCATCCACGTCTGTACCGACTCCAGAAGAGAGGCGTCCCTTAGACGACCCTCAAGTTCAGTCGGACCATGATACTGAGGAAGAATTTAAAGTTGAAGCTCACACATCTTCATACGGGACCCTAAGGGCCCGGCGCACCCGTCCTACCGAAAGGAGGGAACGAGAGGCTGGTCCCAGTCGGCCAGCCGGCCCACCGCCTGAGACTCAGCAGGCGGCCGAAGGATCTGCTCCTATTACTAGGACATAACTCATGACTCTCATGAGTACTTTCAAGGGAAAGATCCAAGAACTTGTCAATAAAAAGGCGACTGCTCCACCAAAGGAACAGTCGGCCAGATCAAACAACTCCCAGTTGAAGTTACATGCGCCTCGCATGAAACTACTGGGTACAACCGGCAATATACCAGCCTCCGAGCATCCGGCCAGGCGGCCAACTACTGCAGGCGTCATACGGCGGAATGCAAAGAGTCAGACGGTCAAGCTTGTAAGCTATTTATTATTATCATATCATTATTATGATGGTAAAAAAAAAATAAAAATAAAAGAGGCTATTGGCAGAATGGCTTGGAATTCCGAGCTAAAAGAGATTCCGTGCATACAATGTCAATGTTTTGGGAAGAACCGCCATCCCTCATATGAAATCACAATTTAGCTCAATTTGAGAGTATGAAGCTCCATGCAAACAAGCAGCAACATGACTCAATGAGCAGCCAGCACTATACAAGCCCCAAGCAGTCGGCCTTGTGTACTAAGCGCAGGAAAAAGGGGGCTAGTGATGTGTGGGAGTCGTATGTGTTTAATCATCATATGAAAATAAACAAAGCTCACCCTAAAACAGCCGGCTTATCATTATGTTACCCAATGCCGATCAAGTAAAGTTTGTTCTTGTGTGAAAAATAGCATGAGTCTATTGCAATATCGAGGCACAAATGGCATTATCACGCGAGACAAAGGAAGCGTAAACAAAACGTGTGTGTGTTGATATGCATGGCTGAACGCAAGGTGTAATAGGCGGCCACAAGTGCTCTTCAAGACGGCAGCCGGCCCCATCCCAGTCACAAAAACAGCCAGCCATGTGCGGCACTTAACGCAGCAGGCCACCATCAAAACAGCAGGCACTCGGTTGAAAGAACATAAGCTAATGTGGGTCTTCATATTTTTGTAATGAGGGCCGAGTATTCTGATCATTTTGGTCTAAATAATGCCCAGCACGATCAGAAAAACATTAATACAAGCGGCAATTATGTGCCAAGCTAACTATGAAATACACGGCCAAATGCCGAGTTCGAGGCAAAAAGGTTTCAACTCCATGAAAACTGAGCAATCTTCGAATTTTGTTAGGCAATGCATAATAAGCAAGTCAACTGGTACTATGTTGATAGCTCAGACGGCCATCTCTATGCATTTGGAGATGCATTCGGCTACAAGCCATCACCATGCATTTGACTAAAAGGCTAAAATCGACTGGTATTGTTGATGGCTGCCCCTTGTATGTATTCGAAGCAACACACTTCTCGCTGTTTGCGTTTTGCATTTGGATGGCCGAATGCTTTGATGAAGGAGCAGGCGGCATCCAGATGCAGTGAGCTCGATTTGAGAGTATGTAGCTCCCAGTATACAAGCGGCCATCTATACAGGCGCTAAGCATTCGGCTCTTCGCTGTTGACCCTTGCAAACAAGAGCTTAATGGCTCCTACTTCAGAACGCATACAAGCATCAAAAATCAACACTCGGTTGGTTCAATACAATCGGCTCTATAATCATTCAACGACAGCCGAGAGAATTATTGCTCATCTCATACTATCAGCTAGCCTACAAGAAGGATACTGGCCATTAAAACCATTCGCAAAGAACGAAGCGGCATTCGCAACCATTGATTATTAAAAGCATAGCTAAGCTCAAGTTCTTGTAACCATGAAAGCAGACGACCTGCTCCTCATGTAAGTTCAGGCTATGAGATTCTTGAATTTCGAAGGGTCCTGGTCGAGTAAATTCAGGCTATGTAAGTTCAGGCTACGAGTTTTGTGCTTGGACTGAGCAAGGGCTTGAGTAGGCGGCCCTAGCCCAGTCCTAGCTTGACGCACCAGCTTGCTTAAAACAGCCGGCTACCTGATCATTCGGCCATTCAACGTCGAACTTGGAATTGCTTATTAAGTCCAAAAGGATACATCCAACATCCTCATGTATTACAAGCCGATTATGGGAGTGTGTATCAACAAGATGCCCAGCTAGCAACATCACAGCCAGCATGCTCCACATGTAAGCTAAAGATAAGTGCTTCTTGAAATTTCGAAGTATCATGGGCAAACAGCAGTGAATCAAGCGACACCATGCTGGCTCCAAGCATCTAGGCTTGATTGTTTGTAAAAGAAACAGCCGCATGGTTACAGCCAACGGTGTCAACTTGCTTAAAACAACCGGCCACCTAGCAAATCAGCATGACCATATTGTGTGAAGCTTTGCGCTTTAACCACATGCTGCCACCCATAATCTAGTTAAACGCATGTGTCACGCTTACCAAACCTCTTAAACAGTCGGCCAACATAACAGGCGGACTTAAGTGGTCGGATGCTTCACATGTTAAGCATTGTTAAAGTCGAGTAATATATGGCTTTGCAAATTGTATATATGTCGACAAAATTCAGGATAAATTTGCAAGCCATGGAGGGTCGGATCATAGCTACTCGGCTTGGTTATTGTTGAACTCCTTATAAGGGCAATATGAACTCACCTCCCTCCTAGCATGTAACAACGTATGATCGTACAAAATAAATGGACGGTTGACTAAAGCTAGTTGTCCGAGTTGCCCTCACTTGAAGCTCCATGTTTCAAATTAAATACTGACAAGATAAGCTGGCCGAATAAAAATGAAAAGCAAACGTCCTCCATGTGCAAAGCTCAAACACCAACAACAAGCAACTCTAAATGCTGAGTTCGTGTGTATAAAACAGGCGGCATGAAATCCATCAAAGAATAGGATGTTTTTCAAAACTGGCGGCATGCCGAATGTCTGGTTCTATGGTTTGCGTGGTTTCATAGCCTTGTTAAAGCTACCTCAATCATTATTATGATTATCCCAGTTATGTGATCACTTGTCATTCTCATTTAAAGAATATTTCCTAAGTCTATCAAGCAAGAGAGGCGGCATGAATAGTAGTCGGCCCCCTATACGACGAAGTCTCGTAGCTATGAAAGCAGTGCTGGCCGAACAGCAAATGTCGCAAACCACACTAAAATAGGCTAAAGACCGGCGGCAAATGTGCGGGCCGAACAGCAAGGTCGCAAACCACACTAAAACAAGTTTAGCACGACCACCTGTCCCCATTCGAAGAAAGTAGAGTCACCAATCCTCCATGGAAGGGAGCTTAGTGATCTATCTACTCTAACACTTGAAATTATTTCAATACTTGATATTGATTCAGAGGGGCAGGCCGCCTATACATTTACAGTCGCCTACTCTCCATTGAGTATTTTACTCTATCATCAAAGGGGCAGGCCGCCTATACATTTACAGTCGTCTACTCTCCATTGAGTATTTTACACTATCACCAGAGGGGCATGCCGTCTGGACATACAGTTGGCTACTCTCCATAGAAGAGGGCCGGCTGGTTCCAAAACAGACAGCCACCCCCCCTATACTTAGCTAAAAAATGATCAGGGCCTGGCCGACCCTATGCCTAAACAGGCGGCTACCCTCCGCTTACTTAGCACCTACGTTCACCAAGAACTAACCAAGGCCACAAGCCGAATGATCAGTCCAGGCGCCAAGCCAACTGATCCAATCTTTAAACTAATACGACCTGTCCCAACATCATAGCAGGCGTCCGGCGGCATCCCTCCGGATGAAATTCGTCGAAGAGAGCAGCTCCCTTTTGGGTGGAACATTGCTCTATAAACTAATTACACGGCACCTATACGACTGTCCCCAAGGGCAACCACGTAGCCGTTTTTGAGACAAGGATAACTCTATCACTAACCAAACCAGTGGTAGCAGTTGACATCTGAGTTAGATGACCGCCTGTATTACTTGGGATAAATGCAGGGGGTACCTCTTGAGTTAATAGCCAACAAACATTGGCGAATCAATGGGTCTAGCCGGCCTTCGCCGCCTGGTACCTCTACTTCTCAAGCAAGAGTGACGGCGACTGAGTAACACCAACGTTAACTCATAGTCACTCCCTCAAACTTGGTATGGAACCTAAAAGGTTTGAGTAGACCGCCTGTTTTTTGGCAAACAGGGGTACTCAAACCCCTATTCCTACTAGGTAACCACTCCTTGGGTTAATAGCCAACAAACATTGGCGAATCAAGGGGATCAGCCGGCCTCCGCCGCCTGGTACCTCTACTACTCAAGCTAGAGTGTGCCGGAGACTAAGTAACTCCTATGTTAACTTATAGTCACTCCCTCAAACTTAGTATGGAGCCTAAAAAGTATGAGTCGCCCGCCTGTTTTTAGCAAACAGGGGCTCTCAACCACTACTCCTGCTAGGTTAACAACCTTTGAGTTAATAGCCAAGAAAAACTTGGCGAATCAAGGGGACTATCCGGCCCCCGCCGCCTGGTTTCCCTACCACTCAAACAAAATAAGCAGTGATTGACTAACCGCAAGGTTAACCAGTCGCCCTCCTTAGTACGGAACCTAAAAGGTATGAGGAGTCCGCCTGTTTTTTGGTAAACAGAGGTACTCGACCACTATTCTTACTAGGTTGGCTATACTTAAAGCTGCCGTCTGTAACCCAACAGACGTAGCTACTTTGGTTGGACGTCTTGTCTGACGCCTGCTTCTATGCAGCCACCAAAGCAGACGACCAGCCATCCCCCAACGAAATAAACTAAGTACCGAACTTAGTATATTGAATCAAAAGAGGCCAACGGCCGAATAATGCTAAACGCTTACCCCTTATGCAATAGTTGACAGTCCACCTGATCAGGGGCTATCTGCATAGTGGGGCAAAGAATCGGCATCTGTCTAGTTCGGCGGCAATCATTATTATGATTGATTAACTTTGAAAATGTCATACCGCCCAAGGTATCAAAATTTTATAAGTTAATCAAGTCCATCTCCCATTAGAACTAGACAAGATGCCGACCTAGCAAAGCTTCGAGGGTCTAACTTTCGAAAGGAGCAATCCCTCCTGGAAAGAGAAATAACTCCTTCCGAGGGGCAAATGTTTAGGGTAAAATTACCCATGACAAATGGACCAATCCGGACCTGCCACGTGTCCACCACGTGGGCCAATCAGCGTCCGCCACTTGTCACCCTAAGAGGTCCAACATGGACTAATCAAGCCACGCCACGTGGCCTCCCATATGCCAAATAGGCAAAATGGCCACCAAGGCCCAAAGTCCGAGAGAAGCCCAATTTGCCCTGGTTAACCTAAACCTAGGATTGGCACGCTTCTCAAGACTATAAATACTTAATTAATCCTCATTAAAGGGGATTCAACAATTAATGGCTCTCGACTAGAGAAAACCAAAACACATTGATCACTCCTCACCTAGAGGAACCAGATCTTCCAACCTTTACTTTTCCGCACTATTCACTCCTCAAGCAAGTACTAACTTGATCGTCGGAGGCGGAGCTCCTACCACAAGGAATCTCCGTTTGTTTTGTAGGTACAGGCGTCCGGTTCCAGTCTCGGAATTGTAACTCTCCCGCAGGACATCAGAAAACCCCGAAACACATGGTATTTAAAGGTTGAAGACCCCTCAAACGGAGCTATGCCGGCTGAGGGAGTAAAATTCACTACTAAGAAATGGGTTAAAGACCCCCCAGGCGGCATGCAACCCGGATGGGAAATCATTCAAGATCCTTAAAATCAGAAGTGAAAAGTAAAGAGAAAAGGGCAGCCGATACCTTGTCGAAATTGAGCAGAATATACTCAACCGGTAGCCGGATGTGATTGATCTGCAAATGACGGATGCTAGAATTCTTGAGGAAATTAAGAAGCCGGTGTCAGAGCTCTCAGAGAATTTTTTGAAAATTTTTGTAAAGTATGGAGGAGAGAGGTGATGTCTCTCATTTATAGGAGAGGGGCAGAAGGTGAATCAACACCTTCTGCCCTAAAAATTGAAAAACTCAGAAAGGGAGGGAAGCAGACGAACCGTCGCTTCCCATTCCTCTGACGCCTGTCACGGGTGACACATTGCTATGCCACGTCACACTTGTGAGGGGCAGATGTTTAGGGTAAAAATACCCCTAGACACGTGGCCCTATAAAGGCTTGCCACGTGTCAAGCTTGCAAAGGTCAGCAAGGGCCTAATCCCTTTGCGACACGTGTCATTGTACCCTAATTGAGGTACAACTCTCCCCTACTATAAATAGTAGGAGAAGACCTCATTTATGGGAATCGACAACATTTCCAACAACCAACCAAACACAAAACCCATTGCAAAACGCTCTCCAATCGAGAAGCATTTATTGCTCTTTATACCTCTTTTAAGAAAGATTCTAACTTAATCTTCGGAGGTGTAACTCCCACCCCCCAGCCGGATTTTCCGTTATTTGTGCAGGTACAGGCGAAGGAAGGAGCATACTAGGAAATTGTAACTCTCCCGTAGGACACATAAAAAACCCCCAAAGATGGGTGGCTGACTCCTCTGAATAGCCGTCCTAGCAAAAGAAGAAGGAATTCAAACTGTTTCGGGGTTTTCTGATGTCCTGCGGGAGAGTTACAATTCCGAGACTGGAACCGGACGCCTGTACCTGCAAAATAACGGAGACTCCTGAGAGCTCCGCCTCCAACGGTCAAGTTAGTACCTGATTAAGGAGTAATCAATACAGAAATTAAAGTAATGAGATCTCTCTAGGTGAGAGTGCTTAGTGTTGGTAATCTGCGTCGTTAGCGAGATTAGCCGGTTGTTGATGTTCCGTAATAACTCTGTTCTTCTCTGCTTGATTACTTTTTTTTCTACCCCTTAATTAATGAGGATTAATTGAGTATTTATAGCCTTGAGAAGCGTGCCACTCTCTAGGTTTAAGGTAAACCTAGGGCTGATCGGGCCTCTAGACTGAATTGGGCCTTGATGGCCGGTTCTCCCATTTGGCATGGGTGGACACGTGGCGTGTCTAAATTGGTCCGTAGAGGACGTATCTGTGATTGACACGTGGCAGGCTCCTGTTGGCCTTCGTGAAGGACACGTGGCGGAACCTGGTTGGTCCACTCGTCAGACGGTGATTGGTGGATAAAAATCCCCTAATCATTTGCCCCTCACAGGTGGCACGTGACTGGTCACGTGTCGCCTGTGACAGGTGTCGCTCGGTGACAGGCGACGGCCTGTTACAGGTGTCTCCTTGCAAACGGCCGAGAGATTTTCCCGCCCACATTTTGAATTTGGAAGCGACCTTTCGCCTTCTCACCTTGCCTATATAAGGAAGTGCTGACTTCGGTCATTTTCACATTTGAGAACTTTGCGAGAACATTCGGACCCCTGAACTTGCTCTGACATTTCGGACCTTTTCTGCCTACCGCCTGTTCTGACAAGCCGACTGACCCGAACTTCCAGGACTTCATCAACCGTCACTCGTTCAGGTAACTCAGTTCTCTTTCTCTTAATTTTCTTTTTATTTTTTGAAATGGCACCACGGAAGCACACGACACGACCTAAGTTAGTGATCAGCCGGTCACCGGGGACGGCTGAATCTAGGACTAGGAGTGCCGCCTGCCCTTTTCTGGACCCATCTTTGCTCTTTATACAAAGTCCGACTGTATCTGTGTCTATGCAGAACGTGATGGCCAGAACGAAACAGACTGCTATGATATCAAACTCAGACGGCTCCTCCCAAAGGGTGCTCCTTAGTGAAACATCTGACCAGGCGCCAGATGTAGAATTGAAACGAGGCGACTGTCAAGCCGACAGTTCTGAGAGAGGGGCCAAGGTGGTCCCTTCCCATCTTACCGTTGACATGTCTAATTTCCCTCCTGCTCCTTCTAAGGGAGAGGAGGCGGGCCCCTCTAGGAGAGGGGAGGTGTCGTCCTCTGCGGACTCGTCAGAGGACGAGTCCGAGTCCAGCTCTTCTGGCCACAGTTCTCCTGGCTCAGAAGAAAAACATAGCCGCCTACAAGAGGCGAGGCGTTCTCATGCAGTTGAGAAGGGAGACAATTGGGCGGAGCCGTCCGCCTCTTACAGAGAGGAAAACGCCCCCTACTACTGCATGGTACCCCGGGGCCGGATCGCAACCATGCAAGACAACGTGGCGAGCTTTATTGCTAACCACAAAATGGGCCCGGAATTTTTACTGTTCGTGCCGGATCCAGAAGACACTGTCGTCTGGCCGGCTGGTACCAGCTATGGTGACGACTGCTTTGGCTGCTATGTGGCGGCCATCAAAGCTGGACTGCGCTTCCCATTACATCCGGCTGTTCAGCGGATTTTAGATGGGTATGATCTGGGGTTATGGCAGTTAGCCCCCAACTCTTGGGTAAACGTACTCGGCTATGTGGCCGGGTGCGAAATGAACGGGGTGGAGCCAAGCTTTGATGCTTTCGCCCACATGAACTATCTCAGCCGGACCCCTAAGTCGGGAGGTACCGGCTGGTATCAATTAACAAGCCATAGGGGTTACCTCATGACGAGAGGTAAGGCGAACAAATGGAAGGATTGGCGGAACACCTTCCTTATTATCGAGGGTTCAGACACGGAGCTGAACAAACGCTTTAACAAGTGGAATAGGGATCCGCCTCTTCTCGCAGGCGGCCGCAGCATGCCGCCTGTTCCCCCAAAGGCTAAAAAAGAGATCCTAGACAAAGGACTCTTCAAAGTAGAGACTAGGGTGAACTCTACTTCAGGGGTACGAGAGCAAGTACCCCTAAACTGCGTCCCGAGCTTCAAGTGGCTCTATGACGAGTACTTTTTGGCCGCCTGTGGCCTCAGCAGTTGGTGCTCTAGAGGTAGCCGGCCTGACAAATACTCTGTTTTTTCACGCCTTGTTTACTTGGGATTTTTACTAACTTTGCTGTTTATTTCTTGCAGCTGACGCCATGAGTAAAATAACAGCATCCAAGACTGCAGCGGCCATATTGCGGGCCTCGCTCATGAAACAGTCGTATGCCGACTCCCCTAACAAGGAGGCACCCTTGGTTAGCTTCGAAAACTCTTCCTCTTTTAGTTGTCTTATGCATATACTAACTCTTTTTGTTTTCAGTCTGGTACTCCAAGGGCTTCTTCCTCGCAACAGCCGGACCCCAAGGCCCGGAGGACGACTGTTGCAAGCTCTCCTGGGTCTTTTAGGAAAACAGTGGCGGCTGAGAAGCAGCCGGCCACTTCTTCAAAAACCCAGGCGGGGCCGCCTAGATGTATGGACACTCACTTGTAAAAACTCACCCTTGCTTCCTTCTTGATTAGGTCTAACTTGTTTTATCCTTTCGCTTAATGCAGCCGGCCCCCAGGGACTTGACTTGGTTGAGGTAGCCAAGTCTATGGTTAAAGTAGTTCCTCCATCTGACAGGGAGGCGGTCAGGGGTGCCGGCACCCTTGACCTTGATGGGATTTCAGGGGTCCTAGCTGAGGTATACTTAGCATATTTTTGAGCTTTTGAGTTCCAGGACGCCTGTTAACTTTTTTGATTGGAAACTGACGCCTGTTTTTCTTTGTACTTAGGCCCTGCTCCGAGTCAACAGCCTTCGCAAGCCGATTGATCGGAAAAACAAAGAGGTAAAGGCCGCAAAAGCTATGGCCGCCTCCAGCTGTGATAAGGCAATGTTTCAAATTGCCCAAAATGAAGTACTGACCATTGATCTTCTTTATTATCAGGCGCAGGCTACCGCCGCTGTTCGGGCCCAGTTAGAGGCGGCCCAAAAGAAGGTTGACGAGCTGGAGGCGACCGTCACCAACCTTAAGGCCGAGCTGAAACCTCTTCGCCAAAAAATGCACTCTTACGAAGCCATGGAGAAATCTTTGGCCAACGTAAAAGAACGCCTGGTGAACCAAGAGAAGAGTCTTACCCAAGAGCTCTCGGATAAGGCCGAGCAAGAGAAACAAGAGCTCCTCCGGGAGATGGTGGAAGACTCCGCTCAAATCCAGCGCATGACCTGGGAACGACTGTTCCCCAGTGCCGACTTTGCCTCATGGGAAAGAAAGTACCGCCAGTGTTCGGAAATATATAATCAACAGATCCTGGCGGCTGCTGAAGAAGAGGCGTTGGACGGTGCGTTGGAGGAGGAAGAGCCGGTTGTGGCGCTTGTGCCACTTGGGGGTAAGGCATCAAAAGAGGGTGCAGCTAAGGCCGAGTCCAGCAAGAAGAGTGCTGACCAGGCAGCAGCTGCTGATACTGAACTGCCCCCTTCTTAAGCTTTAAGTATTTTTTCTTTTCACGGCGTGCGTGCCGTTTGCTTTGTAATTACCCGGCCAGGGGGCCGGGGTTTTGAATATTCTGCTGGTCTTTAATGGCCTGCTCATTTTTAATCAAATTTTTGTTTTGGTTCAAATTTGTCTAAGTATTTTTAATTTGTTCACTAGACCGACTGTTGTGTATGGCCGAACGTTAAGACAGGTACAAATAGTAAGTATGCCGCCTATGACCCTGGACGACTGGTTGTCTGTTTCCAGGATAGATGATCAGTCGGCCATTTATTCAATCGGTATTCGAACTCTTTATTCAATTTGTCTGACCAAGTAAATAGAATTACCTAGTCGCCAAGGAATTAAGTAGGAAAACAAGCGGCGGGTACCGGTTGTTTCCCTTTATTGCCAATGTTGGCTTTTAACTCGTAATTTGTTAACCTAGCAAGAGTATTGGTTGAGAGCCTTTGTTTATTAAAAACAAGTGGACGACTCATACCTTTTAGGCTCCATACTAAGTTTGAGTGACTGTTAAGTTAACATAGGAGTTACTTAGTCTTCGTCACAATCTTGATTGAGTAGTAGAGGTACCAGGCGGCGTAGGCCGGCTAGACCCCTTGATTCGCCAATGTTTGTTGGCTATTAACTCAATAGGTTATCCAGTAGGAATAGGGGTTCGAGTGCCCTTGTTTGTTTAAAACAGGCGGACGACTCAAACTTTTTAGATTCCATACCAAATTTGAAGGAGTGACTATGAGTTAACTTTGGAGTTACTCAGTCGCCGTCACTTTTGTTTGAGAAGTAGAGGTACCAGGCGGCGTAGGCCGGCTAGACCCCTTGATTCGCCAATGTTTGTTGGCTATTAACTCAATAGGTACCCCCTGCATTTATCCCAAGTAATACAGGCGGTCATCTGACTCAGATGTCAACTGCTACCACTGGTTTGGTTAGTGATAGAGTTATCCTTGTCTCAAAAACGGCTACGTGGTTGCCCTTGGGGACAGTCGTATAGGTGCCGTGTAATTAGTTTATAGAACAATGTTCCACCCAAAAGGGAGCTGCTCTCTGCGACGAATTTCATCCGGAGGGATGCCGTCGGACGCCTGCTATGATGTTGGGACAGGTCGTATTAGTTTTGTAGATTTGATCAGTTGGCTTGGCGCCTGGTCTGATCATTCGGCCTGTGGCCTTGGTAAGCTCTTGGTGAACGTAGGTGCTAAGTAAAAGAGGAGTAGCCGCCTGTTAGGCACAGGGTCGGCCAGGCCCTAATCTTTTTAGCTAAGTATTGTGAGTAAATACTCAATGGAGAGTAGCCGACTGTAAAGGTACAGACGGCATGCCCCTCAGAAGATAGAGTGAAAAACTCAATGGAGGTTAGCCGACTGTAATGGTACAGACGGCATGCTCCTCGTAATACAAAAATTGAATAGTAAGTGCAAACTTTATTAAGTAGCTCTTTACTTTACATCTTTCAGAAGAAATACTTTTTAAGGTTATCTACATTCCAAGTTCGAGGCAACGGTTGTCCGTCTGGTGTTTCCAGACGGTAGGTACCGTCCCTGACTTCCTCATAGATTCGGTAGGGTCCTTCCCAGTTGGGAGTTAGTTTGCCAGACTCATTAGCCCTACCAACTGCTTCCATTTTTCTAAGTACAAAGTCCCCTACTTTGAGTGGACGCCTGTGTACTTTTTTGTTGTATGATCTAGTCATTCTCAGGCGATAGATCTCATGGCGCAAGACAGCATTGCCCCTCTTTTCAGGAAGTGAGTCTAATGCCAGGCGCATGGCTTCCCAGTTTGCCTCTTCGTCATATAGCATTACTCGAAGAGTCGGCTCGTAGTGTTCTATTGGAAGAACAGCTTCTGCACCATAAGTTAGGAGGAATGGAGTTTCTCCAGTCGCCCCTTTTTCAGTCGTCCTAATGGCCCAGAGAACATGTGGTAGTTCATCCGCCCATAGGCCGCCTGCTCGTTCAATCTTTTTCTTGAGACCGTCTGAGATGATTTTATTAAAGGCTTCTACCTGGCCGTTTGCTTGTGGACGGCCGACAGATGCAAAGTAATGTGCAATTCCTTGGTCTCCCAACCAGCTTTTGAGAACAGGCGTCTCAAATTGGGGACCATTATCAAAAACCATAGACATGGGAACCCCGAACCGAGTGATGACGTTTTTCCAAATGAATGAAATTACATCTCTCGTCTTGATTCCCTTTACAGCCTCCGCCTCTACCCATTTAGTGAAGTAGTCAACGGCAACAAGTATATACCTTCTGCCGCCTGTAGCAGGCGTATATGGACCCAGAATGTCCATGCCCCACTTAGCAAACGGTAGTGGGCTGTGAACGGTAGTGAGGTCAGTAGCCGGACGGTGAATTAATTTGCCAAACCTTTGGCACTTGTCACATTTTTTCACCATCTCCATTGCATCTGCTTCCAAAGTAGGCCAAAAGTAGCCCTGCCGCCTTGCCCTTTGAGCAAGCATCCTACCACCTATATGGGAAGCACAGAAACCAGAGTGAAGATCATCTAGTATCTCTCGTCCCTTTTCAGGAGTAACACACTTTAAGAAGGGTTGAAGGTACCCCCTCTTGTGAAGTTCTCCCTGTATCATTTCAAAACAGGAGGCTCGTTTTTTCAGTGCTGCCGCCTGTTGAGGATCATCCGGCAGTGTACCGTTTGTCAGATATGCCCTGATTGAATCCATCCAGGTTGAGCTTCTGTCTAGGATTCCAATAGGGTTTTCCTCGATGCTTCTCTTCTCCATTACTTCCCAAAAAACAGTTCGAGGAGTATCGGAGGAGGCGGATGATGCTAATTTCGAAAGTGCATCTGCCTGGTTGTTTTTCTGATCTCGGCACTTGGATCAGATGGAAATCCTCAAGGGAGCCGACTGCTTGTCGGACCGCCTGTAAATACTTGATCATGGCCGGATGTGTTGCTTCGTATTCGCCATTGTACTGACTCACTATCAATTGTGAATCAGAACAGGCGTCTATTTTTCTTGCCCCTGCCGCCTTGCACATGCGGATCCCGGTTAGTAAAGCTTCATATTCTGCCTCATTGTTTGAAGCCTGAAAACTGAAGCGTAGAGCATACTCGAACCTGTCGCCCTCTGGAGATTGCCATACGACGCCTGCTCCACAACCATTTGAAGTAGAGCTTCCGTCCACATATACCTTCCAGACTTGGTCTGGAACTTGAGAGTCAGGAGGACGAGTCATCTCTACAATAAAGTCAGCAAAGGCTTGCCCCTTCACTGCTTTTCTAGGCTCGAAAGTAACTTCGAGACTCTGCATTTCTATGGCCCATTTGATCATTCGTCCGGACGACTCCATGGTGGTAAGGGGCCGCTTGATTGGTTGGTCGGTATACACGACGACTGCATGTGCCAGAAAGTAGGGCTTCAATTTTTTAACAGCCATGAAGAGTGCAAGACCAAATTTCTCCACTAGGGGATACCTCAACTCGGCATTTTTTCAGTACGTGACTGACAAAGTAGACCGGGAGTTGACAGCCGTCCCTTTCAGCAAGGAGCACAGCGCTTAACGCATGATCAGAGACGGCCAGGTACATGTAGAGATTTTCTTTGGGCAAAGGGCTGACCAGCCTCGGCAAGGAATGCAAGTGAACCTTTAATTTCTGGAAGGCGGCCTCAGCATCCGGCCCCCATTCAAACCTTGCCTTTTTCTTAATTGCCTGGAAAAAGTATAGGCATTTGTCGCCTGATCGGCTTAGGAATCTCCCCAAGGCCGCCAGACAACCTGTTAACTTCTGAACCTCTCGGACGGTACGAGGCGACTGCATATCAATGACCGCCTGTACCTTCTCAGGGTTCGCCTCTATTCCTCTCTGGTTGATAAGGAATCCGAGAAATTTCCCAGACTCAACTCCAAATACACATTTCTTGGGATTGAGCATGACATGGTGCCGCCTGAGTGTGGCGAAAGTTTCTCGGAGGTCCGTCAGATGATCTTTCTGAAGTTTAGTCTTGACAATCATATCATCAATATATGCCTCGACGTTTCTCCCAATCTGATCAAAGAACACTATGTTTATCATTCGTTGGAAGGTAGCCGGGGCATTCTTAAGACCAAACGGCATGACCGTGTAACAGTACAATCCCTGATCAGTGACGAAGGCCGTCTTCTCCTGATCTTTCTTCCATAAAGGAATTTGATGAAAACCAGAATAGGCGTCCATAAAACTCATCAAGGCATGTCCGGCTGTTGAGTCGACCAGGTTATCAATTTTAGGCAGAGGGTAACTGTCTTTGGGGCACGCCTTGTTCAAGTCTGTGTAGTCTACACACATTCGCCAGGTGCCATTCGGCTTTTTAACAAGCACCACATTTGCAACCCAATCTGGGAAGTAACATTGCCGAATGAACCCTGCATCAAGTAATTTTTTGACTTCGGCGGCTGCCGCCTGACCTCTTTCTTCACCATGGTTCCGCTTCTTTTGCCGTACCGGCTTCTTTTTCGGATCCACAACGAGTTTGTGTACTGCCAGATCAGGACTAATGCCTCGAATTTCATGGACTTCAAATGCAAAGATGTCCTTGTACTCTTTCAACAGGTTGTGAAAGTCGTCACCAAGGTTTCTCAGAGCAGTCGTCCCAACTTTGACTGTTCGGTCAGGACGGGAGTCGTCTAATATCAGGTCCGCATGCTCACCAGCCGGCTGAGGGCGGAACTCATCCGGCCGCTCCTCTGCCAATGATTGCTATTTTCTTGCTTTTCTTGCGGACTCTGTTTGGGACGCCTTTCTTTTTTTGTCGCCTGTTTCTTGAACAGGCACACTCTCCTTGACATTGTCAAGGTCTGTTTTTTCTCCACTTGACCCAGTGGCCATAACAGTGGGATTGACATCCGAGAGATAGCACTCTCGGGCCATCCTCTGATCTCCCCTTAGGGAGCCGACTGTTCCATTATCCCTTTCAAACTTAAGCAGCATAAGTGACGGGATTATAACAGCCTTGGAATTATTCAGGGTTGGTCGACCCAGAATCATGTTGTAGGCCGAGAGTTCCTCTACCACTAGGAACCGGACTACCATGTGTCGTCCTTCCCCTTTTTCGCCCAGGCGAATGGGTAGATCTACTCGTCCCAGTGGGTGGACGACTCCTCCTCCAAACCCTATTTAAGGGTGGGAGGCCGGATGTATGCAGTCCGTCTGATATTTCAGTTTTGACAGACATTTGCTGCTGATGAGATCTGAGGAGCTCCCGGTATCTATGAGGATTCGGCCAACTCTCTGGTTGGCCACTTTACATTCAATAACGAGAGGGTCGTCATGCGGCCCCCTTATTCCTCCTAGATCCTCTTCAGTGATGACAATCTCAGGAAATGTATATTTGGACGGCCGTTCTTGGTGAACGGAATTTACATCTAGCCGCCTTATATTATCTTTGTTGCCCCTAATAGTGGGGCCGCCTCCTGAGAAGCCGCCTGCAATGGTGTAGACGACTGCATCATCTGTATCGGAACTGTCGGCCTGTTGATTCTTTTTGGCCGACTGCTTTTTTGAGGAAGTGTTCCCCGTAGATTTCTTGATATAAGTGTCAAGATCACCTTGATCAGCCAAGCGGTCTAGGTACCGCATGAGACTGATGCAGTCATTGGTGTGATGACCAACGTCATCATGATAAGCACAGATTTTGTCTTGGTTCCGGTTGCTTGCAGAACCCTTCACGGGGAGCGGCTTCTCAATTGAGAGCCGTCCCTTTATTTCTTTTAGGATAAACTGGTTATCCTTGTTAAACACATACTTCGGGGAGTATGGTTTGAATTCTTTTTTCTTTTTCTGAGTCGGCTGTTTAGAGGAATCAGCCGCCCAGACCTCTTTTCTTTTCTCATCTTTGTTGGAAGACTGTTTCTGTCGTCCCTCTCTTTTGTCGAACCTCTTCCCGTCCGACTGTTTCATCGTACACAGATCAGTCGCCTGTATATAGGCTTCTGCTTCAATCAGGGCCTCTTGAAGAGTCGCCACCCTTTTTCGAACTAAATCAAATTTGAAGGTAGACCCGTCTTTGAGACCTCTAAAAAAGTCAGTATAAGCTACCTCATCCGGTAACCCTTGAATCTGTATTCTCATCAGGTTGAACCGCCTGATGTAGGAACGAAGCCCCTCCTTCTCGCCCTGCTGAATTGTTCCCAAATCAAGGGTCGTTTTCTTCGCAGGGATGTTCATTGCAAAGTTGGAGGCAAATAAGTAAGCAAGCGTCCTGAAGCTGTTTACACAACCAGTCGACAGGTTGCCGAACCATTGCTGTGCAATTCCCTTGAGAGTCGCTGGGAAACACTTGCACCAAGTGGGATCATCCAACCCTTGAAGGTACATCAGGTTGGTGAATGCCATCAGATGGTCTTCTGGGTTAGTAGTGCCGTCATAGGCGCCTACTAGAACATTTTTTACTTTGGTCGGCTGAGCGGCTTCAGTAATTTCCTTGGAGAAGGCCGACGGCTGTTCACCAAGTCTAAGCAGCCGTAGCTGCCAGTCCATAGGTTGGACGTTTTTTGCTGCAGGTCCACCAAATGGAGGTGGCTGCATAAAATACTGTTGTTGCGGCACAAATGGTAAGTTTGGTACCGCCTGGGCACTATGAAAGCCGGACTGACGGGAGGTGCCGCCTGACTGACTCTCATGGTACGACTGAGTATGCCTCATCGAGGCATTTCGCAAACTGTCCTGAAAATTTGAAGTAGAAGCCGACTCTGATAATCGGTCACTCTTCTTCTGCTCTAGCAGGAGCCCAGCATCTGTGAACGTTTGCTTTGACCCGTCCGCCTGAATATGACGAACCGGTTTCCTATTTCCCGTAGGATAACGGAGTTTTGTAAAATCAAGAGCAGGTGGCTCCCGCTTCTTGGATTTAGGATGGGGAGTCGCCTCTCGCCCTTGAACTGGCTTCCTCTTCAGTGAAGTGGAAGGTTTCTTGGCCGACTGCTCTTTGACTGAAGCAGGCGGTTTTTTGTTGATCAACTCTTGAATCTCTCCCTTGAAGTCCCTCATGAAGGTCATGAGTTCGTTCCTTGTGATGGGAGCAGACCCATCAGTCGGCTGTTGCCGAGCAAGCGGTGCGCCTGCTGGCTCGCTTCCTGTTTGAAGATGCTCCCGTTCCCTCCTTTCGGTATGGCGGGTACGTCGGGCCCTTAGGGTCCCGTCTGGAGCTGTATGAGTTTCAACTTCAAATTCACTTTCGGTATCATGGTCCGACTGAACTTGAGGGTCGTCTAGGGGACGCCTCTCTTCTGGAGTCGGTACAGACTTGGATGCCATCTCTGAAGTACTCTCCCCACAGACGGCGCCAAATGTTTCGGGGTTTTCTGATGTCCTGCGGGAGAGTTACAATTCCGAGACTGGAACCGGACGCCTGTACCTGCAAAATAACGGAGACTCCTGAGAGCTCCGCCTCCAACGGTCAAGTTAGTACCTGATTAAGGAGTAATCAATACAGAAATTAAAGTAATGAGATCTCTCTAGGTGAGAGTGCTTAGTGTTGGTAATCTGCGTCGTTAGCGAGATTAGCCGGTTGTTGATGTTCCGTAATAACTCTGTTCTTCTCTGCTTGATTACTTTTTTTTCTACCCCTTAATTAATGAGGATTAATTGAGTATTTATAGCCTTGAGAAGCGTGCCACTCTCTAGGTTTAAGGTAAACCTAGGGCTGATCGGGCCTCTAGACTGAATTGGGCCTTGATGGCCGGTTCTCCCATTTGGCATGGGTGGACACGTGGCGTGTCTAAATTGGTCCGTAGAGGACGTATCTGTGATTGACACGTGGCAGGCTCCTGTTGGCCTTCGTGAAGGACACGTGGCGGAACCTGGTTGGTCCACTCGTCAGACGGTGATTGGTGGATAAAAATCCCCTAATCACAAACTGTACTCCCCTAAGTACGAATTCAACAAGGATAGCTATGCCATCCTCATGGAAATCAAGGACCAGGTCTCAATTAAGAAGCCAGCAGCCATGAAGAGTTCCATTAAGAATCGGAACAAGAATAAATATTACCATTACCATGAGGACGTTGGTCATGACACCAATGAATGCATCAGCCTCAAACGCCAGTTGGACCGCCTGGCAGACAACGGAGATCTCAACTCCTATGTCAAGAAATCAAAGGGTTCCAAACAACCCAAACAAAAGCAGGCGGCCAAGAGGAGGTCTCATTCTTCTGCAAGCTCAGACACTGACGAGGCGCCGATCTAATCCATAACAGTCGGCACTTTCCTTGACTCCAAAGCTGGCATGACAATTACCATTATTATGATATCATAATTGTAAATAAAAAGTTAAGTATGGCAAAGCCGCCTAACTTACTGATTTTCATTATTATGATTGCAAATAAAAATTAAGTATGGCAAAGTTGCCTAACTTACTGATTTTGTATGGAAAAAGCTCCACCTAAGAGCATAAAAAATAAAAAAAATATAAAAAAAAAGCTGGACGACACACATGCAGCATCATAGAAGTTGAGATGTGCATGGTTGGACAACACACAAGTAGGTTTGCATGTATCAGCCACGCATGATTTTCTCCCACTATTCTAAGTCTTTGCCAGCTAACCCACTACAAGCATGCAACTTTACTCAAGTATATATTATACAACATACTTAGTAAATATGATATATTGTTTTGGGAATTTGAAACAACCGCCATCCCTGAGTATGAAGCTCCATGCAAACAACCGGCCTTGTCATCCTTGAGAAGGTCTTTATGTTGCGATTATTGAGGGAGCACCCGGCCCTATCATGCGGCGGCCTCCGTATATAAGCAAGCAAGCTCAATCCGAGTGAAGGCAACTCCACATAAACAAGCGGCTACTTGAGTAGTCGCATGACAAATTCGGTCATTTAATGCCGAACCTAGAAATGCGAGATAAATAGCTTGATATTAAGAAGCATACAACCACCATAAGTAACGTATGGTAAGTAGTAATTTAATCAGCCAAGATCAAGCGGCACCTGCATGTGCCCGGCACCTATCTCCAGCCAACACTATCGCAAATGGAGAGGAGCCAGCAATGTTCAGCCACGATCAACTCAACCCATGCATCCGGCACTTCGATGGTTGGCATGGGTAAATGGCCCCTTCCGTAAGTTCATGTGGACAAGAAGTTTGTAACAAGGAGGCGGCCCTTGAAGTGAACAGCTAGCATCATGACACTAGGCACAAATACCAAGTGTAGGTGAGAACTTAAGCTTCAAAACAACCGGCCATTGAAACCGATCATAGGCGAGACCGAGCATGGCCATCTATGCTTGAGCATGAAATAGCAGCCGCACTAAAAAGCCAACCATGATTAGCAAAGCAGCCGGCCAATTCATAAAAACAGCCGGCCCCTTACACCATTCAAAGAGTGCAAGGTGAGGCTGATTATGAGCACGCGGCTTCGAAGTTGCAACAAAAACAGCCAGCCATGCGGCACTTAATGCAGCAAGCCACCATCAAAACAGCAGGCACTCGGTTGAAAGAACATGATCTAATGTGGGTCTTCATGCTTTTGTAATGAGGGCCAAGTATTCTGATCATTTTGGTCTAAATAATGCCCAGCACGATCCGAAAAATATTAATACAAGCGGCAAAGCTGATCAAACGGTATCATATGGCCGAATAAAATTGGAAAGGTAGCTCCATTGAGAAGAGCAGCTCGGCATACCTACCGAGCACCATGTGAATCTCAACTGTCCTAGTCTTTGAACTTCAAGCTAGCAAGTGGCCGCAACAGCCAGTTTGATCTTACGGCAAACTCCATGTACAAAGTTCAAACACCATCAACAAGCTCCATGTACAAAGCTCAAAGACTCACCAAAAATAGCCGGCCACTCAATGAGTGTCTATGCTTGAGCAGGCGGCACTCGCCGCTAACACATCAAACGTGTGTGGGATGTTTAAGCTTGCAGGCGGCAATATACAATTCCGAACCAGGCGAAACCTAGAGCTGCCCCTCAAGAAAGCAGGCGGCAGCCAGCTATAATTAGCCAACATATACTTGTCAAAAAAGTTGGCTGTGCAACCATCAAAAGCATACAGCCATACTCACACGTATAAGCTTCAAATCTCACGGCTAGCCAAGAGTAGGCGGCAAAGCAATAGGCTAGTGGGCGGCTGCTACGACCATGCACGCAGCAGCCTCTTGATTATTAAATAACGGCCGGTCAGGTACGCCTGGTTGAACTTAGCTGGGTTGGCTTTAAGAAACGCCAACTATAAAACAGCCGCAATCACAAGCCGATCAGGTGTCTTGAACTTCGCTGTGTTGCGATGATGTAAACATCCAGCACTCAACAACTGATCATAAAAAGGCTCAAAACATCATAACCGTGAAAGCAGCCGGCATGCTCTATAAAAATTGCCCAGCAAGATCCTGCAATTAACACATTACAGCTGGCCTTATCCCTATCTATGCATGCCATGACAAAGCAGCTAGACATGCTAAAGTAGGCGACACCTAACGGTTACCCCCCAAGAAAACAGGCGGCAGCCACCCCACTTCCAACCATGCGTACTCCTAGACTCGGCAAGCAAGCATAAATACCGAGCTTAATTTGAGAAGCCACTCTTTGAATTAGTCGGCACTATGTAAGCTCCGAGCACCCGACTGTATACACATGGGCAGAGTTGCGGGCAAAGGGGCACCCCCCTGATAAAAAAAGTATGCTTATTGTTGAGCAATACGTTATTTAAAAATCGGCGGTACCCTCTTGCCAAGACCAACGATGGCTACCATCAAAATCATGGAGAGGGGCCGCCTGACATCCTTGGTCTTCAAGATGTTTCACGCAAGCCCTCGTGATTATAGGAGCAACCAACCTTGTCACGTGTAAGAAGGACCTAGCGTAGGGCATCTAAATATATCGAAAGTAGGGCAAGACGGCTGGCCGCTTGCTATCTCTTGTCAAAAGTTCATCATTATTATGATTGTATAGGCGGCACCCTATTTAAGACCATCTACGAAGAAAGGTAGCCGACCAATAATTGTATAGGCGGCACCCTATTTAAGATCATCTACGAAGAAAGGTAGCCAACCCTCTATACGACAAAGTCGTACCCATGAAAGAAGCCGACACTCATTAATAAAGCAAGGCTCTTGAGTAACCAACACCTGAGCATAAAACAAACGGCCCCCAACGCCGAGCTAGACAGAATAAGTGACAAGGTGTCACGGTCCGGGAGTTTGGACCCCGAAACGTGCGGCGCGCTCTAGCCTTTTGGCGGCAAGAACGCTAGCCTTGAGCGGAAGAGGGGCTTGTGAGCACAAAGCAACACAAGCGGGCAATAGAATCTCAGGAGCACTCACGTCTATCTAGGCGACGGAGTGCGGGTGGTCGGGGCTTGTGACGCCCGATACTTCAAAGCGGGCACAAGCGGGTCCGAACCACGAGTCCTTAGCGCATCAAGTTGGGTTGGAGGGGAGCTAATATGCAAGTAAGACACAATATCTATAAAGGTCTAACAACAAACAAGCATAAAAGCCAGGCAACACTTGGTAGAAGGTTTTAAGATTTCATTAATCATTCGCCCTCTAAAGAGCTTTAAATGACATACAAGGAGAATCCCTAGTGAACACTGATCTGACAGTAACACAATAATGGGACCTCAAGCTAAGAAAACATAACCTAAAATCTAGGAAAGCACTTAAATGGAATCTAATACATCAAAAGGAGTTGGATTCTAACATCCTCCCCTACTTAAGCTGTCGACGACCTTGTCGACTTACAAAAGTTACAATCAAAATTAGAAAACCCTAAACTATCTCAAGTTTCGGATGCGCCGTTGGTGCGGCTATCTTCTGGAATCTTATCTGACTCTTGAGCTGGATCTTCTTTGTTGACGAGGAGCTTGTCTCTGGAGTCGCTCGGCTCGAACATCTTGTTGAGAGCTTCATCTCTAAATTTCCTCCTGGGAGTGGAATCTGTTGAATTAAGGGGGACATCTGCTTCCACCATCATCTGTTGGGGAGCTGCTTCCTTGAGACTGTGGTGGAGAGCTTCAAGTTGTGGCTGGTGCCTCTTGGGTGACCATTTTCTTTGTAATCCCTTGCACGCGCCCTGCGTTGTTTGCTTAACCACTGTTTTTCCTCCCTCTTGGGAGGTTCTTCTTTGGTGTCTCTTTGGTGTCTCTGGGCTCGTCGCTCTTTGCTTCGAACCTTGTGACTGATTCTGGTTTTGGCGGGTGTGTATCTGGGATGTTGCCAACTCCATGGGCTTCATCTCCCGCTTCTATGGGTTTCTGGTGCGAGCTTGTTTCTTCGATGTTGCCTTCTTCTTAGGCTCCATCACTCGCATTGCCGAAAGATATCGGACTTCTGGTTCTTCTTGAGGTGCTATCATTCTCATAGCACTCATGCGTCGTATGGAACCCATCCTATATGTGGGCTCCTCATCGCTGCTAGTCTCTTTTGTGGCCTCCTGAACGGACATGGATGACAATCTCTTTTGGATCTTGTCAAGTTCTTCTTTATGCTCGCAATCCCACCATTTGTGTGGACCTCGACAAAGTATGCAGTTTATTTCCCTTGTGTTTGCCGAGGATGCGCCGGCCCTAAAGTTTCCTGAGTTGTGGGAGGGGGTAGATGTTTGTCTCTGGGCATCACCTCCTCAACTTCTTCTATGATATGTATTAATGGTGTTGGACGATACTCGTGAGCCGTTCTCTATACCCTTTGGAGAGCTTGGAGACAGACTGTTAGAGCGTGTTGACGTCCCACTTGAATCCTTCTCAGATTGAAGACCCTTCCCGACTGAGTAGTCCATCAATCTCTCAGCAGCACACATAGCAGCAGCGAGGGTATCAATATTCTGCCTCAAAATCTCTCGTTGCGCCCATTCCTTTAACCCGTTGACAAAGTTGAACACACGATCTTTCTCATTCATGTCTGTGATGTCCAACATTATCGCCGAGTATTCCTTAGCATAGTTGTGAAGAGAACCCTTCTGGCGGCACTCTTGCAACTTCATCCGTGCAACAAACGCTGTGTTGACGGGGTAGAATTGTTCTTTGAGTTCCTCTTTGAACTCCGCCCATGTATCAATCTTGATCCTTCCTGCTTCGATGTCTGCGTGCTTGGTGCGCCACCACAGCTTAGCATCTTCGGACAAGTACATGATGGCAGTACCCACCTTCTGATCGTCACTTAGTTGACATATTCGGAAGTACTGCTCCATGTCGAAGAGGAAGTTATCAACTTCTTTCGCATCTCTAGCGCCACTGTAGTCGCGAGGTTTGGGCGGCTTTATCTTCGCCGCACCAACACCCAGTGCGTCTCTGCCCACAGCGCACGTTAAGGTAGCACATTTCTCAAGTGCTTCGTCGGCTTTTCCTTGAACAAATTGCAATTGTTCGCGGAGGGCATCTCTGTCAGCCATCAATTTCACAATTTGCTCGGCTTGCTCGTGTACAATGACTTGGAGCTCGGCCCATTTGTCCGCCTTCTCCTCGAGCCAAGCGAGCCTTTCTTCTACGAATTCCATCTTCGTGTAGCCCTCCTTGGTGTCTACACGGGTTGCTTGCGACGAGGTTTGAGCCTCGGCTCTGATACCAACTGTCACGGTCCGGGAGTTTGGACCCCGAAACGTGCGGCGCGCTCTAGCCTTTTGGCGGCAAGAACGCTAGCCTTGAGCGGAAGAGGGGCTTGTGAGCACAAAGCAACACAGGCGGGCAATAGAATCTCAGGAGCACTCACGTTTATCTGGGCGACGGAGTGCGGGTGGTCGGGGCTTGTGACGCCAGATACTTCAAAGCGGGCACAAGCGGGTCCGAACCACGAGTCCTTAGCGCATCAAGTTGGGTTGGAGGGGAGCTAATATGCAAGTAAGACACAATATCTATAAAGGTCTAACAACAAACAAGCATAAAAGCCAGGCAACACTTGGTAGAAGGTTTTAAGATTTCATTAATCATTCGCCCTCTAAAGAGCTTTAAATGACATACAAGGAGAATCCCTAGTGAACACTAATCTGACAGTAACACAATAATGGGACCTCAAGCTAAGAAAACATAACCTAAACTCTAGGAAAGCACTTAAATGGAATCTAATACATCAAAAGGAGTTGGATTCTAACACAAGGCCAGTTCCTGAGCCATCAATTTCACCAAGGGACCAAGGAAAAACCTTGAGGGAAATAGACAAAAAGGTCACAAAGTGCATAAAAACAAAGTTTAGCATGACCACCTGTCCCCATTCGAAGAATTTAGAGTCATCAATCAAAGAAAGAGGCGTCCCAACGTCATCCATCCTCCATGGAAGGGAACTAAGTGATCCATCTGCTCTAACATTTGAAATTATTTCTATACTTGGTACTGAACCAGAGGGGCATGTCGCCTCTTTACAGTCGGCTACTCTCCATTGAGTATTTTACTATCACCAGAGGGGCATGCCGCCTATATCTTTACAGTCGGCTACTCTCCATTGAGTATTTGACCCTATCACCAGAGGGGCATGCCGTCTGGAAATACAGTCGGTTACTCTCCATAGAAGATGGCCGACTGGTTCCAAAACAGATGGCCACCCTCCTATACTTGCTAAAAAATGATCAGAGGGCCTGGCCGACTCTGTGCCTAAATAGGAGGCTGCCCTCCTCTAACTTATAACCTACGTTCACCAAGAACTAACAAAGGCCACACGCCGGATGATCAGCCCAGGCGCCAGGCCGACTGATCCTCTCTTAAAATTAAACTAATAATGATTAAGGGATTTTGCTCCCACCAATCGGAATGCGCCACGTGGGCCAATCAGGTCCTGCCAAGTGTCCTCCAGTTGGACCTGTCAGGGTTTGCCACGTGGCACGCGCCTATTTGTTCACCCTGGACCTATTATGTCACGTTACGTGGCATCCTCCATGCCTAATGGAAAAACCGGCCACCTAGGCCCAACTTCGAAGGGAAGCCCAATCAGCCCTAGGTTAACCTAAACCTAGGATTAACACGTTTCCCAAGGTTATAAATACCTTCATTAATTCTCATTAAACTAGAGGACACTCATTAATTACTCTCACCTAGAGAAACACATTTTACCTTTCTGCATTAATTACTCCTTAAACAAGTACTAACTTGACCGTTGGAGGCGGAACTCCAATCACTCGGAGTCTCCGTTTGTTTTGCAGGTACAGGCGTTCGATTCTAGTCTCGGAATTGTAACTCTCCCGCAGGACATCAAAAAACCCCGAAACATGTTGGCGCCGTCTGTGGGGAGAGTACTTTTGAGATGGCATCAACGTCCGTACCAGAAGAGAGGCGTCCATTGGACGACCCTCAAGTCCACTGAGATCATGATACTGAAAAATGAGGTTGAAGTTGAAGCACACAAAGTCTCAGACGGGATCCTAAGGGCCCAACGTACCCGTCACACCGAAAGGAAAGAACGGGTGGATCACCAAACTGGACCCATATTCCAGGCGGCACACCGTCTGATCAGCAGCAAGCGGCTGAAGGGTCTGCTCCCATTACAAGAAACGAACTCATGACCTTCATGAGGGGCTTCAAGGGGGAGATCCAAGAACTGATCAACAAGAAGACGCCTACTCTGTCTAAGGAGCAGTCGGCTAAAAAACCTTCCCATTCAGGAAGAAGTAAGCCTGTTCAAGGACGAGAGGCGACCCCTCATCCTAACTGTAGGAAGTGGGAGCCGCCTGTGCTTGACTTCACAAAGTACCGTTTTCCCACACCAGGGAAGAGGAAGCCCATTCGTCATATACAGGTGGACGGGTCAAAGAAATCATACTCAGACGCTCGGCTACTGCTAGAGCAGAAGAAGAACGACCGACTGTCAGAGTCGGCCTCCACTTCAGATTTCCAAGATAGTCTGCACAATACCTCTATGAGGTATACTCAGTCAAATCATGAGAGTCAGACAGGCAGTACCTCCCGTCGGTCTAGATTTCATAACGACCAGGCGGTACCAAACTTACCATTTGTACCGCAACAACAATATTTTTTGCAGCCACCTCTGTTTGGAGGACACGCGGCAAAAATTGTCCATCCTTTGGACTGGCAACTACGGTTGCTATGACTTGAAGAACAACAGTCCGCTTTCTCCAAGGAAATTACAGAGGCCACCCAGCTGGCCAAAGTTAAGAATGTGCTAGTAGGCGCGTATGACGGCACTACTAACCCTGAAGACCATTTGATGGCGTTCACCAACCTAATGTACCTCCAAGAGTTGGATGATCCCACTTGGTGTAAGTGTTTCCCAGCGACTCTCAAAGGGATCGCACAACAATGGTAACCTGCCGACTGGTTGTGTGAACAATTTCAGGACGCTTGCTTACTTATTAACCTCCAACTTTGCCATGAACATACCTGCAAAGAAGACGACTCTTGATTTAGGGACGATTCAGCAGGGTGAGAAGGAGGGGCTCCGTTCATACATCAGGCGGTTCAACTTGATGAGGATACAGATTTAAGGGCTACCAGATGAGGTGGCCTACACTGACTTTTTCAGAGGTCTCAAGGACGGGTCGACCTTCAAGTTTGACCTGGTTCGAAAGAGGGTTGCGACTCTTCAAGAAGCTTTGATTAAAGTAGAAGCCTATATACAGGCGACTGATCTCTGTAGTACTGGAAAGCAGTCGGACGGAAGGAGGCCTGACAAGAAAGAAGGTCGACCAAAGCAGTCGGCCAATAAAGATGATAAAAAGAGAAAAGAGGTCTGGGCAGCCGATTCCTCTAAACAGCCGGTCCAGAAAAAGAAGAAAGAGTTCAAACAATACTCTCCGAAGTATGCGTTCAGCAAGGATAGTCAAGCTATCCTCAACGAAATGAAAGGCCGGATCGCAATCGGGAAGCCGGCCCCCATGAAGGGTTCTGCGAGCAATCGGAACCAAGATAGATTCTGCCATTATCATGAAGACGTTGGTCATGAAACCAACGAATGCATCAGTCTCATGCGCTACCTAGACCGCCTGGCTGAACAAGGCGACCTTAACTCCTATGTCAAGAAGTCTAAGGGGAATAATTCCTCAAAGAATAAGAAGTCGGCCAAAAAGAATCAACAGGCCGATAGTTCAGATACAGATGATGCAGTCGTCTACACCATTGCAGGTGGCTTCTCAGGAGGTAGCCCCACTATCAGGGGCAATAAAGACAATATTAGGCGGCTAGATGTCAATTCCGTTCATCAAGAACGGCCCTCCAAAAGTTCATTCCCAGAGATTGTAATCACAGAAGAAGATCTGGGAGGGATAAAGGGGCCGCATGATGACCCCATTGTTATTGAATGCAAAGTGGCCAACCAAAGAGTTGGATGAATCCTCATAGATACCGGTAGTTCCTCCGATCTTATCAGCAGCAAGTGTCTGTCAAAGCTCAAATACAAGACTGATTGCATACATTCGGTGTCCCATCCGCTAGTAGGGTTTGGAGGAGGAGTCGTACACCTTGTAGGGCGAGTGGATTTACCCATCCGCCTGGGTGAGAAAGGGGAGGGCCGTCACATGGTGGTCCGGTTCCTAGTAGTTGATGAACTCTCAGCCTACAACCTGATTCTGGGATGACCTACCCTAAATAATTCAAAAGTTGTCATTATCCCATCTCTTATGCTGCTCAAATTTGAGAAGGATGATGGAACAGTCGGCTCCCTAAGGGGAGATCAGAAGATGGCCAGGGAGTGCTACCTCTCGGATATCAAACCCACTGTGGTGAAAAAGCAGATCTTGACATTGTCCAGGAGGATGCGCCTGCTCAAGAAGTAGGCGGCAAGAAAAGAAAGGCTGCCCAGTTGGGGACCGAAAGAAAAGAAAGAAGATAGCAATCACTGGCAGAGGAGAGGTCAGACGAATTCCGCCCTCAGCCGGCTGGTGAGCATACGGACCTGGTCCTGGACGACTCGCGCCCTGACCGAATAGTCAAGGTTGGGACGACTGCTCTTAGAGTTCTGGGTGAAGATTTTCACCAACCTTTGAAAGAATACAAAGACATCTTTGCATTCGAAGTTCATGAAATGCCAGGCATTAGTCCTGACCTGACGGTACATAAACTGGCCATGGATCCGAAAAAGAAGCCGGTAAGGCAGAAGAAGCGAAACCATGGAGAAGAGAGGAGTCAGGCGGCAGCCGCCGAAGTTAAAAAGTTGCTTGACGCAGGGTTCATTCGACAATGTTACTTCCCAGATTGGGTTGCAAATTTTGTGCTTGTTAAAAAGTCGAATGGTACCTGGCGAATGTGTGAGGACTACACGAACCTGAAAAAGGTGTGCCCCAAGGACAGTTACCCTCTGCCCAAGGACCTAAACAAGCCCTATTTTTTGGCACATGCAGTCGTTGTGTATACAGATCAACCAATCAAGCGGCCACTGACAACCATGGAATCGTCAGGCCGGATGATCAAATGGGCAATAGAAATTCAGAGCCTCGAAGTCACATTCGAGCCCAGAAAAGCAGTAAAGGGGCAAGCCTTTGCTGACTTTATTGTAGAAATGACTCGGCCCCCTGATTCTCAAGTTCCAGACCAAGTCTGGAAGGTATATGTGGACGGGAGCTCCACCTCAAATGGTTGCGGAGCAGGCGTCATATGTTAGTCGCCAGAGGGCCACAGGTATGAGTATGCTCTACGTTTCAATTTTCAAGCCTCAAACAACGAGGCAGAATATGAAGCTTTACTAGCCGGAATCCGCATGTGCAAGGCGGCTGGGGCAAGAAAGATAGACGCCTGTTCTGATTCACAATTGATAGTGAGTCAGTACAATGGCGAGTACAAAGCAACCCATCCGGCAATGATCAAGTATTTACAGGCGGTACGACAAGCAGTCGGATCCCTTGAAGATTTTCATCTAACTCAAGTACAAAGATCTGAAAACAACCAGGCGGATGCTCTTTCAAAGTTAGCATCCTCGGCCTCCTGTGATACTCCACGAACCGTTGTCTGGGAGGTTATGGAGAAAAGAAGCATTGAGGAAGACCCTATTGGAATTTTAGATAGAAGTTCAACCTGGATGGATCCAATCATGGCATATCTGACAGACGGCACCTTGCCGGATGACCATCACCAGGCGGCCACACTGAAAAAACGAGCGTCCAGTTTTGAAACGATAAAGGGAGAACTTCACAAGAGAGGATACCTCCAACCCTTCTTGAAGTGCGTTACTCCAGAAAAAGGATGAGAGATCCTAGAAGATCTTCACTTTGGTTACTGCGCTTCCCATGTAGGCGGCAGGGTTATTTTTGGCCTACTTTAGAAGCAGATGCAATGGAGATGGTGAAAAAATGTTACAAGTGTCAAAAGTTTGGCAAGCTGATTCACCGTCCGGCTACTGATCTCACTGTTATCCATAGCCCACTACCGTTTGCTAAGTGGGGCATGGATATTCTAGGTCCCTATACGCCTGCTACAGGTGGCAGGAAGTACATACTTGTTGCAGTCGACTACTTTACTAAATGGGTAGAGGAAGAGGCTGTCAAAGGAATCAAAGTAAAGGATGTGATTTCATTCATCTGGAAAAACATCATCCCTCGGTTTGGGGTGCCCATGTCTATGGTTTTTGACAATGGTCCCCAATTTGAGACGCAAGTTCTCAAAAACTGGCTGGGAGACCAAGGTATCTCGCATTACTTTGCATCAGTCGGCCGTCCACAAGCAAACGGCCAAGTAGAAGCTTTTAATAAGATCATCTCAGACAATCTCAAGAAGAAGATTGAACGAGCAGGCGCCCTATGGGCAGATGAACTACCACATGTTCTCTGGGCCATTAGGACGAATGAAAAAGGGTCGACTGGAGAGACTCTATTCCTCCTAACCTATGGTGCAGAAGATGTTCTTCCAATTGAACATTACGAGCCGACTCTTCGGGTAATGTTATACGACGAAGAGGCGAATTGGGAGTCCATGCGTCTGGCTTTGGACTCACTCCCAGAAAGGAGGGGCAATGCAGCCTTGCGCCATGAAATTTACCGCCTGAGAATGACCAGATCATATAACAAAAAAGTGCACAGGCGTCCACTCAAAGTGGGGGACTTTGTACTAACAAAGATGGAAACAGTCGGTAGGGCTAATGAGTCCGGAAAATTAACTCCCAACTGGGAAGGACCCTACCGAATCTATGAAGAGGTCCGGAACGGCACCTACCGCCTGGAAACACCAGAAAGCAAACCCGTGCCTCGAACCTGGAATGTAGATAATCTCAAAAAGTATTATTTTTGAATGATGTAAATAGCCGAGAGCTACCTAATAAAAGTATTCTATTTCACTTCATTTATTTTGTACTAAGAGGGGCATGCCTACTGATAAAACAGTCGGCTACTCCCCATGCTTTTCGTTTACACGTTCAATTAAGAGGGGCAAGCCGCTTGTTCTATACAACCGGCTACTCTCCCGTACATAGTTCACCAAGAACTATCTAAGGCCTATGGCCGAAATGATCAGACCAGGCGCCAGGACAATTGATCCAATTTTAAACTAATCCGACCTGTCCCAACATCATAGCAGGCGTCCGGCGGCATCCATCCGGATGAAATTCGTCGCAGAGAGCAGCTCCCTTTAGGGTGGAACATTGTTTTATAAATTAATTACACGGCACCTATACGACTGTCTACTAAGACAACCACGTAGCCGTTTCTGAGACAAGGATAACTCTCACTTGTCCAACAAGTGTTAACAGTTAACATCCGCGTCAGATAACCGACTGTACTACTTGGGATAAGTACAGCCGGTACCTTTTGAGTTAGTAGCCAACAAACATTGGCGAATAAAGGGGCCCAATCGGCTTCCGCCGCCTGGTACCTCTACTACTCAAACAATAGTGACGGCGACTAAGTGACGACCATGTTTACTTATAGTCACTCCTTAAAACTTGGTTTGAAATTGAAAAAGGTTTTCACATACCGCCTGTTCTTACCAAGTTATCACACCTTGAGTAAAAATCCAAGGTTTGATAAGTCAGCGGGACTAACCGGCCTATGCCGCCTAGTGCCTCTACTACTCATACTAACCATGACTAGCAAGTAATCTCCCTCATACTTAGCCGATTTCAAAAGACATGATGGGACCGCCTGTCTAAAGGTGAACCAGTCATCAAAATACGTTAGAGACCGGTTGGATAAATGGCCGACTGATCGCCTAGCCTGGAAATAGACAACTAGTCGTTCAGGGGCATAGGCAGCTCCTACATTGTACCTGTCTGCAACTATCGGCCATAAAAAACAGTCGGTATGACATGCAAGTGGATATCAGAGTTTCGACACTTTGCAAAAATAAAAGGAAAAAGCAAAATTCGAAATTTGGTAGCTAAGGCGACCTAAAAGATGGTCGCCGAAATTTTATTAACAACCGGCCATAAAGACCGACACAAATATTCAAGACCCCGGCCCCCTGGTCGGGTAAAGATACAAAAATAAACCGGCCATAAAGACCGGCAAAATATTCAAAGACCTCGACCCCTTGGCCGGGTAATAGAGATACAGAAACAGACGACACGCAGGCCGAAGAAAAGAAAAAAAGAAGACATAAGCTTCAAGATGGGGGCAGATCTTCAACAACCACAGCCGCCTGATCAGCAAGAGACGCCTGCTTCTGAGAAGCTTTCTTCTTCCTTGTCTCGGCATCAGCTGCACACTTTTTAGACGCATCTGCCCCGATCGGCACCAAGGCCACTATTGGCTCCTCCTCTTCCTCTAGAGCATCATTCTCAGCAGCCGCCAGCAAGACTTCTTGGTTATACGTTTCAGAGCATTGGCGAAATTGTTTTTCCCAAGAAGCAAAGTCGGCGTTTGGAAAGAGGCAAGTCTAGGTCATGCACTGGATTTGGGCCGAGTCCTCCATCATGTCTCGAACCAAATCCTTCTTCTCTTGCTCAGCCTTGGCCGAGAGCTCTTCAGTGAGGCTCTTCTCCTAGTTTACCAGGCGTTCCTTGACACGCTCCAAGGATTTCTCCAAGGAGTCGTATTGGGACATCTTTTGCCTAAGAGGCCTCAGCTCGGCTTTAAGGTTCTGGATGGTCGCCTCCAACTCATTGTTTTTCTTCTTGGCCGCCTCCAACTCAGTCCTAATAGCAGAAGTGGCCTGCGCTTGATAATAAAGAATATCAGTTATCAAAATTTCATTTTGGGCAATTTGAAACATTGCCTTATCACAGTCAGAGGCGGCCATGGCTTTAGCAGCCTTTACCTCTTTGTTCTTCGCACTAATGGGTTTGCGAAGGCCGTTTACTCGGAGCAGGGACTGTATAAAAGAAAACAACGTCAGATTTCAAACGAAAAACAGGCGTCCTGGAATTAAACAACAAAAATACGCTAAGTATACCTCAGCAAGGAGCCCTGCAATTCCATCTAGGTCAAGGGTGCCGACACCCCGGACCGCGTCTCTCTCTGCAGGAGGGACGACTTTTATCATGGACTTGGCCACTCGGAGCAGGGACTGTATAAACCCAACCTTTTAACAGAAAATAGGGGGGGTGAAAGCTGGGAACTCACTAAGGGTGTCTCCTTGGTGGGAGAGTCAGCAGATGAGTTTTGCTGCATGACGGAGGCTCACAGCATAGCAGCCGCTGTTTTGGAGGCAGTTATTTTTCTCATGGCTTCCGCTGCATAAAGGAATGCGAATGTTAGAAAAATTCCGAAATAATTTCCACAAGGGTACGTATTCAACAGGTCGGCTACCTCTAGAGCACTGACTGCTAAAGCCACAAGCGGCCAGGAAGTACTCGCCATAGAGCCATTTATAACTCGGGACGCAGTTCAGGGGTACTTGCTCTCGTACCCCTGTAGTAGAGTTGACCCTGGTCTTTTCTTTAAAGAGTCCTCGGTCCAGGATCTCTTTTTTAGCTTTGAGAGGGACAGGTGGCATGATGTGACCGTCTGCAAGAAGAGGCGGGTCCTTGTTCCACCTATTGAAGCGTTTGTTCAGCTCTTTGTCTGAACTCTCAATAATGAGGAAGGTGCTTCTCCAATCCTTCCATTTGTTCTCTTTACCTCTAGTCATGAGGTAGCCTCGGTGGCTCGTCAATTGGTACCAGCCGGTACCGCCTGCCTTAGGGGTCCGGCTGAGATAGTTCATATGGGCGAAGGCCTCGAAATTTGGCTCCACCCCATACATTTCACATCCAGCTACATAGCCAAGAACATTGAACCAGGAATTAGGGGCTAATTGCCATAACCCCAACTCATATCTGTTAAGGATTCGTTGAACAGCCGGATGTAAGGGGAAACACAGACCAGCCCTAATGGCCGCCTCATAGCAGCCAAAGAAGGCGCTATCATAACTGGTCCCAGCCAACCACACGACTGTGTCTTCCGGATCTGGCACAAAAACCAGAAAGCCAGGGCCCATTACATGGTCTGCTACGAAGCTGCCCACTTTTTCTTGCATGGCCTTGATTCGGCCTTTCGAAACGGTGCAGTAGTAAGGGGTGTTCTGCTCTCTTTGAGTGGCGGATGGCTCCGCCCAATTGTCCCCCTTCTCTACTGAATGGGAAAGTCTCGCCTCTTGTAGGCGGTTGTGCCCCTCCTCTAAGTCGAGAGAAAGGTGACCTGAAGAGTTGGAGTCGGACTCGTCTTCTGAAGAGTCCGACTCCTCCCCTCTTCCTGAGGGGCCCGCCTTCTCTCCTTCAGTAGGAGCGGGAGAATACGTAGACATGTCTACGGTAAAATGAGAAGGGACCACCTTGATCCTTCCCTCAGAGCTGTCGGCAGCCGAGCCGCCTTGGTTCACTTCAACATCTGGCGTTTAATCATATGTTTCACTCATCGGCACCTGGAAGGAGGAGCCGTCTGAATTGGTGATCCTAGCTGTTCTTTTTGTTCTGGCCATTATGTTCTGCATAGACACAGAGATAGTCGGACTTTGTATAAAGGGAAAAGATTGGTTCGAAAAGGGGCAAGCGGCACTCCTAGTCCTAGACTCAGCCGTCCCCGGTGACCGGCTGATCACTAACCTAGGTCGTGTCGTGTGCTTCCGAGGTGCCATTTCAAAAAAGAAAAAATAAAGAAATGTAAAAGAATAAGAGAACGGACGGTTACCTGAACGATTGAGAAGTTGACGAAGATCTGGAAAGTAATCTGAATATCAGCCTGCTTGTCAGAACAGGAGGCAGGCTGAAAATGTCCAAAATGTCAGAGCAGGTTCAAGGGTCCAAGTGTTCTCTTAAAAAGTTCTCAAGTGTGAACAAATGTGAATTCAACATGCCCTTATATAGGCAAGGGAAGAAGTTGAAGGGACACTCTTCAAATTCCAAAAATGAGCGGGAAAAGCTCTCGACCTTTCACCAAACGACACCTATAGCAGGTCGTCGCCTGTTACAGGCCGACACCTGTCACAGGTAACATGTGACTAGTCACGTGCCACCTGTGAGGGGCAAATGATTAAGGGATTTTGCTCCCACCAATCGGAATGCGCCACGTGGGCCAATCAGGTCCTGCCAAGTGTCCTCCAGTTGGACCTGTCAGGGTTTGCCACGTGGCACGCGCCTATTTGTTCACCCTGGACCTATTATGTCACGTTACGTGGCATCCTCCATGCCTAATGGAAAAACCGGCCACCTAGGCCCAACTTCGAAGGGAAGCCCTATCAGCCCTAGGTTAACCTAAACCTAGGATTGGCACGCTTCCTAAGGTTTTAAATACCTTCATTAATCCTCATTTAATGAGAGGACGCTCATTAATTACTCTCACCTAGAGAAACACATTTTACCTTTCCGCATTAATTACTCCTTAAACAAGTACTAACTTGACCGTTGGAGGCGGTACTCCAATCACTCGGAGTCTCCGTTTGTTTTGCAGGTACAAGCGTCCGGTTCCAGTCTCGGAATTGTAACTCTCCCGCAGGACATCAAAAAACCCCGAAACAAATACGACATGTCCCAACATCATAGCAAGCGTCCGGTGACATCCCTCCCGATGAGATTCGTCGCAGAGAGCAGCTCCCTTTCGGGTGGAATAATGCTCTATAAACTAAGCACACGGCACCTAAATGACTATCCCCAAGGATAACCACGTAGCCGTTTACAAATGAGACAAGGATAACTCTATCACTAACCAAACCAGTGGTAGCTAGAGGTGTACATAAACAGGACCGGACCTGAAAACCGACCTGATCCGGACCTGTTGGGACCGGACCTGACCCGAACCTGTAGATTCAGGTCCGGTCCTGGTCCTTAAAATTCAAGGTTTCCGATCCCGGTCCGGATCAGGTCCAAACTTGGGGTTTTCAGGTCTGGACCTGAAACCCGGTAAAAATGTATTTTTTAAAAAAAAAAACTTTTTTTCCCAAATATCAAAACAAGA